>NC_079407.1:7759489-8368154 GCF_029220125.1 Pseudoliparis swirei
TAACTGTGACAAAAGCAAACCACTCGCTTTTATTCAAATTATACACGGCATGGAACACAGAAGTTTCCTTCTTGTATTTTCCACTTCTTAAAAGTGCATTTAAGAAGATAATTTTTTTTAAAATAAAAATGATGATAGGGATTTTACTTTGAGATACATTTTAAAGTTTCTTCTTTAAATATAAGAAATGGGAAAGTGCAGACGTACCATATTCTAAACTATGCCACCTGTACTGCCGACAAGCTGATGAATTAGAGCTGTGGTTTTAGCTGTGCACCTGCTCAAAAAGTCTGTTTGTTTAACGGTGTGTGTGTGTGTGTGTGTGTTCTGTAGCATCAGTTTACTCATTAGGCCATGGACGCGCTCTCAGCAAACTGACATGACAGGACAATAACTCCTGCTCGTGCTTGATTGGACATGGCAGGGATCTGCCACTTTGCCTACAGTAGTGGAACCAACAGGAAGGACCCCCTCTACTGTAATCTAAGAGTTTGTCAAGCATCTTTCAGCTCATTTATATATTGTTTACACAGCAACACTTTACTGTTTTGCATCACTCTCACTTCTGTCTTCAGCATCATTTTCACGTGAAGTAGGTGTCTGTTTTCAGCAAAAACAACTGCACACTACCCGTCTAGCATCAAACAACCAAAGTAAGGAGCGAGCTGGTGAACCTCGTGGAGCATTTAGCAGCCGCAGAGACAGATGTTTCCTTCAGGAGTTGTTGGAGATCAAAACAGAGCTGGAAGGAGAGTGAATATTGGACAAAAACTCAATTCCAAATGAATGTTTATGTTGCTTGTGTCTGCTACAGTAGATGTTTAATGCAATGTGCTAACATTGTAGTCAATAAATGTGATTTCAAAAGGAAACTTAATGCAGCAATAATCAGAAAGGAAATTATAGTAGATTAGGTTATTATTTTAGGTATTTGGGTATTATTATTTTACTTTTAATGTAAATGTTGTTTTCAAAGTCTAAGTGTTTTTGTGACAATTGATCATGCTGTACTGTATTTTATGTATTTGTATTATTTTTTTGCCTGGACCCTAGGAAGAATAGTCTCCACTACGGTGTAGACTAATGGGGATCCTTAATAAAATAAAAAAATTAATTAAAATAAAATAAAAAATATCAACTTTAATGGGTAAATGTAATAGTCGAGGATAACACTTATAATAGAAACAATGCTACTAATAATTCTAATCAAGATGAATAACTCCCTGTTTGTGTTATCTTGACTGTAAGGCAGCCGGGAGGGACAACCAAGTGAAACGTCCTCTTTGTCTGGGAGACGCACCTGGCTGCAGAGTGCATTTCTCTAATTATTGATGTATTCTCTCCAGAGGGGACCCTGAGCTCAACGGGGTAAAAGGGCAACGACCTTCTAGACACGATAGTCAGCATGTCATTGATGTTGCCGGTTAATGAGGTTGCGAAGGCAG
Organism: Pseudoliparis swirei; assembly: GCF_029220125.1. Classification (NCBI taxonomy): domain Eukaryota; kingdom Metazoa; phylum Chordata; class Actinopteri; order Perciformes; family Liparidae; genus Pseudoliparis; species Pseudoliparis swirei. The sequence continues at coordinate 7,760,935 of NC_079407.1, forward strand.
GTGTGTAATTATCTAATAGAGGGACAGACTAAATGCTGTGTGTATCTAGGGAAGCATGTGAATGTACACACACATCAAACAAGTCAAATTTAAGCAGAGATTGTGTGTGTTGTTAATGCATACCTGCAAACTTGTCACCTTTCGGTGAAATTCACCGTTTTGAACTCAAAATAGGTCATCCACGTGAATCGTGGAGATCCGAAGAGTTTTTGTTTTTTGGGGGGGGGTCACCTGGCCCGCTGCCGTTGAGATTGCAGTGAGACGTGGAGAAAAGTGTGAAGTGTTGCTCTTCGCAATAAAACATCTTTGATGGGACGTGTCGCGTCTCGGCCAATCATCGTTCAGATGTCCACAGCGTTTGGGGGTTCAGGTTAGCTTGAATGTTAGCCCGCTACATCTACTCCTGTCACGCTGCACGGTGTAGCGATGCTAACAAAGTACCCGTACGTTAAACACGATGTGATTTAGCTTATTTTTAGTATCGATACTTCATTAAAGGGTACCTGTAGTGCAAAACAACAACGTGCTACATCCATTCGGCGCATCAAATAAATCATATTTACCCCGCTGCTATTGTCAACAAGTCACGCATAACCCGAGGATTTACATTTCTTTGTCAAAATTCCGAATCCGTGGGCGCAGCCATTTTGCTAGTTATTTACTCCAGCTCAAAGCTAACTATGACGTAGAGTCGTTGAAAGGAATTCAGCCAATCCGGAGCCACTTCTACACGCGTTGCTTCTTGGGATAGATCGGTGGCCTCAAGAATTACACAATCTATATCAGGGGTGCTCAATACGTCGATCGCGGCGACCTGCCAGTCGATCGCGGCGTAGTATTGGTAGATCGCATGACATTTAAAAAAATTGGCCCGCCCCCCTGTCACTTTCTCTATAGCGCCACATTACAGCAGAAGCACGTCATTTCTGTCTCTACGTGTTGCGTTGACAGTCCTCTGCCCGCCGTCTCGTGCGCCGCGGAGCTCCCGACACCGGTTTGCGCGCATCGGGACGGACGGAGCAAAGAAAAAGTCACTAGCCCCCCCGAACATGTCGGCCGAACATTGCATCAATGAAAGACATCTCCAGCGCTGGCTTATGCGCGATGTAGCTATCAAGCTCACTCTTTTGTGTGAAGCAGATGAGGTCTAATGACACTATATCAGGGCTCTCAAGTCTCACGCATTGAGCGTGAGACTCACGCATTTCGGACTTATCTCACGCACTCCGCCACACATCTAATTCCTCACGCTGAAAAACCTCTCGGCTATTTAATGCTTGAATGCAGGGGTGCGCAATACGCCGATCGATTGTTGAGTAGAAATAGTCACTAGCACCCCCCCCCCCCCCGTCGACAACTCTTTTCGGCTCGATGCCGGCGCGCGCAACAGTCAGCTGTATCGGGTGCTGATGGAAATCTCACGCTTGCCTGTCTTCAAAACTTGAGAGCCCTGCTATATCATCGGACATAAGTTCGTGCTCTTTACAACAAATGCACTCTATGTCTGTTTTCTGTGGCACATTTCCCACAACTGCACCAAACGTCCGCCGACTTGCGTGCACGGTCCGCACGGTGAAGCATCTGGACCGGCGGTCCTTCGGCATGAACTTCATCAGAATCATCGCTATCATCGCTGTCACAATTCACTAAATGGGGATAGTCTGCTTTTAAAGGTTCAAACAAGTATCCAGTTGCTGAATCAGACAATCTTTCATCGTCCATATTCTCAATCTCTCAGCATTTGTTTGCGAGCGCTCGACGTTGTTTACATTGGTATCTGAACACATCCGCTGTGGCTGGCTGTCGATCTATCAACGATCTGACGTCACACCACCCGCGACATATTCAAGCTCCAGTGCACTGTCGCATGTCGGATTTGAGGACTTTGAACAGCCTAAACTACGTATTGTTATTGAATACTGGACCGTCAGTGCATGAATACACTTTAGAAACACATTATCTTTTGATCTGGCTACATATTGTTTTGCACTACAGGTACCCTTTAAGAGAGCGATCAGAGCTCACGCGCTGCTCCGTGTCGAGCTGTCTGCGCACACTGCACTGCGCAGCTCACAGCCAGAGAAGTGGCGCAGCTTTAGAGACTTCGGCTTAAAAAATAAAAAGATGCCAGAAGTGAAATGTTTCAGTCTGTAAAGTTGTGTAACTCTCCAGCTGCTCATCCTGATGAACTGTGGATCATCTGGTCAGAGACTAACGGCCTCATAGTGTATAATCAATGCTATGATGGAACCATGTAGTTTCATTCATATCTGGCTGTATGAATACTAATATTACTGTCATTTATTAAGTGTTGAAAAAGTTGGTAAAAAGTGAACCATACAGATGTTTTATTTATTACTATTATAGATAAATATACCAGTCTCGTAATTATGGTACCATATTGTTTGTATGGTGTATTGAATTCTGGTATCGGGTATCATGATATTTATGGCAGGTATGTAATATGTATAGAAGTTATAATATGAGTATCGTGACAAACAAGGTAGAGACAGAACAGATTCAGGGAAAAGTCCATGAGGACTGTTCAGGCAAAAAAAAAGGAAGTTGGTTCATGAATGACTTTAACCATATTATATATAATGACAATGTATATTTGTTATTACTATCATTATAGGGCTGAGTCAGAGCGGAGGACCTTTTGTTCTTAAACTGTTTATTATCATTATTTAGATTTGTGGTCAGAACAATAAAATGACTGTAGTTGTGGTTCTAAAAGCTTTGAGGCTTCAAACAACGTGGATGTGGTGTGGTGACAACAAACAAAAAAAAGTCACCTGCACCCGTTGTCACCTTTTTCACCCCTCATGAGTTTGCAGGTATGTAATGACACAGCTAATGAGGCTAAATGTGTGTAGTACACACACTGGCAAACATACGTCATCTCCATCCTGCTGTAAACGATTTGCAACTTTTGTTTCCATTGGTATTTTTCACGACAGCGTGCGCTGATTGGATTTATGTTTTTTTCCATTTGGTCCAAAGAGTGTGGATGTTTCTTCGTTATTATTTCTTCCTCTCGTCTCATTTCTCTCTCCATCCTTCTGTCTGTTCTCACGGCTGACTGGAAAGTAACATTAAAGGACTGATTATTATGACCATTATACTCCACTCTGAGGTTTCCTCCTACACACACACACACACACACACACACACACACACACACACACACACACACACACACACACATATACATATACCTATTTACACACACACACACAGTTACACATGTTTACTCACCCGGCGGGATGTGTCGGCACGTCCACCTTAAGGTCTGCGAAAGTGGAATTTCATTTCCTGTTGAGGAGAAATCAAAAGAACTGTCAAGCTGTCATGTGATTGTCTGGAGCAGAGCAACAACGATCCACCAGTACAAATGAAAGGCCTGATTGTTATTCACTTGAATGTCAGTCTCATTGACACCATTTTGAATACACCATTTTTCATCCAGTACAGATTCGTCTATGTCCAAGTTACAACTTTTAATATGATTTAAGTAGTTAGATTACTAGCTGATACTTATTATTTTGCAGGATCATCTTTACTGATCTTCTGTTTGGATTCTAAGATCCGTTATCTTATTTGGTTTAATACATGTTTGATTTAGCTTTTGTGTGATTCCCTTTGTTTTTGTTTTTGCAGGAACCTCGGAAAGTCAGGACTCAGAGTATCTTGCTTGGGGCTGGGTGAGTAGACTCTCGGCTTCTCTGCCCATAATGCATTTCTCCCTCAAGTCTTACTTATCAGCAACAACACCAACTACATTGCCTAAACAAATAATACAACAACAAAAAAGAGACCATCTTTATTAAGTACAATTCTATTAAGTTCAGCTTGTTTTTTTGTATTAAACAAACACATCTACTGTGGTGGTATAATTCACTTTCTGATAAAATGGCTCGCTGTAGTTTAATCAGTGTGTTTGTCAGTGTGTTTGTCGGTGTGTTTTTCTGTGTGTGTGTGTGTCGCCATTTCACTGTGGATTGCTGGTCGAAATTGTTCCATCAAGCCCACTCCATTTCAGCTTCAATATATAGCATGAGAGTGGGTAGAAGACAACATGCACACGCAGCATACCTATATTTATTACAATGGAGAGCTCTCAAATAATAGATGTGTGTGTTTTTAATTGGTCCTGCTATCTCAGAGTTGGAAAATGAAATGAAAGCAATAGAAGCCAGGAGGATAAAAACCTACTATACACATCCACATCATCTTGGCCAACATAATTATAACGTTTATTAGTTTTCCTCATTCAATTTCACTTATTGCATGTATCTCCTATTGTCCATAAATAAGTCATATATCTTCTGAAGAGGATTTCAGGGATCTTCCACATTGATGAAATCCCATGAAGTTGTTGGAAAAGGAAACTAGAGTTTGTTCCCAACAAGGTAACTAAAGTCGTTTTGACCCACTGAGTTCTGTTAATTCTGAACTTCAACTCACATTTACACAGAATTGTTTTCCCTTTGATCAGATTATTTGCATCAACCCAAGTTTGGAAATTCAAGACTGAAGTCTCAAGCAAAATACATATGAAAAGGTATGCTGCGAGTAGCACATCAGTACCTGTGATCCTCTCGATGAGATCAAACACCAGCCGCTCTGTTCTTTCTGCTCCGAGGCCCTCGGGGACTCGGATCAGCCCCCTTCCTGTAAACCAAATCACAACTTCCAGGTGTCATGGGACATGAGCTTAAGCCAGTTTAGAGAGGTCGACCTTCAGCAGGACGTTTCAGCCAGTGTCCGCGAACAGACGATGGCTCAGTCACATTTCAGTGTTCTTCGTATTTATTCAGCAGTAGAAGAGACTTCCGATGATCATGTTTTTGGCTTTGCCTTGAGTTTAGACCTGCTCTGTAGTCCTGCTCCAGCCTGTGTTTGAATATGTATCGACACTCCTAACTTTAAGCTTCCCTCTGGTCTTTTCAAAAACAGCTGTGCGTCTCCCCATTACTGCTACACATCTCCAAGTTACTCCAAGGCTTCGTTCAGACGGCAGGTAAATTAGATCGTTTCTCAAGACGGACTGTCTGCAAAGTGATGTGCAAGTGATCAGAAAGGTAACGCGGTAGATGTCAGTTACAACTATAGGGATGCCCCCCGAAACTCAGGAAGCTGTTTTAAATCAGTAACAAGACAAGGTTGACAAGGTCCGCAGTTCTGCTTCACTCTGACACACACACACGGACTCGGGTTTAAGTGCAACGTGAGACACACATCATGGCAGGCGGAACAAAAAGAGTGTGGCTACATTTTACTCCAGGAGATGATGATAAACTTTCCTTGTCACAAATGCAATAAACTCTCACGACTAAGACTCGAAGATTTGGCAAACAAGCATGAAATAAATCTGCATTAATACAAAGTTTGCAAATGTTTTGCGAGCAGCCGTCCGTCCTCGTCCCCTGCAGGCGACGTTGGCGGCGTTACCGGACCTTTTCAAATCAATCTGGATACAATCTGAAAATGACAAAAAACTCATTTGAGCTGGTAGTCCAAACAAGGCCTCCATTGTACTCTTGCTGACGACGCTTCCTCATATTTACCGATCTCATACGGCGGTGTTGTGGCTGGATTTCTTCCTTTCTTGATCGATCCTGACTAATCTCTTAATCTGCTGCTGTATAAACTTGTATTTCTCTCCTATCTGACTGCTGGTGAGACGCCACAGGATCCTCACACATGGGATCTCAGTAATCACAGTGGCATCCTTCACTGCATGGATTTGACTTGGCCGAACCTGATGCAGTTAAACCTCAGTTATCGTTTTCGGCAGCTTCGGTTTCTCTGTTTACCAGCTGACCTCAATCACCACATTTGGCAGCAGATACCAGCTGTTTTAGCGTTACGATACATGCATCATTAGTGTTGCTTGACATTAAATCACCAAATGGCACGGTGGTTAATTTCTGTTCTTGTTTTGACTTTGACAGGCCTGAGCTGATTTTAAAGTCCCCATCCCCTCAAAGATGTGCTTTGCTTATTGGTGTTTGACCTTCACCGTGCCGACCGATGTTCGTGCACACGAGTTTAACACCAGCTGTTCTCACAGTCATCTGGTGAAGCAGGAAAGTTCATCTGTGTTTTTTCAATGAGGAGAACGATAGACACGTTTTGCAGAAAAACTATAGCAGGCACAACTTTATAACTAAAAGCAGGGTACATTCATTCTAATTATGTGGGACTTTTTTGTTTTGTGGTTGACTTGACTTTTCAAACATGCAGATAAATTGAGATTGAAAAACGTCAATATACAATTGGCGAAGCTCGCTGAATAGATTTGGGACCCAAGAGGATTTCCTCTGGTGCTGGCGGAAGATTAAATGTGGTGAAGCTTTGAGTGTAATGTCTCCGTCTCAAGGCCGGATCTAAGCACTGCTGCCCCAGGTGGTTCACGGTAGACTGAGAGGTCTTACTCGATATGGCTGAGCCTTCACGGTGCAGAAAAGGTCAGCATAATGCCAGCTGCCCGCCACACGCTGCGCCCAGGGATATGCTGCTGGCAGGGGGTAAGAGGAAGAGAGAGGGCAAAGAGCAGGATGCTAAATGGTTTTTCACTCTTTAACTTGAAGGAACAGCGTCAAGAGCGTGTGTGTTCTCACAATCGCATCGTCTTTTTACAGAAACATTCAGCAGATACCACACACTTCAATTCAGTTTATTTTGTATAGTCCATTATTACAAATTACAATTTAACCTCAGAGGGCTTTACAATCTGTACACATACGGCATCCCTGTCCCAGGACCTCACATCGGATCAGGAAAAACTCTAAAAAAAACACTTTCACAGGGAAAAAAGGGGAGAACCGTTCAGGAGAGCAACAGAGGAGGATCCCTCTCCAGGATGGACAGATGCAATAGATGTGATGTGTACAGAAGGAATCATTACAGAGTTACAACACATTCAATGAGTATGACAGAGTGTATGAATAGTTGGTAGTAGTCATGGACCACGATCCAGACCTCCATGATCCATCAGGCAGATGGAGGTAGAGAGGAGGAGTGGGCGGGGCATCAGCAGGGCCATGGCATCAGACCCAGCCAGGTCCAATGGACCCTATGAGACGTGAAGTCACAAGGACTCTGGATAAGGAAGCAGAGTTAATACTGTGTGATGGAGAGATGAAAATTCATCCATAAGTAGAGAAAGAAAAAGAGAGAGGGGCTCAGTGTATCCTAAACCTGATTCAGCCCTCACTATAAGACTATCAAAGAGGAAAGTCTTCAGTCTACTCTTAAACGAGGTGACTGTGTCTGCCTCCCGGACTGGAGGTGGAAGCTGGTTCCATAAAAGAGGAGCTTGATAACTGAAGGCTCTGGCTCCCATCCTACTTTTTAAGACTCTAACTTGTATCACCTGACTGAAAGATAAACAAAACACACATTCAATCATGTTGCATCGTGATTCAATCATTTGTTGCAGGTTGCCCCGAGCGCAGCGTCGCCTCACCTGCATTGGCTCCATTTACATAATGGGGTAGTCGTTCAAAGAGCCCGTTTTCTCCACAACACTTGCTTGCTGTTCAGAATTCCCACATCCTACTTCTTCACTTAATGCGAGTGAAGATGCTGTTTCAGAACAAAAGATGAAAACGGACTGTAGTTCAAGTCGTTGCTCGTGGCAATTCCTAAAAATGAAATTTGGAGTGCTCGGCAGCTGCAATGTGACTTGAGACCCAAGGCTGCTTTTAAAACGTTGAAACTAAGCTTGAAAACCAGGACGCGGTATTCGATGAAATGCCCCAACGTTATGCAATGATAAAGGAGAAGAGTGACCTTGACCTGCGACTGACTCGCATCTACTTCACTCTGTTGCTATGAGGACATTCATTTTGTGATTGCAACAGTATTTAGGGTGCCGACTGTCAGCGCGCTCTGAACCTTGAATTAAAGTCCTGCATGTGTGGCATCCTGTGGATACAAAGTAGTGAAAATGGGATTGTGACACGTTTGTATCCCCCCCCCCCCCCCCCAAGCACCAAGGATGAGCAGCCAGAGGGATATTTGGTAATATCTTTTATTTAATTCAGCCCGCGGACTGTGTCTCTGCTCTGCACTCTCGTCTTCAGTCTGTTCCGCTCCTTTACAGAGATAGACTCGCAGATACACAAACGCAGATTGTCATCAGCTGGACTGATTGGTAATCAATCAGCTGATGACAATCCGACACCGTTCCCTGAACCACACCCTAGCTCCACCCACTCTGCAGTCAAGCCCAAACACACCGCGCTGCCACAGGGATCTTTATACCATGTGGTGTTCTGCATTCACACTTTTCTGATTTAGATACATTTTCAATTAATTTAGAAAAAAGTTGACAGCTTCAGTGCTGTGTATGTTAATCAACCATTACCACGTCAATGTGTTTAATGAGCTGCACTTTGTCAGTAGAATCAGCCATCAGCTGACTCACAATGTATACGGCTCTAGTGAAGAAATAATCATATGGATAGTTATTACTTTCCACCGTGATCATCACTTCTTGCTGTTGTTTTACAATTTAAATTGTGTTTGAGTGCAAGATCTTTCTTTCATTTCAGTCTATTTATAATGTTTTATTTTAGTTGGCTGGCTTTATTCTTTACAGTTTTAAATGGGTGAAACACAAATCTCACCATATTTGACTCATATGTGGGCGACTGTGGGTCAGTGGGTAGCAGGTCCATCTTTCAGGGGGTTGGAGGTTCAATCCCCGCCCTAGTCGATGTGTCCTTGAGCAAGACACTTAACCCTGAATTGCTCCCTGTAGCTGCGTCTACGGTGTATGATTGTAACAGGATTGTAAGTCGCTTCGGATAAAAGCGTCAGCTAAATGACATGTAATGTAATGTAATATGTATAACTCGTATACACACATGTAATGTGCGTATATGTAGTCTGAGGAATTATTAGCAGTAATAATGCAATATTGTGTGGGACTTTAGGAGAACGTTTTCCTTCCTGATTTGGTTCATTTGCTGTGTGCTAATGTGGGAGAGAATCTGAAGAGGCAGATTAATTAGTATTCCACACAACCTGTCAGCTGGGACACCGTGCAGAACAAAATTTACGGAATTATGAGACTCCTGCCTTGGCAGTTTTGGATCGGCCCTGACGGTCTCCACCTCTTCCACTCCGTCTTTCTCTCTATGAACTGAGCTTTCTCTCTCATCCTCTCTGATCCATCTTCTCCTCCCGCCATCCATATCTAAACTCATCATCAACTCCTTCTTTTAATGTTTGGACAGGAAGAGGGAAAATAAACATTGAGACATTCCAGCTTAACAGGAATTCTTTCCTTTCTTTCTTTCACTCTTGATATCACTGTTTATTTCACTCACGCTCACCTTTCCTCCCCTCTTTTCCCACTTTTCCTCCTTCATGTTTTTGTGTGTTGCTTTCTGTCCCTGTGGGCATTGTTCTGGTATAAGCAGCTTGTTATCTGGTTGGATAGAGGTTAGCGCTGTGCTCAGGCAAGATCAAGAGGACACACATACACAAAGAAAAACACGTTTGACATTTGCAGATGCAGGAGGAATCCCAACTATTTTTGCTGTACACAGCAACCTTGACAATAACACCAGTGCTATATAGTACTGTCGAGTAAAAGTGCTGCTCCCTCTGTTTCCTGCTGGAAGTTCACTTTGGGGAACCCATAATTACGCAATTCAATATCAGTTATATGCACTAAGAATAACAAAAAGATCATTTCAGATTACAGCAAAGTACAATTTAATCAGTAAAATGTACACGCATCGGAAAATGTCACATTCTCTTTCCACTGTGTAAAATCCTCTCACCAATTAATTGGAACTGAATTGATTTCTGAATCAAAACACAATGTCCAGGTCCATATTGGCTCCTGCATGCTTGCTGCACTGCTGCGGTGCCATCGACTGATGAATTGTTTCAATGATTCTCCCAGAAAATCCTGCAGTTTTGAAGTTTTCACTGAGGTTCTTTTGCAGGGGAGATTCGGAATGGACCAACATGTAAATGGACCTGTACCTGTACGGGGCTTTTCTAGTCTTCAGACCACTCAAAGCGCTTTCACACTACGTGTCATCATTCATCCGTTCACACCCGTTGATACACTGATGGCAGTGGCTAAGGAGCCACCTGCCCATCCGGAGTATCTAGCATTCACACACCGTAGGCACTGCTACGGGAGAAATTTGGGGTTAAGTGACTTGCCCAAGGACACATCGACATGGGCTAGCGAAGCCGTGATCGAACCGCCGATCATACGATGGAAGACCCTGCTCACCACTGATTCACAGTTGCCCACGGCTTCTTTTCCGCTACTTCTACAGCCCTCGTTTTCCTCACATCTCGTTTTCTACTTTGATTCACTTTAACATCATCGGTTAAAATCGACACCTGTATGGCTCTCCATCCTAATGCCATTTCATATCCTCACGGTACTCAGGCGAGCACACCGCCTTTGACCATAACTCACTCATCGCCTTTGTTATTATTTTAAGGTCCATTCTTTTCACCCTCAATAAAGTAACAATCGAAGTTGATTGTAATGTTCACCTTGATATACCTACTCATTGTTTGCAGCTGAAATAGAACATCGTCTCCAAACGTTGACTAGGATTTAAATCACCGTGCAATGTATTTATCAGTCCTGCTGGGATGATTGTGGTGGATCAGTAGTATTGTGCAGCATGTGAAAACAGCAATATGAATAACATGTAAAATATGATGCAACTAAATGCAAAAGCCTTGCAACAAATGCCAAAGCCTATTATCTCTGATTCTTTGTCAGAAAGAAGTTGAACACACTTTGATCATGTGTGAGGCTGATCTCTGTGATGCAGTTTTCAAAAGCCTTCTTTTGTACTATTATATAAAACGGGTGAAGAAAAAAAAGTCAAACGTGTTATGTTTGTGCTGTGTCACATTGTGCTGCGTTTCATTGTTTATTGTTTCGTAAACCGCGGGTAGGCCGCTGCTGAAAGAGTAGACGAGACGGAAGCGGATGTAGATACAACCGTATAGATGAACGCAATTGAAGTAGAAAAGTCAGAACTTGAAGAAACGGTACAGGAGACAGGGCCGTGCAACTCAACTGAACGTGGGTAAAAAGGATGGTGTGTGGGTGTGGGTGTGTGTGTGTGTGTGTGCGTGACATCATGGCAAAATGTGATCCTGGACCAACGTATCCTCATACGATTCGAATGGCGTCCTATGAAAAGTTACTCCTCATTTTTCCTGCATTTTCCTGCAAAAGCCAGCAACACATTTTTCAGCTTTACATGGAAAAAGTATTTTCATAATAAACTTCTGTATCCACAGGAAAGGATTAGATTCATGCAACACAACTTCTTGGTTAGGTTTAGGAAAAGGGTTGGGGGTTAGAGTTACACTGCCCCTCCTGCCCACACTGTGTGGGGCTGTTGCATATTTTTTATACTTCCCCATTCCTGATTACATGGATAACTCCTATGAATTATGACATTATTTTTCATATTTATAGCTAAAAATGCTAGATGAGACCAGCCGGCTGGGTGCACAATTTAGATCATTCAGGTACAGTTTCCCAGATGTAAGCCAAGTCCACAGACAAAAACAATCCAACAAAAGAATCCAGTCTTTCTATCTGTAGGCAGACAAGCTGAACAAGGTGGAAACAGAGAGTGAGGAGGTGGTTAAACTGAGACACCAAAGGAAATCTTTAATCTAAATGCGTGCCATCTATCACGCTGCCAGGCGACTGAAGTCAAGACTGAATTGGGTCGAAAGGATTCACAACAAAGTGGGAAAAAAACAATTGACACCTCTTGCCAAATCAAAATCTCTATGATCATTTTCTCGCTGCATGTTCTTCTTGACTCACTTCTTTTCTCCTTCTCTTCTCCTATGAATGGCTTTGTCTTGCTGCTCTCGATTGAAGTGCTTGGCGTCTGTGGTTACGTTGCAGAAATATCATAAAAATGGGAAAATATTAAGGTAGAAAACACAAGGCTGAGGGGAAATAAAATGGTGGACAGTGAAGTGATTTGAAATCAAGTTGTTGTGGCTGGATTTCTTCCTTGTTGGTCCATTCTAACTAATCTCTTCACCTGATGCATATAAACTTGTATCTCTCTCCTATCTGACTGCTGGTGAGACGCCACAGAATACTCACCCTCTGGACCTCAGTAATCAAACACCCACAGGACACAGAGTTTGGATCAGAGTTCAATTCACGTAGATTTATTTGTAACCAACAGTTTCACAAATAAACCTGGTCTGGGTCCGGTATTAAAGACAACGCCACATCTGTCTTTCCCAAGCCCCGAACAAACACATTGACATATTATTTATACATCAGCCTCAATGCAGGTGCCGCCTCCGTCCACTCCCTCATTACATATTAGTTCTCGTCACTCAGTGTGACCCCTGTCTGACCTCTGTCCCAGTCCAAGCTGGTTACTTTAAGGAATGTGGAGGTTTCTTGCTGACGTCTCCCCCCTCGTCTCTTCTCTTATCGTTATTGTGTCTGAGCCTCCTGGTCCTTGCTCTGCAGTCTCCTCTCTACCGGTTAAGACTGGAGCAGCACAAGGCCGCTGGGTCTATCTATGACTGGCATTGTTGACCCTTGTCTGAGGGAGAGAGCTGTGTGTGCCCTCTCAATCATCTTTGTTGATGTAATTTAAGCCTAATATAACACAATGAAAAAGTTTAATACACCCTATGTATATATGTTGTTGTGGAAGCACATAATTTGAAACATTTCTCCCACCACAAAGTCAAACAATGACGTGATTGTTCCATTTATGTTATAACCTCATCAGTTTCTTTGTCAGGAGTTACTTCGAGTTTCACTGTTTACCTGAACACCATTCAGCTTTAGGAAAAAGAACTGCTAACAAATTGAAAATTTGCCTCATAGGGTTTTACAAGATGTAGACATACAATTGTTTTCTCTCTCCTGGGACCTCACACCGTTTCAGGAACCCCCCCCCCTCTCCCCCCCCCCCCCCCCCAAAAACGTTCACAAGGAGAATAAAGGGTCTGATATACTCGATGTTCATGTGGATAACAAAGTCCTTGGTCCTCTCTTGCCACATTTAAAGTGCACTGAAACATTGAGGATCTCATATCTTACCAGGGAACCCAGGACACAATTATAAGTCATGCAGCATTTACAGATTTGCACCAGACGTGTCTGTCAACAGTTTTGACATCATCTGAAACGGTTCCTACCGCCACAAAGCTGCATACATAACTCAGAGAGGGAGTGTGCAAAGGATTTAGGGTCTCCTGTGGTTGAGGTGGCTGAGCTTTGTGTCTTGTTTATCGGCATTGTTTAATCAGGAGCATGTTGTCAGATGTGCACACACACACACACACACACACACACACACACGGTCTTCCAAATATGCCAGGGAAAACAGAAACTCCATGGTTAGATGTTTCTCTTGGGAACTTAATCCAGGGATTACTGTAGTAGTGTTTACACCAGGATGTCCAGCAATGTTTCCTCATGTTCAAATGTCTTTCTCTTCCTTGCAGGTACATGGGTGACATTTGGAGGGCAGATAACAGACGAGGTATGATTCCTTATCTTTGTTTGTTTAATCTGAATGGACTCCTGCTTATTGATTGATATATGTTGTTGTACTGCAATCATGTATTCAAGAGGGTTTAATGTATTGTGTGTATAAACACGTCCACCTGATGTCATGTTCCCCAGTGCCCTGTGCAGAAAACACAGTGGAACATGTTTGATATTGTAATAAACCATTGGTCTGGAACACAACGTTTAAACAAGAACATTCCTAACATAACAAAGAACGAATTACATAGACAAACAACCTCTGTCTCTTACATAACAATTTACTTTAGCTTTATCTCTGTATTATATGTTCAGATCCTTTGGCCAACATATGAAATAATCTTGCTTGTGGATGGAGCTTCAAGTTTTCTTGATGTAAACACAGTGAACGAACTCCAACGACAGAAGAACCCTACGAAAAATGTCCTGAGCCATTTCCAACTCGTAAAATACTGTCTCTTAGTCAGTGGCCCCAAGCATCAAACTATGACACTCTAGCCAGTCACATAGAGATGCTAAAAAATGCTTCTTTGCATCTGGATCAGACGCCGCGGGCCACAGACTAAGCGCTGGTATTTGAAGTTGGGTGTGAGACCGGGTTGTCACTGCCTTCACGTTCAAACCCCGATGAACAAGTGATACCCTAGAATTGGAACTCCAGAAATCACCCACCAAAAACTATTCATGCCCAAAACCTATTGCTAAATGTATTACTGAGTGACCTTTGAAAATGCAGCCTGTACGTCAAGGTTGGCTGAACATTCGAGGAGCAGTGTTCAACCATTTTTCTGCCTCTTTTGTAATTGGAAGGCAAGCTCTACGATGGAGTTTTACTCAACCTGCAGAATCAATAAGGAAAGGATGCGTTAAGCGTTTCAGCCACACTCTTTTCTGTTGTCCGTCTCACACTCTTTCAATGAATGAATACACACCTGTTGTCAATCTACCTTGATCGCACCATTAGCTGAGTGATGAGCGCTAACACCTGCAGGTTCAATTAGCCTATAGCCTAGTTTGCTGCCTCATGATGTAATAACACAGGTGGACAACTTTTATAAAGACTGTAGGTGTGATGGTTCAGGTTATTGAACCTGACAAAAATGTTATGCTACATAAAGGGTCATGCTTAGAGTCAACACATTATGTGTTTGTGTTCATACTTAAATCCCCTTTACACTTGTGTCGATGAACTCTAACAGGCATGTTGATGCTGTGGTTTTTTGGTTATCACACACACACACACACACACACGCACACTTTGATTGGGGGGAGGAGAACTAATCTCACCCCATGGGACACAGAACCGGTAAACTCACAGTATTATTTAATTTACCTGAAGGCTTAGTGCCATCAACTCGCATGGTACGCTAAAAGCTTAGCATCCCTCTTCTCTCCCTTATTGTGAATGTCCCCAAATCAATGTCTCTGGTATCACTGAACAAGTCAGAAGGGAACTGTTTAAAATCCAAACTTGTTGACTCAGTTTTTTGACAACATTTTTAAAAAAGAGTCAATTTTGCAAAAAGAGGGTCTCGTGGGTTTTGGTGGTGCGACCACACAACAGCTGAATGCCCGTTTTAATGTTGTTATCAAAACCACCTTAAATAAACTAGATTGTCCTCAGCAGAGTTCAGTGTCCATGTCCTCATTAAGAAATCCTTTAAGGAGCATTGGGCTGCAGTGAAGCGCCCGGGGAGCAACTGGGCGTTCAGTGTCTTGCTCAAGGACACTTCGACATGCAACTATGGGGAGAGCGGGGACTGAACCGGTTACCTTGTGGACGACCACTCTCCCCACGAGCTAGAGCCGACACCTAAATATGCACTTAGTAAGGCACAACACTGACAGACACAAACACACATGCAGACATCGAACAGAAGTCTCAGCTTTCCCTTTTTAATTAGTATAATTTCTAATGAGGCATATTGGAAAGGTCGGACTGCTGAAAGCTGCAGAGCAACCGGACCAAAATGACTTGAAACTGAGAGAAATGGCTCGCTTCGGCAAATACTCAAACCGTCACCTCGAGAGCTCATTCACGTCACATCTGTACACACAGAACATGACAATGAGTATCGAATTCAAAGACCTCAACCACATGAACATATTAAGAATATTCAGTCATGGCATTTAAAACCTACGCTTCCTGTACTCCAACACCAAACTCTGCCCGGCAGACATTCGCGTTTCAACGCCGGCAACTCGTCGCCTCACAAGATTTCAGAACAATATTCTGCCTTGAGCGACATTCCTTCCATAATGTCAGATATTATTAATTACAATCGGAGCATATCAATGGCAAACACAAGCACTTTAAGTCGACGCAAATGTCAATGCCTGATTACATTGCAGTTCGTATACTTTTCAGAAAGTGTTGTCCCCCTAAAAAACGGTAAAATTGAGTTACTTTTGATTAATAGCCCGGTCTTGACCTCACTCTGAGTTTGGCAGAAAACCACAGCAAATGCCAGGAAATAACTGAGCCTAAAAGACCCTTTTCACGGCACTTATAGGGTAAATCCTGCAATTTCCCACTGTGGGAATAATAAAGGAATATCGAATCTAAACACAGGTGTCATTGATCAAATTAAGCATGGTCCCATTCTATTTGTGTCAGTCATTCAAAAATGATGGCCTAAGAGCTTTAGAAGTGCCGTTTCTCACTACTTCCCTGTGCTGATGCTAAGCTAAGCTAATCACCTGCATGTTCTCGCTTAATGTGTTTCATGCAGAGTGACAGGACGGTTTCTCACTTAAGAATAAGCTCATTGAAAGATGTATGTTTACCTCATCAAAGGACTACTAAGTTTGCTTCACTTTGTCTGGGAAGCAACACATTCCCAGACAAAACGCTCACAAGAGGGACGGTGGGCTGCAAGATAACATTACTTACTCATTCAAAAAGGCCAAAAATGGATCCATAAATCCAAAAGTGAATTGTCGATTTCAACTTTGATGTTGGGAGTGTGGAGGGGAGGAGGCAGCGCAGCCGTAAAATCATCTTAAGGCTGTGTGGGTAGTATGTGGGAGGCTACCAATGCCTTGCTTCTGGGGTTGTGAGAGATGAAACATTTATTTTCCCTCACTCGTAGCTGTTCTGTGTATGGAAACCAAACCTTTTGTGCCCCAGAATAAAACAAAGACAGAAGCCTGAAGCGTAGCCAGATGCATTTCTGCAGTGACTCAGTGTTTTTCCAAAGGTGAGGGCAGAAGTGCATGTGTCTGAGTTTGTCTGTTGCAGACAGATTGTCCCCCTTTTTTATAAAAGGATACTGCACCATTTGAAGGCCACTAGTCGCATTCAGTTTGTCCAAAATGGCCAGAAGTAAAAAATCGGTGTAAGCAGCAATGCTTCAGAATCCCTTGTGAATGTCGCTTTGAGCTCTAACCGACAACGCGACTCATTGTGAATGAGCAATCAGCAAAGGCCACTCGCCCTTTAAAACAGACTCTATCACCCTCATCCCGGCTCTCTGGATGGGACTTTCTGCTGGTCTCGCCGTTTGTCTCCATAAAGCTGTCCTCAGCATGTTCCGAACCTTTTCTGCAAAACATTTATTACCCACTGTGAAATGATCTCCACTTTCCATTACCTTGCCCATCCAGCACTTGATAACTTCTTACATTTTCTGCTAACTTTTTCTTTATCTTTATCATCTATATCCTTTCCTCGGCAAAAATAAATTTTCTCTCCTTTACTGACCCCGACTTTCTTTAACCTCGCCATTATCTAACTCTGGCGGCCCTTTAATTTCCTCCCTCAATGCCCATTCGACTGTCTCTGAAAGCAGAGCGTTTGCATCCGGTGATAATGAGATATAGTAAAGACAGTACTGGTACTAAGAATATCATTAGGTTTCTTTTACAGACCAGTTTACTGGCTCTCACTTTTTAGTACCTCAATCGTTTATTATCATTTGTTTTCTTTATTTTACTTTTGTCACATCATTTTCTCAGCCTTTTTAAAAATTACATCTAACATTTTATTGCATAGTTGCAATAAAGGGCACTCCTGTTAAACCTCTGTGCACAGATCCCTCTTGGGCCATGCCTGCTTCCCTGGGGTTTCATAAGCCAGCCCAGCCTCCAGCTGAGCGCTCTGGGGAAGGTCATGCTCCAACAGAACCAGTTTATACAATTTGCTATAGTTTTAAGTGTTATAGCTTTTCTTAACGTCTACATTCGAAATCGGCCATCATGGAGAGAGGGGTAGGCGTGAAATTGTTTAAGGGCACTCAGTTGTTCACATGAAGAGTGACAGAAATAGTTCCTTACAGAATTCTAAAAGGTCACACCTTTGCTTGATCTCGAACATCAGCAGACAACGTCACGGTGATTTGACCGTTCTACAGGCGGTTCTGATTCAATAGATAAGTTCCTCCAGGCCGGACGTTGTTATTGTCACTGCCGAGCCCGGAATATCTCCTCTCCTCATATTATACATTCACATAATCATCTATTCCGTATGAGCTGCAAACGTGCTATTTACTGAAAACGAGTACAACACAATGCACTGTACTTTTCAGTTTGTGAATAATTTGTGTTCAGCAGAAGGTTTATGTAAAACCACAGAAGACACCTTTGCTTTCAAGAGACGGAATCTAACGCACACTTTAGTTTTATGGCACAATGTGTCAGGTCTTTGTGACGGGGTGAGGCTCAGGCGCAGAGAGACAGGCTGGACGCAATATAAATAACAAAAAAAAGCACTCTTTAAAAAGCAAAACAGTTTACAAAAAAACAAGGTCCAAAAGGGGCAGGCAGAGGATCGTCAGTCAGGGCAGGCAGGGTCGAAGCAGGCAGGATCAGATACGACAGACAGGATGACAGGAAAAAGACACGGAACTAGAGACTACAAGGGAAAGACTGACACAATATATAGGGGGGGAAACAGGTGTACGACATCAGACAGTAACGAGACAAGAGTGGCTGAGGGCAGGTGCAGGGAATTAAACAATTAAGACAGAGAAGACACAGAGGAGACATAGGAGACATAGGAGACACGGAACACAGGAGAAACAGAACCGGGTGTTACACATTGGTTGTGTTCCTGGTTGTGCATTCTTAGTGTTGTTTGGCCTTCGTCTCTCACTTGTGTCCCTTTCATTCAGCTCTTGTGGCTATGAGAGAGTTTGCACCCCTACTGCATGTTGCTGTGGTGTTTTGAGTATGTTCTATTGACTTGCACTCAAACAATACTTATTCTCTGAGGCCTCAGTCTAAAATTTGCCCGAAATGATAAAAATCAAAGAAATCATGGAGCAGCGAGACTTTGTGGCGTGCCATGTTTTTCTTCATCGATAATGTTATTAGTAAACCTGGAACGCCACAGCTGTGGACACACTACTGTTTGTATTTAATATATTCATATGCCCAATGCTATAGCTGTGTTTGTTTGTGTGTCCTGACCACTTGTCAGGTTGCCGAGCAGCTGATGACCATTGCCTATGAGAGTGGAGTCAACCTGTTCGACACAGCTGAGGTCTACGCAGGCGGCAGGTGGGTGTCGAGCCAAACCAAATGACCTCTCCCTTGTTCCTAGTTCAGGTTGGTGTGATCAGATGCAGACGTCTGGCAAGAGCGTGGCTCCAAAGAGTTGTTTTTTTAAAGTTCTCATTCATGTTTAGATCATATTGTGTATATATATGCAGAGTCTAATTAGTTTCACTCATTTAGTGAACCAGTATCTGGAGTGTCGTGCAAGTTGAGAAAAGGTTTCCACACTCGTCATGCATCATATTTTTCACTTGGACCTCACTGATGTTAATGTGAGGTTGGAGTCATTGTTTTTATTGATTATTAGTTTTTTTTAGCTCCTTGAAGTAACCCGAGTCTGTGCTTTTGGAATTTCTTTGAAAATAATAGAAATGTTCAATATGATTATTCATGCAGAATTTTAGGTTATTCTTAAGGATTAAAGGAATATTTTGTAATTATTTGTGTTAGAACAAAGTGCATCGCAGCGCTAAATGGCCTACGTTGTGAACTAATTAGCAGAATCTGATATGTATTATTTATTTAAACCATCTGACACAAACGTGACGAAAAATCCTGCAAAACACTTTTGCAGCCTGTGCAGGCTTTATCAGGGCAAGTGAGAAGATTTCCATCATTTGCTTCGCATTCAACTAATTTAAATTTGGGATAGTTACCATAACGATGCTTATTAGAATTGGTCAGTGGTGTCAGTGGGGTTTGATTTTTTTCTCTCAGCTAAAATATCCACCAATGAGGTGTAATTTCCTTTTGCTGTATTGTAGTGTACCAGAAAACATAACATTAAAAAAACATTAAAAAAAAAAAAAAAATTCTGTCAAAAACAAGCCAAATTCTGTCCATTTGTCTTGTTTTAATGCACCATCTTACCTATTTCTGGAACCAGTGCTCTGCCAACCTTTCAATGCACAGTGGGTAGTTTAATTTGATATCAATGAATTTCAGGGTTGATATTGGAGAACGAATGTTTATGAATTCAAGCTGCAATTTAATAACGCCAACTCATTTATATTGCCTTGCAGGGCCGAAGTCATTCTAGGAAACATTATCAAGAAGAAGTGCTGGAGGTAATGGTGACATACATGTGTGTGTGTGCGTGCATGGTGAGATCTGGACTATCTGCTGTGTCCGTTCCAGATTTGACTACATTCCTTATCTGCAGTAATTGGTGTATTTCTACACACACACACACACACACATACATTCCATCACAATACAGCAGCATGAAATAGTTACAAGCATTTTGTTCTCAAATATTCACTTTACAAAGCTATTTCAACACGCTCAGTCTTCAGCGTAGTTTATTATGTATCAACTGTGTCAGAAACACACAAGACAGACGTACAGTATGAGGGGAAGTAGCTCGTAGTACTAGGAAGTACCTGATGGATCATTATGTTGCCGTCTCATTATTGTGCAGCTTATGCTTGGAGTAAAACTGACAGCGAGCTGAAATCTTTAACGACTGGACTGACGCATTAAGATTGTTTCCACCAATTTTTTGTCTTTGACACTCGGGAGCATAAAGCTTACGACTCAGCACAGACATGGACGTCAACCAGCAGCTTGCACTGTTCTCTATGCAGCGCAAGTTCCCCCGAGAAGGCCACGACCGTCTCCACGGTCGTAATGTCTGTCTCCTGCCTCGGGTGTCATTATTGACACTTGATGCTTGGGCAGTAAAGACACGATGGACGTTTGGCATTTCTGTCTCCAAGTGTCGTCACGAGTTTACAGAGTGAAGACTTGGAAGTGAAGGAATGACCTTCTTCAGTTGTCACATCCACTGCATGTATTGATTTGTGCCCATTCAATTAGCCACTCTGTAATTGTGATTTGATGAAACATAATGTGTTGAGTTTATCCTTGGTTGCGATGAAGTACAATGCTTTATGTGTCACGCATTCTGCTGGAATCTTCTCATTTCTCTGCTCTTTCCCAGGCGATCCAGTATGGTCATTACAACTAAACTCTTCTGGGGAGGAAAGTAAGTTCAAAAAAAGAAACTCTGATTTTCATGCCTGAAGGCAGATGAGTGGTTGGTTAAGTTTTATTTATTGAGGAAGCCTCATTGAGACCAAGGTCTGGCCAGAGAACATCACGCAAAGCATTCCTCTCACACGGACACGATCATTTGAGAATATCTCGTCATAAAGCTTCAAAGTCCTTCAGAGGAGCAGCGTTTCAGTCACACGGAAAACTGCAACAACAAATTGGTTCTCAAATAATCAGTCATATAATATACTTACAATTAGGGAAATCTTGATAGTATATCCTTGCTATGGAAAGCAGTTTGTTGCGATGAACATAAATCTGATCTCTGTACACGACCTCTTTTTTATAATATAGTGGGATAAAGTCGAGGTTAATTTTTATGATAGTACATTATTTCTTACATATCTCTTCAGCATACACTGCTCAAAGACGATAATAGTTGATTCTCCCAACCTGAACAACTTACTTCCAAATGCAGTAGACAGAACATTAACCACCCACACACACACACACACACACACACACACACACACACACACACACACACACACACTCTTTAGCCGAGTGTCCAACTGGGAGATAAGGAGTAAGTTATTCCTGAGCACTCTACTTCTCTCTGGGGAAGGTTTAGTCCTTCACCTCTCCAGGAGTTGGTTGCATAATGATGTTAAACAGATGAAAAGGCACTGATCCATTTCCATAAAACAGCCCGATCCAAACGTTCTCAAGGTCAAAAAGTGATTTAAAAATGACTTTCACTCTTCTTGGAAAGTGAAATGACAGGTTACTATAGATGACTATTTTACAGTTGATTAAGCACCAGAACGTTCAGATCATATTTGAGTTATTTCGATGCCACAAACGCAGCATCACACACACAAATAAAATGGTTCATACACCCATTCATGCTGTCTATTCAGTCCTTTACATGGTTGGTAACATGACGTTACACTTTACAAGAAGGACACAAGAGCACAGAGATGAGATCTAACTCCTCCCACAGCCTTGTCTGTGGGTCCAACATGTACACAGACAACAATGGCCCCAGAACCTAAAGGGAATTAATGACTGAAAAAGATGTACAGGGAAGCTCATTGTTTGGTTTGTGTTTGCCCCATCAGAGCCGAGACAGAAAGAGGACTGTCCAGGAAACACATTATTGAAGGTAAGACACACACACACACACACCAGATAGACAAACCAACAATGTTGGACTCTTAAACCTTAAATAAATGAATGTTCTTCTCTACTGCATTGACCCTCCGTGATCTCGGCCTTGTGTGTCTCTCCGTGTCTCTCAGGTCTCACAGGCTCTTTACAGAGGATGCAGCTGGAGTATGTAGATATAGTTTTTGCCAACCGCCCTGACAGCAATACTCCCATGGAGGGTGAGTCGTATTACAGCTGATGTGTTGTGTTCCTGTTACAATGAACTCGATATCCACATGTTGGGCAGGTAGCCCTGTATAATTAATTAGCAAGATGTTGTTTATTGGCATGCATTATGGAGTGCTCGGGTTCCTCATGAGTCATCAGAAATGAATTGTGTACGATTGCTATTCTGAAGGTAAAGCCCGTTAACTGTGGGCTTTCTCTCCATGCCTTATCAATTAGCGCACACAGCTAATCGATAATAAAGTTGCATGTCTATTAATTTTTTATTTCCCCAGGCTATTAAAAATATGTATATGTATTTATGCTTTCTAGATAACTTGAATTAATTCAAAACAAAAATGAGAGCCCAAATGGCTGACATCATATACATGCATTCGCCTTATGGAGCCTGCTATGCTACCGATAATGCACAGGTTTTACCTTTGATAGGCCGGTTTGCATGTGATTGCTATATCGAGGTCTATATTGTGGCCGCTGTTTTCATCATTTAGAATAGCGGTGTAGAATATGACGCATTCAAACTCTTTACAGGTTTCTAACTGTGCTGCAAACACGGCTTACTTTTCTCCATCTGCCATCGCTGTGCATTTCCTATTGAATCCCCTCAACTATTTGATCTGCATCGAAGGGCTTTTACTCTCTGTCTACTTTTCTCCGTTGTTATATTGGATGGAAATTGAGGCGATTGTATTTTAATGTGAGCGCAGTGAGCACCATCACAGCCCGTTGCAGGAGCTGGTGGAGAGCGAGGCAGAAGTAACAAGAGGAAGAATTGTTTCCTTTCCTTTGTGCTGTTATTTCATTCGACAGGATGGTATTAACCCTCCTGTTACTTTTAGGGTCAATTTGACCCCATTCAATGTTTAATGTCGGTGTTCTTTGGGGTCAATTTGACCCCAGGCTGTTTTTCACTGTGTCAAACATATAAGAAATATCAACTTTTTTATATATTTAAAGGGCTATTTAGGTAGTCAACAAACAAACATTAAGTACCTCACACTTAAACTTGGGAAACAATATTAATTCTAATAATTTTCTGGAGGTTTTAATTGCTGGGGTCAAATTGACCCCGAGGGTAAAATATGTTGGTAAATGTGAAGGTAACAGGAGGGTTAAGAAAGGCATCTGGGTTTTCAGGTTGTTAATTACCAAACTTCATTTGACTTTTTTTGCGTCGCACACCTTTTTCATTGTTTTCCATAACTTTCGTATCCCTCATGTCCCGTTGTTATTCCAAGAGCCAGAGTGCTGCACAAGAGTCCTGCCACAGTGGAGGGTTGTAGTCTAATTGGAGTGAGCGCAGGGAGATGATGAGAAACCTTAATGACAGTCCTAATCTGAGTTTGTGTCGGCCCTGAGCCGTGTTGGAGCTAATTGCATCATTAAAAAATCGGCAGATGGAGTGTGATCGGGGGAGCTTTCGTATGTGAGCTTGTTAGTGTGTGTGTCCCCAAGGTGTTACGATCCATCAGCAGGTAAGAGAGGCTCGAGAGGCGGGAGGCCTCTGGAGACTCTTTCTCTTGTGTGTGATTTCAAGGCCAACATCTATCTCAGATTTTGATTAAACATTTTCTTTGTCGTTCTTGTTTTTTCTCTTCTTTTTCTGATGGCAAACCCATTCCTAAGTGCCCACTTTGTCACTGTTTCTCTTTGTTTCAACCTCTGTTTGACTGTTTTGTGGGTTTCATGCATCTTTCTCTCTCTGTCTCTCGTGAGGCCCGGCTGTTGTTGATTCATAAAATACCGCTTTCCCTTGGGCAAGTTACATCTATTGTTCTTCACCCGTACCTTTGGATAAAAATAAAGCAAACAACCCAAACATATTTTCAATCACTTTCTTATATAGTGCCAGCTCTGTTTTTTGAATATATTGTGGTTACTTTCAGATACAATTTCGTTTTTCAGACAGTTGCACGATTGACAAATTCACTGTAGTTTGACCAATAACGCTCTCTCCTACATCTACGCTCACTCATTAAGCTTTAATAAGTCCGATACATTTTAAAATTTAGTGAATAACGGCTCTAATGTTTACATTGAATTGGTCTGAATCATGTTAACTGCTTTCAGAGAAGAAGGAAACCGGCTGAGAACATTTTTGTCTCTCCACACAACAAGCTGTTTTCCCCCTGTGAGCCTAAAAGACTCCACCCCTTTATTGAATGTATCTTTCATGTGTTTTGATGCAGCAGGGACGGAAGTCTCTGTCCTGTAACGAGCACTGCACAGGGTGGTTTGGTATTAGTTGTTTACTGTTGATCCCGATGACTGATGCGATGCGGGCATGTGTGTATCTCTGCAGAGATTGTGCGCGCCATGACCTACGTGATCAACCAAGGAATGGCGATGTACTGGGGCACGTCTCGGTGGATGTCCATGGAGATCATGGTAAGACATTGTTTTGTCTTTTGGAGTAAAAATAAGAATATAAAAACACTTTTTTTCTATTAGTCACAAAGGTAGTTCTGGAACCGTAGCTCAGCAAAGTTAGTATACAACACATAAGGTGCCGACTACATTACTTTAATGTAGATTAACTATTATTTAGTTGCTGTACTGCAGTTTTAAACACTTCTCAGCTAACCAGAACAACAGAAGATGGCCACTTTGATTGGCAGACTCTTGGACTCAACCCTTCTATTTGTTGATTCAAAGATCCATCGAATGAAGTCTCAAGAAGCCATATTTACTCTGGTTATGTTCAGTACCCTCACATCATTAGGACACATTCTGAGCAGCTCTTTAGGGTTAGGGCTA
Source organism: Pseudoliparis swirei (assembly GCF_029220125.1). Taxonomy (NCBI): domain Eukaryota; kingdom Metazoa; phylum Chordata; class Actinopteri; order Perciformes; family Liparidae; genus Pseudoliparis; species Pseudoliparis swirei. The sequence goes on from NC_079407.1 coordinate 7,786,130, forward strand.
TACTGTTAAGAGAGACGCGTACGTGAACCGATGCGGTCGCCTCGGGTGGGAGACGAAAAGAAAAGTCACGCCGCAGTCTTCTCGTGTAGGGGAAACCGGGGGAGGAGAGGAGCGGGGAGGGGGGGGGAACGAGACGGGAGAGGAGAGATGGAGAGGAGGGGGGGGAAGGTTTGAGGGGCGAGTCGGCTCACACCGGGTACTTTATTGAGGGAAATAATCGTGCTCTAAGGACAGACGTGTAGCAAACTGTCGTAAAAGCACGTCGGCGACGCCCAGGCGCAGCGCGTCACCGCGCTGCTAACCTGTCGCACTGGAGAGGACGCGGGTCCACGGGTCACGATGCCCGTCCTCGTCTGACGATCGCCCCGGTCACGGTATCCTCGCCTTTAGCTTCGAGGGGGAACGGGAAACTCGAGCGAGGGCGAAGACCGAGTTAAGGGGGAGAGGAGGCGGAGATCAGTAACTCCCTCTATATGATTCTGCGATCGTTCGGGCCTGATGAATGACGCGCGTGCACATAGACAGTGGTAGCTGTTATTCTCGGCACGCGGCACCCCGGATGATGTCGGAACGATCTCCGCGGAGAGAAATGCTGGGTATTCAATTATCAAGTCTCCTCCCAAACACGCTCGAGGGTACAAGGCTCGTAGAGCGGCTGGCGGGACACTTATTAATATTCTTATTCTTAGGACAAACTCCGCGACGAGGACTCAAGTGTTACGAGTCCCTCTCTTGGTCCCGGAGCCAACCACGGCTCGGCCGAGAGCCGGAGGTCTACCAGCTGCAGCGATTTCTCTCGTCAGTACAAAATGTCAGTGGAGAGTGTGAGGGCTCAGAATGGTCCCTGGGGGACTGAGGTCAGTAGGGGTAGCCGTGCAGACTCACCTCGGAGGCTGCGGGGTCCGCTCCCGGGTCTCCGCCTTCCGTCTCCTCGGGTGGGTCGACAGGTGAAGAAATAGGTCTCACAAACAAAGTAGGTCCACAAACCGAATGTAAAGTTTAAGACTGCAAGGCAGCCAAGTATTTTATTCAAAAAAAGAAAGAAGAAAGAAACAAAGTACAATTACAAGTCAGTTCCCTCACGGAAGCCTGACGCTAAAACACAACCACTAAAAAAACTCATTTTTTTCCCTCAGCCCTCAAAAACTCTCTTTTCCTTTTCCCTGTTCGTCACCTTTATACCCTCGGCTCCTCCCACTTTTACCGGATATCCGTCCCTCTTTGGGGTGCTGATGGGGGGTTCATCCCCCCCCCCCTCTCTTCCTGAGAGGTTCTGGAGAGACTCTCTGTCCCACATCAAAGAGGGGGACCGTTGTCTTAGCTGGTTTAGATGAGCTCGGTCACCTCGGTGACCTGTCTCCGGGTGTCTCCTCTTATCTCTCAGGCACTTAGGGTCCCCTCTTTATGATCCTTTCAGACCTGGTGAGACTTCCCGATGCCAGTGACATCAAACACACTCTAACCGGGGGTCAGGATACAGAACATATTGGGAGACATATATTACATTATCATATCAAAGACCATTGATCTACAGGCAGGTTAACACACATGAATCCAGGCTTGTGTTTATTCACTTCGTAGTAACATCCTCTCTGGCCCATTTGGTCAGGATATGGGCTTCGAACACCCAATCAACCAGGTCTTCATTTGAATCTCCCCAGAGGTGCAATGTTTACATCTGGTGTCGGCGTGGGGCCCCTGAGTGAGTTCAGACAGAGGGTCACTGGTTGTAAACGCCAAAGATGACCACTCAGGACCCGTGTTCTGTCACACCTGGCCCTCTGCTTATCGTCCCAGCGATGGCCTCGATGCTTTCATTTGATCTTACAGCCACTCTCCCTGTCGGCCGGCCTGATGGATGCCTTGTTGCTTTCCTGTTGTTGTAGTCTAATGGAACTGGGGTCCCCTTTGATCTGTTTTATTACTCACATTCCGCATTCACTTCTCCCCGGCCTGGTCTATTCTCGCTAATCCCAGAAAAATTCGCATTTATTTGTCCCACTTCTAACAATACCATCTTGGACAGATTGCTTATATGCAAAGTCACAGCTGTGAAAAAGTGTGAAAGTTTGAATAAAAACAGTTTATTTCTATGAGGTACATCGTTTCTGACACGGTGTGGGAACACACACTTCGTGTCAAAAACGATGTACCTCCCGTTTCAACCCTTGCTGCAGTAAAGAAAAAACTAATATATATACACACACACACATATAAAGGGGGAGTGTGAAGCCACAACAGAGTTATGAAATACTCACATGTCGAAACTGACATTCAAGGACATAAAATAAATTCTCTCCTCTCTCGTGTCTCTCCAGCCTCTTCCCCCTCCGAGCATTGCGCCGTGTGTTGACACTCTCTGTCTGCGATCTCGGTGAAAAAGAGCTGATATCTTTGCAGAACACAAGCCCAGATGAAAGCCGTGTAATTTATAGCACCAATAATGAAAGGGGGGTTAAACACATCTTCTCGTATACATGTCATGGCAGGTGTAAAGTACACACACACACACACACACACACACACACACACACACACACACACACAGGCTCCAGGGGCCTGTCATGGGGTTGCTGCAGAGAAGGGCAACATGTAATTTGTAAATTGAGCGATGGCACCGACTTTATCGTTGCTAAATAGATTTCCCCACTTGTACCGCTCTCTCATCTCGACTTGTTTCCCAGCAGGAGACACGCAACATAAAAGAGTGTTTTAAAGAAGCAGCAAGCCTAACGTGTGTGTGTGTGCGTGTGTGTGCATGCTTTTCTCTCTGGCATGTTTTCTTAAAATTTTAATATGATGCCTCGGAGAGTTCTGATATGTAATAATGATTGGGTGACTTACTGTGAGACCTTCATTTTGATTTGTACCACGCGCCTACGAGCTGATCAACATCCTTCAGAGAAAAGCCATCGCTATCCATGGCTCCCAATGTTGGCTCTCTTCTCCTCTCGTCTCTTTTATTCTCACCAAAGAGAAAACATTAAACGGCACATACAAAAGGTGATGCTGCAGTGACTCGTAACAACCATTCATTAATTCTTGCCCCTTTTCTCTTTGCCTTCCTTTTTGTTTTATCTCTAGGAGGCGTATTCAGTGGCAAGACAGTTTAATCTTATCCCTCCAGTGTGTGAGCAGGCAGAGTATCATCTCTTCCAGAGGGAGAAGGTAGAAGTGCAACTACCTGAACTTTACCACAAGATAGGCAAGTATTCTTTGTGTTGTGTACTCTTGGGGCGAGTTAGCTAACCGATCGCCCAAAACATGTTCACACAAACATCCTACGGTCAGTGTCTCATAGATAAGTCGAATTGATGAACTGATTAAACCGATACATAATCTCTATAATTATCTTTTGCTCATTCCCTCCGAGTTTTAATTGCATCTTTTTTTCTCATCTTCTTATAAATGTTCACTTTCCTGGCACTTTTCTCACACATTTTCATTTATTTTTCTTCGCACGTCTTTCTTCAACACGTTTGACTAAAACTCTAAACCTGTTTAACTCATTATGGTCTCCGTGGTGACAGGAATTGGAGCGATGACGTGGTCACCGTTGGCGTGCGGCATCATCACGGGAAAATATGAAAATGGCATTCCTGAATCCTCCAGGGCTTCCTTGAAGGTATGCACATTTAACTTCATCACGAGAATTGAAGAGAAAGATTCTTTAATTTTTCACATATTTTTATTTTATAATTATTATTTCAATTAGTGTCATCGAGGTATGCAAAGGGTTTCTGCAGAAGCTGCCAGCACTGTCGCTTTTCTGTGCGTGTAACAGCATTGTTTAACCTAGTGGTTCATAACATGGGGACCTAAAGATATATTAATATATTGGGCACAAGATCACTGTGAAAATCAGTTTTTAAAGTCATTTTTGCTTTTAACATTAATCTTTTAAGTCCTATTTAGTGCAGTGGAACTAACAAGCCAAAACAGTTGGGAACCACTGTTGTAACCAATTATCTTATCATCAATATTATATTGAAGCAAAAATCTTTCGGTAGGTGTCTTTGATGCTTATAATATTTTGTAAAGTTTAAAGAGCACCCAGTTCATCAGTACTTATGGCCTCAACCTTTTGTCTCATCCATTACTTTCTCGCCCTCCTTTATGTTTCTTGGTCTAATCTACTTTTCATGTCACTTCTCTTCTCTTTCCTCTCTTTTCCCGCGCCAGTCGTATCAATGGTTGAAGGAGAAAATAGTAAGTGAGGATGGAAAGAAGCAGCAAGCCAAGCTGAAAGAGCTCAACCACATTGCAGAGAAGATGAGCTGCACTCTGCCTCAGCTGGCTGTTGGTAAGACTTCACATCTTTTAGAGTAAATATTGTACTATTGAAGCAGCCGAAAGACTAAACGACTGCTCAGGGCTTTCACACAGAAACCATTTTTGAGAGACATGAACAAATGCTTTCCACAATGTCTGTGTTTGCTTTTTATTTGTTTCATGGTTTGATTTTCCCTCTAGCTCCCTCGCAAAAAAACAGACTTCAAAACCTATTTGTGCTTTCAGCTGCATTGTTGGGCACCATAACATATCTGAGCTGCCTGGGCTCTATTTCTCGGACGTGGCTCATCTAAGTCGATCAAATGTCCTATTATCCCGCCTAAATTAAGGAGATGATTGACATCAGACTATCTCGGTTTCTCAAAGGCTGATCCGCCCTCTAACTGTCTCGTTAAGTTGAACCAGATGTCAGTCCGCAGGATGATTGCGCGTGCCCGTCTAACTTCAAAAGGGGGAAGAGTCGATCACCGAAACAAAGTCAAATAAACTCAAAGGAAGAGCCTCTTCTTTCTCCGCTAACGAGCAGGAGATGATCATGAACGCATATCAGGAATTCCGGACCATAATCATGAACATCTAACACCGCTGTCATTAAATTCATTCACTTCTTTTGCGCTGTAGAGGGGGCGTGGCTTATCTCTTTGGCTTATCTCCATGGAAACAGTTATACACCATGGAAGAAATAACTATAATAATAATTTCTGCTTTATTCTTGTTGTGGAACTCCCACAAACGTCATCGTGTTTGGGTTCATAACAATATGATATATATAGTTATACTTAACATCGCCCGTAGGCTCACACAACTCGGTAACTTTCACCGGCGACTACGTCCAAATAAATGGATGAAAATCCTCTTTTCTCTCATTCATTCTCGTGCATTCATGAATCTACTCCCAGCGCGTTTGGTTTGAACGCAGCACAAGTGTTGGGAAAATGCATCGGATAATTTGAAGTCTCTCACCCCAATCAATCCGATTCCATTTCTTTAAATGTGCCTGCTGGCTCGGCAGTCGGCTTGATGGCTCAACTCTTCCAGAACAAATAGATAATGTATATGTGTATATACATGTATTTGGAGATGACCATATAGAATAGGAGTTTGAATATGTGTGTGTGAATCTGTGTATGGGAACATAATGAACACATCTATACGTTTCTTAAGCGCAAAATAAACTTTATGAACAGCTCAACATGAAGCGGCTTTCCTGATGTTCTGCATCGCCGACACTGTACAACACTGTATAACAATGTATAACAATGTACAACACTGTACAACACTATATAACAATGTACAACACTATATAACACTGTGCAACACTATATAACACTGTACAACAATATACACCACTGTACAACACTGTACAACACTACAACACTGTACAACAATATACACCACTGTACAACACTGTACAACACTGTACAACAGTATATAACAATGTACAACAATGTACAACACTATATAACACTGTACAACAATGTACAACAATATACACCACTGTACAATACTACACCAATGTACAACACTGTACAACAATGTACAACAATATACACCAATGCACAACAATGTACAACAGTGTACAACAGTGCACCACACTGTACCTAGTGCCTCGTCTGTGAGGTGCTCTAGAACCGTGGTTCTTAACCTTATTGGAGGTACTGAACCCCGCCAGCTTCATCAGTGCATTGGCCGACCCCTTCATATTTGGACAAATTAAATATGATTTCTTCAAAACATAGGTATATATGTTATTAGTGCACAACATGAACCGTGTATCAGTTCTACACAAAAACACTGTCTTCAAAGAACAAAACCAACAAAACAGGAATGTCACACAATAACACAACTCAATGAATATTTACTGCAAGTGCCACTCTCATATCATTTTTGCAACAAAGTCTGTTCCCTTTCTTAGTTTTCATGTCTTCCATCCCCGAAAAGGATTGCTCGCAAAGATACGTAGTAACAAGCGCTGCGAGTATCTCAAGGGCTTTCTTAGCAACAAGAGGGTACGGTACGATCTGGTGACGGCAAAACGTGGAGAGCGTTGTTGTTGAATCTGGCTCTGCTGAAGTTCAATGATTTAGTCGAGGCTTTCATCGTTGACATCGGCTGTCTCACCCATGCTGGATATGACTGGTGGGGAAGTATCCGTTGAGAGACTTTGCGAGCTCATCTTAGTGCATGGCTATTGCTTGCTTCAGCTCATCAGGTACAGAAATGTCTTTGATCTTACTTACACAGTCGTCCAGCAGGGGAAAGTTTTCGAAGTTATCATTCTCTGTGCGTCGTTTCCATAAAGGTAGTCTTTTTTTTTACAAACGCCTTCAGGTTTTCTTCTGCTTTGATGATCTCGACTCCACCGCCCTGCATCTGTCGGTTGAGATGATTCAGAGCATCCAAAATATCGGCCATGTACGCCAAAATGAGAATGAACTCAGAATTGTCGAAGCAATCTGCGCGGCAATGTTGGTACTCTCGCAAAAAACGGGCTAATTCCACACGCAAGGCAAAAACACGATGCGGCACCTTTCCCCGGGATAACCACCGAACATTAGAACTACCTCGTATTCAGAGCCCATTTCCCGACACAGCTTTTTGAAGATGCGGTGCTTCATAATCATAGCACTATTTCACACAGTTCACACATTCAACTACAATTTGTAATACTTCTGCCAGTTTTGGAGGCAAGGTTTTTGTTGCTTTAGTGTGAACCAAGCTGCACTGTGTGCGTCATCTCACCTGCCGAAGCCCTGAGAGTGACTCGCCGAACCCCTGGGGTTAAGAACCACTGCTCTACACCTTCTGCCGGAAACTACAAACACATCTTGTCCTACTATATCTGGAATAGAAACAGATTAGCACTTGAATGGCACTTACTTATGATATTACTTATGATACTACTTATGGTATTACTTATGGTACTTTTGTCGTTTGACTTTCTTGATTCTTGTTGTTCTGAGTTTGTACTCATGGTTGAATGCACTTATTGTAAGTCGCTTTGGATAAAAGTGTCTGCTAAATGACATGTGATGTAATGTAGTCAAACTTTGTGGCTGGCAGACATTTACGGTTTTAGAGAAACTAAAACCATTGATGTAAAGGTCAATAGGATACATTGTTATATAATTCAAAGAGAGAAAATGAAGGACTAGAAGCTAAAAGCTTATTTATGTTTTGTTGTCAGAAAATAATAATCGGCAGTGCGCCATCAAGTGGGCTCTGTGTGAATTTCGACTCTTTCTCTTTCTCTCTCCAGCCTGGTGTCTTAGAAATGAAGGAGTGAGCTCCGTTCTCCTGGGAACATCCAACCCTGAGCAGCTCACTGAGAACCTCGGGGCCATCCAGGTGGGAGCGTGCAGAAACACACACACCTGATGGTCAGGGCGACTGCCACTTCCCCCAGCTCCATCGATTTATAGATCCATATATGAATCTCTTTAGAAATCTGGGTTTCCTTACCCCCCCCCCACACACACACACACATCTTTTTTTGCCTCACTGTATATTTCACTTCCTTCCTTCCCGGCATGTTCAATTCATCACTCTGTCTTTTGCCCAGGTCCTTCCGAAGATGACCTCTCATGTGGTGTCTGAGATCGACCACATCCTGGGCAACAGGCCGTACAGGAAGAAGGACTACCGCTCTTAGACCTGGCTGGTGGACTCAGCGAGAGGTTCGCCCTCCTCCTCACCGACCTACTTAAGCATCCTGCTACCATGGACCCACCGCTCAATGTTTAAGTCCATGGTTCTCTCCTTGGGAACCCACTCAGCTCCAGCCCACTCCAGCCTGGAACAGACCGCCTTGCTCGGCCCAGCGTTGTCCCGCTCAGATCGGGTTCATCTCAGGTCCAGTGCAGCTCAGCCAAGAGACGCTTAACAAACTCCGCTTTTTTTGCAGCCTCAAAACGCGACTTTGTCCATCCGAATGACCCGAAACGTTGTACCCCTCCCCCGACCCAATGTGTTTTTCGTTCAGCGCTGGACCGTTTAAATATATCTATGCAGAGCTTAGTCTTACCCATGACCACATAACGGTTACATAGATGGATATCGATATACTATAGGATACATATGCACACAATGTTACACATTTACAGCTGGGATTTCAGCAGGACAGTATGAAAAGCCCTGCAGGACTATTTCAAGTGAACGTGCCTTGCTCAAGGGCACCTTGGTAGAGTTACTTATTCCCTTTTCTTACCTACATCCCCCCCCCCCCCCAATGACTCAGACCCTCAGGTCTCAACCCTCCTCTTTCGTGCCCAGACTTCCACCTACAAGTCACTTACTTTGAGCACTAAATTCATACTGAGCACATATTTTATTCATGAGAATTGCTGTACCACAAGCTGAACACATCAATACAAGCACCTTCGGTAGCCTAGGAAAGTAGACATGGAGACGTTTTAATTTGCATAAACCCCCCCACCCGACCCACCCACCTCCCTCCCTGCAGTCAGCCAGTGCTTTTTTTCAATTGCTATTGCATTGCAGCAACGCTCAATCTTCTCATCTCTTGTGTCAGCGGCACACGCTCAAAACGTGAGGTAGGATGACTTTTTTCATGAGATGTGAGATGTGACATCGCTCATATTTGTTTCAAAGAGCTTCACGAATGAGGCAAACCACCTCCCTGTTAGCTGGAATTAGCTTTAAACTACCTACCAAATGTACTCCCCTATTTAGTATAGCACAGAATAGTATTCAGCAAATATTATAAGCTATCAAATCCTGAGTATATTCTCCAACAGGTGCATGTTTCTCCTGCTGTGGCGTGCCTCTGGTTTCTTTTCTACAAAGCACATCATGAAACGGGAAGGAAAGGTTTGAAGAAAAGAATTCTGCAAGCTTGTCAACTGTCTGAAGTGTGAGAAGCAAAGGAGGGCGGGACATCAGCGGGGTCGGGACTCCGTGAGGGGACAGCATGTCGCCCTCGTGTGGTTTCTTTAAGGAACTGCTGCTCTGCTTCTTTAGACTACGGTCATGGAAAACCTGGAAAAATCTTGGTATTTCAAAAATGATTATTTCCAGGCCTGGAAAAGTCCTTGGGAAAAAATGAAATCCCAAAGGTTTTGAAAAATTCATGGAAATGTGTTCTATTCATATGATCATTTACGCTGAGTTTGAAATAATGCATATGCTTTTAAAAGAAAGACGCTCAAAATATATGCAGGCTCTCATACTCGTGGCGCAAATTTTGTTGTTCGAGTTATCGGATTAAATAATAAACATTTATACACTATAAATGTTAATACTTTTAATCAAACTATTGCCTCTCATTCATGTGTGTCATTCAGGGTGTATTGTATGCTTTGGAATTGTCATTGTTTTAAATACTACATTCTCTCTTTTTTTGGTCATGGAAATTTGGTTTAAAGGTATAGAAAAGTCATGGAAATCCATTGGTCAAAAAGTGAATGAAACGTGATTATAGAAACAAAAGAAAGTGGACGACGTTTCTCTCAGTTGGCGGTCACTGGGGAGACACTTGCAGAAAAGGACTTCTATGTTATAAAAGGATGAGTGACCTCCTGGCTGGTCATGATAATAACAACTGCAACAATCGCTTGTTAATGGCACAAAGAGGCATATAGGCAAGGTGTTTGGAATGTGGCAAAGATTACAGTATTTATTCTAGACTAGTTAATATATAGAAGTTTATTTTGAGATATTGTTTGGAGATCTATTTATGTACATAAAACGTTACGGCATCCACAAGCAAAACCTGTAAGAGGCTTCTTGTGCATATGAGGACTTCTCTGTACTGTCTGTTAAATATAGAGATATGATGTAAATAGTGATTGTGTTTCTCCTCTGCAGAATCACTGCACACGCTGCAGTGTTTGAGTCGCTCTGTGTCCATCCTCCTCCAGCCTGACTCAGTTCTGGCTCCGGAAAGATATTTCACAGAAGTATTTTACGAGGTCAATTCATTGTCTTTTTTTTGCACCATGAAGTCAGATTATGAAATCTGTATAAAAAATGACATTATTTAAAGAAGGATATCCTGTAAATAATGAGCTTCTGTTTGAACTTCAGCATCGAGCTTGAACCACGGGGGCTCGGCTCTCAACGCTCGTGTCGCCTTTCGAGCGTCGTTGTTCTGGTTCTTTTTTCCATCTGGAGAACAAGCCATCACAGCGATCGGCAGAAATGTCGGCCTGGTTCCAGTTGAGTCTTACGGCCTCGGCCTCGGTGTACGTGTGTTGACTTGTAGCCCCACCAGATTTTTTATTTCAAAGGAAATTTCAGCGAGTAGATATTTCCCAGTAACGCTATTACACATATTGAAATGAAGCATCAGTGAGAAGTGTTTGGCCTTAATAAGATAATAATGACAATGAGTCGACTTTCTTGTGACCATTTGCATTGACTTGTTGAATAAAAAGAAGGGTGACCTCTGACGACCTTGGCCATCATTGTATTGCAAACGACCAGCAATACAAAAAGCATCCAGAAAAGCATTTGCATTGCTCTTTTCCCTTTAAAGACTCGACCCTCATTATCAAAATATGGGCAATAAGTGGTTTCTATAATAAAATAGTTATTTGTACTTTTAGTTCGGTTGCAAGTCAACAAGCTGCCTCTCAGTTTGACTCAGTGGCCATGTTCGAGCTGCCGGTGTGTGTGGAGACAGAGTGCCTTGACTTGAGTCCCACTACAGGAAATCAGGGATGTCTTTTATTACGAGTTGTTAAATGGTGTCCGACGAACAAAGTCCCATATTAACCATGAGGTGTATATTAACTGTTACCTCATTGGTTTAAGTACAGGTAACTTTGTGGATGTTGACTTAAAGAATGCATAATTTTCCCTTGGAAAAAAAGGATGTGTAGGATGATATAAATCATGACAGAATCCCTGTCAATCATCACTTCAGACCAACTCGAAGTGTGTGTCTCTGTCCTCAGCCTGTATTTTCTCTTGCTGTTTTTAGGACATAGCTGGGCGTCGGCCATTGGGCCGTACGTGTATTTCTGACCCCCCCGTCCCCCTCCCTCCCAAGCCAATACGCAGGTTCTAATTCCCAGGTCTTTAAATATCACTGCTTTGTCCTGCCGAGGCACCGTTGAGGCGGAGCGGCAGCGAATGGCGGCCGACTGGTTTCTTACGTGTGTTTTGACACACAACACAGAGCCGAGATGCTGCAGCGACGAGATGAAGCGTGCTGCAATGCCGAAGATGTGTCGCTGTGTATTTGTGCTATAGAACGTCACCGCCTGGAAACAATTTGAAGAAGTAAAACAAATTATCTCTAGATCATCACTCCCTCTCTTCATTCACTCTCTTGCCCGCTCGACCAACGCTGAGCTCTCTCTCCCGCGTTGAAACCGGGAAGGAGAGGCAAACAGCCGCATACATACAATGCTGGACGGTCCACCACGATTACTAGAATTGTCCTCCTCGTCCACTTAGTCCTTCTCTAGAGTGGCTTTATTTAGGCTGTTTCCACCTTAATAATGCGATGCGAGCAGTTCAGTCAAACTGATTGGCTTTAGTATCTTCAACCAGCCTTTTGCTTCATGATGCATCAGTTTGTCCTCAGTCAAGAGCTCCAATAATCTTTTGGGGACCAATACGATGCATTGATAATGTAGGGAAACTTGCCTTGTTTATGAGAATAGAGGCTTGTTGGCCGTCTGAAGGTCAAAAGGGATCGAAGCTAAAAAACAAATGATCTCAACTCTGATTCACACAATATGAAGTCATGCAATGTGACTTGTGATCTTTGACCCGAGATTTCTTTTTCTGGTATGAAGCCAACCTGGATCAACTCATAAAAACGTCAAGTGATCTATTCTGCAGATGATACAGATTTCTGAAACATGTTAACCTAGTTTATGGGAACCTCAATGTGTAGATAAAGTGTTAACTCCTCACTTTCATTTTGTTTTCTCTGTAAATAGTCTATATGAAAGTGATTCTAATTAAATGCATTGCCAATGGAAACGTCAATGTCTCACGACGTGTCAATATTTTTCAAGTTATTTAAAAAAAAAATCTTATCATATTCTCAAGACAACTGAAGGACATAAGTACAATATTACCACAGGGGAAAAGTAGACCTGGTTGCTTTATTTGTTACAAAAAGAAGACCTGAAGAAACACACCTCAGACATTTGATCATGAATTTCATGAAGTTGAAATGTGTTATTTCGGTCCTTTAAACCCGGATCCTAACTTAAGTGAAAAACAAAGTGTATACCCATCTTTAACCCACATGTTCCCCTCCTAACTAAACCCATCCCTCCAGCTTTTATTTCCCTTTTTCTTCCTCGTCTACTTGGAGCCTGTGGACAGCAGAGCGATGAGTCCTGAGGAGGCACTGATGGACAGGATGTAGTTGCTGGAAAAAAGGAAGTTAAGGCAAAATGTCGAAGCGCTAAATGACACCACCTCATCAAGATCAGATTTTAAAGGAATTATGCTACATCAGCCTTCATCTGCATGATGCGTACAACAATAAAAACTGCACCAATGCCATCTTAAGACAAATGTTTAAAGCTTCCAATTCCAAACAGTCAACATGCTGATGGCTTGTAGATTGTGATTAAAAGGATACACAGAAGGGTTGAAGTTCCTGAGCAAGAAGAAGGAGGCGACGATGACGAGCACCAGGAACAGAGTGTTGTTGTAGAAGATGGAGAAGGTGGTGGCCTCGTAGTCGGCGACCTCATTCTTCTTCCACAGGATCCTAGAAAGACAAAAATGAAAAACATTCGTGGTCATGGGGAGAGCAACCAGGCTTTCAGTAATGGCTGAAGTCAACATGTGGGCAGGCTTTTAAACGTTAACCTATGTTTAAGAAGACTGGCAAGTCACGCAACGCATGTTTCACCTCTCGTCTTTCTCCTTGCGGGACATCTTGCGGTTGTCTGCCTCGGACAGCTTCCTGGTTACCTCCTTGGAAACGGCATCCTCACGTTTCTGGGCAACTCTGGAGGGTGAGGGGAGAACAGTCACAAATATTTAGCATCGGGGACAGATACAAAAATAAAAAATGTGAAATGCAGAGCAGTGTGTTTCTGCTTCTTACTTGTGTTTGAGAACAAACTTGACGTTCTTGTAGGCGAAGGCCACCAGGTAGGTGCTGACCAGGGTCATCACGGCGTACAGAACTGCGGACTGGACAAGGTCCATATGCCAAATCCGCCAAAACAGCCCTAGAAAGATGAGAGTTGATCAATATTGGCCCAATGTGCAGTATGTTGAATACCTGCATGTTATAATCCAGGTGTGTACAGTAGTTTAACGTTAGATGTATGCAAGAGTCAACTAACGATTAGGAGCATATCCTGGGTTTTTTTATTTGGCTTTTTAAAAAACACAATGCTAATTACAAATACCACTCGCTGTAGATGTTATTTGATAATAATTATAATCTGCTTTTAAACCTGAACTGACATGGTTAGAAATCACATTAAGCTATCTTTAGCATACCAATTCTTATTGCTATAACCTAGTATTACCATGCTCTTCTGCTTTTAATCGTGTGTGTTCATTAAATTAATACAAAGTAGTCTTCACACGCTTTAAATGACATGAGTATTTTGTCTAAACGCCTCCTCCATTGAAGCAGCGGTAGCTCGACTCGTTAGCATCAGCTAGCTGGTACTCACAGATGGGGATGGCAGACACGATGAGTGCATTTCCGTAGAAGAGAGCGGTGGACTTCGCGGAAAGGTTTCTGCTGAAGTCCTGGAGGAGGAGATCTTCCTCCGACTGCTGCTTGCTGCTGCCTTTGGGCGCCATGTCTGCGGATTGACCAGTCTGTCTGTCTGCTGCTCAGCTCGGGACACAAGGAGACTGACACGTCGGAGAAGGAGAAGGACGCGTCAGCATAAACCCGGAAATACACTGGCTCTCTTCTTCTTCGTTGTTTCGGGCACTGCAGCGTGTTGCTGCCCCCCACAGGAAGAGACAGACACTGCACCGGTAACGCTTCATCTTTGGACGGTCAGTGGACACAATAAAACCCCATATTTCTCACTTTTTCTTGGTTAAAGTTGGGATTTATTTTATTAGCTTTCTATCAACAATATTTATAATATTTACATGTTACATTAGGCCTATACGCTCCCAGTTAAATTGTTCTATTCTTCTTATATGTTTTACATATTTATATCCTTAATTCTCATCTGTTGATTGTCATTGATTGTTGTTAATGTTATTGTTTACTGTCGCACCACCCGCCATGACAAATTCCTTGTATACGTGAAAACATAAATGGCAATAAAAAGTTATGTTTCTGATTCTGATTCTACAACCTTATAAGACAACAGTTGTTGGATTTTATATTTTTGACCTCTACAGCCTTTTTCCCTTCTCCAGAGGCCTTAGAAGTAGCCTCAATAACGTTGTTACAGAAACCCTCAATCTCCCTCTGCAACGGCTGAATGGTTGACCTTTGTTCAGCTTTGCTGTCCTTGTTCAACAGATGTAGATGTACAGATAGGCGTATATATTCGCCTATCTGTACAGGAGTTTACGGTTAAACATAGCAGCAGCACCGACATGTTTCTGCAAAACAAACTGAAAATGTGTCAGTGCTTCTTGTAAGTCTGGAAAACTGATTGCAATCAACTATAACTGAAGAATAAATGAAAACTGCATGTTTTATATAGTAAACCTTATTTTATTCAAACTGTTTCCAAACATGTCTTTTTCTCATATTTTATCTTTTTTTATTGTACATTTGTGTGAACAGTTACAACAATGCATGCCAATACAAGTGTGCTAAAGCTAGTGAAACAGAGGTTGTAATTGTGACCTGAAAAGCACAAAACAAATCAAGGACAACATAAACACACAATTATATATAAGAAAAAAGAAGATAGATAAATAAGAGCAAATAAACTTGAAAGGAAAGAGAGAAAAGGCTGAACATGCAATAGGGGTGAGAATATTGGCTGCCTTCTAACATCACTAAACAGACAACAAACTAGAATATGTACGTTACTCTGGACGATCACACTGCGTAATATAATCAGCAAACATCAAAAGGGCAGTTCCTCTTTTCTGCAGTGTTCTTCCTTCTTCGTGAACCATGCTCAGTGCCAAACCACATCCCATACCATTACAGTCACATCAGCACATTTACTAACACGCAATGTCCCAGTCTTTATTGCTTTAATAGAATAATAACTTTTTTCTTTGCTTGAACAGATATTTTTTCTTTGAATACCCATTTAGGTTTCTTCCCTTTTTTCCCTGTGAAAGGTTTTTTCTTCTTCTATTTCTTGCAAAATAAACTGAATTGAATTGAAATGTCCACCTGTGATGGTTTGAGGAGCAAACGTCCCACAAATGCTTGGACTATTCACACTTCGCCCACTAGAGGGCAGTATCCACATAACTGTACACGCCATTCTGAGCGGTTGGCAACGAGGCAAGCTGCAGCTTTTATATCACAAGGATTCTAAACATTCGAGAAGCGTTCGGTCATGGCCCCGTTCTGCTTCTAGTGACAGAGAAAATATATTTATGTCGTGTTTTATCATTTTCTTAAAAGAACAGTTCCACATCGTAGAGAGGCAGATATCATCAGGAGGGGGAAGAGATTTGAGTTTCAGAAAATTCGATAAAGTTTGGACCGACTGGAAAAAACGTTTTGGGGACGAGAGGGATAAGTGAAGACCATCTCTCTCAAAAGCACACATTTAAAAAAACCATAAACAGTTATGATACTTCTACCCTACAGGCCCACATACCTCGGCCTGCTGTAGAACGTCTGCTTTTATGTGCACACAAGGTGCTATTTAAAGCCCCTCCTCCTCCTCCTCCTCCTCCTCCTCCTCCTCACATCCTCCTCTCACAAACATGCCCCACTCCGTGGTGTGCATGGGAGTGTGACCGTGCAGATTCATGACCCATTAGTGGAGCATGAGCATCTGCAAAAGTCCCCCTCTCTTCCTTATCTCGTCCTCCAAGCATGTCACGTGACCGCCGCCGGAGACAGTTCAGGACCGCGGAACAACCACACACATATTTGGGCCGACCGCCCGCTGGGCTGAGCCGTTCTCTGTGCATGAGTGTGTGTGTGTGTGTGTGTGTGTTAGAATGCGATGCAGACAGGAAGCGTTGCATGATGTCCATGTCTTTAAATGGGGATAGAGTTTAGGGATGAACCGTGCACTTCAGGGGTGCAGAAAGGAGGCCAAGAGGAGGAGAGGGGGGAGGAGCAGGTGATTCCAAAAAAGCCTGCCAACACAATGCCAGGCAAGGCTAGTGATCTCTCTCTCTCTCTCTCTCTCTCTCTCTCTCTCTCTCTCTCTCTCTCATGTGTAAGTGTGTAAGTGTGTAAACTTGTGCCAGATTACTTTGGCTTTGGTGGTACCAGAGACATAACCACAGGGACATACTGACCAACAACACCCAACGGAGTAGTGGAAACATACGCACAAACACACACACACACACACACACAAACACAAACACACAAACACACACACGCACGCACCCAAAAACTCAGCTTCAAGACATTGTGCCTCGCAATGCCGGTATGTTTTATCTCACTCCGATCGTACCCTTAGGAGCATTTATGACAGTTTATCATCGTGACACATTATTTTTTAGTTATCTTATCTCACTTGCCCAAGGCTTATCTCTTGGAGCCCTACATCTCTAACATCTGCATGCCACAACATTGTGTGTGTGTGTGTGTGTGTGTGTGTGTGTGTGTGTGTGTGTGTGTGTGTGTGTGTGTGTGTGTGTGTGTGTGTGTGTGTGTGTGTGTGTGTGTGTGTAAAGATAGTACTATTGTGCCATCGGCTTTCTCAGGATACCTTATGAGATCAACAGGAATCTCTTAGCCAGTTCTATTCACCAGTGTTCATGTTTCTTCAACTTCACATTCACAAACTCACATGAAGAGTCACAGAGACACGAAGATATGAATACGTTATTATTATTGGATTTGAAAAGGTATCTAAAATATAAGTGGTTACTGAATTAAGTAATGTTCCACAGTTATATTCCACAGTAGCCTGACCGAGCAGCCGTGTGGTCGCTCACATAACATCCTCTGGCTTCTGCCGGTTTAAAGAGGGACACCATGTATTCATCTTTTATCACTGAGCACGAGTTCTTAAATTGGAAGGCTCAGAGAGGGATTTTATAGATTTGTCATTCCTTTTCCTCGAAAAGCTTTGGTTTCTCGGTTTTCAAAGAAACGATTCCAAAGAAAGGGAGCGATCCACAACTCAGCTTTAATCTGAAAACTACGGCCGAAAAGAAGTTTGATCATGGGACTAAAGGCAAACAACATAATATACACAATTACTTTTCCACTGTATTTTTCAAATAACTTTTATCTTGTATAATATACAATTCTTAGTCAAATAATGGAATCAAGTGTGTTTTAGGCTTTTAAAGTCATCTTTAAATAGCAGATTTAATCCAATGTGCTTTGCAAAGTTAGCAAGAAACAAAAAATAACCAAAATACACACATACACTAATAGCACCGGTGAGCGTCGACAGGTGAATTTGCTTGACGGACCAGGAGTTGACCGCCTTGACAGTGATATATATCCTAGACTCAGGGGGAGAGATGAATGGAGAGGTTGTAAAATGAGCAGATTAGAGGAGCAGAGGCCGGATGACAGAAGCACCTGTGTGACGGCACTGGAGGCGCCGTTCAATAGTTTCAGGGTCTGGTAACATCTCTTCTGTCGTATCTTGCTTTCGTTCAGGGAGGGATTGTATTCCTCCAACACAATAAGTACCCCCCCCCCCCCCACACACACACACACACACTCTTTCAACATACATTTGCTCAAATGGTTGCGTGTGCTTCTCCTCTCCGATCTCCTTCATGCCCTGTGATTTATGCTCCCCCTTCGGCTAACAGGCATGGAGGAGAATGTGATATGGTGGAGCTGGAGGGACGGAGGGATAGAAGTGAGGGGTGGGGATCCCTCAGAGAGATGAAGGGAGGATCAGGAGTGGAATATGTGTCTTTTCAAAGGATGCCAGACATGTGTTTACACTTTCTGCCCATTTTCACCATAAATAGTTTCCTCACCCTCGGGGTTGTGCATGTGAACCTGCATGCGAGCGCATGAGTGCGTGTACGTGTGTGAGAGAGAGGACCCCGGCGGCACCCCGGAAACTTTGATCTATTTTCACCATCCCCCTTCCCTCATCACTGGGAGAGAAATGTGTCGGAGTTAAATCTATAAAATGTGTGCCATGACGCACACACATGCGTATGCGCTCACACGAAACCAAGATTAATTGCTCGTTTTTTCAATATTTCTTTATTACATTTTTAAATCTAGACTCAGCCAAATGTCCTTCGATTTAACGTGGATGTATTGGGTTTAGGATATTTTGCGACAGGTCTTCTGTTTCCGTGCAAATGCAGCCTGTTCCCAGTATCCTCTTGCCTCCTTCATGACATTGAAGCTTATTTCTGGAAAATTCCTAGAAGGGAAACCCTGTGCACAAGAGGTTGATTCATTGGCAAAAAAAAACGTAAATTTATCTTGTAGTTGTTGATTTTTTAAATGTATTTTTTCCCTCGCAAGTGCGTATGTGTTTCCTGACTGATGATGACTCCGCCGGTGTGTGAGTGACTCTGTAGTTGTTGAGGTGTAGCTGCGGTTGAGATAAACATTACTTATCGGGTCAGCTGGACCTAGACATGGAGATTCTTAACTATCCGGACTACGATGACACTCGGCCTCCACCGGCGGAGTTACGGTGACCCTTCAGACAGAGCTAGGTCCCAAAACAAATGCTGCTGTGGCTCATTCCTTCACAGCAACAAAACACAGATTTCACAGTGTGCTCGTAAACAAAATAGATAAGACTGCACTGCTCAGTTTGAACGTGTGGATACCGGCCGAGTGCACCGTGAGCGCGGCTGTCTGCTGTTGACTGAATTACGTGGGAATCTATGTCATTCAACGGATCGAATAATGGGAACGCTGTGCACAGGTCATCGTGTGTGTGTGTGTGTGTGTGTGTGTGTGTGTGAGAGTGTTTAGTCAATGTGCAGGGACATGAAGGCTAACCTGCTGCCAACTTGGCTTTTCTAAGAAGCAGAGAGAGAGCAGAAGATGTTGACATTTTGGCACTGGAGAATAGCTGCTGTTCCATCTGCATCTGAAAGGTCACTGCGGTGGGTTTTGGAGCGCAGCATGTGTGCCATTGTGCAAATGTGTGTGTGTGTGTGTGTGCCTGCCAAAAGCAATGTGTTTAATGTGTGTGTCTTTCTCATCAATTCTGTGTGAAAAGAGCAGAGGAGAGCTGTAAACAAAGATGCTGGAAGTGTTGGGCACAACACAAACAGAGTGGTAGGAGCCCGCCCCCCCCCCCCCCCCCCCGCTTCTTTCTCACAAACAAAAACACACACACACACACACACCAAACCACACACACATTCACACACATTCTTGCTTTGAAGATGTTTATAGGAACCACATAGGAACAAACATTTGAACCTTTCTGCGAAAGGAATACTCTGACATTTTAGGGTAATTCTGTCTTCCCAGCTTAAAGTTAAAGGACGTTTAGATCAGTTTAATATTTGTATTCAATCTGCAGATGTCTGACATTTAGCCTCGTGTCAGTCTCATTTTCACTGCGTTAGCTTAACGCAACGATGATGGCTTACCTGGTCACAAGCTGTAAACAATACTGTCATTGTGGTTCATGTGTTAGCAGACAGGTCCTTATTTACACATCCAGCAGACATAACAGTCATGTTTAAGGGGACCTAATAGATCTAAGTCCGGTATTCATTTTCTTTTTTGCTTTGTTTTGGTCTCCACCAACTTCAGCTATGTTCACCAGCTGGTCGCTAACTTAATTTCTTCCTTTAAAGCTTCTTCGCTGAACACAGCTTCCTGTTGTGGTTGAAAATGATGCGGATAAGACTGGTCAACCGAAACAATGTGCTGAAAGACGCTAAAAGGCTCCATAAGCTGAGGAGAAATGCTGACTTATTTCACATTAAACACTCATTTGAAACGTTATTAACACACATATGTATATATATATATATATATATATATATATATATATATATATATATACACTACCGTTCAAAAGTTTGGGGTCACTTAGAAATGTCTTTATTTTTCAAAGAAAAGCACTGTTTTTACAATAAAGATAACATTAATCAAAAATACACTCTCTACATTGTTAATGTGGTAAATGACTATTCTAGGTGGAAACGTCTGGTTTCTAATGAAATATCTCCATAGGTGTATAGAGGCCCATTTCCATCAACTATCACTCCAGTGTTCTAATGGTACATTGTGTTTGCTCATCGCCTTAGAAGACTAATGTCTGATTAGAAAACCATTGTGCAATTATGTTAGCACAGCTGAAAACAGTTATGCTGGTGATATAAGCTATACAACTGGCCTTCCTTTGAGCTTGAAGAACAAAATTAATACTTCAAATATACATCATTATTTCTAACCTTGTCAATGTCTTGACTATATTTTCTGTTCAATTTTCAATTCATTTGATAAATAAAAGTGAGTTTTCATGGAAGACACGAAATTGTCTGGATGACCCCAAACTTTTGAACGGTAGTGTATATATATATATATATATATATATATATAAGTACAGCTTTAATCTAGTCACCATCAGTGCCAAAAGTCAACCCAGTTTTTGTTTCTGAATTAAACTTACTCGTAGTTCTGAATTAGAGTAAACTTTGGGAGAAGCAAGTTTGGACGTTGTGGACAAAGACCAAATAACCTGGAACGGAGACGTTTGTGCTGGCCATGAATAACAAACACACTTGCGAGGGCGACTGATGAGTGAGCTGTGTCAAATGACAGGAGGGGGGACAAACCTTGTGGGCTCACGCCTGCAGTAAGGATGTGGTGGAAATGTTCACTTGTAAATAATAATGCATTTCAAGTGTCACCTCGTGTGTGTGCTTGAGGACGTCGGTCAGAACGTTTTTCCAGTTGATCCACCGTCATGGAAGCAGCTGCAAGGAGCTACGGCCAAAAATGTGTTCAGGGCCTTCCTGTCATCGCTGTGACCTGAGTCTGCTAAGTACTTCACGGGTCACTTGTGGTTACGGGTCACTCGTGATCCACAACAAGAGCTGAGCCTCAGATTCAAACAGAACAATGCAGATTCCACCCTGGTCATGTAACCAAAGAGCAGCTGTTCACCATCTCCGAGATAACACATAAATAATGAGAGCTTAGCTAATTGTGTCCGCACGTTTTATAGATTTGTGAAAGGCAAATATGTCCTGACAGAAGTATGTGTGCGGTGTGTGGAGAACCAAGAGTTTAGCTAGTCTTTATGCAACTGGTGGGAGAGCTGCATTTATGGCCTTTTTTTTAAAGCTGGGTGTCAGATGTGCTGTTTATGATGTCCATGGATGGCATATCAAGATGCCAGAAAGTTTTAGAAAGTGTCCAGTTTAGTTTAGTTCTTTTGTCTCCAGACGATATTGGACTTGTCATTGGACTCTTTGCTATTTGATTTTAAATGTGAGAGTGTGATTTTACACTTTAATTCAATTCAGTTTCTTTTGTATAGCCTAAATTACAAATTTGCCTCAGAGGGCTTTACAATCTGTACACATATGACATCCCTGTCGCAGGACTTCACATCAGATCAGGAAAAACTCCCAAACGGGCAAAAAAGGGAAGAAACCTTCAGGAGAGCAACAGAGGAGGATCCCTCTACCCGGATGGACAGAAGCAATAGATAGCATGTGTTACAGAGTTACAACACATTCAATGAATATGCCAGAAATGTAAGAATAATAAGTAGTAGGCAGGGGTTGGGGAGTTAGGGGGGGGGCATCAGCAGGGCCATGGCGGCAGGAGGCCGGCCCACCAGGTAGGAAGCATCACGAAAGAGGCCGGATCAATGAGGCGAGGCCCTAGACACAGGAGGCACAAAGAAGGAGGCGGGGCCATTGGGATGGAGGCCAGGGGCTGGATGCAGGAAGCAAGGCCAAGGAGCCAGGAGCCAGGAAGCCAGGACCAGCTTCAGACGCAGCCAACAGACACTGTGAGGCAAGAAGGCACAACAACTCCGACAAATACAAGTGACTTCTCCCTAAAAGGTCCGAGTCAGATGGCGCCTTACCAAAGATAGGAAGTAGTGGTGAAAGGGACTGAATGGGGCCTGCTGTACCTCCAGAGATTAAGCTTCTCAGTGAATTAAATGTTTACTGAGTGGATGCGCTGGGATTGTTTGACTGTGTGTGCACACAGCTGTGAGGCCGAATACATCCTGCACATGTGTATACACCGACGCATGCCTCTGTGAACATGTGTTTGTGTCTTTGGATGTGTACAACTCACCAGATGGGGAGCGTGAGTGAAGAGACGGTGTGGGTGGAGAACGTGTGTGAGATAACAGATGGAGTTCTTCTTGGATATAGACTGAATGTCTGACCTACTGCTCATAAATACCCAGGATCAAACCTGTAGAGATGCTTGCTGCAGACGGTCTGCTTCTACTGCAGATAGCAGCGGATTTTGACAGAGCAGACAGATATTTAACGATATGTTACTGTTAGTTTCCGACAAATTAAAAAAATTCCCTTTAATTGTTTGTCTTCTCTCCCTGTTTTATGTATCAGTTTTAATATTCATCCGACCTCAGGCCTCACTTATTTATTTAGACAATTCATCAACACACAGTTTATGTTCAGTGGCGTTGCAGGAAGTATTGTGACACCGACACACTGCAGCTTCAGTGGAAGTGTTTGTCAGCAGACAATGTGGGATTGTTTATTAACCGCAATAAAAATATTTCTTTACCCTAGTTTCCTATCATGACCTGTACTTCAAACCATGATATACAGTAAATACAACATCAATGTATCACACCTATCAGCTGCAAGAGACCAGGAAATACGTAATATGTATTTCATTTTTACTGACATCACCCAGCAGCACTGCTCATGAAGCCTAATATAATATATTAGGCTTCATCTGATATATAATATCAGGCTTCATGAGCAGTGCTGCTCCAGTAAAATATATATCTCTGAGAAAGAGAGTCTCTTGAATGACACAAGCCCTGCTGTGTTAAGAGAGTATGTCACTGGATTTAATCAAATTATTTTTTTACACTGTTGCATGTGGCGTATCTTTTGCCCCATTAACATTTTTTTTAAGTACAAAGTACTCAACCAAAAGTAATAGTTATATCTATTTTCTTTGTTTCCCTTTTTTCTTTTCTTTGTTCTGCTGGCTGAAATGCACTCCCGCTGTTCTGGATATATCTGTTCAATCAGCCTGTCTGAGTACCTGTCAAAACAAGGTCAAAGATATTTCCTCCAATTGACGTGCTGGTCCCCTGACATGCAGCTGACATGCACTGATTGCGTGCGTGTTGGTGTGTTTTGCATGTAAAACACCATCTATGGCGAGTGTGTCAAGAAGGAATCGTGTGCAGAGACCGCTGATGGCATGGTAATAAAACAACATATTTGCATGATGCTCTGCATGTATGCATGTATGACTGTGAATATGGAAGTACTTTGTTTGCTGGTGTGCGTGTCACTTGGATCATATGCTCGCATGTAGGGGGTTAGGGGGAAATGAACATGATAGTAACTGGGATGCTAAATAAGGAGTGGGTGAGGTGGGCAGGAAATGTGTGTGTGCTAGTGTGTGTGTGAAACGCCGCCCTAATGAAATGTGAAAGCCCTCCGAGTCACCTCTGCCCACCCGCCCTCCCGTCGGGCCGTCGCTCCCCCTCTGTCTCTCTTTCTCTCACACACACACACACAACCATGTTCTCTTAGTTCCACTTTCACACTTATACTGACGTGCGTGCAACGCTCGTGTTAACATGGAAGCGTCAGGGTGGAAAAAGGTCTTCTCTCTTTCTTCTCTAGCCTGTGAGGAGAGGCTTTCCCTGGGCATGTTGAGAGTACAGCTGGCAGTATGGGAGCCTCCAGAAACACACACACACACACACACACACACACACACACACACACACACACACACATGTAGATGCGTGCAGACAGAGGCACGCTAGGCAGTAGGTCATGGAGCCGCTGGCGTGAAGGATAGACGTGTCTCACACCAGAAAAGCAGACATGCACTGGGGAGCGTTATTAGGATAACAATGGCGTGTTTTACTCTGACTCTGACATGTGTATGTGTGTGTGCTTCTACATGTGTGTGTGTGGATAGATTTAAGCACGACTGTATGACAAACATGCTCCATAATGTATGCACGTGAAAGAATAACAAAATACTAAAAGACCTCCTTATTGGCGTTTATGTACATTTAACATTCATCGACTGTAACTCCTCCCCAAAACAGCAATTGTGCTCTGGATCATTACAAATGTTGCCATAGTATACAAGGACATGCAGTAAGAGCGATAAATTACATCTTTTTGACATTTTTATACCTGGCCAAGAATCACTTTTAAAATTCTTCTCTTAACGTACAAAGCCTTGATTGGTGATGCTCCATCATATCTTAAGGAGCTTGTAGTACCATATTGCCCCACTAGAGAGCTACGCTCACTAAATGCGGGACTACTTGTAGTTCCTAGAGTCTTACAAAGTAGGATGGGAGCCAGAGCCTTTAGTTATCAAGCTCCTCTTTTATGGAACCAGCTTCCACCTTCAGTCCGGGAGGTAGACACAGTCACCTCATTTAAGAGTAGACTTAAGACCTTCCTCTTTGACAGAGCTTATAGTTAGGGCTGAATCAGGTTCACCTGGTCCAGCCCCTTGATATGCTGCTATAGGCTTATAGCTGCTGGGGGACGTTTTAGGATGCACTGAGTACCTATCTCCTCTTTTTTCTCTCCTTAGGGATGAATTTTCATCTCTCCATCACACATTACTAACTCTGCTTTCTCCCCGGAGTCCTTTTGACTTCACGTCTCATGGGGTCATCGGACCCTATGAGACGACATAGATCCTATCTGCTGATGGATCATCAAGGTCTGGGTCGTGGAATTCCTGCTACCATCTACGCCACTGCCCTGTTGAGACTCCGCCCACTCCTCCTCTCTACCTCCACCTGCCTGATGGATCGTGGAGGTCTCCATCGTGGAATATGCCTACTATGAACTATTCATACACTCCAGTGGCGGGCCGTGGGCCTGGGGCCTGGGCCTTCAGTGAGGTCCTACACAGTCCCACCCGAATTAATCCACCTCTTACTATCATTATGATGCCATGGCTCTAGACCAGGGCTGCTCAATACGTCGATCGCGGCGTAGTATTGGTAGATCGCATGACATAAAAAAAATTTGGCCCGCCCCCGTCATTTTCTCTATAGCACGTCTTTGTTCATTTATTAAACTAAACAGCCGTCTGATGTTGATCGTATCTACACAACAGCATGTCATTTCTCTCGGCTCTCCGTCTCGCGCGCTGCAGAATGCGCGCATCGGGACGGAGAAAAAGAAGAAGAAAAAAGTCACTTGCACTCGTTTGTTCACTAAACAGGGCATTGTCGCACCCAAAGCAGATTCCAAGTATATGCTCGACCAAATCGACATCTTCTCCTCCTTCCGCCATTGCGGGTTGAAAAAACAGCTTTGTAGTCCGCGAATTAATTCCTTTATCAAATTCAGTTTCCTAGTTCTGAGGTTTTGCATCTACCTGCCCATAGGCCCCGCCTCTCAATATTGGTAATCCAATCAAAAGACGTGCAGCACTCCGCCTGCTAGCTGGCTCCTGTGCCGGTTCCGGGGCCTTCTCGAAGGCCTAGAGGAGCCAACTCTAAAGCTGATTGGTTGACACAACATCGTCATTTCCATTCACTTGAAGCTACCAGCGCCCGCAATGTTGATTCTGCAGGCCTGAGGGCAGATTTTAGCCCCCTGGCAACACACGATGGCTGAATATGATTGGATAAAAGATCTAACATAAAGACCAGCCCTCCAAATCTCAACCTGGCGCTGGCAGCAGCGTAACCAAGAGGAACGCTATGAAATTAAGAGAATAACTCTTACTCTGGGAAATAATTGAATACATATTTGTGGGAAAATATATTTAGAAAAAAATATATATTCTGATGATGTTTAGGCCAGCAGAGAAGGCCTTGCTGGCCCTGACGGCCCGCCACTGATACACTCTATCATATTCATTGAATGTATTTAAACTCTAAATCTGTCCTTCTGTACACATTACATCTATTGCATCTGTCCATCCTGGAGAGGGATCCTCCTCTGTTGCTCTCTTGAAGGTTTCTTCTGAAGGGTTATTTGGGAGTTTTTCTTGGTCCGATGTGAGGTTTTGGGGCAGGGATGTCTATGTGTACAGATTGTAAAGCACTCTGAGACAAATTTGTAATTTGTGAAATTGGGCTATACAAATAAACTGAATTGAATTGAATTGAATTGAATTTTGTGTTAAACTGAGTCAATTGGAAATATTTAATACAACTCTACCATGTTATGAAACAAACTTTAATCTAATAAGCAGCTACTGTACTGAAGAAGATCAATAAAGCAGGCGTAAGTTGCCCTTTCAGATGACACAATCAACGGTTGCCATCTTGAGATGAGAAGCGTTCCTCCTCTCTTTCTCTCCACCTGCTCCAAAGTGATTAGTCAACACGACCCGGACTACGAACGGAAACCAGACTTACCCAGAATCTTATACTTTTGTTTTTGTATTTCCATGCAAATGCAGAACCTAGAGTTTATGGCAACAGTAACTTTAAACACTTGCCCGTAAACTATATTGATGCAATGAGAAAATACATACGCTCAAAATAAGTTTCACCAACACAAAAACCCAATTCATTTCTTTTGAGCGGAGCCAGTGACTTATACAAATAAGTGGTGTGCCTTGTAGAGCAATGACTTGGGTATGTTGAAAGAAAAGTGTGTGTGTGAAGAAAACAGGGCAATAAAGAGAGCAACAGTGAGTAATCTGTACTTTACAATTTCTTGTAAAGCTGTAATGAACCCATCCGGATCAGAGGGATTCCTGGCATGCCCCTGAAGGCTACTAGAACGTTCTATGACATTATCACAGATTTAGTTAATGACAAGCTATGTTGGTGATAAGATCCAGAGGTGTGGGCCCAATGACGCAACATCGTGCATATGTGTGTGTGTGTGTGTGTGTGTGTATTTTACTGGGGTGGATTTCTTTCGGGTGGGTGAGGTGGGATGAATCCATTAGTTCTCAAGAACACAAGATGTAGCACATGTTGGCTTTATCTGCCACACGTTGGCAAAACAGACACATGGACACACACACAACACACACACACACACACACTTGCAGCTGTGTTCCAGATGAGTCTGTGTTCTACCAGTGAATCATACAATGTGACTTAATCGTTGCACCAAGCCGGTAGCAAGCAGCACATTTTCCGTATTACCACCTCCTCCCTACTGCTGCGTTGACTCCCACCCCTGTCTGTACTTCAGTTTCCCTCTTTCACATGTACTCCCCTTTATCTGCTCGACTGTTTCATATTCTCTATCTGCCACTATCTCACTTTCTCTGGTTTCAATCATGGTTTACTCCATGAAAATGTATTTGGTTACATCTCTCTGTCAAATATGAAACTAAAGCCAGCATGCAATTAGATTCGCTTTTTTAAGACTGGAAACAGGAATTGACACATACATAGCCTGGCTAATAAAAACCTAGCAGCAGCTCTACAATCCATTAATGAACATGTTTAATATTGTTTATTTAAAGTATGTTTTTTTTCCGAGAAGCTACGTACGGGACTATTTCCCAGCCATATGCAGTGACTTTCTGGTGTCTTTACTGAAATGATGACGCCACAGCACCAGAGCCAAGAAAGCCCTGCACATGACCCCCCATATGATCACAGATTCTTGAGGGAGGTGGGCGGTGGTACTTTCACATGTAACAGGGGAAAAAACAGTCCGACTAGTTCAGATTAGTATGTTGTATCATTTCTGGGAAGACTGAATATGCTCATACCCATATGTTTAGACTACAGACGCCATAGCATTGGACGTGGATGTGCGTTTGCTTATGAATGTGTGTGTGTGTGTGTGTGTCTAGGATGTTTTTGTATGTTCATCCTTTACAGGAACTGAGTCACTCAGATATCTTTTTCTTGACACAATCTTTTCCTTCTGTCTCTCCCCCATGCAGCAGGTGTATGAAAGCTCAAGGCCAGGAGGTGGAGCTAAAGTCTTCATATTTCTCAATCAGGACCACAAACAAGTGGAAGGATCTTATTAATGAAAGAATAGCTCTGGCTCCCTGTAGAGAAATTGTATCTTGTTTTGATTTGTTTCAAAAGAGGAGGTTAGAGATCAGGGTCAGATAGAGAGCTGGTCGGGATTCCGAGTCTTCCTCAAGGACACTTCAGCAGGGAGTGTTTTTTATCCTCAGAAGGTCATGAACTGTGCATGGAGGACGACTTGTTGTCCATTATACCACCCTGCTGCCTCCACTTCCTGGACTTTGTGTCATAAAAGTAGATTTTCATCCTCTGTTTTTTCTCTCTGCTGTTCTACTCCCCTTCCGATTCCTCCTCTCCACTCGTGCCGCTCTGCCCTTTTGACAGGAAATGAGGTGATTGACTCCATTTCAAACCATGCGGCAACACAAAGAAAACTGCTGTACACATGCTTCCTCTGGAGAATGTTCGGGGGATACAGTTCACCTTCTGTGTGAGTCAGTTGTCCAACAACTCGCACACAAACAAGCTTGTGGATGCCTGTTTGTGTTTTTAGCATTACAAAAAACATGTGCACATATGCACAAGCTCATACACACCTTCCAGCCCTGTTACCCAGAGCTCATTTCTGACACGTATTGCTGCTTTATTGCATAATTCTGTGGTTGCCATGCAGGCAGGTCCACACACAGAACAATATACAGAACAATGCTGGTGTGTTGTTTGTCAGAACCCTATGGTGCATCCACAGAGACAGAGGGGAAGTAATAAATGAATACTGCGTCCTGGCAACAAGATGTTTTCCTGTCAACATTGCTGTTTCTGTACAAGTTGTGAACCTTTCCCTTCGCTCTGGCTGTCCCCCTCTGCTCTCAAGGTTGTTCATCCATCCCATTCTTCTGAAGAGCCCACCACCCGGAGGTTCTCGTTCACTACACTACAGGCCTCTCCAACCTTTTGCTTCCTGTCCAAGGTTGTGTTGGGTAGTTGCTTCTTTCAACTTCAAGACCATCTCCAAAAAAACAACTTATTTGAAAAAAAATTTCAGCCAGAGCCCACAGCACAGACAGCACTGAAAAGCTTGACTAAAAGACCTGGAATGACCTGCTGATGTTGATGATGCTCACTCCTCACTCCTCATCTGTCTGATCTGATACAGATGATCACACATCACACCATCACACCATCGCCTCCCTACCACCATTGGATCAGACCAGACAGCTAGTGGTTCCAGTCCATTCCCAGTCCAGTCTTTCTGTTTCACTGGTGTCTGAATGTTTCACTGAGTCAGGCCAGGTGTCTCACAGGTGTTCCACAGGGGTGTTTAGTTGAATCCTATGCTCCCCTCCACATACTCCCCTCAGGACCATGCTGATGTCCATCAGCATCATCCATTGTTATGCTGACGACACACATCACACAGCAAACCATCAAAACCTCTGCAAACCCCCGTGCCATGTACCATGTCCATGGTCTTAACCAGGTCTCTTGCTGATATGAAAGCTAAACAGAGCAGCAACAAAACTGAAAAGCAAGCATCTTCAACTCATCACACCTCACATCCATCATCCATCACTCACCCTCCTTCTTCAAGTCACCTCACTCCCCTCCTTCTCAATCCTCCTCCTCCACAATCACCATCTGGGGAGTTCGGTACTGACCATAAATTCCCTTAAAAAAAACCAAAAATTCCTAAAAATCTCTCCAAACTCATCTAAACCCGCCCCATTTAACCCCTGTCAGATCAGAGAGTCTCTGTCTCTCTCGACTGGTTCAAGACTCTCCTCAAGACTGGACTACTGCTGCTCTCACAACTACACTCATCAAACCAAACTAATCAATCCAATCACCACCTATATGGGGGGGAGTCCGAGGGGAGTCCTGACCATCACCCACTATCACCTCTGGCTCCTTGTCCAAATTCCGATCCTTCAACTCACATAGTCCTCCATATAAATAATGCTACGGACTCACATAACTCACATTCACTTCACTACCCTCCCTACCCCTCCCTACCACCCCCAGATCTCCCCCCCCACCTCCAGGCACTCCCCCGTTCGCTCACAGGCGACCCAGGCACCTCGCGTCTCCGGCTTGGGGCTCAGCAGCCTGCGCTGCATCGGGCTTTTTGACAAGCAGCTCTTACCTGGGGAACTTAAACTTGACCACCTGTTTTTTATTTTTGGCAACCTTTTTTTTTTTTTTGCCTTTTTTTATTTTAATTAATTTCTTTTTATTTTTTTTTTTTTTCTTTTGTTTTTTATTTTTTTATTTGTTTTACTATTTTTTTTTTTGTTTTATTTATTTTTTTTTATTTATGAAATATTGAGATATTTTTAAGGATGAGTGTTATGTGGGACCACTGTGCCCAAACGTTTTTTCCAGTCAGGAAATGGTGGATTCTTTTTCATCATCCTCCACCACACCTTCGGCCCATATACTTGAAATCTTTACACGAGCCCTCCAGCTTGCTTTCACATAGTTTTTTTTGTTTCGTTGGTTTCTCTCCATTCTTCTAATGCCTTTGTAAACTTGTCATCCGGTGTGATGGATGGTCAGTGAGGGAGGAGGACAAGGAAACATAATATGACAGGATAAGTAGAAGAAAGGGGGTATCACACAGATCAGTGGGAGTGGGAGAGACGGATGAGACAGACAGACCAGGAGGTGATAACAGAGTTTGTGGAAGGAAAAATAAGTTTAAAACTGCACTAGTGGACGCTACAGCCATTAACATTCATTGCACCGTATAATGTGAATGTCACGGCCAGAAAAAACAACATTGTTTTCGTCTTTATGACGAGATAAGAACAGACCGTTCTTTCAATCGAAAGCTTCCATTTTACGATGGGATATGTTTTGTGAAATGTTTTGTGGCCTGAGTTTACCACAGGAGGACATCACCTGAAGTGCCCATAAGGATGTGTTCTCTTTGTAGTGTGCGTACGGTTGTATATTTCACTAGGTTTTAAATGCTATGCCAAATGTGACCCGATGGTGGCGCTACTTGAGAGGTCAGGAAGTCATTAAAGTATTAGTGTTCCTGCCCCGAAGATCAAAAATATCCACAGTACATTTGGCGAGTATCAGGCCAGCAGTATTTGAGATAATTTGCCATAGACTAAAGTATTGATTAAGATAGATAAAAGGTCAATGAGTCAGAAAAAAGTCACTGGGGTGACCAAAGATACTTTATGTATTTCATGGCAGTCTTCCTCTGGAGATGTACGGATGGACAGATGGACCGAACGATTGACACTGAAACCTCTCGACATACTGCAGAGCAATCAGGCAGCAATACCAATCAATATTAGGATTATGAGGAGAAATCAGAGTGACTGGGGGAGAAAACTTGAATTGCCACTCAGAGTTCCTCTTTTCTAAACAGGATTACATATGTTTCATATCATCAAATATAAGATGACATGTCTCCATGCAGTTAGTAACAGCCGCATATTGAGTAATATGTGGCTGATTTCACAGTTGAACTGATGCCACCACTTCTAACATGCATAGAGATGCCAGCGAAGCAAACTTTACCACTTCCTGAACAAAAAGAGATCTTTTATGTCCTCTTTTCTCTCTGTTTCCTGAGTCCTCGGGCATCTGTGGTTAAAACCTGCACACCAGCGGCGGTACTGGTCACCATGGTAATGATGGCACCGCTCGGTCGAGTTCATTCCCAGGTCAACCGGCTTTACGGCGTCTTACACGCAGCAGCGATGGCTAACTTCAGGCTACTGGCTTTAAAAAATTACTTTATTTTTATATCCTCTAATAAAGATATTCAGAACTACCTTTTACCCCTTGAGCTGAGGGACAACAACAGAACCAGTTTTTTTCAATTCAATTCAGATTATTTTATATAGCCCAACATCACAAATTACAAATTTGCCTCAGAGGGTTTTACAATCTGGACACATACGACATCCCTGTCCCAGGACCTCACATCGGATCAGGAAAAACTCCCAAGAAATAGACAACACATTTCATGGGGAAAAAAAGGGAAGAAACCTTCATGAGAGCAACAGAGGAGGATCCCTCTCCAGGATGGACAGATGCAATATACAGGACTGTCTCAGAAAATTAGAATATTGTGATGAAGTTCTTTATTTTCTAATAACAAACAAAAAAAAAAAAATGATTCTGGTTTCATTTCATTTTAAATCATTAATTGCAATATTTTATTTCTTAATTTTTTTTAATTTATATACACAACAAGAAAAGAAAAATTAAAAATATTATATATAAGTATTAGAATAAAAAAAAAAGATGAAAGATTATTTAACAAACACTTGAAATGGTTAACTTGGACCTGAACACCTGCAAAAGGGTTTCCTGAGCCTTGGTCTGTTTTTTTAAAAATTTTTTGGTTTTTTTTTTTTTCTGAAATATTAAAATTTTATTTTAAAGATAAGCATTTTTAAGTTTTCAGTTTTCTAATAAAATAAATTAATTGAATAAAAAAAAGCAATTTATTTTTTACAATTTTTGTTTTTTTTGTTTTTATTGCATTAAATTTTGTTTTTTTTTTTTTTAAGAAAATATGTATGTCATGTGTACAGAAGGAATCATTACAGAGTTACAACACATTCTATGAGTATGACAGAGTGTATGAATAGTTGGTAGTAGTCATGGACCACGATCCAGACCTCCGTGATCCATCAGGCAGATGGAGGTAGAGAAGAGGAAGAGGAGTGGGCGGGGCATCAGCAGGGCCATGGCATCAGACCCAGCCAGGTCCAACGGACCCTATGAGACGTGAAGTCACAAGGACTCCGGGAGGAAGCAAAGTTAGTAATGTGCAATGGAGAGATGAAAATACATCCATAGGAAGAGAGAAGAGGAGATAGGTGCTCAGTGTATCCTAAACGTCCCCCAGCAGCCTATAAGCCTATAGCAGCATCTCTAGGAGCTGGACCAGGTGAACCTGATTCAGCCCTAACTATAAGACTATCAAAGAGGAAAGTCTTCAGTCTACTCTTAAATGAGGTGACTGTGTCTGCCTCCTGGACTGGAGGTGGAAGCTGGTTCCATAAAAGAGGAGCTTGATAACTGAAGGCTCTGGCTCCCATCCTACTTTGTAAGACTCTAGGAACCACAAATAAATTCTAAAGCAACTAATCATAACAACAGAGTATGATCTAATACTGAGACGGTAATGCGGGGGACGAATACTGAGAAGATCAAATTAAATAAGGAGACAGTTCAGTAACAACTAGAAGGAAATTAGACAGCAAAGTACATCATTCAAATATGAGAATGATCCATTATTACATGAATCAATATCAACACAATAAACAAGTTAAATGTGTCTTTAAATAACATGAAATCATTTTGCAATGAACTTGTACAACATGTGCTACAACCAAACATGGGACCAAAACAGGGGCGGAGAATGAAAACCCAAACCTCCCCCTCACCCCTCTCACACACACAATCTCACATATCACATGCACACAAGAGAGATGGCTCCCAAAGCTTGAGAGGGTGAAACGCAGTGCAGCGTCTGACGGAGAAGGGAAAATAGCAGATCACACCACTCTGACGGAATGTGACGGCCGTGTCATGCTCAGGTCAAAGTTAAGCTTGGGACATCGGCTGAGGAGGGAAAGGGAAAGTCAACATGCTGTCATGTAAACAGAAACCCAAAGGAATCATTAACTAGCTGTTATACGTGACTGGAAACAGGGATTCTACTTCAAAACACACAGAAACCACACACACAAACACACGCACACACACACACCTCTGTCCAACACATACACATACAAACAAACTCTGTAAACAGTTACAGAGCATCGATGTCATAACTGAGTAAAGATATCAAGGTGGTGGAGATAATGCTGCTGCTGCTGATGGTCCCTGCAAATAACAACACTTATATTTAACCTAACAAGGGGGAGATTCAGAAGAGGAGGATATGGGAGGCATCTGAGGCATTTCTCCACTTCAGACCTGCTGGGCTGGTTTCTGGGTCATTAAAATTCCTCCTTTGCTTTCCTCACTTCTCTCTGAAGCCACAGTTTCTGCCCCAAGCGACATGCTGGCTCATGTCCACCTGCTCGGCCTCTCCTTCCCTCCTGCATCTTGAGTCTCTCTCTGTTATCTCCCTGCTGCAAAGCACACTGCTTTCCCAGGAAGACACAATTCTCCAGAAGTGTTCTTTCCGTGTCCTTCTGGCTGCCTTGTGTTTCACCCCTTTCTTTCCTTTCCACATCCACATGTGATCGCAATAATGTCTCCCTGACGGCAGGGCAATGAATCATCCCTCATCTTTGTCTTCTTTCCAACTTTTTCTTCGACTCACCTTCCTCTCACCCCGGTGTCTGCTCCCTCTTTGTCCACCGAAACGTGTCATGCGGTATTTTCTGGGTCGTCACTTGTGTTCAATTCTGAGATGATTAAGCAAACAAAGAAAACGTCAAACCAGCCCAGACTCCTAACCACTTGTTTAGGTATCCCCTGCCAACAACAACAACCACAACAAAAACAGCCATGACCTGACTGGAATATGTTCAGGCAACCGGAGTACCCAAGCACTTCCAAATGTCACTTACACAACAGAGAGAACAATAAGTACCACAAAAACTGCCAAGAGAAGTGTGAAGTTAAATTGACAAGTATCTTTAGTCGGTGATGCTTATTGTACATGATGCTTGAGGATTACCAGCAATCTGTATATGTAATACAACTCAGGTTGCCATGATTGTCGTGGCCAAAATAATTCATGATAATGACCGTATCCTGATTATTATTATTATCTCTATTTCGGCAGTGTAGGAAGGTGGAGAGAGAGTCCGTCACCGTAACTGTAGTATAACATGATTAAAAAGGCCCCTGATTGTTTACATAATATTACCATGTGGTTAATATTAACATAATATAAATATTTCAAGGCAAATTCCTGTATAATGCAACAAAACCTAAATACAACATGAGCTATGTATTTGTATCAACACAATGAGTCTATATTTTAATTACCTTAAATCATAAAGACTGCAAACATAAATGCGTCAGCGTGTCCATGTATACCGAGTCCAGCCAATTTAACTTGACAATATATATATATATGTATATATATATATATATATATATTAGGGCTGTCAATCGATGAAAAAAAATTAACTAATTAATCGCACATTTTGAAATTCATTAATCGCGATTAATCGCAATTAAAAGTTAAAAGTTCATTCTTTTTAAAGACCAAACTTCACACAGAGCTGTGTTTTCAAAGAGGCTCCTACCTATAAAGTGCCAGCGAGGTATTTAATATTGTGGATGATAAATTGTTTCTTCAGTGAAACATCAGATTAGTAAAAGAAAAGAAGTATATTTGAGACCCCATTGGTCCTGTCATCTTCAACACTGAACAGCAGAACCAGTGGCCTTGGTAACTGACTGACATTCACATATATCACGTTAACCCTCTGGAGGCTGGGCTCATTTTATATATATATATATATATATGTATATATATATACATATATATATATATATAGTTTAAATTCACATTTTAAAGGCGTTTGCATATGACACATACCCACGTGTGTTATACATCAAACATTCCAGAACAATCTCAGCTCTCTCTCTATTCAATGAGGCTCATTGTCCTGGGGCCGTGTTCTCTGCTCTCTGACTGACAGGCTGCAATAGAGTCTCACCTGTGAGGTGGGAGGTCCTTGTGATTTACTGAGTGTTCATTGGTTGTTTTTTCCCCAAAATGTTGACAGACAAACGGATTGACCAATCACGTTGAAGGTTTCGTGTGACGAGTTCTTTCCGCGCCGCGTCACCCGACACGTCGCCCCTCTGTTCCTCTGTGTATCAGAGGGGGAGACGGGAGGAAGGAGGAGCAGGAGGAAACCCAACTGATTCATCAACGAGTTTAAACTGATTTCTGCTCCTTATTTTCGCGGAGAAATAATTGTTTTAAAAACGGAATCAGTGTTAAACCGTACTGCCGCGGTTTGACACTCGGTTTGAGTGTAAAAACTTCAACAAACACCGGAAGTAAACAAAGTTGCGTTAATTGCGTGTAAAATTTTTTAGTGCGTTAACGCGGCCAAATTAATCGCATAGATTAACGCGTTAACGCTGACAGCCCTAATATATATATATATATATATATATACACAGTATATACATAAATATACATGACACATTTAGTTCTAACTGGATGTCTAGATATCAAAACATCCACATGACAAAAATAAAAGCCAGGATATGTTGGGCTGCTGCTTCAATGTTTGCCATTCTTTTCTTTTTTTTAATTGTACTTTGCAAATCTGTAAAAAGTGCAAATCACTGGAAATGTCATTAATGTTTGCTGCACCTTCAAGCAGACCGGCAGTTGAAAGAATGCAACATCAAAATGAATTATGAACTTACCACAGTCGCCCCCGGACATAGTGTATTGGAGTCAAAGAAAGTTTTTGATGCCAATCCCTTTATAATTTATCAATAAGGTGACCGATGAGCCAACGAGTCTATCCGTTTAATAAACAATAAGTGAGCTATGTGCTAATTTAAAAAGGCTTCTCGTCCAGAATGTTAAATAAATTTGTCTCATCAATTCAAAAAAGGATTTGCTTGCTAACCAATGACCACAATGCTTCTTAATACACTGTTTAAGAACAGCATGTTCCCCAAATACCGGCTGTGACTGCTCAAGAGACAATAACTTCCCTTTATATTTCGGACTGTGTAATCCCAAAAAGCTGCCCGCGACTCTTTGACGAATGGCAGGCACACAGGACCTGCTGACCCACAGCACACATGAACAACCACACACAAGCTCACACTCCCTCCCGGGCTAATCTCCTACACTGCCCCCCTCTAAGAGCCAGAGCTCGCCTTTGATCAGCATACATTGTCAAGGCACACTGGGTGACCTGTGTGTGTGTGTGTGTGTGTGTGTGTGTGTGTGTGTGTGTGTGTGTGTGTGTGTGTGTGTGTGTGTGTGTGTGTGTGTGTGTGTGTGTGTGTGTGTGTGTGTGTGTGTGTGTGTGTGTGTGTGTGTGTGTGTGTGTGTGTGTGTGTGTGTGTGAGAGAGAGAAAGAAGTTCGATGGGGGCGGGAGGACCTAACCTGAAGTGCCGGATATTGTTGCGTTACTTCCTGCCCTCTAAGCCCTGACCCGGGGAAGCATGGCCAAAGAGCCTTTTGTTTAGCTGACCCTCAACCTCTCCTCTGCCCCTCCCCCCTTTTTCTTTCTTCTTGACCTCTTTTCCCTCTCTCCTTGAACCTCAAACATACACTAATGCCAAACTCTTGGAATAGATCATCAAAGAGACCACCAAAGCACAGGCTCACACCAACACACACACACT
Organism: Pseudoliparis swirei; assembly: GCF_029220125.1. Lineage (NCBI taxonomy): Eukaryota > Metazoa > Chordata > Actinopteri > Perciformes > Liparidae > Pseudoliparis > Pseudoliparis swirei. The sequence continues at coordinate 7,823,867 of NC_079407.1, forward strand.
CTATCTCTCTCTTACACACACACATGCATTCCTGATATGTTGCCATAGCAGCGCAGAGATCCTTGATACCAAGCTTTGAACCTGTATGTGAGTAGGTCATTCTCACCTTTAGGGGGTCTACTCAGACAGATGTGATTTGACACTGCTATGGTTCCTTCTAAAGGTTGATGTATGATTAGAAGCTTGGAAAGTCTTAAGAAAAGATAGCCTGCATTACTGAGACATGTTAGTGTCGAAAAAGGTCAATACACAAGTCGACGATTTGCACTGGCAGCAAGGTGTCTGGGACGGTAACTACTGTGTCTATCTGTTGATTAGTCCACCCCTTTGGTCCAGATGGATCTCAGCGACTATTAGATGGATTACAGACATTCATGGTGGTCAAAGGAGTAATCCTAATGACATGCTTATTCTCTAGCTTTCCATGTCGCACTATCATCTGGTCATGTTTCTTTGTTCAATACTTGATTTTTTTTCTGCAAAAATAATGACATTCCCATCAGCCTCAGCTGTAGCCTACTTTGTGTTTCGTGCTTGCTTATTAACAAATGTAAGCATTATAAACTTAGATGGCAAACATGCTAATCAATATACATGCTAAACACGAGCATGTTAGCTTTGTCATTGTGAGCATTGTTAGCATGCTGATGTTAGCAATTAGCTCAAGGCCCCGCTGGGCCTAAATCCTGCTTTACCTGATGCAGTTTAAAAATGCTGCGGGGAAGATGTTTGTTTGTAGGCCAACTCGAAAGTAAGCATCGTAGCCTACTGGTTCCCACAACATCGGATCAAAACGCGTTGACTTTGACCATAATGTCTGGGTTTGGGACTCATTCTTGCAGCGCTCTTTTGCACTTTCAGAGTAACATTAATACATATTTAAAACTGAGATTGTGTTAATTCAGTTTACACACATTTAAAGCACTTTACTGTAATGTTGCTGTAAGAGTTTCACAGAACTCATTGTGTAAGAAAGTTAATGTCTGCAATCTGACGCATTAGCCAGTGTGCAGACATCACATGCAGCAATGCATTTGCTCAACTTTATGCGCACACATACATACACTACATCAAGATGGTATTTTAGGATTCCACACATGCTATTTCAGATTATATACTGTTGTTAGAGACAGACTAACGTACAGGTAGCCTGACTGGTTAGATCACAAGGAGATGATGTCTGTGTGTGTTGTATTTCAGAACGATAGGATAATGACAGTGTGTGTCTGTGTGCTGTGTGTGCAAAGAAACTGAGACAGTAGTGTGCAGACTGAGGAAGGGAGGTTCAATAGATGTGAGAGATGATTTGTGCTACTTTATACTGCAGCCGTGAAGGGATCCTCATAATTGGTTAGTCCCACCATCACAGAGTGTTCCTTCTAGCACTTCAGCCCATTAACATCCCACTCAACCATTTTAGTCAGCATCATCATCTCATTACCTTTGTTAAGAATTCACTCTTTGAGGCTTTTAACGAATGACATCGTCTCTCAAAAGTAGATGTTGCTGCTCACTAAAATGTTTATATTTCAAACAGAAAATAATAATTTCTCGCTGGTGTCTCCAGTGTTGTTTGCATGTGTGCAGTTGGAACACAATACACAAGGAGAAGATGCAAAAAATATGTTAACTATTTTAGTCACTGATCACCTGAAATACATCTGGGTGTGTTCACATATCAAAGCCGCCTTGCATAAAAAATATATATATATTTGAATGTGTCTTCTTTCATCTTTCAAGGAAAATTGTGCAGCAAAATGTAAATATACATTGGCAGAGAAATAGATCATGTACAGCAGGACTATTTGGATACATGCAGGCTACAGGTAGCTCATTAGTGATGCTATCCATATCTCTGTAAAAGTCTTTTTGCTTTTGAAACTCATTCTGTCACATTGTTTTGACAGTTTGTTGGCTGTCTCAAATGAAATATGGTTCACACGACATGATATTCAAAGCAGGTGTTTGGATTTCAGTGAATCAGTGACCAATAAATACATGATTTACATGTTATGCAACAGTGTTTTAATGTTATGTTCAGCTCTACTACTTTAGTCATTATGCCACTTTGACTTGTACAAATCTCTTTAAATTTTCCATGTGTCGTGTTCTGTTTTTGACTGGATTAAAATAGTGGGAAGCAATGAACCATTATATACATATAAAACTACCCCTCATTTAGCATTGTTGACTGGATTTTCCCATTATTCCATCGTCTTTTATTTTCATGGTGTTTCATCTATTGCGCAAAATAATTACTCGTAGAAAAACAGCCTTGGCACAGCTCAAAAGTGGTATACGATGTACAGAGAACCAGTTTCAATCTGAAAGAATGGAACACGCTGTGTCGCTGACTCACTAAATAAAGCACCTGCTCTGGGCGTTGGAAGTTATACATATCTGGAACTTTAGTCATATAAAGTCAAGAGTCTCAACAGGCAACTCACACTGCACTCTGTTACATCAGTGAAGCCGGCCAGTATTTAGATGACTCACCTACTGACAAAAATGTACACATACTGCATCACAAGTCCTGCATTCAAAATGTTAATTGAGTAAAAGGTTAAGAACAATAAGTGGCTCAATGGACTTAAAGTACAAACTACGCAAACTGCAATGAGAAAATGTGTTACATTCCACTTGTAAAACCTAAAACTCATTGAAATGCACATGAAAGAGACTAAATGAATGGCCATAATGACAATAATTATACAACTAGACTTTCATCGTTGTTTATGGCACCCACGGTTTCCACTACCAATCCAACACCAATTACCTCAATAAAATGTATTTTTATGTTACCACGCTGTGAAACCGTTTTGCGTGCATAAAACAGGCGTGTCAAGGCTGAAGGCCTTTCACCAGCGTTAACTGATCTGCCTCCAGTAATTGTGTTATGTGAACAGATACGATTCAGGCGGTGGGGGCTGAAACGCGGCACCTTTACCCTGCCACTTAAAAAGATCCACCCAAATAACCTTTCATGTGCTTTTGGTTTGTCGAATAGGTTTACTGTTAGAAGTATTAAGTTCCTGCTTCTGCCGGCAGCCACCCTGCTGTTTAGACCTTTGACCTCCTTTTCAGGAAGGCAAGTGGAGAGAAGCAGTCAGTACATTTTCCCTGGGAGTATACCTGAGTGTTGCCAAATAAATACTGTAATACCTCTCCCAGTACAGATACTGACACATTTCACAGAACATAGGCTAATGTTGAATTTCCAGAGTTATGTTGATAGTTTTTTCGCTAATGTTTCTATTAGACTTCATAGCAGCCTTTCCCAGATGTATGGAAGACCCATCACAGTACTTGTTGTTTCATGTGTTGCGATCGCTCCCTGACATTTGTAAGACAACAAGCAAAGATGAAGTTAGCAGGCAGGTATCTGTTTTATAGGGCGTCCTCTCTGACAAGTCAAAACTTGAACAAATAGGACGTCGTTATGCATGTCAGCCAGGAAGGAATGCCGGAGATCTGTTGGTATGCAACCAGGCAATTACTCTCATATACGTCAGCTCTCCCATGTAGCAGCAAGGCTGCAATTTCCCAATTACTAACCCTCGCTGGAGCTGCTTTGACGGCATAGCGTTAGCCTGGTAGATGGTTGCACACGTTGCTGTTTATCTCTGACCTGATGAACCTGTGGCTTGTAGTATAGAAAGATAAATAATGAAAAAGCCTGTGCAGACCTGTTGGTGGTTAGTGGGTGTGAAAATGGTTTGCATGTAAATAGCTGTGGCACAATCAGGTTTGCTGGTCTCACCTTTGTCATTTAAGTTTAGGGGGTTGATGGGCAGAGATGTTAAAAGGTGTGGGTGCTTAAACGGCATTGAGGGGGCGATTAATAGGTAATTATTCTCATGAATAACACATTAGATGTGGTGTTTTCTCTATAGTGGCTCCCACCGGGATCCTGAGGGGGAAATGAGGTGACTTTAATTTCCTGTTATTTCACTTTCTAGAACAACAGCAAAAAATGAGTGTTTCATCCTACGGTTTTCTCTCATCCCCACGGAGACAAACACTGCACTAAACCTTCATGGGTTAAATACTTCGTTGAGTTTTTGGACGTAGGTGTTCTTATAAAAAAAAAGTTCTAAAAGTCTGTCACTAATTCCAGTTGAAAGCGAATAACAAAGCACAGCTTGTGACTGTCACAGCAGGCTTAACTTCAAATCCACTTATCTGACGTCACATAGAATAATATTTGAACAGATTGCATACAGTTATGACTCACACCAAGCATTTGACTTAATATATAATAATCCCTGAATTGTTTCTGTTTTGATCTGACATATATATACAGTACGTGGTCGGTTTGAATTTTGTGCTAAGAGACCAGCCCTTTAGAAACTGTTTGGTTGAGCAGGCTTGTCTGCACACAACGAAACTTGAGCCGGAAGGCAGCGCAGCACAGCAGGTTCCTAAAAAACTACTTCTGGTAAAACGGGGAGGAGAGGGAAACTGACTCAATGGACTGTCAGTAAACATTTCACTCCCTCATGGAAATGTGACCGATCAAGTGCACAGGACAGTTAGGCTAGTAAGGAACCAATAAAAAAGCACAGAAATGATTCATTCTCTTTTTCTTTTGGTATAATTACAATTATGTCTCAACAGGTTTCATGCTTAGTCTTATGTGGCATGATCTGCTGTGATCCATCCAAATGTTTCCAATGTAGTTTCACCTCTTTACAACACCTGCCATTAGATGAGTAATAATCATCTTCACACAAGACTTAATTAACTAAATATTTGATTGAACACATATTTACAAATGATGAAATGTTTCAGGCGTATTATTACACCGTATTTCTAGGAATAGTATAACTCTACTGACACTCAAAGTTCACAAGAATATTAACCCAACATTTTAGAATACTTTTCAGATTCATATTTTACTGTTTACTCCACTACATGTAGTTACTTTTCTCAATTAAGATTTTATTTGACTTTATTTATTTTTTTACAAATATGTTGAAAAAGATGTTTGGTTAGGAGCGCTTCATGGACTCCAATAGAGATGTTTGAGGTGGTCTTTGGATAAAGATACATGTAAACACAAAAATCACAAGAAATCCCCAAAATAGGCCTACAACTAATAAGGGTCTTGCATTATTAAGCTACCTAATCATGTAAACCCGTCTTGAGGGGTCCTGTGTCAAAAGACCCTATTTCCTTTTGCACTAACTAACTCACAGATGGAAAACCTGTGGTCGAGTACTGGGCCAGTAAAGTAGCTACTGGTTGTTTATGGGTTCTTTGTGTGAACTGTAATGAATGTGACAGAGTGCATACACCACATAAAAACGGTTCAATAGGTACACAATGAAGAATCAAAAATGAATCTGTCAATATTATACAACGTATAATAATATTTGGCTAACCTAAACCTGAATGCATGTGTTTTACTTGAAGTGGAGTTGATTTAATAGATAGATAGATAGATAGATATATACTTTATTAATCCCCAAGGGGAAATTTGTCGAGTCAGTAGCAGCAACACACAAGAATAAAAATAGGCTGCTCGTTTTACTTAGGGACATTATCTAAATTAGTCTTGCTGGTCTGCCTTAATGGTTGTATAATAATGACATTTCTCGTGTTTAATCCCTACTTTCGGAGCCCGACAAAGCCCCCCCGGAGGGTCTCCACAACCCCCATGCAGCTTCCTCCGATCACCACCAGACGACTCCCCCCGCCCCGCCTCTCTCTTTGAAGCCAAGCCCCGCCTGTGACCAGGTTACGGGGCGGGGCCTGGCTGTGCGGAGCCGGGAGGCAGGCAGAGCTCGCCACAGCTGTGCTTCGCCCTTTGTCGGTCTCTGTTCCTCGCCTGCGCCTTTCTATCGGGTACGAAGGATACAAAGAGAGAGGGACAGACAGCATGAAATAGAGACAGAGCATGAAAGCGGCGGGGGCAGCAGAGGGACACGAGAAACCCAACCGGACTACAGTCTAGTCCAGACACGGATACTAATACTTTCAGACTGGATACGGAGCTCCACCGATGTACGCACTGGATTTAACCCACCAAAGAGTGTCGAGACCAAGGGAAGAGGGGCGGACTTTATCGCGCAGGTAGGGGGATTGTTGTCGTCTCGTTTGTGTCCGAGAGGGAAATGTAGCGAGGTTATTCGTCTGCGCTACTGCAGAGCCCCCTGCCAGCCCACTGCAGTGCCTCTCTTGTTTTTTTATTTATAAAAAAAGAAAGAAAAGCGTTTCAACTCCGCCGCCCCGCTCCACAACGAGTTGTCGCGAGGCGGTGAGATAAGACAAGCTCTCGGGGTGCCCCGCGTATCTTTTGTCGCTGCTTCGCCGCAGTGCCTTGTGCGTTTTTGTCTATCTGCGTGTGTGTGTGTGTGTGGGGGGGGGGGGGGGGTTGTGTGTGTGTGTGTGTGTGAGAGAGGAGTGAGTGTGTCGACAGCAGCCTACGTGCAAACTTGCTCGCGCAACCATGTGAAAGCGGCACGTAGACGGCAGAGGCCGCGTATCGGACTCCCGTAATCAAAATATATAGTCCCGGGAGAGAGGGGTTTTGTTACAGCGGTGATGGTATCGCTGCTGCTCGACGACGTCGCTGTAATTGCATGCGTGACGTTGGTGAGAGCCCACAGACTCACGCACGGAGTGAAAAGCGAAATAGTCCACACGATTATATATATATATATATATATTAAATTAAACTGGTGACTTCTGTTCTCAGCAGGGATTAGGTAGGCTTATAATATATAAATATATTGTTCCGCTTCAGTAAGTGGACGCAAGCAGCTGCGTGAACCCTTCTCCTTTCCCAACTAGATTCATTACACGGCTAACAAGCTGTAACAATCATTTGAGGGTTTATAATAGTCTGCTTCGGCTCATCGTTATTACGGTTCTCGCTGTGTTATTCGTGCTCGGGCTCATTTGTGTTTAATTACTCCTGTAGGGTCATTATGAGACCATGAGTGTCGCTTTTTTCGGAGATGTTAAACCGGTTTCGTTTCAGCAGATGAACCGAGGGCTTCCTATCCCGGGAAAGGAAAGGTCCTCCGGTTTTGTTCTTTTCTTTGTTACAGCGTAATAGCTCGCCATAGCAACCTATCAATCATATCGCTTCATGGAGGATGGGGTGACTTCACCGTGGAAAATATGACTATAGGTGTATATGTGTGTTATCTGTTGATGACTACATCTTTCTTTCCCCCTTTTCTTTCTCCCAGGACGCTCGGGGTTTAAGGAAGGGCGTCATGGATAACACTTTGCACATTCTCCAGAAATCCACAGACTGTGTGCCGACTGGGATCTCCCTGGATATGAGTTTGAATATGGACGAAGGGGAAGATTTCACGGAACAGCGGATAGTGGGACTCCCGGACAAAATACCCCTCGTGAAACCGTATTTCAAGAAGAAGCCGAGGAAACTGGACGCCAAATGCCTCCACCGCGCACTGGAGGACCCCATACTGACCACGTTACTGAGCACGGATGCGCTCGTGTCCGGGGACGGGGTGTTCGTCCCTCGGAACCAGCCGGGCAGGACCGCGGGGAACCTGTGCGCAGCGGTCGTGGTGAAACAGAACTGTATGGGCCAAGTGTGCCTCAAGAACCCGGGTGCTGCCGACAACACCGCAGCCGGGGCCGGAGTGCCGGGGGGGCTGATGGCCCGCGACTGTGACGTGGAAATAGCCGATACTACTGCGGAGCTGGAGGAGACTGAGCGGCGAGCGAAGCGACCCAAGATCACGGACCCTACCCCTCCCGAAGGCCGCTGCTTTCAGCCGAAACCTGGCCTCAGGGCGGCCGGCAGCACGGTGACAATAACGACCCCCAGCCGAGATATACCTCCCACAGTTGCACCACAGGCGCTCCACCAGGAGGGGAGCATCACAAGCAATGGCCTCTTAACCTCTGGGTTTAAAAACCCTCCAGTCAAAGACTTCACCGGCGTCCAGACCCCCCTTTCGCTCCTCCTGCAGCCCGACAAAGGAGTGCTATTTCAGGACAAAAGTGAAGAGGCCTCCTTGGACTTGGTCTTTGAGCTGCTCACGCAGCTCCAGTATCACACACACCAGTCGGACTCGGTGGACATTTGTGTGGATTTCCTCCAGGGACAGTGTGTATACGGTAATGACTGCGCCCACCACCACACTGTCCTGCCCTACCACTGGCAGATCCGCAGGAGCAGTAATCAGACGTGGCAGAGCATAGCAGACGACTCCCAGGAACAGCTGGAGAGACTGTACTGCAACCCGGACAATGAGCAAGTCAGGCTCAAGTTTCAGTAAGTATCCTTCTATAGGGTTCAGTGCAACCTTTTTTGTCTGTTATCCTTTATTGTGTCTATTGTGTGCCCTCCAGTTCGATACAGGAACTTACTGTGCAGGTGAGGTCTGGTTTGGATCTGTACCTGTGGCCAGGGGGGTCAATTCACTTTCAATTCAATCAATTCATAAAAGGAACTGAAAACAATCTTCAGACTTCTGAAAGCGGGAACGCTGACTCGGTACATTGTCAACATGTCACAAGTGCCTATGAATTAACAAATATTTGACACAAGTGACACGGCAACAACGGCGCAGTAAGCCGATATGCTGCTTGTGAATGATAAGCACCTCTCGTCCGCAGTGTTGGAAACAGTAGACCTCGGCCCAAGCTTCCTCTTTGGTTTCACCACCTGTGACAAACTGAAAGCGTTGACTCCACAGCTGTTCTGTGTGGCTCGTGGACTGCAGCCAAGTGAATGTGCCTGTTATTTTCACAGTTCTCAATGTGGTTTATTAATGCATGTGTGAAAGCGTGTATGAGCCCTTTAAAAAAATATATATATATATTCCGTGTGCGTGCGGGTTAAAATCTTCTGTGTGCGTGCGGTCTGGCCGTCACGTGTTTTTTAGTTCATGTACCAAACATGCATCTTTATTTGAACTATCATATCGGCGTTTGTGCCCTTGCATATTCACGGCACGTCATAGCCCAGCCCTGATATTGGTTATCTAGTTCCCGGGTTGTTTTCCCCTGCTTCTGAAGTCCCTGTGATTGGCTGGCACTCCGTCCAAAACTATAGCAAAAAGTTGTGAACTTCCACGACCCTTGTGACTGACACAGACGCACTTGGCAGCTTCTCATCTTCCCTTGGTTATACACCGCTGTGTACACACACAGACACACACAGACACGCACTGCTTCACACGCAGGCGCTCACACGAATAGGCTGCATAGAGAAGCTCAGTGGTTTGCAGTGCTCACACGCACGCCTTTTAGCAGACGGAGATAAACCTTTTTTTTTCTTCACTCTCTCACACACCCACATGTACACACACACACACACACACATGCAAGCACTTGGCAAGCCCCAGTGGGGTGACATAAAGGACCATGCCCCGCTTCCTGTGAAACTGTACTGTATGCAGGCACATTCTCACCGGCACGCACGCACAAAGAGTGTGTACTCATGGGCGCTCTTCACCTTGTTCTAAACACGGTTAGCTTATTGTTCGTTCTGTTTATATTCCAGTTTACTAAATCTATTTCACCCTAAGAAAATCTAGCAAGGTATCGCCAGCATTTACAGTCACAGAGAGCGGACATCGTCTCGCAATGTACCTGTTATCTCTAAATCAGCGAATGCTCACATAGTCTTTTGTTTAATTCAGGTGTAGCTGACACGTATAAGGCAACTTGAGCTGTAAACAACCACATTCAAACTATATTATGTCCACTTCAGGCACGATCCCATAATGTGATCAGGACATTTGAATAGTCTCGGTCCTTTTATTGTCTGAATTGGGTTAAAAGTGCAGTCCATGTAAAATACTTAACGACACAGCGTTAATGCCATTATGTCCTCAACCACGTCCACATCATCGGGTCTTTCATGATTACCGCAGCCCTTTGAACAGCCATGTGTGTTTGTCTTTGTCTTTGTTTATGTCTGTGTTGACACTACACACACACACACACACATAGGTTTGGGTTTGTGTACAAAGATTTGTATGTGTCTGTGTGTTTGACTTGTTGACTCAAGTTTTCAACTGAAACTCTATGCAAAGTGCCTATTGCACCACCAACAGGACATGCACCTGGTGGTGTCAACCTACATTTTTCTGAGGCCCGTTGAGTGTGTCACACTCTCGCAGTCAGAGACGACCATCTGGCTCACCTGTTGTCATTATTGTTTTACTTTACTTTGAGTACGAAACATTTTGCCCAACAATTTGTGTTTGTTGTGTTCGCTGGTAATTATTCTTTCAAGTATTTTTACATTTTATAAGTTGACTCTGATGTATTCTCTGGTAATTATTCTTTCAAGTATTTTGACACCGGTTGTCACCAGCTAGATAATCACTGAATTCACACTAATTATTACCTAATTACACAGTTCCTGACACCATAAACACCCGTCTGTCAAATATTTTCTCATCATGGCTATTTCTTTTATCATAACCTCTCTGTTGCTGCTGCTGGAGAACATTCTACTTCAACCACCCACGTCATAATACTCTCAAGAATGTGCTTTAAAAGTATTTCTAACCCTGACCCTAAAAACAGGTTTGACTGAGAATGCTAGAGTGCAGACATAACGCACAACTGACACTCTCACATACGTGGGGTTGATGAGTGGCTACGCATTGACCCGCAGTAAGTGCAAACGCTGACTAATTCCTGGTTTAAAAAAAGGGGAGGGGCTTCTCCAAATCCAATGTTTATTTACACCGACGGTTAGGACCCAAAAGCAGTGGTCGAGTTGCCTCGGGTGTATCTCAATGTTGTGTAGCGATGTCCTGATGCTCGTGAGATCTGATCGGGTGGTGAGCGACAAACCGGAAAGTCGGTAAACTGCTCACGCTCGCACTGATGCGGTTATTCAGCGCTCAATTCAGTCACTTACTCAACGCTTTGTGTTGCACTGGGTGTGTGTGTGAGCTCTTTTGATTCTGTCTTTAGAGGCGCAGTCCAGCCTGTCTTTTCATGCACGCAAGTCCACACACACACACACACACACACACACACACATAGGGCGAAGTCATCACCGTGGTTACCACAGCCAAATGATAACATTGTTAGCGATCTAAAGAGCAGCAGATGATTTAACAAGCTTTACTGTCGGTATGGCAACACAGGCCCGTTTTTATGGTGTGGGAGTGAAGGAGTGGACAGAAAACGTACAGGCATTTTTGTGTGTCTGCATCTGATTATGTCTTGTGCGGCCTATTGTAGCGAATGCAAGTGTGTGTTTGGCGGTGAGCTGTTCACATGTGTGTATGATCCATAGCACAGGTTAATCCCATCCATATGATAAGCAGGAATTGAAGTCTGGCGAATTCGCCGCGGTCATGAAGTCGGCAGTAAGGAGGACTGCGCAGTCATCGCTTCTACAAGTTTTACTGTGATAATCTTCTACACTCATCTTCTTAGCACATTTGTGGTGTGCAAAAAACAAAAATTCTGAACCAAATCTTTTCTAACGACACCAATTTACTTTAATATCTATAAGCGACTTGGAAAAACATTGTTCTGATTTTTTTACATTACCATGACGAAGCACATATTCATGTGTGTCTGTGAGAGAGAGAGAGAGATTGAGAGAGTTTTTTGTAAGCCGTGCCTGTCATTAACTGCCATAAAGAGTTACGGAGCCCTGAGGGCAGAGCGACCTGACACCACGGTGCGTGTGTGTGTGTGTGTGTGTGTTGATATCATGGGGGATTCCATGTGACCTCATTGGTCACCAATCAAAGAATTTCAAGCATAGTTGTGTCTATGAGAGCTGCTTTGCGTGTGGTGATTGTGCGTGTGGGAAAAGAGGCGTTGTCAAGATAATCAGTACGTGTGTGTGTGTGGCTATAATGTGTCAGACAGTCCATGCCACATGAATCAGTCGGGCGAGGTCTGGGTCGCTCTGCCTCTTATTACTCAGTCTGCCTTCATTCCTCCATCTTTTTATTTAATTATTTCCTCCCCACTGCTTCCTCCTTTTGTCCCTAAAGAGGTGTACGAGATATGGAAATGTGTGCTTCGCCTCTGCGCTAAAGCAATATCCTCTCTTCTGCTTAAGTGTCCCCCAGTGTTGTATGTCAAATTCAGTTATCTTCCCTTCGCTGCTGCTTTCATGTTTTGTGCCCTTCGAAGAGTTTTACAATTTCAAAGAAAGGGTTAAAGGACTTAGCAAGAGGACAACCTGAACTGTTGGCTTAATGATGTGCCGCAGAGGAGGACGGGTACTCTCTCTTAACAGGAACAACCCAGGGCACGCAGGAGGCGCTCGGCGTGTACTCGTTCCCGTTCTCTTTGTGTGACTCCGTGTCGTGCGCGGCCTTCAGAGCCCCCAACAAAACTCAAATGGAGCACATTTGAACAGATAACTGGGAAGTGAAGAGCTTCGACATGAGGAAATAACCCTTACCCATGACATCAAGGTTGTGCGTTTTGTGTTTGTGTGCGTGTGTGTGAAGAAGCCTTCGTCAGCAGATTCGGTTGACTGCCTGTCTTATCAGGGCAGTACTTGATGGAGTGCGTGTGTGCGTGTGCACGTGCAAATGAGTGAGCTCTTCCGTTGTATTTTTCTTTTTCTCCCAGCCGGTGACGTTCACAAGAGCATGACTGATGCCGGTATGCGGGTCTTTGTGTGTGTGTGTGCAGCCGTGAGAAAGTTCCAAGTGGTGCGCGCGTGTGTGTGCTAAAGGCAGAGGGGGGATTAACATACATTTTGACAGTGCTGTGAGTTTTCTTCACCTTTATTTATCCAGGGAAAGGTTCCGCTGAAAACATTTTCTCCAGCAACACCCTGCTCCCATAGTCAGCACTGATCCACACGCCCGGGAGCTCTCCGCTGCAAGGACAGAGCCGGTTTGGCGGATTCTCTTTGCACGTCCTTGCTCAAGGGCCTTCGTCTTTCACCTTTAGCATACAAACACCCCTCCCTAGTCAGCGGTTGGGTTTACCATTTGAACGTCTCCGATTTTCTTCCCGTAAAGCTAAAACGCACTGCTCTTTCAATTTGCATTTTCTGTTGACTTTCGCGTGCGTGTACGGAACAGCCCGACACTCGGTCTTGAAAGTGTCGACCTTGCCAGAGTGGCCGTGCCTCGCGTCTCTTTCCATCTTTTGATTGACCTCCACTTTGAAAGCACTTAGTTTAACCGGCGGAATTCTATTTTTTTTTAGAAGGGCTCACACGAGTCTGGTTACAAGTGAGGGAAAAAGAACTCTGTGAAAGGCTTTGAAAATGATTGACTGACCTTTCGAGAGAGCCATCTTCTTCCAAGTGTGTGTGTGTGTTGTGTAAGAAGAGAGAGAGAGAGAGATCAAGGTAATCAGTTGGGCTGGGAGGCTATTTGTAAATGGGACAATTAAGTTCACATAACCTCCTCATAATAAAACCTGAAAGTCCTTCTGAAGTTCACACACACATAGACAGAAGCTCTTGTCGTCATAACATATCGCTGCAGAAACTGTTCTGTACTGAGACACAGAGACAGTGTGTGTGAGAGAGAGAGAGAAAAAGAGCCATGCAGGTGCGTCTTTTTTCTCAGACATAAAGTTCAGAGAACAGAGAAACGAGAAAGAGAAACGGGGAACAGGGCAGAACGATGTTACATTCTCCTTCACATTGAGCTTGAGTTGACAATGAAACCGTCTCTTTTTTTGTTTTTGTTTTTTTGTTTATTGGACACTCGAATGCAGTCCGGAGAGAAATAACTCGTGGACGTCTTTCTGGTAAACCGGTGGCCTGGTAATCGGTGACTCACTCCTCGGTTGCTGTTTTGTTTCTGCATGTGCTCACTGGCTCAATTCCTATTTCACTTCCTCTTGGAGGGGATGCAGTCCCAGCGTGACTTAGCAGAAAAACACACTGTAAATATCGTATTCAGTCTCGGGTTTATTTTTTTGGAAAATGACTCTGTGCCTCTCATTATCACCTTCCTGACCGAAACTGGTGTGTGTGTGTGTGTGTGTGTGTGTCTGTGACTACAGTGACCAGTATTTGCACTTCTAGTAGACACAGCTATATACTTACATCCAGTGTACCTATCATGAAACGAGGTTTCACTTCTCCAGTCTGTTGAACAATAACTCAGCCGGTCCACACAGCCAGCTCCTCTGTGTTTTAGACGGGAAAACATCTATAATGTAATTTGTGGGCTTTATTTAGAACAAACCTGAGGCGCCCCACATTGCCAGAACACAACCCCTGCTATACACACAGACGCATACACTCATTTTCAGACCGACACACGACACTCGCCGATGACTATTCAATTCAATTGAGTTTATTTTATATAGCCGAATATCACAAATTACACATTTGCCTCAGAGGGCTTTACAATCTGTACACATCCCACATCCCTGTCCGCTGTCTGACCTTTGACATGACGTCCAATTAGATTCTCGGCATTAATCGATGAGCCCATTAACACTGTCAGGCGATGTGCTATCCTTTGTGTGTTGCAAATCTTACACGTGACTGTGTGTGTATGTGATGGACATGCATATGTGTGAGACTGTGTGTGAGATTGTGCGTGTGCCTCTCTGTCGGGCTTCCTTCCATGGCCTGCCAGTCTATGATGCCCACATTTATGTGAGTGGTATGTCTGACCCAGAAAGAATTTGCCAGAGGCCGTATGGAGGACTAATGCAGAGAGTGATGCACACACACAGACACACACGTTCTCACACACACATGCACACACACACACACACACACAGACACTCCGAGGGATTTGTCCCACGCTTGTCGAGACAGAGAGGGGTTAAGGGAGGTTGTGTGCGCGTGATAAGATTAGGCTCTGTGTTTCTAACATGTATTTACTTCGCAGACGCTAACACATTAGCATGTTACATAACACGTTGCTCTAGCTGAATCCGACTGAGGCCTCCTTTGAAAGAGAAATGTCAGCTTTGCTAAAATGAGAGTCAACGCTTTGCAGGAATAGAACATTTGGGGAAATGAGCTCATTCACTTTTTGCCGAGCGTGAGATAAAAAGATCGATGCTACTAAATATGCTTGGCTTAGCATAAAGGCAGGAAACAGGGGAGAACAGCGAACTTGGCTTTGTCCAAAGGTAACGACGCCCCCTTTGTTCGAAACTCCAAAAGCTCACTTATAAACACAATATTAACAAAGCAAAGTTAATGAGCTACGCTTCATATATACTACACAGACATTAGAGAAGTATCTGTTACTATTCATTTAACCGTCATGCTACATAGTGAAACGGCACATTCCTTGGCGGACTTGCTCACGTCATTCTGGTTTAAAGCTTGACGGATGACATTTATGTTTTCCGTTTGTGCAAATCTGATGTTTTGGCAATGTTTTGTCTTTCTATTTTCTGCAAGTGAACATGTGACCTCTGTCACGTAGCCGATGCTGTCACCCCGCGTGACTCGTGCCGAGTGAGCAGTTAGCGGTTCGGTCGTCTTGCCCTGGAGCACATTGGTTAAATTAAGGTTTCATAGAATTCTAAACTGTGACCATTTAGGTCACCGTGCCACAGCCACATGTTAGCCGATCGTGCCAATATGCTTTTTTGTTTGTTTTTTACCCCTGCTGACTACAGAAGTTTAACTGGTTTTCAACTTCTTTTGTTCCAGGGGTCGTGTGTTTTCCCTAGACTTCGGCGCGATGCGAGTGTGTGACCTGGAGTTTGACCGCGTCCGACGACTAACCACTCCCGTCAGCCCTCTACCCACACCTCCGACGAACCCAAACCCCACCCCCAGCTGTCACATGGTGTGGAAGTACTACTGCAGAGACAACTTCGGCTGGAGGGAATACTCCGAGGTGAGCCACTCGGTGCAATTATGCATGTGTGTTCTGTTTGTCTGCGCGCACGCTCTATTAACGCATTAACTCTGCCCAAACCGATCGATCGGCTCGCCACTGGGATGTGATCAATTTAGACACACACACACACACAGAGCTCTTCCCCCAGCAGTTTATTTCACCAAATCAGTAAAGATTGACTGTTTTTCTATCTGTGCGTCAGTGTTTGTTTGTGTTTCGCGATGATGCCGTTATTAGCTCGGCTTTCCGTTGTCCGGACATTGTACCGCACTTCACTGACATTTCCCTCTCCGAACTCCCCCTTCCGCCTTCCACAGTTGAATGAAAATGCAGAACATAAAGTGCTAAACGATTGAGTCTAATCTCTTCCTCTCCCGTCTCCACTTTTCTTCTTCCTCTTTCGCATCTTCGCCGACACAGCCGGTGGTGAAGCTCATCGAGGAGGCGAGTTCAAGGGGTCTTAAGGAGGTGCGATTCATTACGCTCCAGAACCAGTACATCCTCAACATCAGGGAGGGCTTCCAGCAGAACGCCGTCTTCGGGTTCCGGCGTCAGATCAAGAAGCGTCCCACGTTCATGTCCTCTGTGATGCTCACGCCGCTCCTACAGTAAGTGGAGACATTTAACACCTGATGTCACGGTCCTCTTGCCCGTGTTTCGGCCAATCGGCTCGTCAAATACAGGACAAGCTGACCAACAAGCTCATTTCCAAACACGTCTGGTGTTGTCGATGTGGAAGCTGTTTAGATGCAAAAGGTCATCGTCTTTTAACCTCCGTGAAGGACAGCGAAAATATCCTGATAAACATCAGGGTTTAGCTGCTAGTTAGAAGCAACTGTGAGGAACAGTCAGTCCTCGGTTGATCGTTTAGTTCTCACATCTCAACCTTGTTAGGGAACATTTCGTATTTTGGATATGAAGCAACATTTAGAATAAGAACAAAGTTCTCGATTTTACATTAAGTTCCTGGCAACACGTGCACATTAGCGCACGCACACACACACATACACACACACACATACACTGTCTTCCTGTGGCTCTACGTGTTCTGTGAGCGTGTGTCCCTGTTAGGAGACCGACGGGCACACGGAGGTCGGGACACACTGCTAATGTCACACTCAGTGCTGAAGACTCCAAATCCTCTCGGCACCACATTCACCTTTAATCCTTTCCAATGTTGTTAAACATCACAGCACTAGAACCTATACTATAACCCAGGGGTCGGGAACCTATGGCTCTTCCGGTGACGGCATCCCAGACAATTTTGAGTTGAAAAAAAATAATCTCCGCCCGCCCCCCTATAATTTTCTCTGTCGCGCCAGATTACAGCAGAAGTAATTTAAGGTCCCTTTTCTTAAAGACGTCTTTGTTCTTTTATTAAACTAAACGTCTGTTATTGATCGTCTCTACACAACAGCATGTCATTCTGTCTCTACGTGTCTCCCTCCCCCCCCCCGTAGCATCACGCAGCACCAGAAGTCGCATTAAAAGCAAGACATATTTAATTTATTATACGTTAAAAATACTATATGGCTCTCAATGAAATATATTTTGAACTATTTGGCTTTTATGGCTCTCCCAGTCAAAAAGGTTCCTGACCCATACAAACCGAGTTACCGGGATACAGGAGCTGACCAGAGCAGAATGAAACGGGCCTGAACCAGACAAATGGATAATAGACAACGAGACTGAGAACGTTTGAGACCGATGAAGAAATACATTTTAATTGGCCTTAAATCTTATTTGTCTGATAGCTAGTGAGATAAATCTGTGAATGAGATGAGATCTGTTCACTTTCTTCATCGTTCAGCTTCCAGTTTCTCTTCATCGCAGTGAAGTGATTTGCCTCGCTGCACTCGCCTCAGTGATATTCCTAAAACAAGTGATACCAGATTGGAAACAAGTGGAGTCATCTCACCCCATTTGCAGAATGTTTCACTTCCTTTGCCGAGCAGGCTGCTGGAGCGGCGGCCTGCCAGTGTCCCGGACAGAGCGGGCGCGAGTACGAGCTGTTCCTAAAGGGCCTTGACAGTCAAGAGGAGACGAGATGCAGAGCAGGAGATGGAGGGAGGAAATTAGATGGAGGAAGTGGAGGACACAGGAAAGAAAGAAAGAGACAGCGAGATGGAGAGAGCACAGTGAGAGGAAGGGAGAGCGGTCTAAATGGTTTCCAGAGCTGCTGGGGGAAAAGAGTGTGAAATGGGATTGTGGGAAGCTGGAATTCTTTGGATCGAGGGATTTGTTCCTGGGACTTTTTCATCCGGTTGTTGTTGTGTGTGTGTGGGTGTGCTTTGATTAATCACTCTGCAGGACAAAGATGTGATCACACAGTCACATCATGGGAACAAAGAGCAGACACATTGCAATAGCATTACCAGTTTTTTGGTGAAATGTGTGTGTGTCAGGAACAATCTGTGCCCGGCTTAGAAGCTGAGGTCATTAGCTTGATTGGCACTCTCCCTAGCTCCCTCCTGTCCTCTCTCCCTCTCCTTCTGGCATCCCTCTCTCCTGGTGATGTTATTTTCAGCCCCCCCCCCCCGTTATCCGTCCCAATCTTTTCCCCCTTTTCTGTCTACTCTGGCCTCAGCTCCATCGCCCTCTTGTTCCATGTCCCTTTTCATGTCCCACTTGTGTACGGCAGCAGGCCGTGCCGTGATCTCTCCAAAGCACACGGGGGGGGGGGGGGGGGAAGATAGAGTGACATTGATTGCGGGGAGAGATCGAGGTCGGACAGACAGGCGAGAGAAAAGAAACGAGGAAAAAGTGTCGCACTGACTCGGGAGTCGCACTGATCACGGTCTCTTGGCGACGCGCACACACACATGCACGCTCTCTGGGGGCTGATAGGGCTAACAGCGTTTACACTTAGAGAGCAATAACTTGACAGGCAAACCACTGTTATTGACTGAAATGTCAGACACAATGGCTTTTTCCTGACAGCTCTGCAATTGGCTTTGTTATTCTCCCCTCTCCCTTGGTCTCGTTCCTGTCAGTCCTTCACTCTGCCGTCTTGTTTGGTGCCCGGGTTTCATTTTCGCGCCGAGCTGTTTTGTTTGGTCGTTGGCGGCTGCCGGCTGCTCCGCTCAGCCCCACAGTGATGTCACCGTTGACAGTTGGCGGAACATGATTTTGGAAGGCAGTTGGTTCAACGTGAGGATACGGCCTCGATCGGGAAACAGAGATAGAAATAGGTAGAAGGCTTGGGATGTAGTTTATAGAAGGAGCGTTTTTACAAGTTAACATTTCAGAGTTATTTTTTTATTATTGGAGTTGTTCTTGAAGTGTGCTCCATGTCTCATCACTGGTTTGAGCATGTTGTGCTACATGGGAAGACCTTTAAGAGGATGTTCTATAGTACAAACATATACATGTTCTTTATTTTTTATTTAACTGTATGTTATTTATTTATCTTTTGAGAAATTCTCCTTGGATAATTTTTAGTTCTTTAGATCAGTGCTACTGGAGTTGAAAAGTACAATATCGATGAAGGTAACGACGATGTTCGTGGTGGGGAACCAAAGTCAATTCATTCTAGGCCGTGTAATGTGCTGCTAATTGTAGGGAAACTGTTTTCTGAGTGGTGTGTTGAGTTTATAGGGTTGTTGATTTTCAGTGGAATTTAGCTGCTGGAAATGATCCCTCCATTCAAACCATTCATGCTATAATATTCTACATGTATGTTAAAGTGTATCCTCGTTAGTTATCAAATGTCACGTTTTTACACAAGGTTGACATGTTGAACACTGACTTGTAGTTGTTGTGTATTTTATTCAGTCAATCATTGCAATACAATACAATATTATTCTATATAATATGCAAAACAGAAAGACTGAAAAGGTATAGGTAGAAGCGAAAAATGCTTATATATTCCTTTCATAAATTATTATAATCAAATAAATCAGAAAATTAATATAAAATAAAGAAAAATACAAAAGAAAATATATATATATATATATATATATATCGCAAGTTACGTATGTAACTATGGTTCTATGAATCCTGGATGACCGCCAGAGTTCTTAGTCACTCGGAATCCAGTGCTAAGCACCGCCTCTGGCTGTCAGGAAGGATGAAATAGAACGCAAGTTACGTATGTAACTATGGTTCTATGAATCCTGGATGACCGCCAGAGGCGGTGCTTAGCACTGGATTCCGAGTGACTAAGAACTCTGGCGGTCAGGAAGGATGAAATAGAAATATATTCACATACATCTTCCATATACATACATTTCAATCATACTTATAACCCTCAAAAATTGTTTTTTAAATAATCGTTTTGAAAACCCAAAATGAGTTGACCATTCTTATATCCATTTTAACGTTGTTCCATAATTGGAATCCTACAATAGAAATACATCTTCTTTTAATCCCCCTTTTAGCCTTTTGTACAGTAAACTTACAAACATCTTCAAACTTCTTGACTCCAGTTAGCAATGCCATAAAAAGACATTTGTTTGAATTAACTGGAAGTGTCCTCAACAATGGTTTTCTATCATAAGTACTACATTACAGAAATCTTCCTTTGAATTCACAATATTTTTGACGGCTTCTTTTTAACACCTTTTCTATTCCTCTCTTTCTCTCTAGGACGTTGGGCGGCCTCTCTTCATTTCCCCTCCCGTGTTCCTCCTCCTCCTCCATGTCCATGGATCTCACCGTGTCATATCCCCTCTCGCCGACCGCCACCAACCCGCCCAGCCCTTTTCCGGAAACATGGTTGCCCATGACGATGAGCCAGGACTTCCTGCAGGTGCCGGTGTCACGTGAAGACCGCAGCTACCGGACGGTGTACAGCCTTTTCCACAAGACGGTGTTGGAGACCAAGTTTAGGATCCTCAAGATCCAGCGTGTGCAGAACCCCTTTCTCTGGGAGAAGTACAAGAGGTGAGTCACTTGCTCATTGCTGGAGATATCCTCTGTTCATCTAAAAACAGAGGGAACATTCCAGTCAGGCTGTTTTGCTCTGGTCGGGTTTGACCGTCCTCAATTCTTTTAATTTTCCCTTTACATGCTTTGTGGTGCAAGTAGCATATATATATAAAACATAAAGGCATGTGTCATTGTGAAGACAGTATTTAGTTTAGAAGCATACAGAAATAAGTTTACATCTAGAGGATATCAGGAACCCAGAGTGATGCTATAGTTGGAACAACATATTAGTGTGGTGTGGTTTCTGTCTTGTTAAATGATTCGGGGTCTAATTGGTGTAATGGGAATTTAATATATTCTTCATTGTATCCTCTTTGACAGTATGTGACAGAAACAATCACTTGTGGAGACAAATTATAACAGCGGACAGGATGAAGACTGATTGATAGGTGTTATAATTCCCAGGATCTTTTTTTTGAGTATCAAGGAACCTGATCACTTGATTGATCATCGGGTGATTGCATCATTTGGTTACTCATCGGACGATCTGATCATTTGGTTACTCATCAAATGACCTAAAGACAAAAGTCTCCTCCTGGATCCTCCTTCTTCTTGTTTCCCTTAAATACATGTTGTTTCATTGACTCTTCAGTTCACCCGTGGCAGACTCCTGAGGAACTCCGAGTAACGGTGACTCTTCTTGCAAGAATAAATGATTTCACAGACGAGTTCTGGTTCTTCGATATTCGTCATTTCAGTTTAAAAAGACTCACCCTTGGGTGGGGACCAAATTTGCCGTCACATTGGCCACAGCAACATGTATTGTTCTTCTAGTCGTCCAGATTTCCGCTGTTGACCTCAAATTATATCTGACAGAGCTGCATATTTGCTCTTGGAAAGAAACATGCACGAGAACATCTCTTCACAACAAACACAGGATGAATGAGAAACGATGTGAGACGAGGGAGAGGGACCAGCTGTGTGGGGCTTTGTGAGAACGAGTCGGCGGATGGCGAGATGTTTGCTGATGATGGTGTTCCTGTAGCAAACAAAGGGGGCGAACCACGGCGGTTAGAGTAGGGCCGGCTCTATCAGCTGTGACAGTTGTGTCTGTGTGTCTGTGTGTCTGTGTGTCTGTGTCCGTCTCCGTCCAAAAATGGGATTGTAGGAAATTGAAGTGTGTGTGCATGCTCAGATGCATCAAAGTCTGTCTGTCGAGCCACAGGCAGCGGGGTCATGGGAGGACACGGCTTCTCTGGCTCGAGGTGCTTTTTTGCCTCCGCATGCCTGATTGATCGGCTCACATCAAACGAGTTGCGTGTGTGTGTTACTCGAGAAGCGGATTAGGCCCAATGTTCTCAACCGGTTTTCAAAGAATAAGCAGGATTTCTCCCGGCTATTTAGCAATTCTCTCACAGTGCATCAGCCTCGTCGAATAAAGAGTGAAGAGTACGGGGTGTTGTTCATAACTTTATTTTTTTTTATTTTTATCACCAACACATCTCACCGTTGGCCCCTTTCTGCTCCAACAGGAAGAAGGAGTACATGTCTCGGCGTATGTCGGAGATGGACCGGCTGCTGAGCGAGCGCCACCTCTTCCACGGCACCTCGGCGGACGTGGTGCAGGGCATCTGCAAGCACAACTTCGACCCCCGAGTCTGCGGCAAACACGCCACCATGTTTGGCCAGGGCTCCTACTTTGCCCGCAAGGCCGTCTACTCCCACAACTTCTCCAAGCGCTCGCCCAAAGGAGTCCACTGCATGTTCCTGGCTAAAGTCCTCACTGGCAGGTGTGTGTGGGAGCAGTCGTTAATAGTGGGAGACATTTTTGTTTCTTTTGATTATGGATGGGACTTTTAATGTCTCGTGTTGTCACTGCGAAAATAATGTCTTTTAAGGGGGTTGGTGTTATGGATTTAATGTTTTTTATGGTACTTATGTGTGTATATTTATATTCAATTCAGTTCAGTTTATTTTGTATAGCCCATTCTCACAAATTACAAATTTGTCTCAGAGGGCTTTACAATCTGTACACATAGACATCCCTGTCCCAGGACCTCACACAGTATCTATCTATATATATATATAATATTGTGATAAAGTATATTTTTAATGTTCAACTATCGATAAAAGAACCCGTAATTTTCTGGTTCTGTCTAATGATCGCACTTCATCACAAAGATGCAAACTCCTATTTACACAATTGACTTGCAGCATTGCCAGCAATAATATAATACAACCTGAGATATTAATAGGATAGTTTCCTCTGCATGAACTCCTCACAGCTCTCAATATATTCAATGTGATAGTGAGCCTTCTAATTTCTCAGTATTAGCGGCATCATATGATTAATTCTTCTTTTTGTCAGTTGTATATCTCCGCTAAGACACATCATGCTTCAGTTTGGTAGTGAATTAGTTTGGGGAATGCTAAGTCAGTTCAGGTTTTTTGTTTTTATTTGGGTTTCATCTTTGACCGTCTCCATCGGAGCTGTTTGACAAGCCTCTCCCCTCCAGCACATACCTCTGTCTCAACAACAGCACCTTCTGACGCGATGACTATCTCGCCCTTACATTTACAAAACGTATCCAAATTAATTTGGATTGTGGAAATCCCTACGGGTTATTTTTCCATAAGCCATCATTCAGTCATGATGTGACTCCCATTCCTTAAAATTGCGAGTCAAATCTAGAGCCACACATGTAAAATGGCTGATTTGGCTGAAGCCAACATCCATCTCCAGTTTTGTTATGGCGCAGCAGACGGTCTGCGGTGCGCCCGGAGGACACGCATCCCAAACACGGTCAACGTGTTCAATGTGTTCCACCGCACCGGTGGAGACATTGCTTCCAGACCTGAGCAGGGATATCGACCAATCGGGAAGCTTCCTGCACTGCGGTTAACTCTCCTGTCCGAAGCCGTATCTCGGCCCATCGGCAGTGTGACGCCTCTGCCCATCCACTCTGTCGGTCGCGGAACATGTTCTCATTTGAATATGTTTTATTCATGAACCCCCAGAGAAAGTGGAACAAACAGTGATGGATTACTGCTCTTTAGATTGTGAAATTAATATTTAAAAGAGGGGAAAAACCCTGGTTACAATGCACTGGCTCATTTCTTATACTTACAAAGACATACATTTCATGCACATACAGCATATGCTACTATTATTTAAGGAGGAGCAGCAGCAATCTTGTCGTCAGTGAATTTCTAAGTCTACTTTTGAATGGTAAATTCTTCTTCTATAACTCCAGACTTGCAGAACTGTATTAAAATCGGTTGTGCGACGCAATATAAAGACAATTGCTTTCTCAGTTTTACTATATATAGTTCAGACCACATTACTTACCTTCTTGTGTTTATTATATTTACAGGTTTACTGTAGGAAATCCCTCCATGCGGCGACCTCCACCCATCAACCTTCGTGACCCCTCCAGTGACCTTTATGACTCCTGTGTGGACAACTGGGTGGACCCCCAGATCTATGTCATCTTCAACGATGACCAGAGCTACCCCTACTTCATCATTCACTACGAGGAGGTACCCAGCACTGTCGCCGTCTAAGCTCTGGATCAGACCTGGGGTCTGCCTGCATTTGCGAATACGTCTCGTCTGTGAATGTGCCAGGTGTGTGGACTTTGCCACGTCAGGTGAAAAAGAAGAGTTTAGGCCAATAACGAGCTGGAATCTAGAGTCACTTTGCCCGACTGAACTTCACCCATCTGCTGTGCTAAACATGTTAAAACGGTCTGCGGACATGTTTTCAAATACAACATGAGTCGAGGGGGTCTGCAGTCGGCTGGATCCTGCAGACTGGTCTAGACCGGATTAAACTGGACAACACTGGACTAGCAAAGGACAACACCGGTTTCATCCAGTGTTCAGAGGTGGATGACAACTGACATCAAGAGCTGCGACCCCAACGGACTCGACTGGACTCATATATTCCCCACCTTGTCATCTAGTAGGATGAGGAGCCTCGTGCTGATCACGGGATTGTATCTACCTTATTGATCTGGAGCAGGAGAAACCAAACCTCGTCCTCTTATCCTTTTGACTTAGTCGTATGGCTGTACAGGAACTCCGTTCCGCACCAGGACAAATGCTGCGGTAGACCGTTAGTGTCCTGCCAGTGCTTTGAATGACCAACTGGCAGTATTGTTCTGAGGAAGCAGCAACCAACCAATCAGACGCTTCCATAGAGAAACCATGACACCGACGCCCGTCATTCTCTTACAAAAATCTTCGTGAGTGTTTACCCGGCCTCCGGGCCCAACGGTTTTTTTTTCTTCTTTCTCACGTTTTTTGTGCTGCGTGTTTGAATCTTCTTTTTTTCTTCTTTTTTTTTCTTCGTGCAAATGAATCGTGTGGCCTCTTCAAACAGACAAATGGACGTGAGTTTCAGTGGGACTTTTTAAAAATGGACGTCCGCAGAAAAACCTCCCGGCAGAGGTTTCCCGTGAAGCCGGGGCTGTGCCCGGTCGGCCCACCACTTCAGTTCCTCGCGGGGGTATTGAAGAGTGTACAGTTTCACGCTGAGACTTCGGCGGCGCTGTAGCGTTTTGTCAACAAAACCCTCCATCCCCAAACCCCCCCCCCCCCACCCCCACTCCCCCTGAAACTCATCTCTCTCGGACCGCTCTCTCTCTGAGACAGTAGACATGTTTTAATGAGACAAACTGTACAGGCGTTCTCTTTGTTTATATTTGAACTGTGTGCCTTTTGTTCATAAACAAATTTATTTATGTTAGTTTAATGTAACATTGATTAAATAAAGAATCTAAAAGAAGAAAAAAAATGGATAATTGGTCAACTTGTGCTTTATTCAAATCATGTCGAGTCGGATGTAGAAGTTACGAAGCTCCACGTTCACTCCAAATATCAGACCAATCAGTAATCTGGAAAACAAGACTTCCTTATTTAGAAACTCATTGCTTCCAGTTGTTTCTGAAAAGAGTGAGATGAGAAGAGTGACACCAAATGCTGAGCCACAGCTACGTGCGTGATGTTTTACAGTCGGCGCTTTTGAGGCGTTCATCTGATTATTTGTTCTCGTCTGGGTCCAGTGGTATGAAAGCCGGAAAAGAATGTGCCCGGTGCTCAGCCCTCCTCCCTCTGTCTGCCACCTCCTCGGGCTCTCCTCCCCCACATCCACAGCCCAACAGTATTCTATGAGCGCCACGTCTAATGCGGTCCAGAGGGAAGCTGGCGGAGGTAGCCGTCTATCCCAGCCCAGAGACGGCACACATGGGGCTCAGCAGGAGAACTCGACAGCAACACCCCTCCCTCTCTTCTCCCCCCCCCCCTCCTCCTCCTGATTCTCTTCTGTATCTTTCACCTCATCTCTTGTCTTTCTGTCCCTAATCCTTTTATCTGACCTTCCTTTCTCTCAGTCTTGGCTTGTTCTCATTTGCAGTGTTTATTTGTTTCCAGAGGACAAAGCAACCATTGTGAACATGACTGAAATCAGGTCCTTCTGATTTATTGGATTATCTTTTCGTGTGAATATTGGTAATAGTTCCACGTTAGTTCAGAGCACTGGAAACGGGGGACAGAGCCAGCTGGGTTCTCTCAAAAAGTAACACAATCTGTTGTATCTCTCTCTTTATATATACCATGGCAATAAACAAAGTGTCTAAAACTTTGTTTAAGTTTGAGTGGGATGTGTGCAGGACATCTTTTTGGCTAGACTTACTTCCTGGAAATTCAAACTCATAACCCAAACTATTCCCTTAAATGTACATGGCATTTATTTTCTAAGCGTATCTATGTGTTTACATTTGACTATTTTTAGACCGACAAAATAATCCAATAAAGTAAGATGGAACACATTTCTTTATCTAGTATCTGTGTGTTGGGGCACTCGCCACTGGATTATATCTCAAATCCTGGCTTCAGAACTGTTTATTTCAAAATGATACACGTGTGTGCTTGTTGACCCTTCTGAGAACAATTGAGAGCAATTAACCGGAAACTTTTATTTCAATTAAATCAATTACAAAAATATATTATTGAATTCACATTTAAAGTACAACTCGGACACTTTAAAATGATTGACAGCCGCTCTGTACGTTTCTCTGTGGGACTCCTCAGCCATCAGCACATTTGTTGTGCGACACTTTCCTCCCATTTCCTTCCTATCTCTGCGAGTGACTCCCTCTGGTCGCCCCCCTCAGCTCGGCCTCGGGTCACCGTGTCGTGTAAGACTGCCGTGCAGAGCTTCGCTTTTTGGACGAGGAGAGGGGAACGAGGGAGGAGGAGTTATGCTGCTTTCTTCTTGCCTCCTCGCTGAGCTGCGTGCCTGTCTGCTCTTCTCGTGTGCATGCAAGATCGCGCAGGTTGCCCTCTATTTGCCCCAATCTCTCTCTCTCTCTGTCCATCTCCCCGTCTCTCTTTCTTGCCGAGCTTCTCTCTCTTAATCTCTCTTACAGCCTTTCGTTCTCTCTCCACTTTTTTCAATCTCCTTTCCCAACCTGCCCAAACCAAACTCTCATCTGATCTTCGCAGTTTAAAATACTTTTGCCCTCAGTGATTCTAGCCCTCCCTCTCTCTCTGTCTCTGACTCTGACTCTGTCTGTATGTCTCCCTCTTTCTCTCTCTGTTTCTCTCACTCTCTGTCTCTCCGTCTCTCTCCCTGAGTCATGCAGCTGACATTGGCTAGGTTGGGTTGTCTGACTGCCCTCCAGGAATGGCTGCTGGCACACGGATGAGCACTACTTTGTAGACCTGCTGGCTGGGGTTAGAAGAAGAAGAAGAGGAGGAGGACGACGACGACGCAGGAGAAGATGTTGAGGGAGGATGAGATGAGAGAGGAGATGATCGGGAAAAAACGGAAGCAGAGGACTGAGATGAAATAAAAAGAAAAGTGAGGGGGATGAGGAAAAGGACTCTGTGTTTGTGTGAGAGAGAAAGATAAAGGCATGCGGCGAGGGAGAGTGAAGTATAGCCTTCATAAGCCTTCACGACAACTTTGAATTATTCAAAGCAGTGAAGATTATTGTGTGTATGTGTGTGTATGTTTGCATCTGACGTTTCACCATCTAAAGGAAGACCAGGCTTCTAAAACAGATTCAAAATAATTTTGGATGCATTTATAATTCATTTAGCTCTCACTGTGCATTAGGTTCAAATGTACACACACACACACATACACACACAAACATAAACACTTCAACATCAGTATGAATCAAGTTTATTACACTTTCCTATCTAAATAATTAATTTTTTTAAAAGGTGGGTTTCCTTGGAGAAATACCTCCACACACACATTTTTAACATGCAGCTTTGTAAGGCATGAGGCCCTGGCGGATTTTTGCATACATTTCTTTCACTCGGGTTAAACTCGTCGTAGTTATTTCATATCTAATATGCGATGCTGTTACCAGTAAACCCAGCAGAATATACCCGTTGTTAATCTGCTGCATGCTGAGGAACATATGACTTCATTATGTGAGGCACAGCTACCTGGTGAATGAGTTTCTCCACTTTCGAGAACCTTTTTTTTGTAATCTGCCCCTAAACTTCCGGCGTAAGCCTTTTCATATTGCTCTATCTCCCTCACTCGCACGCATGTCGCCATGAATGCCGACGCGCACGCAGAAGCTTTCATACATGTGTTTACTTTTCAGACTCGCACATGTATCTGGAAATGTCTAAAGCTTTGGTCTGCATTAACCCGATATCTTGTTCATATTCTCTCACACGCATGCACAGATAAACACACTAACATATATGCACATATGTATGCACAAAGATACACACACACACACAAACACACACTTCCTGCATTAAGCCCGGGTCCATATTGCTCCAACGATGCCCAGCTGCAACCAATGAACATTTCAGTGACTGTTTTTTCCCTCCCTGCCTCTCTATCATTTCAAATTTCAGCTCTAAGCCTTTAAGAGAGCCAGCGGCCAAAAATGTTCAGGCTTGTGTCATGAACTTTGCGCGACCTTCTAAAGCGGCACAGAGATCGTGACCTTTAAGACCCCGCCTGAGGCTGTGCTTAGGCACCGGCCTGCATGATCACGGAAAGAAGTCAGATGTGTGTGTGTGTGTGTGTGTGTGTGCGAGCTGTCCAGGGTAAGTCCGAGAGCGAGAGTTCATGACCTGTGACTCCCACATATTTATGACCATTTCGTTGCTTCTTTTACTGTTTGCTTTATGCTTTCCTGATTCTCTAGCAGCATCTTTTATCATTATCATTGTTCTTTCTGTCATGTGGATGCTTCCCCTTCATGCTGTAAGAAATATAGGAAACAGGACTGATAAGCATAGTGTAACTTTCTATATAATCTGCCTTGCCACAGTGTAGTTTATTGATGTGAAGATAGAGGGCCTTTGATTTGTTTTTACCACCTGAACCCACAAACCGAGAGCAGTTAACACCCGTGCGAAGATGCGGTCTGAGGTCGATACCGAAGAGCCTCTGAGCCACCTGAGTTTTATTGATTCCTTCTTGTGTATTCCCCTCTGAAATAGTGGCAGGCAATGTCATAATAACGCATGGGAGTACCAAACACGAGCAGCTAGAAAAAGAAAAAAAATCCACCTGCGTCCCAAAAACCCCAAATACTCGTCCTTTTCTGTGCCTGATCTGGTGAGATTCAAAATGTGTCTCTCTGTGTCCAACTCTCTCCCTCTGTCTGAGCATCATCCATCCCTCTGGCTGAGCTCCACCAGCGCTGCTGTCATCTCCTGTTTCTGTAATTTGGGTTTAGAGGACTTGAGTGCGGCAGGGAGGAGGGACAGGAGAGACAGGAGACAGAAATGAGGAGGGGGAGGGACCAAGGAACAGGCCTATCAGGAGCCTGAACAGGCGGGTAGCTTCTAAACAAATTGAACTAATTAATTTAGTAGGTTTGCATCGTCAGGAGGCGTGAAGGGTGGAGGGCAGTCTGCAGTGTTAGAACTACTGGAGGATTCTTGTTGCCCAGGTTTACGGTCCTGGTAAGACCACCAACGACTTAGACTCAGGGCGTCATCGCCCGGCCTTAATATGGTATGTAGTGTGTACATGCAAGGATTAAATAAAAACACCACCACGGAAATGTAATCACTAATCTCTGGCTCTAAAGGTAATTCCAAAAAATATATATTCTATGATTTTCTTCATTATAATCAAATCTATCTCTGCTGTGAGCAGTGAGTACATATCTCTGCAGGAATATTCTTCATTAAACAGAAACATTAAGACTCGAAAGAACTCGCTTCTTCACTGCTAAAGTACCGAGCCTGTTTCTTTTGCTCCAGGGTGAGTGAGTGTATCTTACACAGGAAGATGAACTAAACATGCATTTGCTTAATAGTCATTTATAACCAGTGCTGATGGGACTGTGAGATGGCCCATCAGAAACAATACCATTTGGAGTCATTTTGGCGCATACCAAAATGAATGCCACTTTATTCTTCTTCAGTCTGTTATCATGAGCAAACAGGGAGGTCAAAAAGGCAATTATTAGCAACGTGTCTGTTGGGATCAGCTAAATAATGATCTATAATACATTTTGAAAGATGATCCTAATGATGCATAGTCTCTAACTTCAGTGTGTCTCATTGTCTCAAGTCCTGCTGAATTTTTAGATGTATAATTCTATTTTTATTCTTGAGGAACCACCATTAGGTGATGCAGATACATCAACTGCTCCTTCTGCTGTGATGGGTGGAGTTTGCATCCGCCTGAGCGCTCCTTGAAAGCCAAAGGTATGTAAAGCTGTACATTGTGTTCAATGTTGAAGTTCCAAAGCAAATGATTGCTTGAATTTCTCTTCATTTGTTTTTAATTGCCAGCATGTTTTGCTCAATTAACTCATCCGTATGCACGTGCATCCTGTTAGGCACACCCATATATACTTGCAATTAAAAGCTTAGAGAAGTAGGTTGTTTCCGCTCCTGAGGAACCGGCATTCCTTTTCCTATACATAAGCACTGCACGCGTGAGAATCAGGTGGCTTCTGCTCACAGCAGCCGAGCCACGCATAATGTGGCCTTTCAAGGAAGGAAGACAGGAAAGGTGGCTTCTAATCAAGGACTTATTCAGGAGCCTTCGACGAACTGGCACGCGGTCGCGTGTAAAAGTATACGCATGCAGTTTGCACATTTGTGTTTGTGTCTCCGTGCATGTTCATGTTCTGTGCGTCTGCTCGGAGTTCAAAAGGTGAACTGTGCCATATGGAGCGTGCATGCAGGCTCATGCGTGCCAGTGTGCATGCGAACCAAGCTCATCTGTGCCGAGTTCAAAAGGTTAGCCGTGCCACGGGGCTGCAGATCCTGCCTTAATAATTGAGGCTTAACAAGCACAAGTTAAAGCATCATGATCCTCTCTGTCAGTCAATGCTCAGACATGAGAGCAGCAAAACATGCTTGTTTATCCTAAATCAATTATTCACCTGTTCATATAGCAGATGGGAAGCCCATCTCCCTTCTCATCGCCCCGCAGGCTTCTGCTTTAGTCGCTGTGACTGGGGACTTGTTGATTTGTATTTATTTTTTAATAATGAGTTCTTCTTCTCAGTAAGAGGAACAAACACACCTGACCACTCATCTCTTAGTCACCAGCGAAGAAATAAAACCACCTCCATCAATCTCACCACACCTCTCTCTCTCTCTTTCTCTTTTAAGGAAGGTGTGATATTCCTCTCAGCCATGCTGGAAAACTAGGTGGCAACTCACGAATATACACTTTTTATATTTGTCTATTTCACACGGAGACATAACACAGCGGGACAAGTCTGAGGGATTTCAAAAACAGTCATGTCAGTTCTAACATTTCAAATCTCTACCTAGTTCTGCTTTCAGGGTAACATTAGGCACCAGAATCCACTTCACAATGAGTAGGTATTACGTGTTTTGTCTGAATATAACTAATGGATGACGTTACTTACAACCCTCTCGTCTGACTTTGAAGGCATTTTGTCTCACCCTGTTTTAAAAGACGTTTTTAAAAATATAATTTTTAAAATCTGTCTGTCTGTCTCTCCCCAGTTAACGTAACCACTTCCAGAATATTGGTATTTCTGCATTTAATATCTGTTTGGTTTAGAGTCAGTTTGAAAGAGAATTAACAGTAAATAGGGGCAGTTTATTTAATTTTGTGTCAATTTTTTTGACTGTATGTCTGTATATACTGTATATAATCTGAAATACAGTTTGAATTTGTCATTACCTTTACGAGTGAAAGTAAATTGCAATCTGACAAATCATGAAATCGGATTACTAGTGTTACTAATAAATATTAGTATGTAACTGAGATGCTCCAACCCAACCCATGGATGTATTATTATCATTATGATTATACATCCAAGACCCAACCCTCATTGTCATTGTCACACATTCATTGTCACTGTGTGTGTGTGTGCGCAGTGCAAACAGGCTCACACAATGCAAATGTTCAGCACAGCTGGCAACACCTCAGCTCTCGCACCGTGCCAGTGCTCATTCCCATGGCAACATTATCAAAAGTTCAACAGCCATGTGGCAGCTGTCCTACGTGTTCCAGCAAAAATGGCCATTCAAATGTGGATTTGAATAAATATGCTCATCCTACCCATTGTAATGTGTGTATCCGTGGCTGAGAACACTGTGCAGAGAGGAACAGCCTGCGAGGGAAGGGAGCAGCCTGGTCTCTCTGGGGGTTCGGTAAGCCTACATCTGGGGATTTAGAGTCAGGGAGGAGTAGGAGGAGGGAGGAGGGAGGAGGCAGGGAGGGTGAGGGCCAGCAGGGGCTCATTCCCAGTGTATACAGGCGGAATTAATGGGAAGCAACAGGAAAAGGCTGAATGTGTGCACACCTACCTCCCTTAGGCCTTAAGGATTATAGCTGGAGTGCACACACACACACACACACACACACACACACACACACACACACAGGCTTTTCACAAATACTCGCTCAGTCTTGCAAACCTCATCGTTACTCAGTCCCTCAGATGCTCATACATGGGCAATCTAGTGGTCACAGCCTCTTGTTTTTGTTTCCCTCACACCCAGAACATTATGATTCCCATCCACTCCCTATTTACTCAGGTGTATCTACACCTTTAACAGGTAGACTAAAGGGTGACTAAATTCAAGCTGCAGTCAAATGACGAATAAGCGCACCCTTTCTTTTTTCAGTTTTTTTGTTCTCCCTCTCCCTTTCAAATCTAATGGGCCGGGACTCAAAATGTGTCGTGCCTCTCCTGACACGATGAATTAACTAGTGTGTCTTTTGCATCCGTCCAAGTCAGCAGTTGAGGCGAAATGGGTTAGAGCCTATTGTTGTCCTCGACTGAAACAGAAGCTCCTGTGCTCAATGCAAAAACCACTGTGTCCACACTGGCAGTTTTATTTGAACGTCATATTATATTACAAATACATTTTGTGTTGTTTCCTGTTTCCTTTATCATTGGTTTGAAACCGAGTCTGTGACAGCCAGCCAACGGACGTTATATGTGGATGTATTGATTACAGTTAATAAGATTAAGAGAATAGTTTGATGAAAGCATTTACATTGTTCACAATGAGCGAGTTGATATCTCTGTATTGCATCTCTTTCTGTATTTGTATAGTATTTAAATGGTTACATACTCACGCTACCAAAGCAAATGGAATACAATAGCAGTGGCAGTGCAAGCTTCCGTCACACATTTCTTATTTAACTTTGACGTGCTGTCTACATTGGAGCCATGGATTCAATGGGTCGAACACCAAGAGTAGCAACATAGCTAGAAATTAATTGTTAAAAGACACCGGAACAACTACAAGAAAGTTATCTTTGATGTTCTATTTATGAGTAAATAATATATGAAATCAATAGGATAGTATAACTGGTAGAAGGTTGTGGAGGGGGGGGGGGGGGTGATCATTTGATTATAAATGTCTTCCGCTAATCGGAATAAAACAATATGAACACATGCATGTAAGAAGTAAAGAGGATGTCACTTTGTGGTCGTCCGTTTACAACCCTTTCACATTAAAAGACTCACGCATGTATTCGACCAAAAAGACCAAACCTAATGTTATGAATGTTGAATAGCATACTTTTACTTTACAGCTGATGCTTTTGTCCAGAGCAACTTATAATCATGTTACATCCATACATCGACGCAGCCACAGGGAGCTATTCAGGGTTACGTGTCTTGCTCAAGAACACATCGATTAGGGCGGGGATTGAACCACCTTGAAAGACGGCCCTGCTCACCACTGACCCATAGACTGTACTTGATTTATGTAACTAATTATTTATTTCTTCAACCCTTTTTCAGAAAACCAAATGTTATCCAGGCTGCTTTTCATTTGTCTCTCTCCCCCCGTGTCTCCCCCTAATAGGTTACAGAGAAGCAAGGGAATGCAGAATGGTGACCAGCAGAAGGCAAAGTCATCTCACCAAAACCATTTTGTTCCCCATCATCTCGGCGGTGGTAAAATATAAAAAGAAGGGGGAAAAAAATACAGGTAGTGTACGAAGCAGTGTGCTGAGGAAAATGATAATGAGCAAATGGAAAGAAAGGGGGGGGGAAAAGTCCCGGTTTCCTGTCCTGGAGGAAGAGTGGGCACCATTGTGAGTAGGAGCGGGTATGGTGTTTGAGAGTGTGTGAGGCATGCGTACGTGCAGCGTGGTGAGAGCCTTGGCGGAGGTGGGGACGAAAGAACAGGATGCAAAGCCCTTGAGGAATGTGAACAGCACGGTGGCACGTCTGTGAAACTCATCCGTCCCTCCGGTGCACCGCTTTCCTTTCTCACTCTCTCCTTCCTTAAGCCTCCTCCTCTCTCTGTCCCTTCCCTCCCTGTATGGGACAGCAGTCACACAGTCAGCAAGAGGGGGAGATCTGTACTCCGAGATAGTGAGGGATATTAAAGGAGAGTGGACGAATATGAAAGAGCGGCGGCGGGCAGAAAGGGCCTGTAGGGACGTTGAAAAAAGGTCAGAGAGATTGTCCTTTGAAGGAGAGTGATAGAAAGAGAGATGAGACAACTGCAGTGAGCGGGACTCAATCCCATTATCCCTTTGAGTTCTCAAACTCTCCCTCACATCTTGCTGCCCTAGTATGAGTCACATATACTGCGGGATCTCAGGGGAGCCCTGCAAATGACTGCAGCTTGCGGCTCACGACTTCCAGGGTTGCCCCGGTGACCTTTTGTGCCTCTCCTCCACCTGCTTATGCCCCAGAATCCCTTGAAGGTGGGAAAAGTCGTTTTTATAAAGTATTTAGCCTGACTCCTAATTGTGCCGTTTACCTTACACCTGAACTTTCATCTCGTAACTCACTCTTGCGTATCAGCTCGGATCTTTTTTTCTTTTTTGACAAGTAGCCTCGGGCCTGTTTCCTTCCCATTCATTGCGTCCACATTCTTTCCCCATGTAAAAGCTCTGCCGTCGCACCCCGACCCGTTCCCATACGCAGCCCCCCACCCCCCCAAAAAACAGCTGCTCTCCATTCGTCCTGATTATCCCGAAGACCAGACCAGAACAGACCGTGTAACAGGAAAGCACAGGCTGCACTTTATTTACTGTGCTGCATGCTGCTTAGCTCCGGCTGGCTAACTAGCCACAGCAGGCCTGCATTCCAGCCTTCTGCAGTCAGTCAGCCTGCGAACTGTGTACCACACTTTGGAATTTGTATCCAAAGTGGCTCACCTTTCATGTTTCCATCCAGCTGGATGGTTATATGTTTTGCCAAATTACCGACTGTCCTATAGAACAACCTTTTCACAATGACTGTCAGAGGAGATGCTCATTTTCTTATGGTGACAATGAGATTTGAAAGGAGTCATATTGACTGGTTGGTTGCAGCTTCTCAAACGTGTATATGTTCTGGCCTTCTATGATTGTTAACAAATATCTTTGGTTTTTGGACAGTTTGTCGGGACAAAAGAAAACATATGACGATGTCAATTGTGATATGTCTTAATTTTCTTCATATGTTTCACATGTAAATGTATGAGTCATCATTCAGTGTTTGCAGAATACAAGAGGCTGCTGCTGCAGTTCCTGAAAGAAGGCCAGTAATAATCTAACATGTGTCTGTTGTGTAGTTTTGTGACTGTTTGTTGTTATTTATTTCCTCTCGTATCCTTGCCAACAAGCCATGGGGGCGCGTCAAGGTCCCCAATCATCTGATATTGTTTTAGCAGTAAAGATGTTCTGCCTGATTGAACTGCACACTCACACGAGCACGCGCGCAAACACTGTCGCTCGACGCGGTGCCGAGGGGGGCCGACAGGATATTGCTGGGTCAGGGCTACAGTGTCTGCTTCTCTGGGAAGTATCCAACACACGCCCTCAACCAGGGAGATGGAGAGAGAGACATAGCAGACCTTGAAGAACGGATCCTTGTATTCACTGGGGACACCTTACCTTTTCTGCTCTGTTTCTATTTCAAACGTCCTCCGTGGAGGACGGTGGGAGTTTCAGGTCTTTTTCACTGACTCAGTGCTAAGCTGTTTGTACTAACCAGCCAAGGGATGTTTACTGGTAAACACAGCTGCTCGATACGGTGGAGATTGTGGGGTACATTTGAATTAGCCGATAATACTTTTTTTTATTATTTTGACATGAATTTTTCATTAAATTGTGGATGACTAGTTAAATGTCAGTTCATCATTATCCAGTTCATTGTCTCTAGGAATAATAAAGGTAGTATCAGGTTTTTAAGATAGTATTAGAATATACCACCCATTAAGTCCTTCAAAGTGTGATTCCTTTTGTTCCCTTGTTTCAAATTAAGCTTCTGCACATTACAGATAACACAGCCTGGCTCTGCTGCATTGTCTTTTCTTTTCTTAGACAATAGAAGTTGCCCTTCAACAACGATGTACCAAATTAAACCCAAGAATGCAAGGGCATGAAAGCTTTGTGTTTACTATTCTGTAGCTGACCGTGACATCTGACCTCTTGGGGCTGTGGATCCTAGAGCAAGAGTTGACATGATTTCATGCTTTCTTTCCAAAGAGTTAGATGGGAAGATTGACACCACTAAGACATCTGCCCATTAAATATATATATATATATATATATATATAATATTATATATTGTTGCTATAGGTGCACCAAATAACTGACAATCATGTTGTCTTAACATTCAAGAATGCATTCATGCAGTGTATGTGTGTATATATATATATTCATACATATATGAATATTTATATATAAATATTTATATATATATATATATAAGAAATTGTTTGCCATTGCTTGTCCTTTTTACACTGAAATAAAAATAAGCAAGATGTGATATCTTATTTAGTGACCTTTAGAAGGGCTGTTAGATGGATTATGTTCTTCAGACAGATTTGTTTACCCAGGTTCAGATTTGTAATGCAAAGTTAAGCCCATAAGCTGCTGCCTGTATCGGTACAGCCTATTCACCGGAGAGATTGGTATCGTCTTCAATCTTCAAAAATCAGATTTCCCACTAAGTGGATCTATTCCCTTAAAATGATAATATTATTACTTCAAGCCAAAGCATGATACACAATAAGGCCTGATCCCTGGACAACAGTCATACAGTTCAACCATTTCCTGAGAACACAAAGCACACAGATGATCACGATCAGCCTACATTTGCTGCTTGACAGGTGAAGCAGGTGGGAGAGCCGTGGGTGTCGTTCAACTCGAGAGGTGAGATGAAAAACCCGGGTCGGTGTCGCTCTCCAGCCTCCTTCTGTTCCGATTTCTGCTCCTGCGTTGGCGTGAGCCCACTCTCTTCTCCAAGGGCAAACAAAAAGAGAGACGGCAGCAGGTTGTCAGGGCAACACAGGAGCCACACACACACACACACACACATGCAGGTGATAGTTTGCAGAGACGTGTGAGGCGAATACGTCACCGTAGATCTGTTTGTAAGCGCGATTGAGAGCTCGTGGGCTGCAGCCGAGGAACCGCTCACGACTTCTGCCGATGAGTGGGAACCTGAAGTTGGCCGCATGTCTCAAGCTTTATTTATACAACGCTGTAAAAGTGGTGTCCTACTTTAACAGACACTGGACATGATGTATTACACCAGACCTCCCCTTTTTAAAATAGTACACAGATTGAGATCATATTGATGCAACTTTGTATGTGTGTGTGTGTGTGTGTGTGTGTGTGTTTCTCATGAGTTCCCTGAGACGATACAAGAAGACCAATGCTTTCTATTTTAATGAACAAGACATATATCACGATGTTGCTCCTTCTCTTAACCCCCAAAGAACGTGTCTTTGATAATCTGTTCTCGCTCTCTCTCTTTGTCTTGATTCCTTTCTCATGTGTCTGTCCCGTGTCATTCTCCCCCACGAGAGGCCCGAGATGGTTTTAATGGCTGGGCGTGCCCGCGCTTCACATGCAAATGTGGGGAAAGTAACGACCAGGCGAAATCAAGAGACAGATTCAAAACAAATGCCTAATTAGTAGCTGGGGATTCAAACGGAGCCAACAATGCCAGAGCCAATAGAACAAACATGTTTGGAAGATGTGGAGTCAAGAGAGAGAGAGAACGTGCTATAAATGTCAGGTTTGAAATATGCGTTGATGTTTACTTTCTGGTACAGAGAAAACACACAAAGCTGACAGTGTGTGTGTGTGTGTGTTTCTTACATGTGTCTAACTGTGTGTGTTAATTAACTATGTTATGCAGCGAAACATTACCGAAGGGGAAATAGATCTGGAACAGCTCAAATGCAGCCACCTTCCTCAACGATGCATAAAATCAGACTGACGCTGTCAAGTTCAGCTCTCGCTTGCAGATTAAATGATCAAAGCAGCCTGGGATGAATAAAGGATTCATTTGCTCGATGTTCTACGAGGAATTAATTAAGCAGGTATAGACGGGCACATACGGAGGAACGGAGAGAAGAAATAAACCCTGAACATATTTGCTTTTAAGGAAAGTAATATGTCTTTTTCATCTCTTCTACGTTTTTTTTCCTGTACTGTAAGGAGAGGAAATGCTACGCCTGCATGTTGGCAACAACAGACAAAACAATATGAGTACTGAAATTAAAATGGATACCTTTTGTAAGCAGACTGCCAAATCCCAATCCTAAGAAACCCTCCTGTGGACTCTGCCAAGGCTAATTTGGTCGCTCTGTTTCTGTTTCTGCACAGAACAATCTTGATTAAGATACACACCCCTCTAAGGGCCTGACCAACTACTTATCTCACAGTAAGGAAGTGAGGAAGGAACCATCAACGCTGACACAAAGGGTGGGCCACTTGCGATGTGAGCCGGCCATGTGTTGGTTTACGCAGTTTCCCATCAGCTATGGAGCTATGGAATTTGATTTATTCCAATGGATGGGGGGAAGTGGGGCGGTCAGCTTTTTTTTTTTTATCTGTGTCCTGAGCATTACGACATACAAAGCGTGGGATCTGCTCCGGATTTGATGCTCCGTGCAAGGAACAAACAATAAATGCTAAAAACGCTATTTCTTCATCAGGCTTCAAACTGCATGCATGAATACCAAAACAACAAACAAAACCCCCAAATAAAAACAAATATATGGATTCAAGTGTACCCCAGTGTCTGTAGAGGTACATGTATTAGTGCTGACAAAGTCATAATAATAATAACGTCATTCTAGTCTTTACTCACATTTTGTATACTGTTTGACTTGGATGCAAATGTTCAACCTGCTTTTATAAAAATGTATTTCATGATCTTTCAAGATTATCAAAGAAATAGTTTGACAGTTTTAGAAATATGGTTATTTACTGTCTTGATGAAAGTTTGACTTTCACATTAGTCCGTTAAATATGAAGTTACTGTCTGGAGACAGTTAGCTTAGCTTAGCTTGAAGAGGGAAACAGCTGTTTGTTACTAAATACTCGCACATAAAATTCTTATCTAACTCACAGCAAGAAGGCCACTTAGTGTGGTTCCCAAAATAGGAAACATTTTACTGTGATAATTCAAGTTTCAGGTTTACAGTTATTTCCTGATTTACGGTAGCCTACATGCCAAATGTATTTACTACTGTTCACATGACAAAAGGAAGACATGGTTGTAAAAGAGAGAAATAATTAAGTCATCAAAAAGAAGAAGATGGAGAATGGTGTTAAAAGGACTGTTCACCCCAAAATAAAAAAATACATATTTTTCTTCTTACCTATGGTGCTATTTTTATTTTTGTGTGAGTTGCAACGTTTTAGAGATATGTGAGAGATATGAATTGTCTGCATTCTCCCGATTATTATCTTTACACCTCGTTGTGAGCATTTTCATGTAAGGACTATGGTTGAAAGGGAATAGTTCCAGCATGAAGCTGCCATTATATTTGAGAGAAGGCAGACATCTCGACAGCCCATATCTCTATAACTAGGCAACTCACACAAAAAATATAATCTAGATGGATAAATAGCCCTTCAGGTCCGACTCATCGTTTCCCCCTCAGGTTAACACATGTAGCTCTGTTCGAACTGTTCCTGTTGTTTGCACTGTTCATGCTCTTAGCTGCCCACAGTCGCCATGTTGAGGCTCGTGCGGAGGAACTGGCTATATTCTCTGAATTCTGTCGTCAGCACCGAATGACAAGTGAAAGAGAAGAAGTCCAAGAGGACATGGGAAAGAGGATGTCAAAATGTGGGTAGGACCAGTGGTGCTCCTGTGTTGCACTCCTCTTCCCTTCAGCAGGGGTGGTCCCCTGGCTAGATAACCCCAGCCAGACAGCTATGGGTGATAGAGATCAGATTGAGATGACAGACTGGAGAGCTGCCCAGAAACACATGCACGCACACACGCACACACACACACACACACACACACACACACACACACACACACACACACACACACACACACACACACAAAGTAATGAGGAACAAATTAAAAGGGCATTCTGTAGAAAGAAAAGAAAAGAAATCACCATTGTTGCTTGTCTAGTTTGAGAAAAAGAAGTGAGTGAAAACAGAAGGCTGGAAGTTCTTTGTTCGATCAAACCAACACGTCAACTTCCCAGAACTGTCTGGTGAACCTGCAACAAATGCCCCCCGTGTATCTTTTACAGTTGATCATCCTCTATCTGAACAACAACAAAACAAACATTTTCTTCATGCTGAAAAGGGGGCTCTTTTTAACACATGAGAGTGGATTGAAACGGTTATGAAAAGCTTTCATTCGAAAAAAGGTTCGGTGTGGGTTGAATTTCCTGGCAGGATTCTAGACTTGTTTACATTAAACCTAACAGATTGAGATGTTTCTGATGAGGCGGCTGTGGTTCGGAGTTAGAGAGGGCCCTCTCTAAGATTGGTGTTTAATCCCTGGCTCCTCCAGTCCGCATGTTGAAGTCTCCTTGGGCAAGATGCTAAAATTGCACCCAAAGGATTTGCCATGTGTGTGTGAGTGTGCGGGACGGCTATATGAGTGTAAATGCAAGTCTGTTAACCATTTCTCTTTATGGAGTTCTGTCAGGAAGAGTACATATGGTGTGCCCCAAGGTTCAAACCTAGGCCCCCTTATCTGTCAACCATAAACTTCTTTCCACTGCTACATAGACAACATACAGTTATACACCACCCACTTGACAATCTGAGCCCTTTAAACAAGTATATGAATTGCATTTCAGAAGTCAGTGATTGTTTTCTTCAGTGCAATGAGAACATCGAAGATAACGTTATCGGGGAGCATGGGAATCTAATTTAAAATCTTACTTTACTTACTGCTAACCAAACCATGTAAAAATGTAGATGCCTTGAGGAGAGCTCAGTGTGAGGGCCAAACTAAACTTTAAAGAAGAGAAAGGCAGGAGAAAGGCAGATAATTTCAAATATATACAGAAAATAGTTTCTTCACTTCTGTAAACAGCTGCTCTGTTAAAGCAGCTGCTATCGCAATGAGACTTCGCCTGCACAGTTGCCGCACGTTATTGAGAGTAATGGAGTTAATTCAACATTTCCAAATGTTTATGTTGCACTGAGAATGTTTTTAACATGCCTGTCTCAAATTCCATGTGTGAGAGGTTGTTTTCATTTTAAGACAAGCTAAAAACGATCTGAGATCTACAATGTCACAGATGTATATTCATGCACTTTTCCTTCTGGCCTTCAAACATGAACTTGTTCGGGGTCTTGAGTTAGAGGATAATGTGGACCAGTTTGCATTTAAAGTTAATAAAGTGGCCTTCTGACGGACAAAAAACATGCAGCTCAGATTAGAATTTACAAACTGGGGATTAGCATGTAGATACTCTGTAGTTTCCCTACTTAACTCCGCCTCGCCGTGAGTATCTTTCAATGTTTGTGCATGTGTGTGTGTTGGTGTGTCTGTGTGTGTGACGTCACTGACGTGTGAGAGCCCTCTATCCACGAGGTCGTTGTCTCTTGGTCCAGACGGCTCTGACTCAGGTTCTCAGTGTGGCTTCACTAATCTGCCGTAATTATGTCTCACAGCCAGCTCACTCACAGTCACACACACACACACACATATTGACTCCCTGTCTCCTTGACTCCTCCATTTTCTCTCTCTTTCTCTCCCTCCCTCCAGATTCTTGGTCCCCTCAGGATGGCTAGCAGTGCATGTGTATTTATGTGTATGTATGTGTGTGTGTGTGTGTGTGTGTGTGTGTGTGTGTGTGTGTGTGTATGACCCAGTGTAGCCCATGCCATGGGGCTACTCCGCTGCCAACAGACAGCTCAAAGGACTCCCTTCACAGCTTCAGGGAGAGAAAAAACCCGACGCAAATGCCTTTGTGACTTGCTGTGTCGTAAAAGGGTTTTCGCTGCGACTCATCCGCTGCACGCATCACACTCATCTCCCCGTATCCTGTTCCTTGTGCTTCATCCGCCGTCACGCCTCAGGGGGTGTGGTGATGCAAAAGATGTGTGGGCATCCTAAGTCCAGACTACCTAACCAGGTTCACAGGGTTCAGCTTTTCGAGGAAAGCCCTCGCGATGAAATAATTTGTTCTGTTGACACACCCTTTGGTGATTGTTGTCAAGATGTCTACTTGTTTTAATGAGTTGCAATCCTTGGATGTGATCCACTTAGTTGAACTCTTAAAGGATATAGCTGCTGTTCATGAAAGCGTCTGTCTTATTTGTGGAGTTTTAGCCATCTTACTTATAGTTAGAAACAATACACTAATCAAATGAATTATTAAGAACTGGAATAGTAACACATTACTAAAAAGGAGGTAACATAGGGCAAGAAACATGAGCAGTCAGACGATCGAACTGAATGAAGAACTGATTTTGGAGGAAAAAACTCAAATTAATTATTACCTACACTTTAAAAATTCATCATGGTTTAGCTCCGAATAAATTGATTTAAATAATCTGACTGAATAGTTGTTTTTTGGGTATTATAACGATAACTTTGGTTTGAACAAAGTTATCATTACTACTAAGAAAAATGGCCAGTCCTCTGAAAGTGAGACCCAAGCTGGTATGAACCAGAACTATCCTACGTTTCGAATGATAATGCCAGATGAATATGTTATATTACTTATTAGTGTTCCTATTTCTTATTCTTCCTCCCATTTATTTCCACTGTATCACACTCATTATATTATAACTCATTACCCTATAGCATTTCTGCATAATAGTAAGAAATTATCATCACAATACAAACTAGAACGAGCACTCGGTAGAGCGCATACCTTCGCATATCACAAGATTGGGCATTGAATTATGAACATTTTGGCATTAGTTGCATGCCAATTGGATATAAATTGACCGCGCTATAGTAAAAAGAAGATGTTGACCTTTTTCATGACCTTGACCTTGATTTTTGTCCCGATCGATCCCAGAATCTAATCAAATGGTCCCCGGATGATAACCAATCATCCCACCAAATTTCATGCGATTCAAGAAGATGTTGAACTTTTTCATGACCATGACCTTGACCTTTGACCCGATCGATCCCAAAATCTAATCAAATGGTCCTCGGATAATAACCAATCATCCCACCAAATTTCATGCGATTCGGTTTAATACTTTTTGACTTATGCGAATAACACGCACGCACGCATACAAATACACGGCGATCAAAACATTACCTTCTGCATTTTCAATGCGAAGGTAATAATGAAATGTGTTCATTTGATGCTTAACAACAAGCTGAGGCTACAATATCCATCCTAATTGTTTTCACAAAACACCCTTAAACCACTCCCACTGCCAAAGCATGACTTGTTTTGTGAACACATACAATGTTTATCTTTGGTTTTGCCACCAAAACAAACAGTTTTATTATACAATAAATCTAAAACTAGAAAATAGTCACCACTGTAATCATTATTAAGCTCACATTTGTGTGGCACTTCTCAGCTAGATATAAGGCACAGAAAACAAGAGCAATGTATAAACACACCCTGATATGATACCCTCAAAAGAGAACTCACAGGGTTGTTGGAGATTTTAGAATTAATTCAGCATGTTATGTTAAATCAAAATCATAATACGGTTATGTCAGTTTTATTTACTGTTATATTAGATTCTGCTTTACATTACGTTTCTGCTCACTGTCACTGACGGTCACTGATAGTAAGAAAAATAATCCATCCATAATATGTCACCTTTTGAACTTTATTGTGGAAGTCCTTTATGTGGAAGTCTTTTCAAGGAAGTCTGTAAAAATACATTTTTCAATTGTGTATAAACAGCAGTGATCATGATAGA
This sequence comes from Pseudoliparis swirei, assembly GCF_029220125.1. NCBI lineage: Eukaryota > Metazoa > Chordata > Actinopteri > Perciformes > Liparidae > Pseudoliparis > Pseudoliparis swirei. The sequence continues at coordinate 7,868,078 of NC_079407.1, forward strand.
GGTCACATGAACAAGGAAATGAAAAGTAAAATCATTCTTAATGACGGGATGGGAGTATGCACATAACGAATCAAAACATACAATGAACCAGTGTTTAGGTAAACAATCATTACAATTAGGTAAAAAAGTAATTTACTTAATTTGATCCAACATTTGATTGTTCCTCACTGCACCTTCTATAATAACACATGTACTAAAGAGGAATACTAAAGAGTACACTTGTGTAATTTAAATTGTAGTGCAATGTGTTGAAGTGAACTCCATTTACCCTTAAGTAGTGTGTTCAGAAAGCAGGTCGGCCTTACAGGACAGACCTGTTCCTTTGTGTGTGTGAACCCCTCTGAGCTCATTAAACTGTTAATATCGCTGTCTCCCGCTTCACAAAACCTGAAAGCTCACAAGATACTGCATGCTCAAAGGCTGAAACACACAGCCCTACACACACACACACACACACACACACACACACACACACACACACACACACACAAAGCCTTGCAAAGCTTTTCTGACTAAGTGCGTACCTGACTGCTTGCGTACACACACACACACACACACACACAAGCACACACACAGACACGGCTGCAGCACAGCTCTCTTATTTAAACTGATGTGAGTGCTGTCACGACATCCGACTAGTTCTATTTGTTCCACAGAAGCCTTGGCGTGAGAGAGCAGGGTCACCCCACTAGCTCTGATGCAAATCCATTCAACGCACACACACACACACACACACACACACACACACACACACACACACGTAATGGTCCTGCAGATAAGCAAAAAGACAGAGAGACAGACAGGCAGGCAGGCAGAGAGACATGTAGAGATTGAAGCAGAGAGAGAGACGAGTGGGCACAGAGCTGAACAAACAGACAGAGACAGACAGCGAATCATAATAAAACATAATGAAATTGACAGTTATCCTGAGCTACTCCACTTACTAGTGGCCTGGCCTCGCATAGCCAGATCTATTTCCACTGCACTGGCCCCGCAAATTTCATTCTGGGATAGGGGGGAAAAAAGGTGCACTTGCTCGTTTGTATTTCTTTAAAGCAATCACAAACGTATTGGGCGCAACTGAGCACAGGATGTAGGGGCCACGCCCTTGCAAACTAGATAGGGGAAGGGGAGGAGAATGCCAAGTGAAATACACGGGCAATGGCAGACTAATACCCATAGTCAAAACCAGGTGAGCAATGGCAGCAAGAGGTAACTGTTACATTTTAAAACGGTGGTGCAGGTGGACGATCAGCCACTGAAGGCAGGTTAAAAGGTCAGGGTTCAAATATGGGGATTAGTTGCAAAAGTGTATGCCATTTGGTAACAGAGGCATCCATTTCCTTCATTTACTACATTGCCTTCTTCTGGGTGCTCTGAATATAAAACCAGAGTCTGTCTCTTTTCTATATAAAATGAAACCTGTGAATTCAGTTCAATTCAGTTATTTGCTGTTATTATTTGCTTCTGTACTTATTACATCTGCCTGATGGATCATGGAGGTCTGGATCGTGGTCCATGCCTACTACCAACTATTCATACACTCTGTCATATTCATTGAATGTGTTTGACCCCGGGAAAGGGTTTTTGGGGAGTTGTCCCTGATCCGATGTGAGGTCCTGGGACAGGGAGGTCTATGTGTACAGATTGTAAAGCCCTCTGAGCAAAATGTGTAATTTGTGAGAATGGGCTATACAAAATAAACTGAATTGAATTGAATTGTTTGATATGTTTTTTACATTACAGTTACCAATATAGTAATCTTTTTTTCAGATGTGTGCATTTCTTCATGAGAGACTGCTCCTAAATATATTGGGCAGTCACACAAGCCAGTGAGGAATTGGTTGTCATCTGTGTGATTGAGCAAATCAGTGGTCTACAAATCCTTCATGAATTAGGATCATGAGGTTACACACAGCGAGTCAGCGACGCAACATAACAGGTGGACAAGTCTTAGATCCGGATGGAATGGAACATGGCGTGCACTAAGGGGTCATTCGGTTCCACCAAAAGAACAACGAGCACAGTGAAAGCGGTGCTTGGGTTGCACGATTAGGGGTAACTGGGTTAGTGAGTGTAGAAGTGCTTATGTCACAAAAGTGATATCATGACACAGGAAAAAAGTTTGACCTTGTAATTACAGTGTGTGTGTGTGTGTGTGTGTACTTCACCCATTGTCAGTCCCTGTTGTGTCTGTGGAGTGCTGGTATGTATGCTGTGGGGATTTTGATGAGTTAAACCTACAGGGTTGGCCATTGGATTTGTCCCGCATAGCCTAGCCTAAATATGTCAAGTGTGACAATATTAGTCATTTCATGCCCCAAAAAAAATAGTGGGTCATATTAACCCTTCCCTCTTAAATCCGTGCATGCAGAAGACACACACGCACTTTTGCCTCTCCCCCCTCCCCCTCCTTCTCCCTCCCCTCTCTCTCTCTCTCGCTCGCTCGGTCTCTCTTTCTCTCTCTCTCTTACACACATGCACGCAAGCACACACTCAGCATGCTTCATTATACACTTGCCCACACAGCATAGCGTGCTGGAAACAGACTCGATATGTGCCAAGCTCCCAGTCCCTGCAGGCTCAGTGCCCCTAAAACACTGGATGCACCTTCCCAAAGTAGGTTAATTTGCCTTTGCTACGGAGAATGCCCAAAATACAGTCTGGTAGTCTCATAAACAATTATGACCGCGCTATAGTAAAAAGGGGGGAACATTTCAGCTTTCATCAATTATTAACCTGGCTGTTCAACATCAGACCAGCCAAAGTGAAATAGATATGAGCTTTTGAAATCCTGATGATCAAGACACTCAAAATGTTACAATAACACCGATGTAGTCACATACTGTATATGCAATCAGATTATTCTGAAAGTGGGTCAGACGTTTTACAAAACATTCAATAATGTATGTAACAAAGAGAGCTCTGATAAACATTTTACATGACGCAATTATTCTATTGTCTATTGTCCATTGTGGTCCAGTTGAGTACTGCTTTGTGTACGATGCTGCATTTCAGTAAAGGCCTGCTGCTGCCCTTCTTCCGATGCCCTTATCACAGGGGTATTTGAGGATATGGCCGGTTTCAGAGCGGGGAGTGAGACAGAAAGAGGAGGGGGAGGAGAGGCAGGCGGATACAGAGAGAGGGCTTGTCTTCCTTCTACCCTCTTTGGCATAGTAGGGTGCGAGGCTTGATTACTGTCTCTCTGCCTGAATTAACTTTTTCCCCTTTTGTCACGTTCACCGATTTTCTTTCTGCTGTGCAGGCAGATAAACAAGCACGGAAGGTAAGCTAGACGAGAGTGGGCGGGTGCAATTTGCATCACAACGACTGAGTCTGCACGATTCAATGACCGGTCTAGAAATAGCATGAACATGCATCACAAATGTAATCAGAGCAAAGAGTTCTCTCACCCTCTCTGTAATGGTGGGTGGGTGACATTAGCCCAGATAAAGACACAGGGTTGCTTTGGTCAGCCACAGAGAAAAAGGGAAATTATATCATATACAAATTCAGAAATGTGTGTCCAAAGACATTTTGTACACCAACTCTGCCGGCCCTGCGGGAATGTCTGGCCGTTATTTCAAATTACTTCTGAGGCGATGAATTAAAGGCACACAAGCCAAACAGAGCATGGAGCGTGACCAATGCATGCAAGCAGGCAGAGCTCAGCTGATGAGTCTTCAAGGTGTTGTCTGCCTGCATTTTATACACAATTGTTTATTCATTCTCCATTATTAAAAAACAACAATAATTAGGTGTCCTTTAAAGACAAACTTAGACAGCTTTTTTGGTGTGCACTTCTTGGAAGGCTCTGACATTTTAGAAACTGTACTTTTCAGCTATATTGAGTTACACCATTAATATATTAAGTTACATGAGACGATCAATATGAGTTACATTTTCTTGTACGTTAGCTCATCTGTTAACTCTGTTCTTGCAGGTCACATTGCCACAAGAACGCCACTTGCCTGTCCATGTCAATCAAGGCCCTCCCTGCCACGCTCTGTCTCTGGCTGCCGAAGCATAACATTGAAATGATGAGCATTCGATTCAGATTCAGATTCAACTTTATTGTCAGGCACTGGGGCAACAAAATGTAGTTTTACATCTGACCAGAGAGTGCAAAGAAGCAGTATACCATAAATCTAAAATCTAAAATGCAGTGCAGATATGGTCAACAGTGTAAATGAACAAATATATATAAACAGCATGTGCAAACAGCAAACTAAACAAACAGCAAACCAAAAGCCAAAGGTGCAAGTGACATTACCAACAGATGACTCCATCCCCTGAGACTGACAGTGGTCGAGGTGGTTGTGGCAAGGCTTAAGTTGCTCAAGATGTTAGCATAAGACGCTTCCTCAACGAAAGTTGATGAAAATAGAAGTTTCTGAGGTCTAAAGATGGCCCACGGTTAAGATGGTGTTGTTAGGGAATATTAGGGTATTTCCCCTGGGAGTCATGTACTCCTATAAAAAACGGAATTGAATGAATTCACATCATATTAAATGTGGCTAATTTTATGAGACACAGCTAAAGGGTCATTTTAAATTCAGGACAATGCTCTTACTTTGGTAGGAAAATACACTTCCTGTGCTAAATCCCCGCCAACTTGACGGTCAATGAACGTTTCTACACTGTATGGCTGGACTACGTCGTAGCCATAGCAACAGCCCAGAGCATGGCTGGTGTCAAACATTTGAGTCTTAAATGTACTTTTTCCGACTTCACTCCGCAGGAGACTGTTGACTATGGGTAGGTGAAGGTTTGTTCCGTTTACAGCTAGATACCAATCACACCGCTTCAGTCGTGTGGCTGCTGCTGCACGGATTTGTTGACAGGTTAGTTAACCTAGCTGAACTAGTTAGCTTGTCAGCTGGTTTAGTTTACACCCGTCTCTGGGATCAGCGTCACTCAATGAAAGCTGCACACGTCAGCGTGTGTCCCTCATTTATTTCACAAACACTCACAGCGACGCAGCGCTTATGATAGATAATGTTTACTCTGCACAACAAACATCGCAAGTAAACAATGTGTCTGTCATTTAATAATGAGTACATGTAATTAACTATTCAACTTCATTGTAATATAGATGATGTGTAATCTCTGCAATGTAGCTTACTCAAGTCTGATTTCCAAGGATATATATATATGTATATATACATATATATATATATATATGTATATATATATATATGTGTATATAGCCGTATTTATGTGTATATATATACACATACACATATATATATGTATGTGTATATATATATGCATATAGCTGTATATATGTGTATATATATACACATACATACATAAATATATATATATATATATATATGTGTATGTGTATATATATGCATATAGCCGTATATATGTGTATATATATACACATACACATATATATATATGTATGTGTGTATATATATATATGCATATAGCTGTATATATATACACATACATACATACATATATATATATATGTATGTATGTATGTGTGTGTGTGTGTGTGTGCTCTTGTCATGGGCAGCCCTCCATATATCTAAATCCATGTTGTGTGCATGTATGTATTTGGAAATGGTTGATTGAAAAAAAAAAACATTATCTTGTCTCCGGGGATTAATACAATACTTCATCTTCTTGTAGTTGCTAGAGAACACAAGATCAAAACGTCCTTCCGCTCACCTGATCCATGAATATTCCATTTTTCTTTTGCATCTATGACATGTAATTATTTTAACTCCTTATTTCACGATGGGGGGCTGGGTTAGGGGACATTTCGTCATCCAGTTTCTTTCCTTCCAGAGTCGCCGGATGCTTTGTGCCCTTCGGTGCAGCCGAACTACGGGCCCCTATGAGTCTATATGTTCGTGCATGTTTCCCTCTCACGACTTAGGCATGCGTCCATGCAGAATAGATCAGTTTATGAACAGCTTGCCTCTCTCACATTAGACTGATTAATAGTTCAATCAGGGCTAAAACGGACAAAATGTCACGGGGGAACAGTTGCAAAGTCCGCTCCTCATAGCGGCTTCCATCTAAAAGGATTGGCCTGCTTAATGCTGTCACATGGGCGTTACTAATTTATCTGTGTTGTCTGAGCCGGCGATTGAGGATGTCTGCTGTGTTTTTAAATGCTGAGCCTGGAGACAGTAGGGGGGCAATCAGGCTATGAGCGTGCGTGAGCATGAAGCTCTCCGACGAGGCAGGGGTTGTCGATCAGCACTAGTGTGTGTGTGTGTGTGTGTGTGTGTGTATATGTTAGTGTGTCAAGTTAAACCTACACTGGCTTTGCATGAGTTCTTAGATTGGATGTGCATCTGTCCGTGTGCGTTGTGCATGTGGTCAAATCCTTGTGTGTCGATGCTGTACATTGTCCTGCGTGTTCTCTCACTCTATTTCCCTCGGATGCCCTGTGAGGGCATTTATCGTCTGGCATGCAGACGGGCACGGGAAACCATCTGATAGGAGAGACCTCTGGCCCCCTAAATTGACTAGAGGTATTTAATCTGAGGTCAAGTGTTGAGTTGGCGTGATGCTTTCATCTCACTAATGGTGCTCTGATAGATAAATGCTCCACTGCACACACACACACACACACACACACACACACACACACACACACACTAATATACAGAGAGCGGCTGGGTTAGGCTTGCGCTGTCCGCCTCTCACGGCTTCACCGGCCTCTATTACACAACATGGGAGAGCTGGATGTTCTTTGGCTCGCTACTAAGAAGCTGAGCACAGCACATTGTACACTTTTTTTCCCCCGGCCGCGTTTTAGTGATTTTGTGGATATTTACCACCCTTGATGGTCGACGATTTCCTTGAAACCTTGGGTCGCTCTGCCGTGGACGACAGGCTAATATATGTGTCAAAATACCCTCAGCTGTCAAAATGCCATAATCTACAGTCTATAAACTTAATGCCATACGCTTGACTGATTAATCTATAGAATAGATTGTACGGCAAATGGGTTTAATATGGTGGACATCACGCTAAGGGATTTACCCTTACGTTAACCTCAAAGTCTAAGTGCTCGTCATCAGTTTAAAAGTGCCACCCACTTTTATCCTGAAAAGAGTCACATTGCCTGAGGTAGTAGAACTACTTTGGTATCAGGATTTCATTTGTTTTCGAGTGATTAAGAGGCACGGTTTGGTTTTGACACGCATCGTGTTTTGTCCCGAGGCCGCTCCTGTTGGTCATTGTGTTCCAACTTGAAAGGGGTTGTTTGTATGCATGAATCTAGAAGTTAGAGAACAGAGACAACACAGGGAATCACCTCACAAGAGAGAGGTAGAAGAACATAATACCAATGAAACAAAATAGTTTCTCCCTTTAAAGTCGGGATGAAATATAAAGAAACCTTTTTAACTAACTTTACCAATCTATGCACATAGATAATAATAATATAAAATCTAATCTTCTTGTGAAACAACGTATGATGAGTGTTTAATATTGACCACTTTCTACCAATTCTATAATTTCCTTGTGACTGTCCACCGTTCAAATATTCCATTTCACGTGGGAATACGTTCCAGTACAATTACATTAAATTAAATTCAGTTTATTTTGTACAGCCCAAAATCACAAATTACAATTTTGCCTCGGAGGGCTTTACAATATGTACATCTCAATCTCATACGACGTCCCTCTCCCAGGACCTCACATCGGATCAGGAAAAACTCCCAAAACAGCAGAAAAAAAACTTTCACAGGGGAAAAAAGGGACGAAACCTTCAGGAGAGCAATGGAGGAGGACCCCTCTCCAGGATGGACACAAGCTAACGATACTCTAACTATTTCACAGGGACTTTGTCATTTCTACATACGTTTAACAGTAGAGCCAAAACAATTAGTCAATAAATCAACGCCTTAATGAGCAAATTTAGCCAATTCCAAGTGTGACGATTAATTAATTATCAATTAATAATTTTTTTAAGCAAAACATTTCAAATATTTATTGCTTCTAGATCTTCATTGTAAATTGATTATTTAGTGTTCTTAGTCAACGCAAGGACTTTAATTATGCCTCCTAGGTCTCCTGTATGCTCCACTGCACACACGATATATCACTATTCCATCCATTAAAAAACTAAATCGACGGATCAGTATTACAAATAATATTTAGGTGCTGCCCTAGTTAGCAGCACCAAATGGGAATCCATATCACACACCCGAATACCATTTCCACGATTGTTAATTCTGCTGATTTCCGCATGCCCAGGAGACGAGGAGAGATCTAAGGAGGCGGCGCAAGAGGGAGAGGAGAAGGAAATGAAGACGCTTCTTCACTGCCCTCCAATCTACCCACTGCCCGAAGAGATAGAAAAGGTAGGCAGTTCAAGGAGCATGTTCCTGAAAACACACACACACACACACACACACACACACACGTTCCCTTTGTGACCAAAGCAGCATGTTAATGAAACACCATATTGCCACAACATATGTTGGTAACACATAGGATTTTTTTTCTTCTTCTACAACCCAGAAATATAAATGTATATGTTACACCCCGATGAGTGTTTCAGCACTTCTCTCTCTCGCTCTCTCCCCCTCTCTATTATTATAATATTGTGCAGTAATCCATGTGATTTGAACAAAAAGTGGGACAATATTTCCCGTTTTAATCTTCCATCTGTTTTAAGATAAAGCAATTAGGAAATAACATGGCAATGATGGCGTGTTGCACTGTATCCTTGTCGATGTCAGGTGGCAGTTACATATTCCCATATGATATTCCATATGGTATGAATATAAATTAGCAGGTAATTTTGGTTCCTTTCAACGGGAAACATACGGGGTCTTTATTACAAGTTAAAGCAGTGTGTTCTCTGTTTGTCAAAGGAAACTATATCTCCAAAGACCATGTTTTCCAGAAATTATTCACTCCTTTTTTTTCCACTGACATTTTGAAAAGTTTATTTTTATATGCCCTTATATAAAAAGAATGCTCTGAGCACACATAAAGAAAAGTAATTACGCTAAGAAAATGTTCGTCGTTTATCTTCCCATTCGGTTTTGAGCGTTTACTTTGGTCCTGAACAACGTTTTTTAATTTCTTCTAGCTTTTGGGAAACCCAGCCAACATGGCGTCGTCTGCACTCACAATAGTACCTTTGTATATCATCTCTTCCACATTAGAGCTGCTGAATAAACAAACAGAGCAGCTGGCTGGGTCGAGGGACCTCTGATTGCTTTACCTGCAGCTCCCCAAAACGCTCTGGAGAACTGGACAATAGTTTTCTGTCTTTTACAATCTTTCCACTCCACGCTTCCTGCGCTGTCCGACCTTTGCTTGAGCTAAACTGTTCCCAGCTCTCACTATTTACAGAGTACAATGTTGTCATAGATAATAATCTGGAATTATCCGCTAATATGCTGAGCCGTACTGTACACTATTAGTTATATTTGGTCTTCTGTGACCAAGTCAACATGGAGCAGCAAGTTCACAGAGGTAGGATGACTCGATGGATCAAAGAGGCTGTTGCGCTCTGCGCTCTCTTCCTGTCTCTCTGTTGCCGTGTCCGTCGCTCTGGAGTCATTTCTGGAATTTCTCGTTCAGGCCAGTAGATGGCTGTGAAGAATACACCCCCCAGGTATTATCCGAGGGAGGCCTTTCCATGCCTAAGCACAGAGAAAATCTCTTAAAGTCTCCTACAAACACATCAATGCATACACAGTGAATGCACACCTATATATATGTACACACACACACACACACACACACACACACACATGACAGTCCATTCATCCCATTTGTCAATCTATATCTCTGCCTGCTGCGCCAAGGCCAACACACTCAAATGGGAATCCATTTTATTTATTTATTTTTATTTATTGTTTCCTGTGGTGGCCATCCATCTCGTGTGTGTGTGTGTGTGTGTGTGTGTGTGTGTGTGTGTGTGTGTGTGTGTGTGTGTGTGTGTGTGTGTGTGTGTGTGTGTGTGTGTGTGTGTGTGTGTGTGTGTGTGTGTGTGTGTGTGTGCGTATCCATTTCAGTGCTTCTGTTTATGATTTGTCACAAGGGGCATGTGATAACCAGACACAGTGCAAAAGGAAAGAGAGAGAGAGAGACAATAACAAAGAATGAGGGAGGCAGGGAGGGCGAGTCTGACATTGTGATCATTGCCCATCTGGTTCAGTATCTGCCCTCCCTCCCTCCTTTTCCTACCCTTGTCATCCACTCATATTCCAATAGGTCCATAAAATAGAGGATGCTCTGGGCTTAGCCCCCCACTGAGTACACTTCAGCAACATTTATTGGAGGAGGCTTAGGTGGCTGGGGCGAGCGGGGAACAAAAAACAACAGAGGCAGTGTGCGTGGCAGGCGCAAAGCTGTGGGCAGCACCATGTGCACTCGTCGGCGTGGGAGGCAGAGAGGAGGTGGTGTACTAACAGGCCCATTTAAGTGCTGTTAATCCTGGTGTGCTGGGAGAGGGCTGGCACCAGGGTTTAATGGTGGGCTGCTGAGAAGGAGAGCGCTGCGGTTACACACAAACACCATGCCTCCCACCCACACCCTGGGGCGCAGAAACACACACATACCAGCACTGGACTTCCATGATGAGAGTGTGTTTATTGTGCAAACAAACACGGGGATGCCGCTCAGACACAGGTGACACACGCGTGACTAGTGACTACGCGCGCTCTTACATTACAGGACAGCGAAGGAAATGATGTCAGACAGGAAGTGACACCACCAGGAGCATGTTTTTCATTTTGGGGGTGTTTTTTCCCACATTTAAAACAAAAAACATGCAAGTTGGGTTGATTTCCAAGTGGTAGTATTTCAACTGGAACGCCGCCTGAAATCTGATTTATGGAAGTCGTTCGAACACCACCGTCCCTGACGTCAAAATCCAAGATGGCGGCTCCTCATACCCTACTTATTAGCATGTCTGTCTTATTCGTGTCTCATTCAATCAAAACATACAGCAATGTCCAACTTCCATCTTTGGACATGTTGCTATGTGTTTCACTTAGATTAGTCTGAACCATGACAGTGACTTTCATTTTTGCTAATTTGACATTGTAAATGTTATTATATGTCCCAGTGTGTTTGCCGTTGCAGTGTATGTGAATGACAAGCTAGCTAGCTACCCACTGGCTTAGTTATTTTAGTGAGGTTCATGGGCGAATAGGGAATCGTTTTCTTTTATATTTCTGTGGAGCTAAATAAATCATTCCCTTCCACCATAACCGTTTTTGCAAGGGAACTGAAACTAATCTATGCAGTGTTATATTTTATTGTATATATGCTGAGACTGCATGGTGTTTTTCAGTTTCAGCCCGTGTCTTGTAGATTCAGGGTGGATTATGTGCTTTTTTTCCCCTGTTGCCACCACAGAAACTCAAACGGTACTGCTTACCCCTTCCTTACCTGGCAGGATTTTCTCTCCCGGGTTGTCAAAGTGACACTTTTGCCAGCAATGTTCTCGTCCAAGGATGAGTTGTTTTTAGTGCAGCGCCGAGCAGAGTACACCACAGTCTTTTTCTGAGGCAGCCGAGCATCCCTTGTTCTCTACAAGGCCCTGGAACTACCCTTTCACTTCTCAAGTGTCACAGTCTGAGGAGCTCAAGCACACGGTGGAACAGGACAAGCCGTTCACCTCCAGCAGAGAAGGACGCACAGGGAGGGGAGGCGAGAAAAGCAAGTGGACAAAGACAGACACGAGAGGCACAACACTCCCTGTTAACTTCTCAAATGTTGTGGTCTGCGAAGAGCCCCGAAAACCCAATGTAACGGGGACAAGACGTCACTCGAGAGGTAATTAGAGAGCGAGTGCAGAGCGATGGAGGCAGAGCGAGAGCAAGACATTTGTTTTCCTTTTCGTAACACCAGACATTCACATTGCCAACACAGCAGGAGATTTTAGACAGAACGATGGTACCTCAAAAGGTACTGTGTTCACCTACCCCTCTCCACACTTTCACTTGCACACAAGCTGCACGTCATGGCATGCATTCACGACCTGTCTGACTCTAGTTTCATTCATAATTAAGGTGCCGAGTCTTGTTAGCCAGTGCATTCACATTTCAGCCCGAGGCTGCCATCCAATCACTCCAGTGTCTCAGCAACTTGGTACTTTTCCTTCCATCTCTCTCTCTCTCTCTCTCTCTCTCTCTCTCTCTCTCTCTCTCTCTCTATGCATATGTATATGTATCTGTATATATGTTTTTATTAGGGCTGTCAGCGTTAACGCGTTAATCTATGCGATTAATTTGGCCGCGTTAACGCACTAAAATATGTTAACGCAATTAACGCAAGTTTTTTTTTTTTTTTTTTAAACCGCGGCTGTACGGTTTGACACTGTTTCCGTTTTTAAAACAATCATTTCTCCGCGAAAATAAGGAGCAGAAATCAGTTTAACTCGTGGATGAATCAGTCGGGTTTCCTCCTGCTCCTCCTTCCTCCCGTCTCCCCCTCTGATACACAGAGGAACGAAGGGGAGACGTGTCGGGTGACGCGGCGCGGAAAGAACGCGACACACGAAACCTTCAACGTGATTGGTCAATCCGTTTGTCTGTCAACATTTCGGGGGGGAAAAAACCAATGAACACTCAGTAAATCACAAAGGACCTCCCACCTCACAGGTCAGGCTCATTTAGCAGCCTGTCAGTCAGAGAACCAGAGGACACGGCGCGAGGACAATGAGGCTCATTTCAGAGCTGAGATTGTTCTGGAATGTTTGATGTATAACACGTGGGGGTGTGTCACATGCAAAAGACTTTAAACGGTGAATTTAATTTATTTTGTAAAATGTATAAAATGCCCCCAGCCTCCAGAGGGTTAACGTGACATATTTGAATGTCAGTCAGTTACCAAGGCCACTGGTTCTGCTGTTGTTCAGTGGTAAAGATGACAGGACCAATGGGGTCTCAATATACCTCATTTTTTTTACTAATCTGATGTTTCACTGAAGAAACAATTTATCATCCACGATATTAAATACCTCGCTGGCACTGTATATGTAGGAGCCTCTTTGAAAACACAGCTCTGTGTGAAGTTTTGTCTTTAAAAAGAAGGGAAACACTTTTAACCCTTAGGTTGCCTTCGGGTCATTTTGACCCGATTAAATATTACACCCTCCCCCCGCCTTTGGGTCATTTTGACCCGATTCAATGTTTCACCCTCCTGTTACCTTTATATTTACTAACATATTTTACCCTTTGGGTTCAATTTGATGCCAGCAATTAAAACCTCCAGAAAATTATTAGAATTAATATTGTTTTCCAAGTTTAAGTGTGAGGCACTTTATGTTTGTTTGTTGACTACCGAAAGAACACCGACATTAAACATTGAATGGGGTCAAATTAACCCGAAGGCGGCAGGAGGGTGTACTATTGATTCGGTCAAAATGACCCGAAGGTAACACAAGGGTTAAACGGTGATTTTAATTTTTTTTGTAAAATGTATAAAATGAGCCCAGCCTCCAGAGGGTTAACGTGACATATTTGAATGTCAGTCAGTTACCAAGGCCACTGGTTCTGCTGTGTTCAATGTTTAAGATGACAGGACCAATGGGGTCTCAATATACTTTTTTTTTTTTACTAATCTGATGTTTCACTGAAGAAACAATTGATCATCCACGATATTAAATACCTCGCTGGCACTTTATATGTAGGAGCCTCTTTGAAAACACAGCTCTGTGTGAAGTTTGGTCTTTAAAAAGAATGAACTTTTAACTTTTAACTTTTAATTGCGATTAATCGCAATTAATCGCGATTAATCGCGATTAATTAATCGCAATTTCAAAATGTGCGATTAATTAGTTAATTTTTTTTAATCGATTGACAGCCCTAGTTTTTATGTATATACAGTGGGTACAGAAAGTATTCAGACCCCTTAACATTTTTCACTCGTTTCATTGCAGCCATTTGCTAAAATCAAAAAAAGTTCATTTTATTTCTCATTAATGTTCACTCAGCACCCCATCTTGACAGAAAAAAACAGAAATGTAGAAATTTGTGCAAATTTATAAAAAAATTAAAACACACATGGTCATAAGTATTCAGACCCTTTGCTGTGACTCTCATATTTAACTCACATGCTGTCCGTTTCTTCTGATCCTCCTTGAGACGGGTCGACTCCTTCATTGGAGTCCTGGATCACTGGATGTGTCACCATAGGACCTTCAGTCCTGACTGCTGTTGAAAGTGTTGACTGGAGATACAATTTACAGCTGGCACACACCTCAATTGGGGAGACTTTGAGAGTGAGGAAATTGTTTGAATGTAATGGGAGAAGATTTAAGCCGGGAGTCACCTCAAAGACTTGATCTAGTTTCCACACAATCTGCGTTGCGAAAGCAGCACGTTGGCAGCAGCTCCAGTCCTTCATCTGTCTACACAGACGTCACTGAGTGCAGGTAGCATATGCTTTGGCGGCGTCACCTCATCAGCGCAGTTGGGAACTAAAGCAGCGGACGTGGCTGCATTGTGTAAAAACCGGAGATGAAAAAATGGACAAAAAAGTATTCATTAAAAAAGCAATTTCTTTTCATCACACTCAAACCATGAATGTGCATCGGACAATGGCGTCTCCTTTGCAGTGCACGCTTGATAATAAAACAGTTCAATTATCATCTTTTCCTGCCCCGAAGGCCGATCCGCCATCACATCTGTCTTGTGTCATACATGCAAAACTCACAGCTTCACATGATCAGCTGTGTTCTGATGCTTTGACCACACTGCCCTCTGTATGTTGATAACACAGGTACAAAAGGGTCTCGGCCTTACTCATCGTCATTCAAGTGGATTCAGTTGAGTTTGGACCACTGTAAGGTGCCCGTCATCTCTTTATACAGCCGCTTCACCTCTGTGTGACTGCTGTTTTTTCACCCATTAGTTTACAAATTCATATCAAACTTCTACTCATCTTTCCCTTTTTTTTCTCCTTCTTTTTCTCTTGCTTCATTTCCCAAAACGTCTGTTATTGATAAGATGTTGCATCCGTCAGGCCTTTTTGGCTCGCCGAGCCTCTCTGTGTTGTCATTGTTTTTTTCTTTTTCCGAGGACGTAATAAAAATCTACTTGATTCAAGCTGTCTTGCAGAATGTCTGAAACCAACCTCATATGGTGTGTGTGTGAGTGCGTGTGTGTGTGTGTGTGTTTGGTTTGGTACAACGTAGGAGGGTGTATGTGTGGCCCCAAATATGCTTGAAAATGCTCCGCTGTTGAAGAGTGGTCACACAGCGTTTGTGTCAGTGCCAAGATAGGAAAAGGACTTATTCTAAAACCCGCCGTTTAGTTGGACCGTACACATTAGCCCTGCGTCTGCCTCTCTGATTTACGAGTTTATCATCCTCTAAGCGCTTTTGGTTGCATCTGTATGAAACCTTTTTATGCAAATATACTTCAACTGAAGTTGCAAAAGCAAGAGATGAAGAGAATATTTCAAGATAATGAAAATAATCTTGAATCAGTTTGTCCCATTATAGACTTGAGGGGGAAAAAATAAGTAGTAAAACATCCAAATTAAGTAGAAATGAAAAAGTACATAAAGCATTTTTTTCAAAAATAAGTTCTTGAGATCTGTGCGTCAGGGTTTAATCCCTTTCTTGGTACATCCTGAAGTTCTCTCAGGGGATCAATAAAGGCTGATCCTATTTCTGAAGAGATTGGAACTTTTTTCTCTCCAAGCATTTATTGTAAGAACAGAACAATACCGCGACGGCAGCAGTATATAGAAAATTGAGATGTCGTCCTGTACTCTGCAGCACACTATATACGGCAGAACAGCGCGTTCTTTTGGACACCTCGCAGGAGACTCAGCCGATGAAGTTACAACACTGGAACTTTCTCATCACCAGTGTGGTTTGTTCGCCGAGGACCTCTTTGTTTGTCTTCCTAAAACCAAATTACAGTCCCGACGAGCCTCTCGGGAGTCTTTCCGTGCTTCTGACTGTTGACTTTTCCCGGCGATGGCTTTAAACCGCTCTTGCTCTCCTCCTGCGCCCATCCGTTTTGAATGTGAGCATGGCCCATATTCTAGAGGAAAGAACGGACAGAGCGTCCCAGTGAGTTGCACCTCGCTCCTTCTCTCTCCGTTTGTCTCACCTCCTCTCTGTATCCTTCTCTTACTTCTCCTTTCCTTGAGCAATAGCTAATTTTAAAGACACACTCCTTCCCTTTTGCTTCCTTCAATCTTCTCTCCTCGAAAAGACCTCAGAAGGTCGATGGGTAATTGTTGAACATATCAGAAGTCTCTCTCTCTCTCTCTCTTCATTGTCTTCCTCACATCTATGCACCTTTTCAGCATGGCTGAGCCATATACGTGATACCGATAACAATATCAATAGAGCAGGATTTCTGGTAATTCCAATCTAGTCTACATGAAATAACCCCTAGTTTCTCATTTTATTAAGATTTTTAGTGTAAAAGAAATGTAGTTAGTATATACTTATCATTTTAGACAACGTAATTGTGTATCACGATATTTGATGTGTGATTTAATCACGATCCGATTCCATCTGTTCTCCTACATTTTGGAGAAGAGAGAGAGAGAGAGGGAGAGTTATTAAGGGAGAGGGAGCGAGGTCATCAGGTGATTACTGATCTGCATTAATGACTGAGAGGCGGTGGGGGTGGGGGGGGTCGAGGGGGATTATTGTGCAATATTGTCACGGGTGTTGTCTGGAGTGTGGAAATACAAAGTGACAATATTGCCCGATTATCCAAGGGTCATTGCAAGGTCACTGTTATAAAGCAGTTGCCATACAAGCTACTGTGGCTTTTAATTTTAATTTTAAAGATGCACATTAATCACGTGTCAGTCCAGATACACAGAATTACTGTCGATGCTCGTTGCATCCACATTGTGGTGAAACTGCCCTCATCACCTTAATGTCATGCCAACGTACCTCAGGCAGAAAAAGTATCTACCGCATTAAATATGGGAAACTCAGTATTTTCTACTGATTCACACAGAGAGGAATTCATTGTAAAAGGGGAAGAATTTCCTCAATAGAATATTATCCATGACATTCACAAAGATGTATTGTGCTTTCAAATCTAAAAAAAATACATAACTGGTAAATTCACTCCTATCATTTCCTGCTATCATGGTGACCGATTTCACCACTTGTACATTTTCCGAGGTCAATACAACTACTCGCGGCATGTTTTGCGGGCGCTTTTAAAAAATCATGCAAGGCTGGTGACAACGAAAAAGTGATACACCACTTTTTAAAAAAAAAGAAAGATCATACACCCGACAGTGCAGGAGGACAGGATCTTCTTGTAAACGTAACATTACAATAACCGCCTCGCTCGAAAGGTGGCCCTCTGTCACGCAGAGCTTGATACATTTGTCAATGTGAATACAATCCTGTCTGTTTTTACTCATTCATAAGCATCTGAAGCTCCTTCGCCTAATGTACTGCAACACAGAGTTAAACACTGCAGGCGGCGGCTTTTGTTTTCTCTTGCTTAAGAGGGTTAAATGAGGTTGCGTTTGGCTTCGCTCTGCTGACTGTCACCCAGTCAGACAGAATGTCATTCCTCCTGGTTTACGCTGCAAATGAAGAACATAGACGCAGGATAAATGTGAGGCAGGTAATGGGTTCAATGACAAACTGGGACGGCAGCGGAAATAACACAACAAACACGCACTCACACGAACACGCATAAATAGATAAAAGCATAGTAGGATAGACAGACAGACAGACACATTTCAGCCAGCGTTACCTCCTCTGGCCTCTCTCGGCTTACCGTGCCATGTCGTGCCGAGCCGTGTGTTGTGATGCGTGGTCTAGTGGGGCTAACGGAAGCCCATGTGTTGTCTGCTAACTCTGATTAATGTAACAGACTATACTCCCCCTTCTCTCTCTGGCTTTTTTCTTTCTTTTTCCCCCCCGCTGGCCGCCCTGCTGCCCTGGCTTCACCTCTTACATGGATGTCTGCACTCAGTCTGCGTTTCAATCCTGTGCCCTGAGAGGCGAGATGGTCATTAAATTATAATACCTCTCTCGCTTTGTCGGTATGGTGCAGAGTGCATCGCGGCCTGTGGAGTAAACGATGGAGGCTAAAATGGTACAAATTGTTATTGCGGGGCTCGGGAACGTTCACATTTCTGGCAAAGTTAAACGGTCTTCTATATTATCATTCATCTGTGGAGGAACTATGGTAACATTAAAAGCCCAGTTACGGGGGTATTAAGTGCAGGAGGAGTAATGGTATACTTGTTTGATATGAGTTGATCATATAGTATAATTCTTCTGCCATAACATTTAGTAATTTAAGGATGTTGTGAAATGTAATTTATAATATTCCCAGTTTGCATTGCAGTTTAGATACGAGGTCAGATATGTTGACCGTATTCCATATTTGCCTTTTTTTTTTTACTCTTTCATCTAAATATCGATGAATATATTAACAAGCTGTCAATTGGATCAGTTCGCCATGCAGCAGGGATTTATGGCATATACTGTATGTACATGTTTAGTAACACCAGAGTTTTTGTTTTATTATGAAGTCTAATATGCATTTCAAGGCAGCACACAGTCCTCGATTCTCTTTTAAATAAACGTCTGCTTCGTCACCACCTATCGGAGTTCACAGAAAGCATTGCAATATTTATGTATTTGCACCTGTTGTGAATTTGGTATCTGCGGTATTTTCAGATGTTGCTCTTGGTTAGGCCTCACCATCCAGCGCTCCTCATGATGACGAGAAAACTAGAAACTTCATTAAGACAGATGATGGGTTGATCAAACTCCATTACACACACACACACACACACACACACACACACACACACACACACACACACACACACACACACACACACACACACACACACACACACACACACACACACACACACACACACACACACACACACACACACACACACACACACAATCGGCCCGCTTCTCCTCAGGCTAGTTGTTTGTTGGTGTGTGTCTGCCGTGCCAAACTTGCGGTGCCTCGCCTCGCCGTGTATTTGAAATGTGATGTGATGCCAAGTCCTGGTCGAGGCCGCCATAGGTGATTCTTTCCCGACCACTGCCCTTTCCCCAGGAGCAGGCGAGGTAGGCGGCCCGGCGGACTGCGACGGGAAGGCAAGGAAAGAGGGGACATTGTAACGGGAAGACAGCCAGTCAGCCGGCAAACATGCAACCCTGGATTATACAGGGAGGGGGAGGGGGGAGGGGGTGGTCTAAACCCTCACTTTATTATACTCCCAAATGTTCATCACTACCCCCGTGGCTCAACCGCCCCTCCTTCCTGCACTTTGTCTGCTCGGCTTGGTCCTGACTTTTTTGCTCGACAGTGGCTGATGGTTTCTGCGCTCTCCACCCGCACACATGTCGTGAGTGAGTGATTGACTGTGGATTCCTCTGTGCTACTCTTTCATACGGACACAGAGCCCAGCAACTGGCCATCTCACACACTCTGATTCATCCACTCAACAGTACAGTCTGCCCCCCACTCCTCTCCACGCTGTTGCTTGCACGCCTCTACCCCCCCTTCTGGCACTTCCCTCTATCCCTTGTGACCGCGCTACCCCTCCCTATTTCCTCCTTCAAGCTCACCTAAATACACACACACATGCGCGCACGCACACTGCAAATGCACACGCACGTCCAGATAAACAGGCATAGAAACATATTAATTCTCAGAGACACGCACACCGTGCCGTGGTCAAGGAACTTGTACATACGCACACTGTTCACACACATGCCCACGTAATTTACACTCCAGCACTCGCTCATGAACACACACACTTTGTCATGTGATGTGTGGTGCGCCATGGGGTTCCAGATGAGTGGAATCTCAGTGTTGGCTCTCGCTACACTAAGCACCACAGGGGGTCTTTATCGTCGCAAAAAATCAACAAAGCCACAGTCACGAAGCGCTGTCTCGATCTCACACTCTCGCACGAGCACACACACACGAGAATGTGCGCGAACATGCGCCCAGGCATATTCGCACACACACCGGCAACACACCAACAAATACAATCAAGAACACAGCCACACGAAGTGACAAACGCTCATAAAAACATTCTCATTTTGTCATGCAGACAAGAGCACAGCTGGACAATGTTTTCAGTGGGACACACACACACACACACACACACACACACACACACTCACTCTCTCTCTCTCTCTCTCTCTTCACAAGCTCTCATGCACTGTCAGAGTCCGAAAAATAAAATAATTTCGGAAAATTAGGGGCAAAAACAAGGATAAATCCCACTACAATTTAATCCCTTCTCAAATGCGTCTGTGATCTATCGTGTCTGTGATTTCACGGACGGAGAGAGAGAAGCGGGATGAAGTGCCAGTGAAGCTGATGGAAGGGGGAAATCATTTGTTAGATTGAAAGTGGGAGACAGAAATATATTTGAAAGCAAGCGAGTTTAGAAGGATCCAGGTACGATGCAAGGCAGCACTCGTGCCTTTGTTTTCTCTCTCTCTAAATCTGCCTCCCATCATCATATCACTTGATTAAACCTAATCCTAATGCCTCTAATCCTCCAAGCACCCAAAAAACAAATACTCGCCTAAGTGCCTTTTACCCTTCCATAACGTGTCCCTACAGATATTAGTGTGCACTGGATTGTGCCTCGACAGTATTTCAGTGACACTGTTTGATGAGCGTGGGTTGTAGTTTTTGTAGCCTGCCTGTTTTCCAAAATGACTCGAGGGTTTTTTCAGATAGAGAGAAAATAAATGGTTTAGTCTGTTTGTGAAGATCTGTCGGGGCCTGCCGTCTGCAATACTCGGTTTGTGTCTGCTTCGTTGGCCTGCGTGACGTCCCTCCTTTATTAAAAGAGTACTCGTCTTTTCAATGCAATTAAGTAAATATGATTTCGTTTTTCTGTCATCAGATTTTATCTATAGGCTGATCTGTTGGTCTTTAAGTACCCACAACCTGCAGGACAGAAGCCAAAGAAATGTCATATGATGTAATTACACCGTAAAAAGTAGGCTTTGTAAACGGGTAGGTTGTCACACAAAAAACAAAGGGGGCCAAGGAGCTGCTTGATGCAGGAAAGTGAGAAGAATGAATCGGCTTGAAGAACCGAAAAAAAACTAAATTTTTGTTGTTGTCAAGAAAGTAACCGCTCTTCCAGCGTCTCTCCAAATGTCTGCATTTCATGATTACCTGCATGAGTGTCAGAGGAGTCGGGCCGTTTCTCCATCTTCTCATGCGTCTCGACGGCACGCCGGCCGCCTCTCCTCCCTCGGTACACGAGACAATATGAGCGCAGACATTTTCACGCAGACAGTCAGGGAGTTAAAAAGTCATCGGGTAAATTAATTATGTTCCTCGACCTGGCAAGACACCAGCCACCCACAGAATACCCCCCCCCCCTCCCTCCCTGTCACCTCCACATGCACCCTCCCCCACCCCTGGACCACTCTGCCCCTTTCTAAATGTTTCACATCAGGCGAGAGGTAATAGCCCCATGTTTAATTGATGGGAGCATGCAGGCAATGTGGTGATAACACAGGCGGTTGAGGGGGTCCAAGCAAAAAAAAAAAAAAACACACACCGTTGCTACCTGTTAGGTACAGACGCAGGCTGGAGGTTCGGTTACAGCAAGAGGCGGATGATTCAGTGTTGACGCTCTGTGGTTATTGATTGAGGATTGAGAAACTACTACGTCACTGATGTACCCTGAGGCATTACGCATGTTTTGCATAGCTACATACTTTTTAAGTTAATGGCTTTTTTAAGAAACAGTTTTGTCATATTATATATTTATATATATATATACTGTATATATATATATATATAAAGAAAATTATATATTTATATATATATACTGTATATATATATATTGATATATATCTATCTATAGATATACATTTATTTATATATATATATATACATAGATAGATATTTAAAACACTGCTTAAACGATCAAACGAAGGACCAGATGAATGTGGTTTGAGTAAAAGCTGTGTTTGGCTTCATATTTTAAACTGCGTTTGGCAACAGACCAGCATGCTAATGGAGTCAATCGAGAGACAGAATGAAAGAGAGATAAGAGAGACACAGGGGGAGCCAGAGAATTGTTGTGTGCACTAGAGGACAAATGGGTGTTGTGTGGAGGAGAGACGCATCTACTGACTGCTGCCATGAAACATTGAAAGGACAACAAGACATTTTTCCTCCTCCTGCCTCAGTCTTCCTCTCTTTTTCTATCGCCTCACTGTTTTATTTTTTGCTAGTGTGTGCGTGTGTGTGTGTGTGTGTGAGACCGGGGGAGGGATCGAGTGAGCGTGTGGAGGGGTTAGTTTTGTGGTTTGAGTGCTAAGTGAACGTGTCAGTGCCCAGGGCAAGGGGTCTCCCCGAGGGGCCAGACTCAGTCACGGGAGCACACATCCACTGGTGGCACAGACCATCTGCCCTCAGGGCATGTGTGTGTGTGTGTGTTTGTCAGTGTGTCAGTGTGTGTGGAGAGTGAGCGATTGTGTGAGTCCCCTGTCTGTTACGATGCCAATGTGAGTAAATGTGCCTTTGTATGTGTCTGTCTACATCTGTGTCTTTTGTTTGTACTCGCGTACATGTTTGCACTTGTATCAATGTGGGATTTTAGTGTGTGTGTGTGTGTGTGTGTGTGTGTGTGTGTACAGTATGTGTAGCCATAGTCAATGCACGATTCAGCCCTCAGGTCACTTCAACATTGTCTATCTTGTTTTCTGTCTTCAGGACTGCATCACTCGCATAAAGAACGTGCACACCCAAATGTACATACATAGGCATTTTGGGATACTAATTTAACACACACACACACTTAGTAGTTTTAGCTGAATCTATGTCTGCAGGAACCATGAGGACATCTGCACAGTAAACACTAAAACCCCCTGAGCCCTGGTCCCAAATATTGCTCAGACTTGCACGCACTTATGATCTCTCTGGTTCACTCTCTCTCTCTGTCTCTCTCTCTCTCTCTTTCTCTCTCTGTGTGTCTCTCACTCACACAGACACACTCGCAAACAGAAAATATCCCATATTCCCCACAGTGCATTCTTTGGCAACACAATGTAATACATTGTTGTTTTGTGGAGCTTTTTTCCCTAGCCCACACAAATACACTCGCTCTCCGGCCTCTGTCCCATTTTTTCTTATGTCCTTCTCGAGACCTTACGTCGGGGCAAATGTCTGGCCCGGGGGAATCCCGACCCTTCACAGAAGATCATTAGAGCACATATTTGCTTTTTGTGCAAGCATCCAATTCCAAATACATGATAGGAAAGACATGAGCATAAAACTATACAGAAGGCAATCGGGAGTCACGACTCATCGCGTTTCTTACTGCTGTTTTCAGGGTGTTGAACTGAAGGATGAGCTCAGAACTACAAGAGCACTATGTTCTTATGTACACTGAGGTGTGTCTAATGTGGATTTTGGTATTGATGTATCTGAGGATTGTAGTGTCTGAACTTTTCTTTACGTTTGGAGTTTTCTTGTCCAGAATGTTTTTACATTGAGTTTCTGTAAAAGATATTTTGGCTTACATTTCCCATGTCTACCTGATTGATCCAACACCTTATCAACATGTGTGTCCGTCATGGACACACATGTTGATAAGGTGTTGGAATAATCGTATCAAATGTTGGTCTTTATTAATACTTATTGAAGTGTGTTCTAGTAATGACAATGTTGGTTGGTCTGCCAGTTTGATCCCGACCACAGACTGTGAGGTCAACCCAAAACAATCAATCCCCCCCTTATGTCTGCCTGTAGTATTAGTCATTAATCCCTAACCTTCCATGTTTGAAGATTTCTTCCCCTTTTTTCCCTGTGAAAGGTTTTTTTCTATTTTCTTGGGAGTTTTTCCTGATCCGATGTGAGGTCCTGGGACAGGGATGTCGTACGTGTACAGATTGTAAAGCCCTCTTAGGCAAATTTGTCATTTGTGATATTGGACTATACAAAATAAACTGAATTGAATTGGATGGACATGGGCTAAACTAAAAAGTCAAAGTACAATCTTGTACCGAAAATGTGTTTCTGTCATTTTATGTAGCTCTTAACTAGCTGATGTGTGTTCAAGTGTTAATTGTTCCTATTTCTTTGGTTTGAATGGGTCTTTTGATGCTATAAAAATGGGGGTGAGGCATCATGATTGACAGCTGTGATTGACAGCTGCTCCGAGTGAGGTGGTTTCTGAGCCGTAAGCTCTGGGAATTGTACGAGAGGGGAGACGTCATTTAAATGTTCCACAACCGCCACCGGTCCGTGATGATAGAACATGCGTCCATTTGATTGTGAAGGGTAGTGAAAGAGATGTTATGGTGAGTTATCGTATCTTCATCTTCCAGTAAACTAAGATGGTGAACATTGCCCGAGGCCTATCGTTATCGTCAGCGTTTCACGTGAAGTCCTAACCCTCCCCGCTGCCGTCAAGGCTGCTCCAAGACAGACTCACCGTTGTCCCGAAGACAGGAAGCAGACATAATCTGTACCTTGACCTGACATGGAGAGACAAGACACTAACACGGTGCAAGACGGCACTGTGATAGACCCCCCCCCTAACAGACAGAGAAAGTTAGATGTGGCTGATGGAGAGACTGAGGGAGGGGAAGCTCGGGCGTCCTAAAGGCGTCCCCTGTCAGTCGTTTGTCAACGTCCAAGGCACTTTGAAGTGTTGCTGTGCTTTTCATCTGTCTTTCTTTTTGAATTCCCTCTTAGCATAAAGAAGAAGGACACAGGAGAGGCACAGAGGGGGGAGGGAGAGGGCTGGCGAGAATTCTTCAATAAAACCCATTCCAGTGTCTTTCAGGAAAAAGCAGAGGCTGCCATTGTTTTGATCTCTGTCCTTCTACCCGGCCGTCTTTTCTCAGTTAGGCTCTTGGCGTTTGTTGTTGCTTGGGTTGAGTTGTGGATTACCACAAAGACACTTCCAAACACTTTTTGGAAGGCATCTATAGATTTCAGCCTGCAGCTGTTGCTGCTATGTATATGGGAGTCGGGCTACTTTGCATTTCATTTTCAGTAGTTTTTCAATGAAAATACGCAGTATCTTCCACTATCTTAATTGGCCTGATAAAGTAAACACCACAGGTTTGACCCTGCTTTGACCCTTTTGAATGTTTAACTGTTTCCTATTAATTCTGCTGTTCTCTCTTGTCCTCTTTGAAGGATCAAACACTTCACAAAAAACCACCTCGCCTTGCGCCAAAGGGAGGAGGTCTCGGGGTCATCAAAACAGATTAGTTGGTTTAATTAGCAAAGCATGAATGTTCACATGAATGTCTGCTAAAGAGATAGGCTGATTAGAAAATAGCAAGTCTGGCCTGAATGTGACAATAGAGAGAAAAGCAGCAGGTTTCACTTTGGTCGTTAGGTCTCTCATTGTGGATTGTCTTTATTCCGTAACAGTAATAATTAAATGATCTGTTCTGTTCCCTGTTGTCTTTCCATCAATGTCAGCTGTGTTCCTTATGCGTTCACCTTGTTTACATCATGTGGCAATCTATTTGAAGCTTTCTGACAGGGGAGCTGTCAGCATGTCATCCAAATATCAGCTGCCTCTCTGACACACATCATCATCGTCGTGAAGATGAAAGCTCGGGGATGTGACCGTATCCCTCATAAGCCTGAAAGACGTGCCAAGAGCTTGGAGAGAATACACTGACACACGCAGAGGAAGAAAGATAATTTTGGGAACGTTTTTTATTTATTTTCTTCTTCTAACAGACAGCAGTAAAAACAATATCTGAAGGAGGATTAGAGTATCTGCGTTCCTCCGCTTTGAACTGCCGACAGATGAAAAGATGTTTCTGACACCAGTGGTTTCAACAGATTGTGACGGATAATGGGACCTGCAGTTGTCACTCTAAATGTGTTTTTATAGACAGCTTTGATACTACAGTTGTAAAGGCCCCATACAATAAACCATACTAAAGTGGATGCTATTTCCAAACTTATCCTCATGTTCATTCCCTGATACAAATAAAGATATAGCTCTATGTTTATTTATACATATTTTATACATATAATCTACACCACACGTGAAAGTAGTTTTTGATTATAAAGGTAATATGTTATATTATGCTCGATAAATGCCCATCATTGTGTCTCATTATTGAATATGCAACTAATCTTGCCTGAGATGTTTTGGGGGGATTATGGAGAATATGGGGATATCCAATCAGACTTTATAGAAGATTTACAGTACATATTTTTTGTGATGTTAAAATAAAAGGCTCCTCTTATTTGCATGCAATGAATGCCTTGTTCCAAACATGACAATAATCACTGTGTCTTTGCCATTCATCAACTTATTTTACATGATTGGTGGTTTGCATGTTATTCTTTTGATAAATAGCTTCTTCTTCTAGCACAGGTACAACTCATAACATTTAATAAGGACTGCATTCCATTGAGGTGAGCCATTTCCAGGGTCCTGAATTGGCACACTGGCTCATGAAAAAAGTTTATAGTGTGCTAACCAGCTGTGTGTAAAGGTTTGGAGACTTGAGTAGTAACCAATCATACACTTGGAGAAGGTATATGTTTACTCACATGTGTCAAACTCAGTGTTTGCCTATCGTGTGACAATGTGGCCTCTGTTAGTCTCATGTCCTTTTTCATTCATCAGAGAGCAAATGGGATTCGTCTTTTTAAGAATGAGCTGTTTTCTATCTTATTTTGGCCGGCCATTTGTTTAAGATTTCCTGAGGTGTTCCTTGTGAGGTTGTTTGTTTATACTTCATTTTAACAAACCACACAGAGTCTTGATGATTTCTATTCATGATGGTTATACTATTAATAAATTATGCCAAAAACATATGGGCTCTAAATTGTAATAACATCAATCAAAACCATTATAATTTCCAACAAATTGCATGTATCCCTCAGATGGAGCGCAGCGAGACGGTGTGTCGGTACTGTGGTGTGAGCTACCTCATTTTCCACGAGTTCCATCAGCTCCACGCCCGACTGGCTCAGTTGGAGGAAGAGCTCCAGGGACTGAGGGAGACCACCCAGAGGATGAAGGCCCAGCGAGAGGCACTGGAGCTGGGCAGGCTGGAGTGGGAGAAGGCGTTTCACCTGGAGGTGCAGCGGCAGACAGAGGAGAAAGAGAAGAGCGCAAGAGAAGCGCTAGAAGAGAGGCACAGAGACACAGAGAGGGCTCTGAGAGAGGAGTCTGAACAAAAGTATGAGACGGAGAGGCAAAAGATAAAAGACGAGCATCAGAAAATCTGTGACGATAAAGAGGGGGAAGTGAGAAGAGCGCTGGGAGAGCTCCAAGCAGAGACACTGAGGAAGCAGCGAGAAGAGCTGGAGAGGAGGGCCGAGGAGACGGAGAAAGTTCTGACTGACGCACTTCAAAAGGCCAATAAGAAGTTAGGCGAGCTGAGAGAATATCTCCAACAGCTGGAAGAGAGGTGAGGTTTGTTTGTACTTCCTGTCCCTGGTGTGAAATGATCTCTAATGCCAGGCTTCATGTGGGCAATTATCCTGTGAGTCACGCTGCGAACACAAAAACACACTCAGACAAATCAGAGAGACATCATCCAATACCGACGAGAAAGGGAGAAATAGATATATGAGGCTTGGTAAAGAGAGTTATTTGAGGAAACGTGTACAGTTTAATTCCCAAGTGATGCAATTAGATTTGTGAAACAAGACATGTTTTACAATATTTATTAGGTTTGTGTACTGGAAATGCTTTGCTCGACAACAAGCATACTCATGCACACTGTTGTAAACAGGATCTGCCTGATTATGGGAGGAAATAGTGTGTTCGTGAACACAGTGTTTGACAAGCGTCTTCATACAATCAGAATAAAACAATTTCTTTGTTCATTATATTTAGTACGGCGATAGCAAAACTCGTTCCGCATGGGTGCATTTTCACTATGAATCTGTGCCCATAAATAATACATGAGGGGGCCGAGGTGTTACATCGCCAAAAGATAAGTATAAATTGTAGGTGGATGCACATTTATTTTAGCCCGTTTCCGACACTCTCCGTGCCAGACTAAAACACATATATGACTTGCTTCAGTGTGCTGTTTTTTGATCCACTCACACAATGTTTACAGGACTCCATTATGATAATAATTTCAGCCTGGGAGGGCTCTTGGATGGCATCACGTGCAATGCAATCCTGGTTGATGTCGGATTCTCACCCGAGGACCTTTGCAATGAGCAGGCTGGATGAACAACCAATATTAACTGTTGTATTAACTGAAGTTACAACACAATACTGACAATATTTTTTAGTCGGTGCAACTAATGTACCGGTAAGTGCAGTTCAGCTCTGTGTGCCCTCACAGTGCCATCAGAAGTCAAGTTGATGAGGTGTCATTGACTGAACACTTTCTGTGAGTGCGATGTGGTTGGGCTCATCAGCACAAACTCTTCTGGTTACACTATGTTATAGTTTGTGCTGTCCGGTCATGTACACTCATAGAAAGGCTCCTAGCCGCAGCACCTGCAGCTAGGTCGGCAGTTATATCACTTATTAACACAGTGACACAAAATATATTGTGAAACATGATTGGGGTCAAGGTTTTGCACACATTCAAATATTATATAATATTCACACAATGTTTTATTCATCTCAGAAAAAAGGTATTTTCCAAGAACATTTGACGATAACAGGAGATACGTTAGATATTCATCATTTATACTGTGGAGTAAGCTCTCAGCACAAAGGCGTGTGAAGGATTCTGTTTTGGGAACACATCAAACACTTTACATCACACATTGGGAGAGCAGTCTTTATAATGTCTGATGACTTGAGGCTTCATACATCATCAAAGGTACTTCATGGAGGCTTACAGCAAACATTTGGCAAACTTATTAATACGATATGTGTAACAGGTTTGTGACTGTCACTAGTAGGTTTCTCCCCTAAGCATCAGAGGATCAGCATACAAGATGGATATTTGGAAATATCTTTTATTTAAAGACCGTGCCTCTGCTTTCCACCACCTCACTCCTCAGCCCATACTGCTCCTTTATGGAGACAAATGCACACGCACACAGATTGGCCTCATCTGGTGACTAATTAACAATCAGCCACCAGCTGAGGCCAATTAGACCTGGTCCTGACGACGCTCCCTGAACCACACCCCCACTCCACCCACTCTGCAGCCGAGCATAAACACACCCCGCTGCCACGATATGTAACCCACGGTTTTGATTGTCTTAACCCTTGTGTTGCCTTAGGGTCATTTTGACCCGAATCAATATTACACCCTCCCCCCGCCTTTGGGTCATTTTCACCCTCCTGTTACCTTTATATTTACTAACATATTTTACCCTTTGGGTTCAATTTGACGCCAGCAATTAAATCCTCCAGAAAATTATTAGAATTAATATTGTTTTCCAAGTTTAAGTGTGAGGCACTTTATGTTTGTTTGTTGACTACCGAAAGAACACCGACATTAAACATTGAATGGGGTCAAATTAATCCTAAAGCGGGGGGAGGGTGTAATATTGATTCGGGTCAAAATGACCCTAAGGCAACACAAGGGTTAAACAATAATTAAAGTCTGGAACTGACTCTCTCCCCTCTGATTGGTAGGAGGCACCTTGTCCTTTGATTGCTGTGAATTTCTTTGATACTGTGTGCGACAGAGCATTTTATAATTAGATTTTCTATATATATATATACTCACACACATACTGTATGATCCTCAGAATATAACAGGTGCAGCTCTTTCCTTGCCATCAGTCGTTGCTATTTCTCTCCCACTGCACCTGTTCTGTATTTCAGCTGAATGCAACAAGTTCAGTCAGGTTTCTCTGGTGCCTGTACACAGCTATTCTAGGATAGATATTATATAAGTGGTGTTGTGAATAAGTGTAATATCACATATCTATTCATCTCAGTCCACTTGTTAACGTCAAAGTGAGGTAAAATATGTATGAAATCCTTGACTCATGGCAATGCTATGCATCGCCCACACATCTAAACACTAAAGCCCTTGTGACATATGCATTAAGTGCTCGGACATCTGCAGCTATACGCTTTGTTTTTGTATAACGCTCAGGTAGGTCTCGTCATAACTTCAGAGGGTATAAGGATAGACACCTGCTATTGACGTACTTGAGGGTTATCGCTCAGTGGTTTGTGTAGATCTTCATGATATTTATCATCTCTGGTCAAATTTATATTGACCTTTTGAGTGTGCAACATGTGCTTTTGTCCATTAATGTTTAGTCCTTCCTCCTGTGCTGGTTATTAGAACTGGACTGATGAATTGGCTGAGCTGAAGACCAATAAACAATCTCGTAGAGAACTGAGGCGAGGTAGTTGTAAATAAGAGCTAAAGAGGGGAAACAGGCGCAGATATGAAGAGCTATATACAGGACTGTCTCAGAAAATTAGAATATTGTGATAAAGTTCTTTATTTTCTGTAATGCAATTAAAAAATATTAAATATTAAAAGAATAAAAGGCTTGCAATATTTCAGTTGATTTGTAATGAATCCAGAATGCATGACATTTTTGTTTTTTTAATTGCATTACAGAAAATAAAGAACTTTATCACAATATTCTAATTTTCTGAGACAGTCCTGTATATATATATATATACACAGATTTTATATAAATAATTCTACTTTTAATAATAGTCATTTTGTATCATCTTTGACAGGTTATTTGCCGTAACAATCATTTTCACATCTATAAAATGTAGTACACTGCATCAGAAAGTACAGTGGACAACATTTTTTTTCATTATGAAATATTGAAGGGAACTCCACAGTGGATACGTTGTACACACTCACGGTCTGATTGCCGCCGCTGATAGCACCTTGAAAAGCACAATTACACCTGAAACTGCTATCCGTGCCATCCCAAGGTCCATTTTGCAAAAGATATTGCGCAAATTATTGCCTTTTTTGTGATTAATTGCAGTTATACATGTGGCAAAACGCCTTTGCACCAAGAACACAGTCGGCAGAACAATGACAGTGAGAATAAGAACACATATTTTTACAGTCCTCAGGTCCGGACCAACAGAAGCAGTCCTCTAAAGTTAAACGTCAGGCAGGGAAGTTAATTGTGGTTTTAATTCGCCTTCATCACTGGAAAGTGACAGCATTTATTAATGTGCTTCAGTTCCCAGCAGACGCCATTCATATTTCACTGTAACTGCTATTAGTGTCGAACTGTTATTGGAATAAAAAAATAATTGTTTTTAGTAAAGAAAAAGAGACCAATTTTGCACCAAATGTATATCACCCAATTTAAATACATTTAAAATAAACCAGAGATAAAATACAGTAAATTAGTGCTAAATGTGACATTTACTTATTGATTTAGGCCTAATTTGATGTCGGGTGTGACGATTAAAAGCAGTTGAACTTACATTAAAGTTAAAACAGTAATATTTATGTGTACGGTCCTTCACCCTCCTGTTCCCTTTGGGTCAATTTGACCCCATTCAATGTTTAACCCTCCTGTTACCTTTATATTTACTGACATATTTTACCCTCGGGGTCAATTTGACCCCAGCAATTAAACCCTCCAGAAAATTATTAGAATTAATATTGTTTTCCAAGTTTAAGTGTGAGGTACTTTATGTTTGTTTGTTGACTACCTAAATAGCCCTTTAAATATATAAAAAAGTTGATATTTCTTATATGTTTGACACAGTGAAAAACAGCCTGGGGTCAAATTGACCCGAAAGAACACCGACATTAAACATTGAATGGGGTCAAATTGACCCTAAGGTAACAGGAGGGTTAAGGAGAGCGGAGAGAAGCATAAGGTTTAACTAAATGCGCACGTCAGAATTTAGACGCTCAAATATAATAGCGGAAAGTGACGATCGTTATAATCATCTGACGTTTTTATCTACTGCTCTCTGCAAAGAAAACTACTGATTGTTTATTTTAAAGGAAGTAGTAAATGGTTAGTGGTGGAAGTAAAGGCCAGAGAAGACGGAATAGGTGAGCAGCATGCAAACAGGCAATGGTGTGAATGGTAAAGACTAAAATTAGGAACGGATAGAAGCCGTGACAGCAAATATTCTGGTATCTTGTATATGTATTGTTGGGTCATATATAACAAAATATTACAGGACAGAAATGGGCTCAAAATCCAGTAAGGATTGGTTAATCGTGGATATTTTGCTTTCATTTTTGAAGTGTTTGTCTTTGCGTGTGCTGTACGTTCAGGTCACAGCCGGCATGCGCGTATGGCTGTCTGGGGGTGCCAGGCTGTCCGTATGTTGTTATGTGTTCGGTGGACTGGTCAGCCAATCCACTATCTGCTCTAATGTAAGCTGATTATTTCTCACAGACACTGCCTCTTTATTGAGCCAAACACACACACACACACACACAAGAGCACACACTGGGGCTCTGGAGCCTTGGGGCCAAGCGTGGGTCAGTAGCAGTGGCGTGCCGTGGGCCTGGGGCCTGGGCCTTCAGTGAGGTCCTACACAGTCCCACCCGAATTAATCCACCTCTCATTACATCATTATGATGCCATGGCTCTAGACACGATACAGTTAGACAGAGACGCAGTATAACCAGGCGTTGCGTCACCTTGAAATTTACATTTTTATTCAGAGAATTGCAGGGGAAGAGTACAATACAGTACAGTTCAACTAATAGGCAAGAATATACTCGAGTGCAACAGAGTTATATTAATATTCTTCTTCTATCCATTTCTGGTCCACAAACTTTGAGCTTTAAGTCCAACTTTTTTTTACAGTGTGTTCACGAAACAGCACATTGTCACCCAAAGCAGTTTCACCGTGATGATGAAGATGAAAGTTCCTGTTTACCCAAACACATGACACAATTAATGAGTCTTTTCAATATTTCCCTATTTTTCTTCACCTTTTCATTGTGCAGATCGGTTGCCCTGCGCGCGTGTTCGTTGATCTGTAGATCCGCTCGGGTGTCCCCAAAAGTTTTCAAAAGCACCGATGCTTGTAAGTGCCGAGGCGTACTTTGGTGTCTCATTGCTGCCTCGGTTAGACAACTCAAGTTTGCAAAGCCAGTGTGGCTCCAAACACCAAATCGATCACTTGCAAATAATAGGCATTCCCAGCAGTCCGGTGTGCAGAGCTTCTCGGAGCCTGAGCCGTTGGTAGCGCTCGTAGTTGGAACTTTGAAAGTGGCGAACAAACCCCTTCCCCGCCTGTGACGGGCTTTGTAGCGTCGGCGTCGGTCTTAAAGTTCGTCTTGAGAATGGCGTTAGAATTATATCCTCGACCAAATCGATATCTTCTCCTCCTTCCGCCATTGTGGGTTGAAAAAATAGCTTAGTAGTACGCGAATTAATTCGTTTATCAAATTCAGTTTCCTAGTTCTGAGGTTCTGCATATACCTGCCCATAGGCCCCGCCTCTCAATATTGGTAATCCAATCAAAAGACGTGCACGCACTACGCCTGCTAGCTGGCCTACAGGAGCCAACTCTAAAGCTGATTGGTTGACACAACATTTTCATTCCCATTCACTTTAAGCTACCAGCGCCCGCAATGTTGATTCTGAAGGCCTAAGGGCAGATTTTAGCCCCCTGGCAACACACGATGGCTGAATATGATTGGATAAAAGATCTAACATAAAGACCAGCCCTCCAAATCTCAACCTGGGGCTGGAAGCAGTGCAACCAAGAGGAAAGCTATGAAATGAAGAGTATAACTCTTATTCTGGGGAATAATTGAATACATATTTGTGGGAACATTTATTTAAAAAAAATATTATATTCTGATGATGTTTAGGCCAGCAGAGAAGGCCTTGCTGGCCCTGACGGCCCACCACTGGTCAGTAGGTCATAGTTTAGTCAGATAACAAGGCACGACAGAGTGATGTGTGAGGCCCGCATGGACGAACAGCAGTGGACTCCCTCTCCTGCTCTTTTGTTCTTTCTGTTTATGTAGTTTGTTGTGTGTCATTCTACACTTTCTTCTTGCATTTCTGTCATTCTTTCTTTGTTTTTCCTTAACGTTAATGCTTTCTCTTATTATTTTTTCCCGTTTGAATGTATCCATCCTATTATGATTAATTGACACTCTTTTGCTCTTCTCTCTGCACGCCAGTCGTTTGCCATAACTTTGCTGCAGATGTACACCTTCACCCACACAGGTGATAATGAACAGATTAAAAGAGGGGGAGAGAGGGAAAAGGAGAAAGATGGCATGCGAGTGGGAGTTAATGAGGATGTTCTGAATGGCTGGCTACACAGCAGGAGTGTGACTGTTGTTATGTGAGACGCCTTTATGATTGACAGCCCCCTCCTCCCTTGCTCAGAGATTTAATAGAGGTTTTGTTGAGAGATTATTTAATTTACCATAAAAGGACGACAGACTTTTTTTTTCACAATAAGGGACGTTTAGTTTTCTCGGCGGCAGGATACTTTTCTTTTCTGATGCTGTTTTTGGACCTACACCCGCAGATACAACAACCCTCCCCCCCACACACAAACACACGCAGGTTGTCCTGCTTTCTTCTCGGTGAGCTGTCTGATCCTGCGTTAGTCTGACGGGGCGAGAGGAGTGGTTGTGGTGTGTGTGTGGGCGGGTGCAGTGGAAGATTACTGGTAGCTCGATAACAACACACTTTCCATACAAATCAAACCTGAATCAAATGTCACGCGTCAGCCGGGGCGTGTTCTCGACGACAGCGTTTGAGAGAGAGAGAGTGTGTGACAGATGTGCGACAGGCGAAAGTAAGGGGAGAAGGGTGGTAATGCGCAGAGGGCTATTAAACCTGATTTTTAAAATGTCACCGGCGAGACAAGTTCAAACACGGATGAGCTGGAGATGTGTCGATCTGCCGGAGAGAAAATAAGGGTGGAGGGAAAAAGAGAGGGATGAGAGGAATAGACGTGTTCACGTCAAATTAGAGTTTGGCAGTTTTTGTCAAATGACGTTTACGTCAACATCCCAGTCGCGAGTTTAACTTTAATATGGCATTCAACTTGACGTCAGAGTAAATAGACGGGATTGTCTCACATCAATCAAAATCAGAACAATAAGATAGTCATCCGAGGCAACTACTCACTCATGTGCAAAACTGACTTTAGCTCATCAACATTACTATTCTTTCAGGGTGTGAAATACTCAGTCATGAATAGGAACACTGGCAATCGTCAAAATGTGTGAAATAAAAAACACTTCGAAGGCAGCGGACAGTAAAAGTGTTTTAGGCCAACACATGTTTAGCAGAGGATCTAAGAGCTCTTAAGATCGCGATCCTGGCAGCAGCTTCTGAAATTTTTTATTTATTTTTTGATTAAACCAGAAACGAGACCATGAAAGTAATCTAACCGACTGGTGATGAAGGCGTGTATTAGTGTTTTTCTAGGTCAGCTGTAGACACAAGGTCTCTTCAGGTCAGAGTCTATGATTACTCCCAGATTCCTGTGCAAAGCACACCCTGTCTACACAGAACACTTTATTCTGTTGACCACCTCACGAAAAAGTACGCTTTTTATTATGATTATGATATAGCTGCTATTTCAAGGTGTCGGATGCATTCGATCAGCGTTTCACATCATATGCTGTTCACCTAATTTTCTAGTTATTTCGACCTTAATTAAATATTATGCCCTCTCAGCCAATACATCGTGATCAACAGAGTTTACGTACTCATAAACTTTAAAAAGCTAATTCTAAATCGATTTCATTGAGGCTTTGATGATTCTATGCTGGATTTCGCACACAGTCGTCGAGGGCTAATCCCGGTTTGTCATACCAGTTTGAGCTTTCCCGAATGCGCCCATTCGGTACTCTTTCTCTTTGCGTCTCTTGGTTTAGATCAGTTGTTGGGTAATGTGAGCACCTTGGTGGAAGACACTGATCATGTAACTTGTGCACATGCTGATCGCTTTGAGAGACACAGCTGGGAATTTAATAGGCTGTGTTTGCTCTCGTTGGCGGCTCGATCCAAACAGGTACTCCGGGTGTGAGTCTGTTTGTGTCTGTACCTGACTGTGTATGTGTGTGTATTTGTGTGTGTATGTGTATAATGCATTTTTATTTGTGCGAGTGTGCATGGACACTCTTGTGCACGGTAAGAAAATTATACATGGCAGTTCTGAAGAATAAATCATAACAATGTGTGGGAGCAGACACACACAAACATACACACACAAACACACACACACACACACCTGACTCTGAGGTTGGATTGTACCCGTGATAAGAAGACTTGCAGGTGTGCGAGTGGGCGTAAATTAGTCACAAATAGATGGCAAATAGAAATGCATTTGTAACAAGCAAGTGCTTTATGTACTTATGTGGTTTTATTTTAGTTTCCATGAGCAACCACAGACACAAATCACCATTCTCTAGTCAAACAGTCGTCAGAGCCAGCATGTGAGGTATTAGCACAGATCCAGCTTCAAGTTCACATTACCACATCAAACAGACCCACACACAGCGGAGTCTGTGTTGGGTCCGTTTCAGTTGTTGCATTGGAGGGAAAGTCTCTGGCAGAGAATGACCTCTATTCATTTCTAATGGCGGCTTAATGTTACTGTGGAGCTCATGACAACAGGATAAACAAAAACAACTTTATTAATATGTGTGTCAAGAACAGACACACACACACACACACAATATGACAACGTTTATTTGGTAATCAACCTGTCGGAGCAGTAGCATAGCAACCCAGCCATACAAATGAGACAGACACGCGTCGCTTGTCAGAATTTAAATACAAATTGAGCACAGATGCGTTCGCATCTCCTTTAAGTTTATTCAGTTTGCCATAATACAATATCGTTGTTACTGCTTGTACTTTGTGTACCCGGGTGTGTTTTGATGATCACTATCATTGTTGTGGCATCCCTGACATGGTTACCAGATAACTTAAAAACAAAATATATAAACACAGGTGTCCCACTACACACTCACACTCACAGCACACTTGCTCTAAAGGTTAATAAAGGTTAGCAATGCTCTGACATGCTTCAGCTTTTTATTATTTTAGAAACGTTTGAAAGATGTACACACATTGTGTTTGTACATTTTGTAAATGTTTTGTGTGTGTGTGTGTGTGTCTGCGTATAACGTGCTATTTGTGCTCCTTATGGTCACAGTGAATGGACACAGGGGGTGAACAGATGACACTTATGGGTCATGTTTGTTATCAATTCTAATGATGACAGGAAATGCCAGCGCAAATAAACACTGATATGAATATGCGACCACATTTACACTGACATGCACTCGTTACACGTTATCATGATAGAAATAGATCTGTATCAACCATTGCCAAAGGGCCTGGAACCGCAAATGCTTGACATAAACTTGTAATGCAGCTCCAACCGGGGATCACAGGCCAAATATGGTCTCTTGTGGCTGAACAAGGAAGTGCTATCTTGAACTGTTTTAAAGGCACCGCTGATTCCCAGTGTGGTTATGCTTGGAGAAAGATGTCAACTGAGGAAGAAGGAAAATGTCGTTGTACAAAATAATACTCATAGTGGTAAACTCGTCAAACAATTTAAACGGCAAAAACAATTAGCGCGTACAATTAAAGCCAGTAAAGCAAAAAGAGGCCGTAAAGCTATTCTGTTGAGGAGGGGAAGGTTGTTCCACAGTTAATAAAATTACAATTAAAAAACCTTGAGTTGTAGCCCAGTCCTAAAACTGGGATAAACAAGCGCAACGTCACAGAACATTTTGTACACAGCTGTGGGCTGAGAATAAGCCCACTAGCTGTGTGACATTGACCTTCAATCCAAATCTCTAAAAAATACGAAGGAGCACAAAACTGGTAAACCCTCTGACACAAACACACCCCAGAAGAGAAAATGTTTGACTCGGTAGGTCACGATAACACGGTGGCAGACCGATCAGTGTTGTGCGTGTGCATGCTTATGACATGTCCTGATGAGGCAGTTGATTTGGGCTGCTGGTAGGGCGTACTCTAATCTGGCACGCACTTACTGGCACTGCGCTAACGAGTTATCCCACTGACAGCCACTGCCCTGGGAACAGGAGCTCAAGCTCACCTACACACACACACACACAGACTCAGATGCAAAATACACACGCAAATCACACACACATTCACACAAACGCACCCCTCTCGAGGCAATGTCTTTTCTGATCGCGCCTTGGGGCTTGTGGGCACAGACGGATGAACAGTAAAACACACACACACACACACACACACACAGGATAGAAAGTGGCATACACATAAACAAACATGCTTACAGAAAACACACAAAATAGTGAGCTCATTCTCACCCCCCACTGCTCTCTGTCATCCAGTTTTTGCAGACAGAGTTTATCACACAGATGGAGAGAGAACTTTTTTCCGGGGGGATTGTGTCTCTGTTATATTTCACAAATCGGAACGCAGCTAAAACGGCGTGAGAAAAGCCTGCTGCCCTGTGCGTTGGTGATCATTCTTAACCTTTGGGAACAATACGATGCACCCACTTCACGACAGCCACTCCCAATATGATGGAAATGAATAGTGCGATTGGCACGTTGTTGGCAGAGAGGAGCCGCGAGGCCGATTGTACTTTACCGCTCAGAAGACGAGCACTGCACATTACGCACTGAGAACGTTTGACCTCGTAATAACAGCAAAGGGATGTTCCCTCCCATCATCATACAAACAATGGCGGCGTTGGTTTATATAGAGGAGGATCTTATGTTACTGGATATTTTCATTGCAAAAGGCCTCCAAGATAACTTTGCCCCACATTTGTTTCTATCGTCTTGCCAATAAGCAGAACCCCCCCCTGCCATACAGGATCATGCATCTCATTCAGATGATACACTCCTTGATTGAACTTTGTTGGTCATGATGATTACCTGTCTGGGTTTGGTCTCCATTTGTCTCGTCTGCTTCTTGTAATGGTTACTGCTCATTGTGTTTATTCCTCTCTCTCTCTCTCTCTCTCTGTCTGGCTGTCGGTGCTTATTTGTGGTGTTTTAGGAAAGAACAGGATGTGTTGTCTCTGTTTGCCGAGTGCCTGAGTGTGTGCGTGTCACACAATCCCGCTGTTTATGTCTCCGGTTTGATTGCTGGAATTTGTCTGTCAGATTTGACGGCTCCTGTCTGGAATCAATCGGGCTGAAAGGTGATGCAGCAGAGTAAGCGGCCCCTCGCAATACCACTACTTTGAGCGTGGTCGGGAGGGTTCGGTGTGCTGCGTGTTGCTCATCTACTTTAGCAGTCGGTGAAAATGCACTTCAATTGTTCATCTCATTCCATTTCATCACGA
Source organism: Pseudoliparis swirei (assembly GCF_029220125.1). NCBI lineage: Eukaryota > Metazoa > Chordata > Actinopteri > Perciformes > Liparidae > Pseudoliparis > Pseudoliparis swirei. Next base: position 7,907,222 of record NC_079407.1, read on the forward strand.
TCATCCTCTGCTTTCGATCATTAAAGTTGCATCATCTATAAGCTCATTTAACCCTGTGGGAGTGCAGTTCCATTACATTAGGCTTAGGTTATCCAATAAGTGAATATTGCTCACGGCTCTTGGCGCTTCATCCTCATTTTTCTGCTGTCTTCTCATTCCTCGACAGGCTGGCAAAAGCGGCTCACACAAAGGAGGAGGCAGGGCGGTTACTCGGAGAAGAGATGCGGCAAGGTGAAATTCTCAGGTGAGGAAACAACTGCCGTGAGAAGAGACAACGAAAGATACCGTGACATGAGAACGTGAGAGAATGGAGACGTGACAATGTGCCGTAAAGCCAAAGTAGGATAGCGATAAGTCACAAAAACAAAAGATGGAGAAAAAAAACAACAACTAAGTTTTAGTCTGCATCCCCCTGATTGGCTGTCAGCTACATGACCAGATTTATGGCAGGAAGGCCGGGACAGATGGGAAACAACTGTGTGAGATGATAGAGGGAAAACAATAAAAGAGGGAATGGAAAAACAAGAGTGGAGAAAGTTGGTTCAGCTGACCCTCTGGTTATTTCCTGTCAATGGAGATTGTAGAGATTGAAAAAGACCTGACAGAAGTGGAGGTGAAGAGAGTGGGAGAGAAGGAGAAGATGAGACGTCAGGGAAGGAAAAGTTCTCAACTTCTCCAATCAGGCCGCTGACATTGAAAACTGCTAAATGAGTAAACCATCGGGTGAGGCAGCGCATGCAACCGCTCTCTGTTTACACTATCTTCGCCTTATCACCGTTGACAGATTTGGCTCCTATCCGTTCCTCCATTTGGTGCTGTCAGCCTTATGATTTATGTCATCTGACATTATAAAACGGGTTCTCGTGACAAGCAGTGCCAGTGCTCTCTTCCACTCAGCACACTCACACACACACACCTACACACACTCACTTACTCACTCACCCACACACACTCACTCAGGCACCAGAGAGGAGCTCGAAGTCTTACCTCTCCTCCTGTCTCACCTTAGACTCCATTCATTTGTTATCACATCAAGCCACAAACCCTGAATGAGAGGAACAACAACCACTCAACCCCGCTGAGCTCTCTAGAACTGTCAGGTCACGTTGCACGCGAGACCCAGCCACGTTCATAACGCTTCTGTTTGTGAGTCTACGGGCTTGTGCGTGTGTGTGTGCTCGCTCGCGCATGTGTGTAATAAAATAGGTAACTGTCCAGTGTGCTCTCGCCCTCATGTTCCTTTAAAAAGTGTTCTTGGAATAACAGAATGTTCTATTCCATCACTAGTTTTTCACATCAAAATCTTTTTATGGGTTTTGGACTTGAGTGTGTGTGTGTGTGCGCGCATGCGTGTGTGTGAGAGACTTTGTCAGCTGATCTAGTGATCTCTCATGTTGCTCAAAGTGCTTTTCATCTGAGCATATATTCTTGAGAGTCAGAGAGAGAGAGCGAGAGCGAGCGCTGTAAAACATGGTTGTGCCCTTTTTTAAGGACACGGCGGTTACATCAGTCCTTCGTTTCTCTTTGTCTCTACGTCCACCAATCTTATTTATTTTACTCCATGTCCTGTGTTCTTTTTCTGGTTATTAATTTGACATGTTTCATTCATTCCCTGCATCTGTGGAAGTCTATAAATAAAAACAAAATAAAACATTCAAGCGCTCCTTCCTCTGCAAATCAATTTGAGAGCGTTCAGCCACAAATTTGTCATGGCAGAATAAAAAAATGAAAAGAAATTGAGCATAAGTGGAATTTTGTAACTACATTTTTCAATCAAAATCCATAAATGTGCTGCTCAATCTCACTTTAAAATATAAGTTGTTGAGAGGCAGATATTTGGGGCGAGGTGTGTGACATAGGATCAGAGCTGCGAGCTCAAAAGTAATTCCTCTCTCAGGAATCTTGCCGAAGACGCCCTTCAACGTTACCTCGCAGACTTGAATAGGGCTTGAATTGGTTCTGTACTTCTTGTTTTGTCTGTAATCTTCCATAGGTCTGCCTCAGACATGTAAAGGTGCATAGCCGTGTCTACCACGTGGCTTTAACTATTTACTTACAGTATTCTGTGGAAACAGTACTTACATTAACAGCACGGCAAAGCTCTGTGCCAAGAAGGATTTTTAAAACCTCACGACGTCTCAAGGGAGAGTTATCCCAGAACGTACAGCGTACTCTTTTTCATAAATGCTCTGCCTCAAAAGCCCACAGTTACACATATTCGCTCCAGGGAGCAGTAACCACAGTCTCCTGATCTTACGCGCTAATAAACTCCACTGGAGCGTGTGGGGATTTAAGTGTCAAAAGTATTTTGTGAAAGACGGAGAGAGAGATCGGCTCGAAGAAATTTCACATCAGTTTGGGATTCCGACGACAGTCTTTCTGAACCACACCTTAAATGGTTAACGATGTCTTGTTCACACACATGCTTGTCATTTTTCACTTGATGACAGATACCTACGTAGCTATTAGCTGTACTGTCAAAGTATTTATGCGACAACTCCCATAAAAAGTTCACAGACTTTTCTTGGCCGCCGTGACATGGCATTGAAGTAGTGTCAATTTACCGAGACCAACTTATGAAATGCTCTTTGTTTGTGTGTGTCAGAGGAGCGTGTGTGCGGCAGCAGCAGGCCCTTCGAGCGACTCTCTCCGTGCTCCGATCCTCTGGCAGTGAGCTCACAGATGTACGGGGTTTCCTCAGCCAGCTGACAGGGGTCTGGCAGGCCTTCAGATCTCAGATACTGCAGCACAGCACACAGGTGTTCTCAGGTAACACACACACACACACACACACATTAACACACCTGGACACACCGACTTCAGCTTCACATTTGCAGGACGTTTTGAAACCGATAGTGGGAGGGACAGATATTTAGATGATGTACGAGGGAAGCAAGAGAGAGAGAGTGCATTTTAATACTTAGCTGGAGCAAGCATAAAAGAGAAATATTGGAGAAAAAAAGGAGGAAAGAGGGTTGAGGAAATAATTTTTCAGCAGGAGTTAATATTACTTTAACTTGTGGGATGGACACTTTTAGTTCTGGCAGCAGCACCCACAATGGACGACTCTAGTCTAAAGTGTGTGTTTACAGCCACGACATAAACTGAAAGATAATTTAGGAGGGAAAGAATGTGTTCGTGTTTATGGGTGTATGAATGCAGTAAACTGATGAAACTCTTACTATAGATTTTAAAGAGAAAAGCAAGGGGAGCAGAAATGCGGGCTGTGTGTGTGTGCGAATACGTGTACATGTGCATGCGTGCGTGTGTGTGTGTGTGTGTGTTTATTGTTGACAATAAATAGCCGAAGGAGAGCTAACCTCCAGCTCACCTCATGGGTGGGTCTTTTTCTCTTTACTTCACGTTCCAAACAGCTGGTGCGTGTGTGTGTGTATGTGCGAGCATCAGGGGGACGGGGGATATTTTTTTGTGGGGGGGGGGGAGGCAGAGGGAGGGAACAAGGGAGAATTTATTAGAGGAAGAGGAAGATAAAGATAAAGAAAACAGTCTGCTGTTGGTATTGATGCCGTGTGAGTGTGTGTTTGTTCAGTGACGTGAAAGGCAGCTGCTGCACGAACTAACACAGGCAATAAAATACACACCCAGGAATGTGCACACAAACACACACGCATGCATAAAAGCCAACATGCCCACAGTACATATGATCACAGAAACCTATAATTTCTTCCAAACTAATCATCACATTCAGACTCGCACGCTCAGAAACTTAAATTAGGGGTCATATCAAACTTGATTTTATTGCTCTTTTGCTTCTTGTCTCCCAAAATAACTATTTGTCGCACAGACAAACAAAACACAGATGATGGGAATAATTATACCGTTTTATTACCTCGGAAAAATAAATGTTTTTATAGAAACTAGGCTAAATGCGCGCCAGTTTGTGGAGCTTCTCAACTCCAGCCATGTCGAAGCAAATCTTTGATTTTCTATAAATATACAGTATTCAAAATAAAAAGTGTTTTCTGGGCCTAAAAATGAATGAATTTAGTGAGGATATTATAGCATACGGAAATTGTAAACAACTAACCATTTGTCTGTTGCTCTGCTGCTTTGGCTCTCGGCCCGCGGGTATCTTTGAGCCGCGTAGCCCACATTGGGATTGCGAGAACAACAACGTGAACCGGTGCCGAGCCGCCAGCTCCTCCGGGTCCACTTTGAGAATCATCACTAGGCCGACGTCAGCATTTAGAAGACAACTGGGATGAACTGGATGAAGTTGATTTCGCTGCAGCGATCCAAGTTTTTTCAGTTCCACACTAGATCAATGAAAGTATATATAAATACAATTATAAATATATAATTTTCTTTATGAATTCATTAAGCAATCAATAAATCTAATGCTCTGACCCAAAACAATTATTACATTAGGTAATTTCCGCTGTCCCAGAACTTTAATAATTGTTATTTTGGAGGGTTGTCCATGGTGTTGGCAGCAGAGGGCTGGATTTGTCATTTGGATGATTTTTTAAATCTAGCGAACTCTTGCTAGATACTCAAGATTACTACATTTTCCCTTTTTAGTTTTATTCTTGAGACACATGTCCGTGGACTGTGGAAATGAGCCAGAACTTTTTCCAGAATGTGTAAGAACCTGTTGGCCTCGTAGGACTGATTAGCAGACCTGTACAAAGCACACACACCTTCGGCAATCACCTGTATAATAATTCAGAGTGATATGGGTGTTGGCTCACAATTAATCTCTGCTACCTGTCTGTCAGCGTTCTGTGGTTGGCGTCAAACAGAAGAAGAAAAAAAGAAGGGAAGGGGAAAGCCGGTGAGAAACATAAGGAGGTTGCCTAATGTGAACTGACGAATGTGGTTCATGGCCAGGTGGAGAAGAAGAGGGTGGAAACGAAAGAATAACCTCAAGGGATGTGGTATTTTACAGGGAGCAGGACAAAGACGATCGCTGAGATTAAAACACAATTCATCCGTGATCATTTTGTGCAGATGTCAGCATCTGCCAACTGGAATTTAAGGTGATGGACAGAGAATTAAAAAAAAGTGTGGGAGTTTTTATTCAACACTTTGGAAAAGAGGACAGAGCATTGACAGGGAAATCAAGGTTAAAAGGCAAAGACTAAGTGTGACTAAGGGTTTATGAATCTGTGTGTGTGTGCGTGTGTGTGCGTGTGTGTGCGCGTGCATATGTGTGTGAGGCCGATCCCTGAACCGCAGCCATCTGCCAACACCATGGGCTATCCTTAGACTATATGATATGGTGTCTATTTCCCGAGAAGCTGTGTGCGTGTGTGCATGGGTGTGCATGGGTGTGTGTGACAGAAACAATATAAAAACCTCTAATATGTTCCCGGCAAAGAGTTTTCCTTTCCATCTCCTCCCTGCCTCCACGTCTGTTAGCCGTGTATAGGATGACTATACTATGTCATGCTGTTATACTGATGTCAAGAGAGCTATTATGTGAATAATCAATGAAGAAATCTATCTGGTGCAATGTGCATACATTATTGAAAGATTTATGGACTGCATTAGAAATAAACGTATTCCCTGACAAGCATCAGCTGGAGTACAGTTTGTAGTTTAGAAGCTGTATTGATTTTAGTACTCATAATAAACTAGTGTAAACACCATCCAGTGTGTAGCTGTTTGCGTGTTAATAGGTTACCGTAACGGGACCCTGTAGTGTCACATGGTCTTTTGGATTACACTTATTTATACTTTACGCCTTACAATTAGCCTCATACACTGTAAATACCAGCATATCTAGAGGTGCTGGGTATTTCTGGTTGGAGAGAAAATGTGTGACCAATTATTATGAATCGCATTATCGAAATGCAATTATATCCGAACATTTGTAAATTTATAGTCAATGTTACTGTAGAACACAGTATGTGTGAGTGAACATATTCATCACTTCCGTGGTCCTGTGTTTCTCCCCTACTTTTAATCAATTTACAGTCTTACACCTTCTTCCGGACAAAAACTGCCAGTATAGCCTGTTCTGGTCACAGTTTATGTAATACTGAGATATTTCCACTCTCAGTATCACCTCCTTCACGTTTTCTTCTCGATTGCTCATACAGTGACCTTTGCTTCTTTCAGTTGTGCTAAAGCCCAAACGCACCGAGAGCAATAGATGACTCGTCAACTGAGGCAGAGTGATGCTGCTATGGCGCACTGCGGGCCCCAGATTTGAAATGCCAACACCACAGAGCCAGTGGTATTTTAGGAAAAGCTTGCTATTTAGGCAGCATCTTTGTATATTACAGAAACCTTATAAGAAACACCAACACCTATAGCCCATAGTCACTAAAGTAACCATTGGAGCCATTTTTACAAGCCAGATATCTTCCAAACATTATGACACTACAATGGGAACAATTGGGGTAACATTGACCTTTTGTGAAACCTAGCTGTGTAAATATTTAATATCAGCGATAGGAAAATGATGTTGACTGTGTTGGTGATTTGCCATATAAATATCTGAAGCTTCTCTTAGCGGCAAACCTTCCCTAATCTTGAAAGGATCTGTGCGTTAGCTCTGTGACACATAATAGAAGCACTGCAGAGAAAGAACGTATTTATGCTCCATCAAGTATTTACACGACCATTTCTGTTTGGACGTGTCCGTTACAAGAGGGTTTCTGTGTGTGTCTTTCCCGCAATTGGTTCTTTTGGCATTCATTATTGTGCGTTCGGTATTATTATTGTCGGTCTGTACAGGTTTCTGATTGTCTCTGTGTGAGTGCGCGCGTGTGTTCCTTTACCCCGGTGAACCTTGTCATGTCACAGTGACCAGAAAGCAATTATCGTTGTTTTGACGCTTTGAGGAGGACCTCCTTCCCTCTTCCTGCAGAGAGACTGAGAGAGAAAGCAAGAGGGAGCGGGGGCGAGAGAAGTGAATAAAAACAAAGCCGCAGAAAGAGAGGAAGAAACGCACAAAGGAAGCCAGAGAGGGGAGAGACGGGATAGAGAGGGATGAAGGGGAGAAAAACAATAAGAGAGAAAGAGAGAGAGAGGAAAACAAAGACTCGGGGGAGGAAAATGTCAGGCTGACATTGCTGGATGAGTTAAGAGCTGTCCAGAGTCACTGCCACTGTGCCCTGCGGTACGCTCAGAAGGACCCTCACAGACAACTCTTTCAATATCCAGTGGACACACACGGACACACTCGCAAATAGAAACACATAGCGCCTCTCTGACACACTGCACGACCCACACTGCTCGCCCAGCGGCCATACAAAACAGTGAGTCACACACCCACACAGAGCCTTTGTCTGTTGGCTTTTTCTGCTTTAGAAAACGGCGAGGAATCAACCTGCAGCGCGCACAGGACCACCGCGACCTGAAGAGCGCTTGAACCTCTTGATTATCGGCTGCATGGACGTGTGTCATTAAAGCAGCACAGTTCCACTGTCACCCTCCCCAAACACACACACATGTTTTTTCACACAAAAGTGTGTCACGACGTTCAGATGTTCCTCAAAGCCACGTTTGCCGGAATAAGAAGCATTTTTCAAAAGGTTTGGTTTGTTCTATGCGTGTTTGTAATTTCCACATCGCAAAACCAAAGACCTTCCTCAAGATGGAAAACACAAACGCTCGAATACGTCTGCACAGGCGGAGTGATCCATTAAGAAGAAGCGCCTGTCTCTGTCTCTCTCTCTCTCTCTCCACAGAGCTGTAGTGCAGCAGTGCATAATTGGTTATCAGACACTTACAAAAGCACACTTGATGGTGAGTTTGATCATTTTGGTTTCACCCAGTAGAACTCCAATTTCATAAATCATCATTTAGAGAAAATATGTAAAGTGTGCCATTAAGGCAGCTGCTCATTATCTGGGGAACATCCCTTTGATTGACTTTACATGAATATGAAACGCTGTGTTATCTTAAATCATGTTCACCGAACGAGTTTGAGTCCATTTTAAATAGCCGTAACAAATGTTTACCGGTTAGCTCGGCTCTATTAATAAATAGGGTCGTTGTGGTTTTTGCCTGATTGTAGGGAAGAATTGCACTTTCATACTTTTGTACTATGGTGTTTTAATATGACTAATACAAATACTAACTGAAACGCTCATTTTGATACTCTTAACACAATCGTTATCTTTAAATGAACACGCTTCTGGTTTTATCATTACTTCGCTCAGAACAGATAAACTGTATTAAATATTTCATCCATACAATGCAGGGCTACTTGTGGTTCCTAGAGTCTTACAAAGTAGGATGGGAGCCAGAACCTTCAGTTATCAAGCTCCTCTTTTATGGAACCAGCTTCCACCTCCAGTCCAGGAGGCAGACACAGTCACCTCATTTAACCCTTGTGTTGCCTTAGGGTCATTTTGACCCGAATCAATATTACACCCTCCCCCCGCTTTAGGATTAATTTGACCCCATTCAATGTTTAATGTCGGTGTTCTTTCGGTAGTCAACAAACAAACATAAAGTGCCTCACACTTAAACTTGGAAAACAATTCACCGGAAAACAGTCACCGGGTTCATCAAGAAATGCATAGATGACGTTGTTCCTACCAAGTCGGTTCGGATTTATCCCAACCAGAAACCGTGGATAAATGGCGATGTTCGCGCTGCACTCCGCACGCGTAACACCGCCTTTGACTCCGGGAATATGGCGGAATACAAAAGAGCCCGCTACGACCTCCGTAAGACCATCGGCTCTGCCAAGCGGGAGTTCAGGAACAAGGTGGAGGAAAAGCTCAAGAGCCATGACGTGAGAGGTGTGTGGAAGGGGCTACAGACAATCACGGACTTCAGAGGGAAAACCAGCGGTGAAGAGAACTCCTCTACCTCCCTCCCAGGCGAGCTAAATACATTCTTTGCTCGGTTCGACGTGAACGGCAGCCCGCCAAGGCAGCGCCCCGAGGAGACCAGCCTGCTGATCATCTCAGAGGCTGACGTGCGCAGAGCCTTCAAGCCGGTGGACATCCGGAAGGCGGCAGGTCACGACCACATCCCGGGCGGCCCCCTCAGAGCATGTGCAGACCAGTTGGCAGGAGTCTTCGCAGACATCTTCAACCTCTCCTGTCCCAGGCTGTTGTTCCTGAGAGCTTCAAGATGTCCACCATTGTGCCTGTCCCCAAACACCCCAAGGTAACCTGCCTGAATGACTGGAGACCCGTAGCCCTCACCTCGATTGTCAGTAAATGCTTCGAGAGGTTGGTCAAGGACTTCATTTGTTCCATGTTGCCTGCCACGCTGGACCCATGGCAATTTGCATATCGTCAAAACAGATCCACCGACGACGCAATTGCCATGGCACTTCACACCGCCTTTCCCACCTGGAGGGAGGAACTGTTGTGTGCGAATGCTGGTTGTGGACTACAGCTCAGCGTTCAACACTATTGTTCCCGCCAAGCTCGACACCAAGCTCAGAGGTCTAGGCCTGCACTCTACCATGTGCAGCTGGATACTGGACTTCCTGTCGGGCCGCCAGGTGGTGAGGATGGGCGGTACCACCTCAGAGCCGCTGACCCTCAACACGGGAGCCCCTCAGGGATGCGTGTTGAGCCCTCTCCTACTCCCTGTACACCCACGACTGCACGGCCATGCACAGCTCCAACGTCATCATCAAGTTTGCTGACGACACAACAGTGTTGGGGCTGATCACCGACGACGACGAGACAGCCTATAGGGAGGAGGTTGGATCACTGGTACAGTGGTGCCAGGAGAACAGCCTCGTCCTCAACGACAAGAAGACCAAGGAGCTGATCGTGGACTACAGGAAGCGGAGAGGAGAGCACACCGCCATCTCCATAGACGGAGTTGCAGTAGAGAGGTCAGCAGCTTCAAGTTCCTCGGCGTGCACATCTCCGAGGACCTCACATGGACCACGCACACCACTCACGTGGTGAAAAGGGCCCAACAACGCCTGTATTTCCTTAGGCGACTGAGGAAATTCAACATGGCCCCCGCATCCTCAGAACATTCTACACCAGTACCATCGAGAGTGTTCTGACAGGTTGCATGACCGTCTGGTACGGGAACTGCACCGCCCTGGAGCGAGGGCACTACAGAGGGTGGTGCGGTCGGCACAATACATCGTTGGAGGTGAGCTTCCTCCATCCTAGACATATACACTAAGCGGTGCGTGGCCAGGGCCAAACGGATGATGAAAGACAATAACCACCCCGCCACAAACTGTTCACCCTTCTACCGTCAGGCAGGCGATACCGCAGTATCAAGTGCCGACAAACAGACTGAGGGACAGCTTCTTCAGTCAGGCCATCAGGCTGCTGAACAAGGACTGAGACCTCATTAACACTACACACCAGAACATATTCTGTGAATATCTATGGCCATGGTGTATATTTTATTACATTGTTTATATATATATATATTGTATATATATATTGTATGTATATACATATATATATATATAGTCTCAAAAAAGTGTATATTTTATTACATTGTTTTATATATATATATTGCCATGATGTATATTCTATTACATTGTTTTATATATATATTGTTAATACTTTCTTCTTTTTTTTGTGTGGATATTGTATAGTTTATTCTCATTCTTATTCTTTTTTTAGTCTGCTACTGTTGTCGGGAGTTTTGCACATAAGAATTTCACGAACCGATTATACTTGTATAAAAGGGGATGTGACAATAAAAACTTGAAACTTGAAACTTGAAACAATATTAATTCTAATAATTTTCTGGAGGTTTTAATTGCTGGCGTCAAATTGAACCCAAAGGGTAAAATATGTTAGTAAATATAAAGATAACAGGAGGGTGAAACATTGAATCGGGTCAAAATGACCCAAAGGCGGGGGGAGGGTGTAATATTGATTCGGGTCAAAATGACCCTAAGGCAACACAAGGGTTAAGAGTAGACTCAAGACCTTCCTCTTTGATAGAGCTTATAGTTAGGGCTGAATCAGGTTCACCTGATCCCCTATCTCCTCTTCTCTCTCTACTTATGAATGCATTTTCATCTCTCCATTGCACATTACTAACTTTGCTTCCTCCCGGAGTCCTTGTGACTTCACGTCTCATAGGGTCCATTGGACCTGGCTGGGTCTGATGCCATGGCCCTGCTGATGCCCCGCCCACTCATCCTCTCTACCTCCATCTGCCTGATGGATCACGGAGGTCTGGATCGTGGTCCATGACTACTACCAACTATTCATACACTCTGTCATACTCATAGAATGTGTTGTAACTCTGTAATGATTCCTTCTGTACACATCACATCTATTGCATCTGTCCATCCTGGAGAGGGATCCTCCTCTGTTGCTCTCATGAAGGTTTCTTCCCTTTTTTCCCTGTGAAAGGGTTTCTTCTATTGTTTTGGGAGTTGTTCCTGATCCGATGTGAGGTTCTGGGACAGGGATGCCGTATGTGTACAGATTGTAAAGCCCTCTGAGGCATATTTGTAATTTGTGATAATGGACTGTACAAAATAAACTGAATTGAATTGAATTGTCTCCACAAACGCTTCACATGCGCTTTAACTGTGTATCCATGACCCAACGTCTATTTTCGTCTGACTCACCTGAGTAATGACTGTTGTCAGCTGAGAGAATTGCCAAAAGAGGAAGACTACTGATAAAGGTAATGGGGAAGTTAGGGATGATGTCGGGTAAGATAATGGGAATGAATGGTGATGATGATAACTATGCCAATCATTTTATGTTTCTCATTTCTACTTGAAGCAGAGGCAAATATTTCTACTGATGAAAGTTATGTGCACGACAAAATTGTTGTGTTTCAGAAAACAGTGACCTGCCTCGAGTTATCCAATTCAATTCAATTCAGTTTATTTGTATAGCCCAATTTCACAAATTACAAATTTGTCTCGGAGTGCTTTACAATCTGTACACATAGACATCCCTGCCCCAAAACCTCACATCGGACCAGGAAAAACTCCCAAATAACCCTTCAGGGGGAAAAAAAGGGAAGAAACCTGCAGGAGAGCAACAGAGGAGGATCCCTCTCCAGGATCCACCACTCAGACTTGGAGCTTAAGTGCTTTTCTCTTTACGTGATATCCGCTGTTGCCTTGAGCTGCTGGCCGGTCGTAAGGCCTACATATTGCAGTTAAACGTTTCTTCCAGGTCTATTTTTTTTACACAATTGTATGAATGCATCCACCAGCCCGGAAGTAGTTATGCAAATTTGAATGTGCAGAGCAACATTACACTCCCTATCTTTGCAGGATCACAGCAGGTTCAGATGCAAGCACATGTTGTCTCTGTTGCTAGAGCAGTGGTTCTCAAATGGTACCTCACGTACCCCTCTTTCAAAATAGTTATTTAATAAAGTGTAAGTTCATAAATAGAATTGTATACGTTCTATATTAAATATATATATTTTTTAAACAAAAAATGCAATATTTCACGGGGGGTGCATCCCTGAAAAAAGCTTGAGAATTACTGTGCTCGAGCATACATGGACAGACAGTGGAGGGAGGAAACAGTAGCAGTATAGCAGCTACTTTGTGTCAGACACGCAACAACAAAGACTGCCAGGCTGCGGTGTTCAGTTTCATGGCTTCCCTTGAACACAAACTCCCTCGTACTCCCTCCTCCTCAACACTGTCCCCTCCTTCTGCTCCTTCGGCCCCCACACACACACACACATCTTTTCAACTTCTTCTTTGCGTTTCAATTCAACCCCTTGGTTTTCTTTTCAAACCTACTGTATTTCACACTCTTCTTCATCACCTCTCATTTGAGGGGCTCTCATGTTTCTGTCTGGAGTTTCTGTCTTCCTTTTGTTCACCCTCCTCATTGTTTTGTTTATCCTTCCAATCCAGTCACTCTCGTGGATAGATTAATTTGGTGTCGCAACAATGTGATAGAAAACTCTGTCTACTCTACCTGTCTTTGTAAATCATACAGTGTAACTCTGTGTTTGTTTGTGTTGGAACAGCGCTGACGCATTCCGGTGAGGAGTTACAGAACATGAGGGAAGATAAGGAGCGCCTAACTCAGCAGCTGATGTAAGTGTCTACACGTATGTGGCGAAAGCGTGTACATGCACATGCGCAGGTGGATTTTGGTATGTGGAATGTGCCGGGTGAAGAGAAGGTCACCACAGGGTTTGGCTTTGTATGATTTTTCTCTACCAATAAAAACCTTCTGAACAGCCCCACTTGCTCCGCCCAAACCAGGAAATGCTCACGTTCCACATACCGGGCCTGCTAAGCTGCAACAACAGAGGATTTGACTTGTGTACACTCACACAAAGGTCTAGTCAGGGATTTAGGACTTCAGGAAAAAATATGCCCCTGTGGCTTTTGAAAGTAGGCTGATGACGAAGCTCTATCAGTTTTGACATGTTTTGGTTTCCCTTTTTACCTGGACCTGCGGACAGAAATACACACACACACACACTGTCCAATGGTTTGATTTATGACAATACCTGCAAAGCTAATGGTATGCCCACCACCTTAGCTGCACTTTGTTTGGTCCTAGCAGATTGGCAAACTTTAGAAAAGCTACATTCAATTCAGTTTATTTTGTAGTCCATTATCATAAATTACAAATTTGCCTCAGAGGGCTTTACAATCTGTACACATACGGCATCCCTGTCCCAGGACCTCACATCGGATCAGGAAAAACTCCCAAGAAATAGAAACAACCCTTTCACGGGGAACAAAGGGAAGAAACCTTCAGGAGAGCAACAGAGGAGGATCCCTCTCCAGGATGGACAGGTGCAATAGATGACATGTGTACAGAAGGAATCATTACAGAGTTGCAACACATTCAATGAGTATGACAGTAAGAGCAAAACTAAGAGTACGGTAAAAATTACACCCGCTAAACATCAGCCTATGAGCACCCATGGACCCTGTGCCCAGTGATTTACTTATCAGCATCTACTGTTATCACAAGCACCATAAAACAGTCCACTGTTTAGGTCAAGTTAGTTCACTCTCCAAGAATTCCAAATAGATAAATTATTCCATATTTGGTCATCTCCTGATGCAGAACTGTTACAAGTGTTTCTGAGTTGTAGTGTTGTCTTTAAGCAGCAGAGGATGCTTTTTGAGCTTGTGTGAGAGACTTTCATGATATTTGACAAATGGACCACTTTGAAAGTGCACACACTGACGCACACATGGACAAATACCCACAGAAACACCCTGCAAAAGTAGACAAAAACACAAACATCCCCCTACACACCAAGGGAGTGAATGTTAAACATTGCTGCTATCTGAATATCAGAACATTAAAGGACTACTTGACCTGACAGACTGCAGATGAAGCACTCATTTGCTCTCTAATGTTTCCTCCTTCTCCTTCTATAACCTCATCAGTCTCTTTCGCTGTTCCCCAAATGCTTTTTGTCAAGAATCTTTTTTGACCTTTTTAGACATTTCAATTCAAAGCGTTCTGTTATGGGAAAGACTATCTCATGCAGTGTGTGGTGTAGTTGAATTTATATATATTATTGTTTGATAAGATAGTTTTTAGTTGAGCAAATTGGTTTGCTCTACATATAAAGGAAGACAAAAAATAAAAATACATCTATTGCTATTACAAATACACTTATATTGACATCTTGCCCTCTAACCTGCCATACAAATTGTCCAGAACTCTGTGTGTTTGTGTGCGTGTGCGTGCGCGTGTGTGTGTGTGGAATGTGCACGTCAGGGATACAATACAGGGATAAGGGCTGAGACGGAGAGGATGGAGGGGATGTTTGCAGTCGCACGCAACCCACCCAGACATATGGACATGTGCTATAGGGAGAATCAGCCTTAAGGTCATGTTGCATAAAGATGAGGTGTGTGTTTGTGTGTGTGTGTGTGTGTGTGTGTATGTGTGTGTAGGATTGTCGAAAGGCAAAACCGGGGCTCACCTCTATCTGAATAGCTCAACCCTGCTGTTTAATGCAGCGGAACTGTTTACAATATTTAACCTCATATTTCAATATTTGTGCCTAATGTTGCCGATTGTAGCGACATAGTTCGGCCTATCATGTACCTTAACTTTCATATTTTCCAAATGACAATATTTTAACAACAATTTCTAAATTCGTAATTTTCTGTAACTATCTTGTCAGGGTTATCAGTCAAAAAGATAATTTGAGTCATGTCAATTTCCAGTTTTTGTCAGAGAGCTTTGAAACTGAAAAACATGAAATCTGACAATCCCCTTTGATGTGAATTTTAAAGTAACAATGTTATGAGGAACATAATTACAATAAAGATACATAAATGGTGATATATAATATAAAGTACTTGATCATTTTGGGTAAATATTAAATACCAGTAAAGAATAATGACAACGACAAATTGCTGTAGTGGAGAAACCTATCAGATCAAAAATAAAGCATTGAAAATGATTTTAAAATACTGTTAGCAAAAAATACTCAATTTAGAAAAATGGCCCTGACAAGTGTTATTTATAGAAAATGTTGATTTGTAATGTAACAAACGATTAGCAGTATGAAATTGCGTGGAATAAAATTAAAGGTACACATGTGTACAGTAAATCTCTGTAAATGTACTTAATTACAATCCATCAGTAACTAAATATAAACACAACCCAATGATTTCTCTTTTTGTCCGATGTGTTGGCAGACAGTCAGGTGAGCCTAGACTTAAGTCCACATGGGACGTCTGGGTTGATTGGCTAATCCTCCTTTCACTGTCCTCGTACTGCTGATTGGTTGCCTGCTTCAAACCCCCTCTTCCATGTTCGCTGTGTGTATGTGTGTTGGCGTGTGCGCGTGACCTTTAAGTCTCACCGTGCATCATATCAGCTTCAGAGCTTCACAAACCTGCGACGCTCGAACCACGAACAAAAAGTACCAGTTTGTTGGTGTGCAAGAAGTGTTGTCATGACAACTACCCGACCCCCCTCCTCCATCAGACTTCCGCACCTGTTAGGTTTCTATGGCGCCAGCTGCATTGCCTTGGATACTCACATACACATATATTTCAGGGGCAGTCTGAGGACAGTGGGAGGCTGTGGAATCCTTCAGTCTGACCAGCATGCCCCAGAGACACTCAACTCACACGCTGTTTTTCATGACTATTTACACACTTGCACTCTCCTCAGGACCGTATAGCTTCTTCTCACAGACCTCCATGATCCATCAGGCAGATGGAGGTAGAGAGGAGGAGTGGGCGGAGCATCAGCAGGGCCATGGCATCAGACCCAGCCAGGTCCAATGGACCATATGAGATGTGAAGTCACAAGGACTCTGGAGAGGAAGCAGAGTTAATATGTGCAATGGAGAGATGAAAATTCATCCATAAGTAGAGAAAGAAGAGCAGATATATGTGCTCAGTGTATCCAAAAACGTCCCCCAGCAGCTCATAAACCTATCGCAGCATATCTAGGGGCTGGACCAGGGCAACTCGTGCCATTGGCCACCGAACAAGTCCATAGGAGCGATGTGCAGATACAGTGTGCAGCTTCCCCTCAGGCACTTTGACGGCGTTTGTCAAATAGGATCACAGAGAGCGTCACAAACCCCCTCCTGTAATGTCTGGATGACATGTATGTCAGAGGTGTTTGGGAGGCTTCCTGCTGCATTCTGATTGGCAGGAGACGCTGAGCTCATCCTTTCATCAGAGGATGAACACATGGATCATCCAACACAGAAGCAGGCCAGGTTGAAAGGATGGATTAGAGGGAAGAGAGGGATAGATGAAAGACGGGATGAATGCGCGAAGCAAAGGAGGAGAGATGAAAGAGTGGATGATGGAATGAGTGAAGGTCAAGAGAGAAAGAGCAACGGATTGATGTGATTGATGTGATACAGCTTGTTTTCATAAGGCGGGAGCGCACGCGCGGGGAGAATGCGTACATTAAAGTGCGTGTGTGTGTGTGTGTGTGTGTATGCGTGTGTGTGAGCACACAACGTGTTTCTGTTGGCAGTAAAATAACTATTGATTCCCAGGGTGAATCCAAGGACCTCATTTCCTACCAAGATCTTACTCTGCCATTTGCCTGACACACACACACACACACACACACACACACACAGAAACACAGACTGACACTTTTATCTCCCTCCGTCACCTCATTCCCTATTTATCACATATTAGATTAAATCAATCACAGCCCTTGAGGATGCCTTTTGCATTCCTTCTTTCTTTCTCAGATAAAATAAAAAATCAACTCATCCCTCATGTCTCCCTCTCCCTTCCCCTCCCCCCCCTTTCTGGACTCTGTTATCATGTGAGCACATGCTGCCCAATAAATGTTATTTTCCTGAAATGCGAAGAGGTCTTTCCCTCTCATGTGGCTGTTTGGTATTTTAGTGACTTGCCATTCCCCACGGTGTGAGGGGGAGAGTCAGCAGGGTGTCGCGGTTACATTACAACTTCAGTGTCAAGATTCACCATGTTTTTTTCGCCGTCTGCCACCCGTCTGCTCAGACTAGATCACAGCAAACTTAGCTCATTCTTCTTCACTTTAATTTGTGGAGGCACGCCCTTGTGTTTCGCATGTCTGTTTTGTTTGGTGATACTTTGTTTGACCAGCTGGCACATCTCATTACACAACATTCGTATATTTTTATGATGATAACGGCTAAGAAGTCAGAGTGAAGACTCTTTGATTCTTATCAGCATCTTTCATTACCAGCACCTATTTAACTGTTTACAGCCGGCTGTAAGGCGGCAGGTATGCGTTCCATATATGTAGTCTGTAATTTGAGAAGCGCGTGTTGTCATGCTGCGATTACCCGTGCCAGATCCGCTGTGGTTTCCTGGACAAAGTCTTACGAAACCAGCTCTTTTTTTCCCTCCTTCAACACATTACTCTGACTGGTTGTGATTCATAATTCGACATAGTTTCTTAGTTTATGCTGTGCAAGCTATTACAAGTGGAGACGGTGACCTCCTCGGGTCACATTGAACTGAACCTGACCCGCCAGATGGTTCGTTACACCGAACCATCTGAGAGCGTCTTTATAAACTGTTCGGGGGAAAAAAAGCACTTTCAAAGAATACGTGGCAGGCGATTGGATTAACCATCTGTCAATTGGAAATAAAGTAAAACCATCTTTTTTTTACGTCGACAAAAGCCTCCAGTGCCGTTCTTTGCTTGTCTTTTCGATGAAGAGGAAGCCGCCATGGTTGTTTAGAGCCAACAGTCGCCTTTCCATGCTGTCTCGCACAAACCTACGCCACGCCCGCAGCTGCCAGTAGCTCCTCACGGGACACTGAGTGGTCTGGTCACTGGCATTAGTCAACCTTACCACATGGATCTTCGTGTGATATGTGATCCCACGATTCTCACGTGACCTTGTGTCATTAAGTGAATCCAGCTGACGTGCAAGGACACATTTGACTCCCATTTCAATGGAAATCGATAGGACAAATTTACATTTAAACCTCTGAGGAAGCTACATGCCGTGACTGTAACCTGCCCTTAACATGCCCACTGATAATATATGATAATCTCACCTTGTGTTCATGTGCACAACAGGTACACCTTGTGTCTGCAGCCACATTATACCCAATGTGCTCCGCTGCTCCTTCGGTGCATTTGGCTCCCCTTTGGCACCCTGAGCCGCACAGTAATTTCACCCGCAAAAAAACACCTCCTGTTTTACTTTTCTCTTTCTCTGAACTCCCTTCTCACCTCTGTGGGGAAAAAAATAAGTATTTTTATTCTTGGAAACAGCACCTGGAAGTCAGGCATCGTGTAGTCGCTGAACGTAAAGATCGAAAGAGGGTTACAAACAGCCGGCTGTATACAGGCAGAATGTAGGAGCACTCAGAGGCCTGCTCTAAATCACCAGTAGCTGTGACAGCACGGGAAGAAAGGGGTTTTTTTTTTTTAAAAGAGAGAGATGGAGGGAGACAGAGAAAGAGATGAAATGCACCTGGAAATGTGTGATGAGAGGTACAATGGAAGACTGACAACTGGTGCCAGACAGCTGTGAGTGTATTACCCTGATTGTGTTTGTGTGTATCTGCGCCTATGTCTGTACGTTTGTCTGTGGCTCACATTTTTTCGATGAAAATATTGCTGTTAGTACTTGAAACAAATACTTCCAATTATTCTTTCATGCAGCTTTCAGCATCGGGCGTTTCGTACATTTTAAAAGGAACAAAAGCCAACCAGCCTCACGGTATCTGGTATGATGCTGATATCTGATACATTATTGATAGAGTGATGAGCTGCACTGGCTGCTTTCCTGAATCCACTTTAGTAAAATGTACAAATAATTCCTCACAGATGCCAGAAATGTCCGTTGTAGATTGACAGTGAAAACAGGCTGTCAGCCTGTGAGCTCAGACGTGCGAGCTCTCTCACTCTGTATCCTCATTGCGTGTGGCTGCAAGGTCACAAGGCCAGACAGCCAGCTACACACAGACACACACAGACACACACACATTAACTGATCATGCCGCCAGAGAGGGGATTAAGCTAGGAAGCCGACAGGGTTGGGAGGGTTAGGGTAAAGTCTGTGTGTGTGCGTGCGCACGCGTGTGTGTGTATTTTGTGTGTGTGTGTGTGCAGAGAAGGTGGGAGTCCAACATACTGTCATGGCACGCAGAATTAGAAATAAAACTGATTTCCAATTTACTTTCTCAAGAGTGAGGCAGCAGCTGCACATGGGGGACGAGGTGATTTCAAAAGCACAGCCGCACAAATGCTCACAGCTTATTTAAATTGAACACACACAAAAAATCTAAATGGTTATTGGAAGGCTGCTCATGTGTAAAAAACACCATTTGGCGAGCCAAAGGAGTTGTGATGTAAAGGAGGAGGCTTTTTGAACTCTTAACGATCCCAAAGTGAAGCTCATTCCACATGGAGAGTCAAGCGTAGGAGGAGACAGAATACGAGTTGTATGGATTTTTTATCTTGCTCAAGTACTTTTAAATGGCACTTGTAAATGTAAAATCATACTCTGGGAATACAAATAATATTTTCCACCTGCCTGTAAAATGTGTGTGCTTTTAACATGAATAAAATGAAAAGAGGAGAGAAAATGTTCTGAATCAACAAATGATAACAATGTCGTGACCCTGCCTTGCACTATGTGTCTCCAGGGTGCAGAGGAGACAGCATGAGGAGAAGCTGTCCCAACAGAAAGACTCTGAGAACCAACAGAGGGGGAAACTACTCAGGTATGCTGAGCTCTCGTCTTTCTTTTTCTCTGCATTTTTCCTTTTCCACATGATAACTGCACATCCTTCCCCCCCCCCCCCCCTCTCCAACCTTCCCTGTAATTATCCCACTCATTGTCCTCCAAATCGTCCTCTTCCTCTGCTTCATTTCTCCTCCCCCTTCCTCCCAGAGAGAGGTGAGGATATTAGTCTCAGCTGAGAGCTGCTCCTCGGTCAGCTGAGTAGATCTTAGGCTCCATAAAGTGCCAGTGACACTGCAGAGAGCCTCGTGTGAGGATGGAGAAACGGATGGAAGCACTCCTCAGTTGGCGTGGTGTCACGTTTCTCACGCACCCATCTGTGCACAGAGGCATGCTTATATTATAGATATGCAGAGACACATCTATCTATGGGACTGCATCACACTAGTATGCAGGCAGACACATGTGTGCACACAACCAACCCACATGCGTCCACCCACATATACAGACATATACACATGGAGCCTCTCATCTTTCCGTGCAGGCGTTGGATGTATGTTGGGTGTGTATTTCTTCACATGTTATCTGCTGGTATTCTTTTCCTAAGCCATCGGCAGCCTGGTGTGTTCAATTACACTGTTGATTTATTTCCCTTCCCACACAACAGTCTCTGATCTCACCCTCTGGCTCCTATACAGCTCAGCCATTGATAGCACTCCACTGGGGGGTGGGGGGAGGCTGAGGCTATTTCAGTAGAGATGAGAGGTTGGGGGGGTGGATGCCCCCCCCCCTCCCCCCATAGCTCAGAGGAAATGTAACGGGAGACAACATTTCGCCAAATTGTCCAAAATTGGAGCCTATGGCTGCCTACGGATAATGGTTGTGCGGTCGATAGCGTTGGTTTCTGAAGATAAACCAGTGACTAGCTGCTATCTAGTAGTTGCTAGTTTATGTTGAATGGGTGTAGTTTAAATTTGTTGAAATGTCTATTCATGAACTGATCGTCATTAACTTAATTTAACAAGTTTTCCTCGGACTATGGAGTCGAGATTAGCTGAGAAATGACCTCTTTGTGTGTCCATTATTGTTTCCTTTGTCTTTTCATCAATGTGCAATAAAGTATGAGTGCACACAGTACCGTAGTACTATACTGCTTGTCTTGCCAAGGTTCCCAGACCAATACAATGAGTGGGCCTTGAGCTGTGTGGAGAAGAAAAACGTAGGGTTTGACCCAGCTTTGGTGTGCCTGATGCGGTGAGAGGATAAACAGCTTCCCTCTTATGTAACAGACTTGCTCTGACGCGTACACACACCTGTTGACCTGTCAGGATAGAGTTACTGTTTGCAGGTGGGTGTTGTATGGTTATTTAAAACGTGCCCAGACTTGCAAACATGCAGATGGAAATGTTTCCTCATAGAAAAGATACAACAGCAGCTCTGTTGTGCGTTTGTGCTCATCTTCTGCGTCTCTTCGACAGGTTAAAGGAGGAGTTGGAGGAGAAAGACGAGAGGTTGTTGTCATGCCAACGCAGGTGTGACATCATGCAGGAGCAGCTGTCGTCGGACTGCGCAGCTGGAGAGGAAGTGGCACGACTGAGGGAAGACGTGGAGAAGGTCCAGCAGGAAGCGAGAGAGCTGAGGAGAGAAAGGTTGTGAACGTGTGTCGTCTGTCCTGTCCGGCTCTCGTCCCTTTCTTCTCCAATCAGAGACTCTCGTTACCCTTTCCTATTGCAGTCGCTTCCATTCACAAATATTGTATCCATCTAATTCTCATTTCTGATCCTTGAAGGCGTGATTTGATTTGTACTAGTCCCTCTCAAAGCTCGTCAGAAGCCAGTCTCCTATGGAGCCCAACAAATACAATACCGTTCAAAAGTTTGGGGTCACCCAGACAATTTCGTGTCTTCCATGAAAACTCACTTTTATTTATCAAATGAATTGAAAATTGAATTGAAAATATAGTCAAGACATTGACAAGGTTAGAAATAATGATTAATATTTGAAGTATTAATTTTGTTCTTCACACTTCAAGCTCAAAGGAAGGCCAGTTGTATAGCTTATATCACCAGCATAACTGTTTTCAGCTGTGCTAACATAATTGCACAAGGGTTTTCTAATCAGACATTAGTCTTCTTAGGCGATTAGCAAACACAATGTACCATTAGAACACTGGAGTGATAGTTGATGGAAATGGGCCTCTATACACCTATGGAGATATTTCATTAGAAACCAGACGTTTCCACCTAGAATAGTCATTTACCACATTAACAATGTATAGTGTGTATTTTTTATGAATGTTATCTTTATTGAAAAAACAGTGCTTTTCTTTGAGAAATAAAGACATTTCTAAGTGACCCCAAACTTTTGAACGGTAGTGTATGTTTCATAGCGACATTTCTAGATAAGTGTGTCTCTGAACACGAATATATGTTTAATATCAACATGTCTCCATTTTGTTTAACTGCTCATCGCACCTCTTCCCTATTTAGACTTTGATTAATTAAACGCATTTGCAATTTGTGTCACATTTTTAACCGCGATGTAAAATTGGCTGCTATGCGTTGGCCAATTGCAGCTCACTAGGAGCCAGCTTCAGTGCATCGCTGCGCTTTCCTTTTATTAACAGCGGCATGACAACCACAGAGGCTGAGCTGTATTCCTTTTTGGGAAATGAATAGTTTTGTTTTAATGTTAAATATTTACAGCCCGTTCGTGTTTGACAGGACATGTGGTGAGGAAGGAATCTTGTTTATGTGCTGTTGTCAATGGAAACCAAGGGCCCACGTCTTCCTCTTAGTGAAGAATGGGAGGATCTAATGGGGTGTTGGGAGCTGTGCCCAGTCTCTTATGTAAGGGTTTACCTCTCCTTGTGCGGCTAGCTCACATAACCTTGCATGTACAGGTGTTCATCCATGCCAGTATATTTTCTTTTCGGAATTTCTATTTGGAGCTAAATTTGGACAGTTAACAAAGCTTAGGGGTCTTATCTCGTGCCTCATTCCTCTCATCAGAAATGAAATGCCGAAAATCATATTTTCTCTTCTCAAGATGAGATCAAAATGTTTAAGAGCGGAGGAAAACTGTTTTTAGTTTGATAAAACTACAGTTTTCAGGTTATCAAATTTAGTTACTGCATCCTTTATTATATTTCCCGCATAAAGATACACCTAACATGGTTTTGTCTAGATAACTCATTGAGATGGGGAACATGAAGGGAATATGAAGGGAAACCCTCTTATGTTAGAGTAAGTATATACGTCCGTGTTTCCATTGAGGACCTGAGAGGTCATTTCTATGCTGGGGCTCATAAATTACAGTGCAGTAACATTGATGTATATATGATATATACAATTCAACATATCCTTTATCTGTTCATCTAATTCGATATTTCAATATCGATATTGGCTTGGTTGGACATGAGGAGACACCCATGTCTGTTTGTCTGCAGTATCATCAGCTGAGCTGAAGTTGTTTGAGATCTAAGTGTGTGTGTGTGTGTGTGTGTGTGTGTGTGTGTGTGTGTGTGTGTGTGTGTGTGTGTGTGTGTGTGTGTGTGCGTGCGCGTAAATGTCCTTTCTTCAAATGTTCAGTGAGAATCAGAAGAAAAGGCTGAATCACTGACTTGATTGTACTCACTTTATGTCATGACCACAAGTATTCTCTCATACACACACATTCCAAGACTGTCAAGGGATTTGACCACTTCCAGGGACCGAGGAAAATGGACACGCCGTTCCCTTGAAAGGTCATCCGTACACACTCACAAACAGATTTATACAACAACTTTATACACTTTATGCTTCTGTGCTTCCCCTTATCAAGCCTCCAATATTAATCTCATCTGATTCCCTCTTTGTCCTCAATTAACCCCCGTTATCTTATTCACACACACACACACACACACACACACACACACACACACACACACACACACACACACACACACTGACTCCACCCTTTGTACGACATCAAACTGTCACTTCTGTTGCATGATCTAACCAGAAACAAGCGTCATCTTTCCACCCCTGGGACCCGTTTATGCAATTTGTTTATAAATGTGGTAGATTGTTCTGTATATTTAAAATACATACATCACGCGTGTAATAGGCCTTTTTTGGGTTAATATGAGTTTATAACGCCTTCGACGTATGGGCTCAAATCAGTCTCAATCATTGCAAATGCACAACGAGACTCACAAATGCGCACAGAACAGTTCACAAATATATTCATCGTCAAATATATTCATCGTCATTCGCTTCATTGCCGCCTTAGAGGGGCGTGGCTTATCTCTGTGGCTTGACTCAGTGGAAACAAGCGAATGACGCTCATGTGATTGGTTCAAAATGAGGGCGACGTCTGACAGATAGGTCTATGTTTTAAAAAACGCATTTGTGGTTTGAGCAAAAGCAGGGGAGTCTCAAAAATCCGTGCACAAATATGTAGCTATCCACAAATAAATACGGTACATAGAAATCCACAAACAAATAGACAAATCCACATAGAAATGCATAAATATATTTGTGATTTTTCTTTTACACTTATATAAATCGTAATTTATTTACGTGTGCATTGGAATATATTTGTGAATCTTTCTGCGCACATTTGCAAATTTAATATATTTGTAAATTGTTCTGTGCGCATTTGTGAATCTGTGTGTTTGGATTTGTGAGTCTCTCTATATATATATATATATATATATATTCATTCCCCCTTCATACCTGTCATAATGTTTAAGTTTGCTATAGTCAGTTGTCAGGTGACTATAATATAAATATTATATTGGTGATTAAAGGAAAAAAGTTAACACTAGATTCTTTTAAAATTAAAACATGCTGCAAAATTAAAAAGAGGACATCCAGAATGAAATACTCTGGTGATTTATTCCGCACTATAATCGACCAGTTATGAGCCAAATCTGTCATCCAAACACTTCATTTGTATAATACTAGTCAAAGCAAACTAATTAAAGCCAAATTACTCCTACTGAAAAAAAGTCAGTCACATTATAATTTCCCCCATTATCTCTCTATTGGCTGAAGGTTTGAATCATATAATGTGGAGCAATGCAGATGTTGATGAAAACCAGTTGTGAAGCGACAGTGAACAGAGTGTAGAAACCAGCAGACATTGGTCTCCCCAGGGCAGCGTGGTGGGATTGTGGGATGGGAATGAAGTGAATTAAAGACTGAGGTGTGGAAAGGGACAACAAGAGGGAGGAAAAGAGAAAAGAATGATGAACGGGGAAGAGGATAGTTTGACGGAAGAAAGGAGGCCGAGAGAGAGAGAGAGAGAGAGAGAGAGAGAGAGAGAGAGAGAGAGAGAGAGAGAGAGAGAGAGAGACAGAGAGAGGTTGAGGGATGGAGAACCGGTGGTTGTAGTGGTTATTTAACACACTGTCTGGCTGTCGCATGCACACAGCCTGGGTCACAGGGGCCGCACACAGTCTACACACACATATGAAACATGACAGCTTACCCTTCATTCAGTATAATTGACACAGAGTGTAAAACAGAGAGAGAGGAAAAGAGGAGGGAGAGGGGGAAAAAATAGTGTAAGTGGCAAAAAGTGGAGAGAGGTCAGGAGTATCTGTGCAGTTCCTCATCCAAAAGATGAATGTCAGCAGCGCTTCAATAAGTTACCTCCTTCAGCTATGTTTACCACTTTCAAACAGCTCTTTGTTCTCCCTTACGTTTTTGTATTTTCTAAATGTTTCTCCCAGAGTGAAAAGTATTATAACATCCATGTCTGGGTTTTTACTTTTATTGTGGCTCTCTGTCCCTTTTGACCGCTTGTCATAAAATGCCATTTGCTGTGAATTCATATATCAAATTTTTATAAGCCAGTCCCTTCCTGCCTTGAAAGCGTGGTGGTGAGTGTGGGAGGATTCTTGACTTCTTAACCATCTTTCCAGGTGGAGAGCTTACGTCCCGGAAAGAAAAGCATAGAGGCTGTAGGATATGATGTCAGGGAAGATTCCTGTTGATTTACATTGTTGATTCATACACAATGAAAAAAATATTTACAATTGCCCTTGGGCTTTGCTGTAAGAATCAGATTTCAATTGGAGTAAAGTCATCTTTTTGTGTGTGCGTGTGCAGACGCAGATTGTATCAGCATAAAGTGGAAAAATGGAATGTGCCTTTTGATGAGGTAGCAGCAGCTCACACGCACCCACACACTGCACACATTGCGTATATGCACACTTGCCTGCCCTTAAAAGCAGCCTGGCGTGTGAGTGAATGAGTGAGTGTTCCCAGATTTTCCCATCATTCCTCCCTGTAATCCCCCCAGACCTCCTTCTGAGGGCTGAATTTGCACGATCGCGCTCCCCGGGGGGTCACACACACGCCTAGACACACATGCCAACCCACACACACACAGACATGTGCACGTGAGGGCTTAAAGTTTTTGATAACCAGGGAACCATCATTGTATATATATGACAAATATCGTTATTATCTTGGTGTAAAGTCGACATGTCCCGAGCTGATCCTAAGTATCTCTTTTTGGACTGACCCCAAACTGCCACATAACTATCCCAAACCTATCGAGCGGAAATGTTTTGAGACTGGTGGAATAGTTTCATAATGCAACATGCTTTTTTAAAGCTTCTATCTCCTCTCTGAAACGAGGCTGGGACACATTGAAATGGGTTCAAGAGACAGATCTTGGCATCAAACGTATAACTCTTGGGGAGCATTCATGCATGGCTGTCTGTCTGCATCTATCTTTGGTGTGTGTGCGTGTGCGTGCGTGTGTGTGTGCGCATGTGTATGTGTGTGTGTGGGGCGGGGGCTGATGTGATTAGCCAAAGCCAGTGGAGTGAATAATATTGTGTCTGCCCTGAGTAGGAAGAGATGGAGAATGTAGCTGCTTCTCTTCATTATACAGCAAATCATCCACTCTCCTATCAGATATACACCCAAGTGTGCTTGTACACAAGGACACACACCACACACACACTTTTCTTATACAAATGGGCCCACTCACTCACACAAAGGGCTAGATCGCAGTTGCTGTGCACAGACATTGAAATGTTCTCATGTCTTCAGCCTTTGCAGCCAACTGTAACTGTATAAATATTGTTAGTAAACATAATGTCTATACGTATCTGTGGCTGGATAAAGAGCCACGCTGCTTCGTATCTTATCATCTGGACCAGCTGCTGAAATGACACATGATGTTTTTATGTCGATCAGCAAATAAATGACATTCCCTGGGCGATGTCGACTCTCTCTCTCTCTCTCTCTCGTTCTTTTGCAGATGTTTCCTTTCCTACATCGTCTCCCTCTCTCTTTCACCCCAGAGACTGTTGGGAGTGTTCTTGTTAAATATTCTTGATGCAACCAGGCATGCCGAGGGGATCATCAAAAAACAAGGACGTGCAAACATTATCGGAGCTTTTGGGATTGAGAGGGTATGGATGTGATGTCGGGCTGACTCACTTATCTATTCAACTGCAGAAAGTGCTGCACAGACAAAATGCCGAATGCAATCTTGCGTGTGTGGTTTGTGAATGAGTGGGAGCATTTCACACTTCCTTCACTCACTGACTGTCATATTTGGGTGTGTCACTGCATGTTATCTTTTAAAATGTGTGTGTGTCTGTTTCTCTGACTTTTGATGTTGCTGTTTTTTTAACATTTCCCCTACCTATAAAGGGCTTTGTGTCCAGTAGACAAAGCAGCCTCTGACTAAGAATATGCTTGAATCTCAAAGCATTAACAGCAGAGGGGTAAGGGTTTTAGAAACCGATGGAAGATTGGCAGCTGCTGTATCACGTTAGTTAGGGAAAGAGTTATTAGGGCAATTACCATTTGAACATGGTTTCAGATGCTGCTGTTGCCAGATGCTACATTATCTTTTCATTACATTGTGAAAGGTTGATGTTATATGGGGGGGGGGGGATCTAATATATAAAATACATGATGTACTGTATATCACCATAAGTTAAGAATTGTGTTTTTATCCGCTTAGAATGAGCATTTCATATCTACATGCTGTAGGGAGCGCCATGTTTCTGGTAGTCTAAAATGGAGAAACCAAGCGCTGGCTCTAGAGGGGGCCTTTCATGTTTTCCAGTAACCGGGAGGCCATGCTGGGTTTTCCGATATGCTTGGAAAGGGAGAGGCGAGCCTCGGGGGATTCAGTTGGTTGCAATCTGCAACCTGACTTAGTTGAATGGCACTAAATTCCTTTTCCTTTTAAGTTAAAAGTACAGGGCATTACGAGAAATCCGATTTATCGAATGCTGCAGTACGTGTGTATGCATGTTGCATTGAGTACTCATATATTTCCCTTGTGTGTTTTCAGGGGGGTATTGGTAGAGTCCCATGGCAGAGCACTGACCAAGATGGAAGACGACTCCAGACAGAAAATGTCCTCAGAGGTATTTCTTTACCAATACTAACAATAATCCTGATATATATATATATATATATATATACACACATCTATTATATTATATATATATATATATATACACACATCTATTATATTCTATATATATATATGTATATATATATATATATAGACACACATCTATTATATTCTATATATATATATGTATATATATATATATATATACACACATCTATTATATTCTTATTAGAAGGGTTTGTGGGCACTGACTTAGTCAATTCAATTCAATTCAGTTTATTTGTATAGCCCAATTTCACAAATTAAAAAAATTGTCTCGAGTGCTTTTTACAATCTACAATATAGACATCCTCCCCCAAAAACCTCACATCGACCAGGAAAAAAAAACTCCCCAAAGGGGAAAAAAGGGAGAAAACCTGGAGAGAGGAGAGAGCAGAGGAGGATCCCTCTCCTGATGGGATGATGTAATAATATGTGTGTAGTGTAACAGAGACAGATTTAGTTATATACAATACATTCAATATGATAGACAGTGTATGGTTAGTTCATAGGTATATTCCCAAGACCTCATCAGATCCATCATCAGGCAGGCAGGCGGTGGGGAGGAGTGGTGTCTCAACAGGACAGTGGCGAGTTCAGAGCAGGAATTCCGACCCAGCCAGACCATCAATCAGGAAGATAGATGCATGCCTCTCCGGAAGGTCCGATGACCCCGGAGGAAAAAAGAAAGAAAAGGACTTCCGGGGTTAGAGAGGAGTTATGAGATGATGAAGAGATGATAAGGAGAGAAAAAGAAGAAAAGAAGAGAAAAAGCTCATCGCAACCCCCTCGCGTCAGCTATAATATAGCAGCATATCAAGGAGGGCTGGGGGGCATGACCAGGGGCTGGAAAGTAGTTCAGCCCTAGAGGAAGGTCTTAGAGGTCTCTAAACGAGAAAGGTGACTGTGTCTGGACTGGGACTGACTGAAGCTGGAAAAATAAAAAAAAGCTGAGCTCTAAAGGCTCTGGCTAAACTTCTACTTTTTAAGACTTTTCTACCATAGGAAACTACAACTCGAAGAACACAAAGTAGTAGGGCAGTCTGGCAATCGTGATGGACAAGCATGATGGAGCAAGATATGAGCAGGCATCACCAATCAAGATTTTTGATTTAAAAGTTATTTTGATTAGTTTGATTTTAGTGGTGCAGAGCAGCAGTGCAGAGTGCTAGTGCAGGGAGTGATTTCTTTTCTTTCTTTAGCTTAGTGAGAGACCTGCAGCATTCTGGATTGGAGATTTATTGGAAGAAGGAGATTTATTAAAGCAGCCTGCTAATCAGGTCTCAGCAATCCAACAGTAAAACGTGATTTTTTTTGATACAATTTTTGAAAGAATTTTGAGATGAGATTTTGAAATTTTTTGATATTCAGAGATGAAGAAGGATAGATTTGAGAAGTGAGGATGAGAGTGAGTCCAAAGTCAGAGCAGAGGACCCCCACCCCCCAGCCCGTTGTCACCTTTTTCACCCCTCATGAGTTTGCAGGTATGACTACTGCTGATTACATATAACCGCTGTAATATAAACAATGCCAAACAGACTGACTCAGCCCAAAGCCAATTTTTCGGTTCTCTCGGGATCTGTGCTGATCCAGGCATTTTATTTGATGGAAAGCATCTGCCCTGAGACGGACTGGCGGCCTGTCCAGGGTGTCCCCTGCCTTCGCCCTATGTCCAGCGCCCCCGCGACCCTAATGAGGATGAAGCGGTATTGATAATGGATGGATGGATGGATGGAAAGTATCTGCTCTTTAAATCCTGATCAGTTTCAAGAGTGAAATGACCCATTTGGCTTCTTTTAAAGAAATGGAAACACACCGTGTGAGCAAGTTAACGGCTGGCACGATTTATTTCAATTGCCAACTCTTTTTGATTTAGACCATTACAGTAACAGTACACAATGCTGCTGAATTATCTCAAAGGTAGTCATTAATCGTGACCAGACATCCTCATAATTAACAAAATAATTGTTCTACTCTAATCCTATTGTGGAGTGCAACAGGATATTGGTGATTTGGTTTATAGATGTAATTATGCTTGATAAAATCAAACCAATCCAAACATTACTCATACGCTCAGTGACTTTTGGTGTATCTGTTCATGACTGGCAGACATTCAGTTCCGGTCTTGTAGTAAGTAAATAGACACTAGGACGGCTTCCAAGCCGTTGTCACAGTTTAGAGGAGTTTAACAGGGAGGATCCTGACGCACGCAATGTGGATAAGATTATGAGGCTCCAAGACCACCAGTCTGTTTGACACCAAATAGACTGAAAACACATACTCACGTACACAAACACACACAAATAAATCTGCCTTTTATTAGTCAAACAGTGTAGTAGTGTCTCTTGCACTGTCTGCCTGTCTGGCTGCAACAGGCACCGAGGTTTCGTTGAACGTCTCAACAAAGAGGATTTCTTTCTTTTTTTAGATGTATATAACACATTTTAATAGTTAAATCACTGTTGTCTCATGTCTGTATTTTCTTTTTGTCTTGTTAAGTTACCGTTAGAACAACATTGTTGTCAGAGCTTTGCCTTTTCTTTAGGATCAGGAATTGCCCCAGTTGTCAGATTGTACGTAAAACAATCAAACAGAATCAGTTGAATACAATAATTATATAACGGAAATAACACGATACAATTCAAACAATTTTCTTGCTGTAATGACTCATTGTAATTATTTTCAGTCACGACACTCTTTGCCTCAGAAATGATAACATTTGTGAATTTTTTTTCTTTTTTCTTTCTGAAATATGAATAATGTACCTGCTTTAAATTGATTATTAGCTCACACTATGCACTGAGCTATTCCTCATATAACTGGAAGTGGATCAGATGATTGATCGCAGAGGCAAAGTTGTTGTCAGCTGCGACACATATTCACTTTGAAAGAGCAACGACCAATGAGGGAACACCGACAACTTGACCAGCCAATGATGTGACTCCATCACTCTCTCAGTGAATCAGTGACAGACTCCCACAGGCCTCGCCTTGCAGTGGTTCAGCCAAAAATGCAACATGCAGTACATACCATCTGACAGATATACACAAAGACTTACATCAAAGCATACACTGCACATGTAAAAACAGATATTTATATATAGCTACCCGATTACATATGTGTTATTATCATCTTAAGAGAATCATGCGATTGCTTGCATGTGCTTGCATGATTGAGTCTGCACCTCTGTGTCTGTATATTGTGATTTAGGAATTATATTTAGTCATTTTATTTATATATCTATATATATATATATATCTATATATAGATATATAAATATACACACTGTATATACATACTCACTAATCATTTTCCATTCACAATAAGGAATAAATCATTTTTGAAATACATCACCCCTTGAGTCAGCTTTCACTCTCTGGGTGTAATATTTGCACCAGAACTGTTTCCACACACATGTTCATACAATAGTTATTGTTCATTATGGGCTTCCTGTCTTATTCCTGTGATGGAAAGGAAATAACTCTTTGAATACAAATGGCAGCTGTGCACATGCACACATACACACACAAACCATCCTCACACGCACACTCACCAAGCATAGAGGAAGTGATGTTTTCTCACTTGATCCAGCACACGCAATCTTAGCCTCTCATACAGTCTCTCAACCCACAAGCAGATCACACACGCACAGGCTGAAATATATACACGTTTTCACACACCATCTTTTTTTTTTCTCTGTCACCCAAATCCATTATTTTCTCTCTTTTCCCCAGTTGCACACATAAATGCACACACAAAGAAAAACACAACACCATGACCTAAGCCCGTGGCACAGGCGCTCAGATCGTCAGATCTTCTAGAAAACAAGGTAGCTCTGGCTAAGCCTGACTGAAAAATATGTCACATGCAACTTTAGCCCTCTCGGGTGTTTCATGTCACTGAAAAATTCAATTTCTGACTGCCAGAGTTTGATGACAAGGCCAGTCACACAGCTGTCATTGTCACACTTGTGCCCTATATATTATTAAAGAGTTTAGACATTGGTTTTATTTGGAGCCACAGTATAATACAACTAATGTCTCATCTCTATGTACAGTGTGTTTTTTGTACAGTGTTTTTTTAAATATGTTTCATATTTCTATTATTATTACAGTTACTATTATTATAGTGTGTTTGTTTTGTACCTCTGTTGACTCGGAGAACCCTGCAAAAATAATTCCGATGTGTCTGGACTGCTGGTCTAGGCACAGATGGCAAATAAAAAACCTTGAATCTTGAACCTTGATCTCTGACATTTTCAGT
This sequence comes from Pseudoliparis swirei, assembly GCF_029220125.1. NCBI lineage: Eukaryota > Metazoa > Chordata > Actinopteri > Perciformes > Liparidae > Pseudoliparis > Pseudoliparis swirei. The sequence goes on from NC_079407.1 coordinate 7,939,925, forward strand.
TTGTTTCAAGCTTCTTATTAAACTCTGTAACAAAGTCTTGTGTGACCGTCTCCTTCCTGTTTACATACCGTGAGGAAAGCGCCACTCCACTCTCCCTTATAGACTTAGAATTTGAAGTGGGCCTCAGGATGTCGGCTAGACTGAACATCTACTTGGAGTTTTTTGGAGGATCTTATATGGTGAAATGCAATAGTGTTGTCATTGCTGTGTGAGAGAGAAAAGAACACACACTCTTACACTGGTGTGTCAATGTATCCTTTGTCTTCCTCTTTGATTTTGTAGCTGGCTGCCGCCCTGAATGGGCAGAAAGCCCAGAATGCATTGCATCTGAGGGAGCAGATGGAGGAGTTTCGCAGGGAGGTGGAGTTGGAGCTGACAATTGACAGGGAGAAGAACCGAGCGCTGCTTCTCCAATACCAGCGGGACAGCGCAGAGCTTCAGGAGAAGGTGCATACATGTCAATTATAAATTTAAATGAAGATAACACGGAACACAACACAATATTAAACTGCAGTAAGATATCAATGACATTTGTAATAGACATCTTATCCTTTTTATATTCACAATATAAAGCGTCTTCAATACTCCTTTTTTTGTCTTTCTTTCTATGCCATCCTCTCCATCCAGCTTTCCTGTTCTAGCCCCTTTCTATCTTTCAATCACCACATTTTAAGAAGAAATAAAACAAGTTCACATGAAGATAGATTCCTCCGTAGTTGCAGAGCATATGACAGACCATGCGTCACTCAGGTTTTTTCTTTTTCTTCTGCTGTCTTTTTCAACTTTAAAAAAATCTTTTTTCTTCTCCTTTTGTCTGTCCATTTCCTCTCTGGGACTTCCAGGAATTTAAGACCAGGACTTCCCATTTAGTTTTTGGATGTAATGCTTGTCTGATGAACCTATGCTGTTGTCTATAGTGTGTGTTTAATATGGGTAATCTAATTCCCTTACATGCCTTCCACATTATTGGAAACAGCATTATGAACACACGCTCTACAGACTAGTGATGCGCATGCACACGCACGCACACACACACACATACACTCACATACACTCACGCACTGACAGTGTGTGAATGACCCTGTGGTAAGTCTCTGTATGTACTGAGGGGATACAGACGGAAGAAAGACGGAGAGAGGCATAAAATCTAGACAGTGGGAGTTAGACAATGGAAAAGAATGAGACATTAGGTGTACAGGCTTCCTATTGTTACCACACACTGAAATATATAACCGCCCACAGCACAGCTTATACTATGAGTCAGAACAAAACACAAGGATGTTTCAATCTACTTACAATCAAGAATATGTGGTAACAGTGGATGAATTTTCGTCATCTAGTAAAAAGTCTACTCAATTCCAAATGTACCCCTTCAGCTTCCATTGTGTCTGGCACTGCATATTCCCCTTCTAGCCACTTCCTGTGCAACATCTCGACGGGCTAACGGAAAACATGTTGCCTCCAACATGTGGCACAGAACCTATTAACATCTATGTCATCTTGATGCCCGTGTCATTTTGTTGCAGATGTGGGTGAGTCAGTGTAAGATCAGAAAGCTGAAAAGCATCACTGATCCACGAATGGGAATCTACTATGTATTCTTCTCCAGCTAGAGGAGAGAGAGCAGGTGCTGCGCGGACTGCAGGACAAGCTGCAGGAGGAGAGGGGAAACCGGGTGGAGGAGAGCAGGAGGAGGAGGAGGAGTGAGGAGGAGGAGACACGTCGGGAACTGCAGCGCTCCCAACAGCAGGAGGCACTGCAGCTGAGCCAAGAGAAGGCTGGACTGCAGCTAGTGACGGAGAGAAATGCTGAACTTCAAGATGAGGTGTGTGTGCGTGTGCGTGCGCGTGCGTGCGTTCGTGCGTATGTGTGCGTGCGTCCAATTGTCCACACAAGAATAAGAAATTCAGAAAGCATTTTGTTCATGTGAAAACAAAATGAGATTTTCATTTGATTCATAATCTTCTACTGGTATGTTTCTCCGACTATGCTTTTCAAACAGCGTACGATTCAATTTAGTAAGTGTGTGTTTTTTGTGAGTGCAGTCACAGCAAAAGGAAGTGAGTGAGTGTGCATGCTGTCACACACGCACATACAATCACACACAAGCAAACTCTTGCCTTCTCGAGCAACTTTGACTCTCACTTCTCTTAGAATGTACCTCGTTTGTCTCCAGGCGCAGGTTCCCAGTTCGGATTGCATTTCCACCGCCTCTCAGCGGCTCTCATCGTGTCACCAGGCTCTTAGCTGACATAGTAAACTACGGAAAAAGTGCTGACAGAGCGCCCAGTGTTTACTTGAGGAAGGGAACCCTCAGCGAAACTGATGAGAGTGAACCAGTAAAGTAGTTTGACCAACACGATGAGCTCAAAGACACTAAAGTGCTGTGCACAGCTGGAACTCTCTGTGGGGCCGTCACCAGAGGCAGGCCTCTCTCGCATAACACTTGCCACTGTAATCCGTTGCTATCGTAGGCATTAGTGCAGCATTATTACTGTGAAATCCTAAATGCTCGTAACGACTGTCGGCTCAACACCATATACATTTACGCGTGGAGCAAATCTTGTGTCGAAAACTTGAACAATCCCAGTTGAATTATAAATGTTGGGGCAAAGTTCCCACTGAATAATTGATTTAGCATTTCACCCTAAACAGTTGTTTGTACCATGGTGCACAAACGGGACTGTCCATTGTACGCAACAACAGAGGAATCATTGAAGGCTGCGAACAGTTGGTCTTTCTATTCATTTATATAGGATGGGATGCCTTGTCTAAGGTGGAGGATTGGGTAATATACAAGTCAATTTATACATACAGTATCACAGAAAACACATCAATTAAAGTTGGAGACGGGCATCCATCTGAAGACTAGAAAGTCATTAAGTCAAGTAATCCCGACTATCTTCTTCTTTGCACTTCTGCATCACCTCCTCCTCCTCCTCCTCCACCGTCTCACTCTTTCATTCAGCTCAGCTTTGTCCTGCTGCAGTTTAAAAAGCCCTCTAACAGTCAACCCACTGTCTCTTTAACCGCCTCCCTCTCAGAGTGCTTGTCCAGATAGGTTCAGCCAGTTCAAGGTGCCCTGATGACAATTTCACAGCTGACATGCTCTTTTATGTCATTTGTGGACCTTCAGCACAGCAGCTCCTTCCCCCAACCACAGTTTTCTTTCTGTTCTTTCTCATCTAATTTAAAAGGGCCATTTTTTCTCTCTGCTGTGTTTGTCGTTTTTAGAGCAGATCAATCAATATAATCCCTTTTAAGATGACCTTTTGATTTGTATTTCTCTTTTCCTTTCTTTCTTTATGTCTTTCTTTCTCCCTAGCCTTTTAACACTGTCCTTCAGTGCTGTCTCTAATGATCCCTCTCGGTTCTTATCTAGTTCCAGCTCGAGCTTCTATCGTCCTGTTCTTTAGAATAGTTTTATTGATCTTTGGATGTTTGTATGTGTGTGTTGGTTCGAGATAGTCAGGTTTTGATCACGACCTTGTGATATCGCTCTGTGGCCGAGATACCGTCACATCATTACATGCTCGAGCATGCGAGTGACCTTTTAACCAGTCAATTTTAAAGATACATCAAAGAAAAAAAATCATTTCAGGAATGAACAACAGAAATTAGAAATTATTTTTAAATTTAAAAAAATCTGAACAATGCTATTTTAGGCATTTAAAGGACTTTTTTAGCCCTTTTTTCCACATTTCTCTATTAATTCTGGGTCTTACTGGGCACCTATACCAACAGATGCTGAACCTGATGACATTATGAGGCTCCTGTTTCTAGTTAAACCAATAAATCAGCACACCAGTCACTAATGCAGAATTTCTTTTGGGAACAGGTTTTCCACTCCAAATGACCTCCTCCATGGACTGTTTTCAGTTTGGTTTGTTAGTCTGTTTGTTTGCAGGATTACAGAAAAACTACTGACCCGATTTCCATGAAACGTGGTGGAATGGTGTGCAGGTGGTCCAAGGAAGAACCCACTAACTTATGGAGCAGATTTTCCGCGGCTCTCGGAGTGCTCTTATAGTTCATCAATGTTGTTATGATTGAAAAACCAAGTCCTGTGTCTTCTTCTTCTTCTTCTTCTTAGAGGGTCCAGGAGGTTTCCCGTCTGTCTCTGATTTATTGGATAGTCTATATACAATTAATATTTACACATGGCTGATAAAGTACGGAATTGAGGTGAGAAATGAGGAAATGAGGAAAGCTTCGGTGTGTAATTGTGCACACGGACACACACACACACAAGAACACACACCCAAACATTCTGGTGGTTCCCCATGTCGTCCCTCCCTCCCCTCCCTTACTCTGCTTTGTATTTTATGTCTGCTCCCAAATTTTTTCCCTTTGTCTTTTATTTATTTATTTAGTTTCCCTCTCTCGCTCTCTTCTTCTGTCTCCCTCTGCCTGTCTTGTCTTCCCCCCCCCCCCCTCTCTGGCCTCATTGCAGCTGGACAAGAGGAAAAGGTCACTGTGTCTGGGGGAAAAGACGTCTGACTTTTAACCTCACGAACAACACTGAGGACACACACACAGTAGTGCCTGTGTGCGTGCCTGTGTGTGCATGCGTGCGTGAGAGCCTGTGTGCGTGACTGTGTGTGTGCCTGTGTGTGCATGCGTGCGTGAGCGCCTGTGTGCGTGACTGTGTGTGTGCCTGTGTGTGTCTGTGTGCCTGTGTGTGTCTGCGTGCCTGTGTGTGTCTGCGTGCCTGTGTGTGTCTGTGTGTCTGTGTGTCTGCGTGTGTGTCTGTGTGCCTGTGTGCGTGTCTGTGTGTGTGCCTGTGTTTGTCTGTGTGCCTGTGTGTGTGTCTGCGTGCCTGTGTGCATGCCTGTGTGCGTGCCTGTGTGTGTCTGTGTGCCTGTGTGTGTCTGTGTGCCTGTGTGCGTGTCTGTGTGCCTGTGTGTGTGTCTGCGTGCCTGTGTTTGTCTGTGTGCCTGTGTGTGTGTCTGCGTGCCTGTGTTTGTCTGTGTGCCTGTGTGTGTGTCTGCGTGCCTGTGTGCGTGCCTGTGTGCGTGTTTGCGTGCCTGTGTGCGTGTCTGCGTGTTTGCGTGCCTGTGTTTGTCTGTGTGCCTGTGTGCGTGTCTGCGTGTGTGCGTGCCTGTGTGCGTGTCTGCGTGTTTGCGTGCCTGTGTGCGTGCCTGTGTGCGTGTCTGCGTGTGTGCGTGCCTGTGTGCGTGTGTGCGTGCCTGTGTGCGTGCCTGTGTGTGTGTCTGCGTGCCTGTGTGCGTGCCTGTGTGCGTGTCTGCGTGTGTGTGTGCGTGTCTGCGTGTTTGCGTGCCTGTGTTTGTCTGTGTGCCTGTGTGTGTGTCTGCGTGCCTGTGTGCGTGTCTGCGTGCCTGTGTGCGTGTCTGCGTGCCTGTGTGTGTGTCTGCGTGCCTGTGTGCGTGCCTGTGTGCGTGTCTGCGTGCCTGTGTGCGTGTCTGCGTGCCTGTGTTTGTCTGTGTGTGTGTCTGCGTGCCTGTGTTTGTCTGTGTGTGTGTCTGCGTGCCTGTGTGCGTGCCTGTGTGCGTGTCTGCGTGCCTGTGTGCGTGTCTGCGTGTTTGCGTGCCTGTGTGCGTGTCTGCGTGCCTGTGTGCGTGTCTGCGTGCCTGTGTTTGTCTGTGTGCCTGTGTGTGTGTCTGCGTGCGTGTCTGCGTGCCTGTGTTTGTCTGTGTGCCTGTGTGTGTGTCTGTGTGCCTGTGTGCGTGCCTGTGTGCGTGCCTGTGTGCGTTGCCTCTGGAATGTGGTTTACAGTGTTAGATTAAATGTGGGGGCTCTGGGGGTCTGCGTGTGACTCCCATCTAATAGCCCTGTAATCCTGCTCTCACTAGGAGCCCCTAATGGTGGCTGTCTCCCTCTCTCTCTACCGCAAGACTTGCATGCAAGACATCACATGCATACACACACATGCAGGATGTAACACATGCCTGCATATAAAGGAGGAGACTCACACTACAAGTCTTGCACACACACATAGAAAGGAAGTGGCCAAACACGTATGGGTAAACTGTCACTCTCTAGCTCACAGTAATTGCAGACAACGGCATAAGGCGTGACACACTGCACATGGAACATACATATAGAGGCACATAGGCACCTATTAACACTTACGCATATGCTGGCTATTATAGACACATGAAAAGAAAACTGTATGCAAAAAGATGATTGTAAAAAGAGAGTTTACACACATTTACTGCATGCCTTTCATCATTGGGGATTCCCCTCAGAGACATGCACACACAGAGATGGTGGAGCTAAATGTCATCCCTTAATGCAACACGTCAACCCCAAAATGAACTCTTGCATATAAATCACTCGCCCTGTGTTACATTGAATTTTTGAAGCTAACTTTTTCTCGCACGACTTCGAAGAATTAAAAAAGAAGAAGAAAACTAGACAAATTTAATGTGAGCCACGTTTACTTCCTCACGACTATATATATATATATATATATATATATATATATATATATATATATATATATATATATATATATATATATATATATATATATGACTTGGACTATACTGTGCGAGTTGTGTCAGTTTGTAAATGGATGTTTTGATATAGTTTTATTAACATTTACTTCAGTTTATAAATCATCTTACTGTAATTTAGTTTTAAACACATCTGAGTATTTTATGTGATATTTGCTTTCTTTGTTCAGTATCTTATGACGGCTATTGTCCGGTAACTTTAAAAAAAGATGTTGCTGTATAACTGGCATTGCTGAGTCAGTTTGTTGACTTTATGAATATTCTACTTGAGCTACTGTAACTATGTTTAGCCATAGAATTGTTTTAAAAGAACATATGTGCCGAATGTGTGAGTTGATGACTTATGACTTGTGCGGCGTACATTATATTAGACTACAACGAGCAATCTGCCATAATCTTTCGTTAAAGTATCTGTTCATATCTAGTCTTTGGGTTTGTTACCCAACCATTTTAGGATGCATACAACACAAGTTATCAATGAGCAGATGGTCGAAATGACGTAAACCATTCAAACGGCACGTGTTTGTAATAAAATGAGCCAGTGAACAGTGTGTATGGACGTGCGCCATACTGGGAGGAAATGCATGTAAAGGAATGAGAAAGCTATGAAGGGCTTTGCGAGAGCAGCATTTTTTACCTTCGCATTGAAAATGCGGAAGGTTATGTTTTGATCGCCGTGTATTTATTTATTTATTTATTTATTTATTTGTATGCGTGTTATTCGCAGAACTCAAAAAGTATTGAACCGAATCGCATGAAATTAGGTGGGATGATTGGTTATTCTCCGGGGACCATTTGATTAGAATTTGGGATCAATCTGGTCAAAGGTCAAGGTCAAGGTCATGGAAAGGTCAAACTCTTTTTTTTACCATAGCACGATACATTTTTGTCCAATTGGCATGAAACTAATGCCAACATGTTCATAATTCAATGCCCAATCTTGTGATATGCGAAGGTATGCGCTCTACCGAGTGCCCATTCTTGTTTATTATTTGTTTTTACTTTGGCTTAAGATTTGAAGCGAGCAGCTTTCCTTTTTTTGTCTGGCCGTCATATAGCAAGAGCTGTAGTTTATATAAGTAGACCTGAAGACGTAAACAATGTAACGTATCACATGATAACCTCCCACCAACACCTTTTGTTTATATTGTTTATCGATTTTGGAAAGAAATGCACACATACTGTTAATATGTTTCTGTATAAATAGTTAATGTCGATACATTTTATTTGAGTTTATAGCTTGCTATGTCTGTATGCCGTTTGGGGTATTAATCGGTGGTTATTTAATCTGTGTATTCATTTTATTTGTGCCGTACATGCTATTAATGCTGGGTCGCTGAGACTGTGTTCAGGGGGCTTGATCGGGTGGGTCTCTTGGTTTATGTCGGTGTCAGCGAGCTGCTCTATTTTAAGATAATAGTTTATGTTCATGTACCAGTTATTCAAACGCAATACAACTTGAAAATAAGTCAGTCACACAGCCTCAAACTCCAGCATTGTTCTTAACTCACAAACATGAGTTTGTATTGATTTCTCAGAAAGAACAGGAACATTCTTATTTCCCGAAAGTTATCCTTTTTTTTTGGAGGGGTTGAAACTCAAACACGACACACTAAATGACTTAAATACTACTCTCTCTCTCTGTTTCTCTCCTCTTTCGGTCTCTCTCTCTCTCTCTCTCTCTTCCCACCCTCCAGGTGGCGTTGCTCCAGGAGACAGTAAGGAGGGAGTGTGAGGAGAGGGAGGATCTGACTGCTGCTCTGTCTCGAGCACAAGGGGAGCTTCTTAGCCTGCGATCCCTAGCATCCCATCAGGGCTCCTCCAGGTCTCCTCCAAACCCCATAAAGAGACAAACACCCCCAGGGAACAAGCATTTCCATCTTCATAGTCAAACCCGGGTAACTCTTGCTCGCTCTTTAAACTCCCCAAACACACTGCGACCCTCCCCTCCCTTGACAGACAAAGAGAGAGGCCAGGGCACAGATGAAGGACGAGCGAGGAGGGGTTTTGAGTCTCGGAATGGAGATGAAAAAAGACGAGAGGGGACACTGCCCAGACTGAGAGCCGGCAGCACAGTGGGCGAGGTCAAACGTAAGGTCAGTTTAGCGACGGAGAGGAAGGAGAGACTGTAGAAAGAAATCAGGGTGTTACAGTGGTTCAAAATAAAACACTATTTCAATGTTGTTTTAAAATAGTTTTTTTGTATCGTATTTTAATGTGAACCATGTGTTTTTAATAGTATTTTATAGTTCCCTAAGAGTCACACAGTTTAGTCAAATATTCCATAATTGTCTACTCTAAAACTCACACACATACTTATGGACACATTAACACACACTTTATGCACAAGACACAGTCCTGCTCGACCAGCAGTAAACTCCCCAGACACACACACCCTCTGACAGACATGCACTTGTTTTCTCACAACCCCAATCACGCAGTCTCAGTGGCACGCACAGGATAAACACACACACACACACACACATGTACACACAGACACATACAGCCTGTCACAAGGGCAGGGCTGAAGGAGCATGACAGCGTGTCCCCTGCCACCCGTGGACACAAAGAAAAGGCAGGCCAACACAAAAGAAACTGTAAGGCAAGCACCCCCAGACACACATGCACACGCAACAATTACCAGCCCTCACCAATCAGGCATTGTGTGTTATTGACATCATTCACTCCGTGCAAGGTCTTTCCACTCCGCCCCCTCTCCAACCCTTCACACCCCCCCCCCCTTCCTCTCCCTCTACATTTGGGACGAATTGGCATGATGGGAGAAATGTGTGAAGTGTGTGTGTGTGTGTGTGTGTGGCATGGAACTCATTTCCCCATTTACTGGCACACATGGAAAGCTTTTAGTTTGACTTCCTCGTGTCTCTGTCTTCCAACCCATCTGTGAATGCCGTTCCCACTGAAAGGTGGGCTGATGATGGTTTTGTCCTGCCAACGTTTCCTCTGTTTGCCAAAACACACACGTATGGCTTCAGGTCTCGGTCCGTGGGGACAGGACGTTCTGAAATATAAAACAATGAACAGTCTGTTTCATACAAAGTACATGTTCTACCTCCTCTGCTTTTGTCACGATGGTTAAAATGTAACTTTTCCTGCTCCACATGACAAAGTGGTTCATGGTTTTTTTTTTCGTAAGTTGACTGCCTTGAATTCGAAATATATAATATATTACTTAAGTTTTTAAATAATTTTATGACCTGGGTGTGCATACAATTTTTAATAAGCTTTCCTCAGAAAACTTCCCCCACAACTAACACTCCCTCGCTGCCCCTTTATGAAAAACAGCAATACATATTCCGTTTATGTGACAATGGCTTTTTCTTTTGTGCGCCGCCGCTGACTCTTTGTTGCCTTCCTGTGGCCTTGTGTGTGTTTACTCATTGCATGAGACTTCGCCATGTGTGTGTGTCTCCAGTGAGTGATTGTTTCCGTCCTAACACCCCCATCACTCAGTTTTCTCAATCAAGTAAACTCACCGAAGGACATGGATTATAGTAATCATCACAATGTGGTGTGTGCGTGTGTTAGTGAGAATGTTCCTGAACCCAAATGATTCTTTCATTCACATCGAGCAATATAAAGTGATTAAAACCATGTATTAATTTCGCACAGTAATGCATTCATTCATTTCGCACAATAAACAGAAAAAAAATGTTTTGCTCGAGAATTCATTTCCAAAACATTCTCAACTCAAGGTCAAGTGGACCTTGAGTTGAACATTAACGATGGCTTGAGCTGGCTTGTTCCAAAACGTGTGGCCTGATCAAGTGGTCTTCATCAGCGGACGAGGTTCTCGCTGTATATGTTAAAAACGTTCCATTGTTCTGAGCACTTGTATTCAATTATGGCTTAAACTACTTCTATCAACTTGAGTTTGGATTTAAATCAGGAACCTTGTAATCGAAGAATACCTCGACAACAAGAAGAAGAAGAAGGAGACGGTATTTGTTGCCAACTTTCAGCCCTTAACAGTTCTAGATGCTCAGTGCAACTCATACCTTGTCATCAAAGTTCCAAAAATGGAATTAGTAACATTAACGATGGCTGAATTCTATTTGGCTGCTTCAGTTCCAGAGTTCTCGTATTGTTCTGTCACACTGACATAGGGGACTGGGTCACTTGAACAGAACAGAGCCATTATTAAAGTTCCTATTTCCACCTGTTTCTCTTCTTTATTTATCCTGTTTTTTCAAAACGTCTGCCGTGGAAAGGGTCCACACCAGACAGAGGCTGAGCTTTTGACAAGCGCTCACATTCTCCCTGCACATGCTCTTCGGACCGATGACATTTCCTTTCATCCCGGTTAAACTTCCTCCCACCGTGACCTGCATGTCTGCTGTGTATTTTAAGAGGTCGCCTCTTCTTATGCCAGTCAGTGGCATAAACACACTCTCCCTGCTTCTACACTGTTCTGACGACACACAAACACCCCCCTCTGGAACACACACACATCATTTTTTAAAATGTTTTTGGCCTTATTTTATTATCAAACCACTGTGACCCTGTTTTTAAAAAGGATTTCCTTCGAGGCTTCTCTTACTGTGCATTCACTTTATTTCCGATCCAGTCAACTCTCTTTTCTACTCCTACCTTAACCATGTTTGTGTGAATAGATAGAACCCCTTGAAGTGCTTTGTACATATTGAGATGTATGTCACAGGCTTACAACATAAAGAACCATTATGTTGACTTGAGTGATCGCACTATAACGTTCAAATGTAATCAGCCTGAACAAATTCGCCTCACACACAAACAGTCATATGTAAACACACCAGGCATGCCTTGCACACACATTTGGAGTGTGATCTCCTCGCAGTAATTATCATAGCAAGGCAGGCACGCACACGTGTCCCTGGTAAATCTGCAAGTTGCTCGTAAATACACAGGGAGTGGCGTGTGTGTGTGTGTATAACTAAGCCCTTGTTCGTCACTGGGCGGCCCTAAATGCCTCTCTCCTGCTTCGTTTTTGGTCGTTCCGGAATTCTGCTGTCCCGTGAGCCCTCCCACACCCTATAATTAGTGTCACCAGGGCAACCGGAGAAAGAATGCTCAGTATTCTTGTTGTCGTGGTAACTGCGTAAGTGCAGGCCGAGGTGCTGGTTGTAGGTTAATGACGGAGACAGTGGTTAATGACGGGGACAGTAGTGAGACCTCAGTCTGCCACCTCATGTGGTGTATTAGGAAAACTCCTCTGTGTGTGCATGCGTGCGTGTGTGTGTCTTACATGCCACATAGAGCCTCAAACAGGTTATGAAAGCAGAACTTTGTGCCATGATTGCACGATTATGCTATTTGCTATTGCTTACAATAGCTTTACACACACACACACACACAATCTTAGAAAAAAAGTATCTGTTGTATCTGGGTAAGATTTCATCCAGCAACCAATGAAAATAAAGCATCCTGGAATTGCGCGCGACTGATATCCGAAAGTTTCGTTCTGCGATGGTGGGGGTGGATATGTCACTCTTGCCTGTCTTCAAAACTTAAGAGCCCTGAGAATGTTTGGTTCAACATTCACAGAAACAAACAACAGACACGCACTGCAGCTTATATATTCAGTATATAAGTCCTCATAAGACCCATTTTAAACCCAGGAAGATCATACTCAGGGCACCTGATTTTTCAGAAACCTCAACAGCTAGGTCTCTGGTTCTCTCTGCTGTCTGATTTTAGTTACTGCATTGCTTCAAGCAACACGATCACGGAGGCTAATCAGTGAGTGAACACAATGTTCCCTGTACTTGCTAATCACATGACGCTGCGCCTTCTTTCACAGAACCAATGCCAGAGTCTTAAAATCAAGCACAGAATTTGTCTTAACCGATCTGGTCCTGCTCCCCCGGCCTGGGTCGCTGCTTGAAACGGTTAAACCGGAAATTACAAAGCTCATATTACTGACGTCCTTTTACATTGTGTGAAAATCACGCTTGCAATCACAGATTTCATTTAAACATGTGTTTGGTTATTCTAAGTTTCGGCTGTGACTCATATTTCTCCTAAATGGCGGATGGATATGTTCCATGGGTGAGAAGTCCGACTTTCCCGTAACGGACGTCACTGAAACGGTTGGTGGTGAGTCGATTCCTTCTGTTGCCTTCGCGTGGTGTTGGAAACGACTCACGACCTCCTACAATAATTAAATTATCTAACGAGATGCTTGTGTTTCTAATATTAAGTAATATTTAGGCCGCTAAATATATAAGGGATATACAGGGGATATTATGTTAACTAATTGTAAAACCGAACCTCCGGAAAAGAACACTACTTGTATAAATCAAATAAGATATGTTCATTTTTAAAACGTATTTTCTGGTGTTTTCTTTAAGGACGCCTGATCAGAGGTGTTGTAGTATTTATGAAGATAGTGAAGTTTTAAACCAACAAATATTTTTTTAGCATCCATTTGTCATCTAAAATATTAGGAAACTCAGCTTACGTGGAGCTCGTGAAGGAAGCATGAGATACCATCATATGTAATGGCAATACACTTCGCTATAAGTATCTTAGGTCAGCGGATCTGTTTTTGAACTATTTATTTGTATAAAGCTTGATTACCTTTTTTAGACTGCGGCTGCATTAGATAGAAAGTTAAGATAAAAGAAGAACAATAATCGAAAAATAAGTGACCACTAGATTAACGGAGTTTTATTACATTCCATGTTAGTTCGTGAACATTCGTGAAGTCATGTCGTTTTTTAACTGCGATGTGCTATTGAGGGACTATTTTATCGGCGGGGATGTACACACAAACGTCTGGGTGCAAACAAGGCTGTGACGTCACGTGCTTTGTAGTCTCCCTGCTCCGCGGTAGTTCCGTCGAAACTGGACGAGCTTGTCGCTGATATCCGATAATCGCTCTTTTTTCGGGTGAAGATGGCCGCGGGTCCCCTTTCTGTATCGTCCAACGCATCCACGAACAACGATGGCATCCTTATCGGTGACAAAGTTTACTCGGAGGTGTACCTTACGATTGACAACTCGCTCATCCCGGAGGAAAGGCTCTCGCCGACACCGTCGATGGTCGACGGCCTCGACTTGAACACAGAGACCGACCTTCGCATTCTTGGGTGTGAACTGATTCAGTCCGCGGGAATTCTCCTCCGGCTACCGCAGGTACAACTCCGTGAATCCTAATATATTCTAATATGTCTGGTGTTTTTATTTGCCCCGAGCAAATGTTTATATTGGTTTCTAGTCTCGAGCACATCGCGGCCTGCTGTTAGCAGCTTGCTACTGTTGGCGTGGTGTAGTTAAAATGGCGGCGGTCCATTGTGCAAGGTTAGGCCTGCTTCCACGAGTCCAAATCTAATGGTCTGTGTTTTCCTCGACAGGTGGCAATGGCAACGGGGCAGGTGCTGTTTCATCGTTTTTTCTACTCTAAGTCCTTCGTCAAGCACAGTTTTGAGGTGAGTCAGTTTAAGCGTGTCTTCTTTGTCATGCCGCCTGTTCGCCGCTTGCTAGCGTAGCTCATCGTTGTGGTTACGTTCACGGCAGCCATATTGTCGATGCGTTGTACCAGCGTTATTTGAACTGCTGGAAGACGGAAGAGGGGGAAGACGGAATAGACTTAAAATCGGAACACTGACACTCGGAAGTACAGAGATGATACCGAATAAAAACATTATTCCCTTTTCTCTAATCGAAGACTTAAATAATATGCAACTGTTGAAAACATCTTGGAGGCAATCTTAAAATATTCAACTTGTCATTGGTTGGCTGGTCAATGTAACAATATACATTCTATCAGTAATATCAATAACTTAATTGTTCAAGATATATTACAATTGTAGACAAATAAATGTCTTGATACATTTGTGTCTCTTCATTGGAATATTTTGATGTTTGAGTACTCTTTGTGCATGGCATAGGTTATTTAACTGTGTCTTCCAATCGTTTGTTTCAATTATCTTCTTTCCAGATTGTTGCAATGGCTTGTATCAACTTGGCCTCCAAGATTGAGGAAGCACCGAGACGAATACGAGATGTCATAAATGTTTTTCACCATCTGAGACAGATGAGAGCCAAAAAGTAAGTATCGCCATTGGGAAATAATACACGTTTTTTTTTTTTTAAATGGATCGTTTATCCAATGTTATGTTTTTATTTGTTGTGAAAGTGCTCTTCTGTATATCCTTGTACTCTAAACCATTTAAAAACTTTTCAGTTTCCGCTTCACTGGTAGTTTCAAAAGTGTAATTGTCTACTTGTAACATCTGAGTTTGACATTACACTGAAATTGAATTCGTGACAAACTCACTTTAAAAAAATTGGCCTGTATTGTAAGACAAGGCACCATGGCTTTATTTGCTTGTGCCTTTGTCTTCTTAGAAATCTGTTCATGTCTATACGATAGACCATGGCATTAACTTGGCTTCTTTTTTCCCTTGCAACCAACTAACAGCGACCAGCTACATTTACCAAAGCCTGGGTGATGTGGAATGGTACGTAAGATGAAGCAGTCGGCATGACAACCATGATGCAAGGGGGTCTCTCCTCCCCCAGGGCCACCCCACCCCTCCTGTGGGAGAAGCCTGTGGTCTCAACCACCGTGGGGCACTGGGATCGGGGATGACAGGTTGGCCGAAGGTCCTTGGCCCCCGGGGCGCCTTGAGGACTCCTGTGGTTCATTCTTAAGCTTTGGGTTTCTGTCCGCCATTGGGTAACGTAGTCTTCTTCACTGACTGCTCTTCACCGTGCATCTTGTTTGTGCTTTAAGAGTAACGCCCCATTCACCAACTGTTTGCCAACCCATAGCTTTAATAGAAATATCACCTTGTTTGTTGACATTAGAATAATGAATTGGCTAATTGTAGTCCATGCGGTGCATGCACTGTAACTTTAATAAATTGGCATTATCTGAAGAAGAATTTGAATTGGCCTTGAGTGTAACAGTAACCATGTTGCACTTGTAGCAAGTCTGTTGTTAAGATGTGTACTTGGACTGTTGGTTGTGTTAAATAATGGACATCACACAGATCATATTACCATATGTGTAGTTTTCAGTATGGTGGTATTCACACTTAATTTTCTGTTTAAGACATGAAAATACAACATTTTGACTTGAAATGGGATTTTCCTTATAAATATGCTCAATTATACTAAAGGTGTTAAGATTTATTCATTCTGGTATTGTGATGTATATATCGTACATCCTAAATATACATGATGTATAACAGGGAGGCCTACACACCGCCTGTTTACTGATTTATAAATCACAATGAATCTTATCCAAGTTGTCAATTTTAGAAATGTGTGATTATTTTACGGAATGGTATAAATTTGCTTTTGTTAATTTTTTTTGTCTGCATTAATAGCATTTAAAATACTATGTTTTAACCAGCAGATATGTTGTAGTTGGTACAGTGTTCTGTTTGCAGGGACATTTTTTTTGGTCTGGATATGCAGCCGTACTATGAATAAAGGTTAAGTGTTTTTGGTTCTTTAATAGTGTGTACATGAGAATAGGTGAGCATGATTTGTGACATCTCGCCATAGGTTTGGGTTTATATTTGAGTCCACGTTGGCCGATTGTAAAATGTTAGCGCATTAAGGTTGTGGCCGATTGAGTTGATATTTCTATAAAAGCTTTGACACATGGTGAATGAGGTAGAGCACTGTCAACAAAATCCCATATGCTTTCACTGGAACCACAGGAGTCCTCAAACCCCAGCAAACGGTCAGGCATGCAAACAGTTAAACCTGTTGCTTTAAGTTGGTTGAAACGGAAAAAAGAGAATAGTGCAAGAACTCAAAAGGGCACTTTATTTATTTTTATTTCCAAAGGGGGAAATATTATTTTATTTTGATTCCTTTATGAACCAGGACTCCAAGTTCATTGATACTTGATCAGAACTACATAAATACCAAAAACCAAGTCATCAAAGCAGAAAGGCGGATCCTGAAGGAGCTGGGCTTCTGTGTGCATGTCAAGCATCCCCACAAGGTGAGTTCAAGTCACACTCCGATCTTTCTTGTGCTGAGCGGTGTAGTTTGTTTATTGCAACATTAAGTTTGATCTAGCATACAGGTGCAACCACACTGGAGGCAGCTTTTGCAGACTTCTTAGTGCAGCATGAACAATGAAGCAGCTGGGGTGCTACTGTATTTTTAACGTACAGTTGTTTTATGATTCCAGATTATCGTCATGTACCTTCAAGTCCTTGAATGTGAGAAGAACCAGACACTGGTCCAGACGGCCTGGTAAGTTCCTTCCTAGTTCTCCACTGACTGTTCCCAACAGCAGCAACCTGTCATGTCTGCAAGAAGTGCCACCAGACCTGGGCTAAATATGAAGTTGAACGAGTTTCAAATGGTTGAATCAGTTGAAGAGCACTTGATTTATCTGCTAGGATCTTGGAACAAACCCATATGTGGAAACGACACCTGTCGGATAAGTGATGTTCAGGTGCCAGATGTGTTCTTAAGCACACATTTTGAAAGTTATTCAACAACCATTTCGCCCAGGTTTGACTGCGACGTTCCCTCACTCCATTTGAACCTTTCCACCTTTTTTCTTTCTGATGGAGCAATTTTTGTATTGCAAACCTGTTGCGTGTCTCACTCTCTTGTCTGCCCTTACATGGCTTTGCTGTAAAGTCTGTTTGATTTGCGGTGCCCATGGAACTTGGTTTAACTTTGTCCTTTCTCTCTACTCTTTGATTAAAGGGTAGTCCATGCTGGTAAGTCACATAAAGAACCTCTGAACTCTGCCTCCTCCAACCACATGACCTAAGGAAGCTCCCCTCATTGGCTGGCTGCCCCTCTCCAGACAGCCAATCCCAATGCCGAGATTCACTGAAGGGGGCGGGCGGGCCTTTCCCAACAGCCAACATCATCTTGTTTTCTCTTGTGTCCAAAAGGATTTGTATTTTTTTGGTCTTGCTACAAAGGTTTCAACTGTAATACCCAGTTTTGCTAAGTAGCTATATATAAGTTTATAAATATTTTTTCGAGTTTACTTGCATCTATCAATGAAGTAAACTTAGCCACAACAGAATAACTTTTTTGGACCAATTTACCTGCCTATTTTTTATATTTACAGTAGTATACTGTGTCCTGTCCCCAACTTACTTGGTGTCCAGACATGTGTGTCTTACAGGCTGATCCAGTTCTCAGGGTTTGCCTCCACGGACCTGTCTAACCCACGCACGCAGCAGTCAGAAACCAGCGACCAAGTGCTATCTATCATAGTGTTAGCAGAGCATTTTCACACTGACATGCCAACGCGCAGGTCCTTTGATGAAGCAGGGCTCCAGACTGCGACCAAATGGTCGCATTTTGCGCCTAAAATTAGACACAGTGCGAGTACATTTTTCATCAACTCGCGCATGCGCGACCAGTAAATTAGCAGATTTCTTTTTTTTGTTATTAAATATTTTTGTTGTTTACAAACTTGTTCTACACTTCAGCCCACTATAGTTAGCGGTAATGCCTGAATGACTGGTTTACTAACCGACATTAACTCCAGAAGAAGAAGAAAGGAGACTAAAACCGAAGAAGAAGGCTGGCCTGTGTGTGGGGGGGCTAATGTGTGAAAAGAGGCGCAACGGAGACGCAACGAGGGCGAGGGCCGCAGAGTGAGAGGTCCACGAGGGGATCCTCACCACCGAGCGGCGTCCCCGTCCCCCGAGTTGAATCTCTGGGTCAACTCAGCCGACTCTCACATGTCTGCCCCGACAGACTGATGCTCACGGTAAACGCATTCGATCGGGAGCGCGCGAGGGTTTTGATAAAGTTAGCGGAAGGATTTAAGTGACAACATCCGGTTTTGCAAAGTTAGCGGAAAGAACCACGTGAAACAACATCCGTTTATCAAAATAAGATGTCGACAAATCATACACTAACATATAAAAGTAAACAATGAACTGATGTATCTTTATAGATCGTTTCTGAGATTTAGCTTAAATTATGCTAACATTAAAACATTTTTACTGTACCAAGGAAGAGTTTATAAAAATTAGTCAGTCTTTTGTATGCTAAACAAAGTCCTGTCTATAGATTTCCCCAAGAGTTCCAGGAAATGAATAATGCAGATGTGGTCCATACATATCTGAAATCCCCTACAATAGCAATCAAACAATTTTAATGTATCAATTAGGACATTTTTCAAAGTAAAAGTCCTAAATGTTTAAAGAAATCGGTAATTTCTTTCATGTTTGAGGTGCTTTATATATGTATTTCCTCATAGTCCTAGGCAATAATGCTACACAATAAATAGAATGCTTCAATCGACACCGTGATCGGTATTATCGGATCGGCAGATACTGATTTCAGTGATCGGTATTATCGGTGATCGGCAGATACTGATTTCAGTGATCGGTGATCGGCACCAAAAACCTGATCGGTGCATCTCTTGAAACCAACAAATATTTTGATTGGCCACAGGGTGACGGGTGGAGATTCCCCCTGTTATAATAGTAGAGGAAACACTGGAGTTGATAAGCGTGTCTTCTTGTCTGATCAATACACAACTGTGAGGTGCGTGAATGGACAGAGCGGCCAGCTGCTGATCACTCACTCAACAGCTCGACCTGCATGAATAGACGGTGCGCGCGCAGCGCGCAAACATTTTTTTTGGGGAGCACCGAAGACCCATTTTGACCCAGGAAAAACCCTGTGTGCGCCCCTAAATGTTCTGCTTGCGCCCCTAACATTTTAAGTTAGGGGCCACTGTGCTCCTAGTAAAAAAAGTTAGTCTGGAGCCCTGTGAAGGCAGGCTAGACTGGAAGTAACCCGGTGTGGCATTGTTGTAAATAAGTACGTGCGGCATCCTTCCAGTATTACATTATTAGAGTTAAGTTATCTGAATGGGTGGAACTTGACATGCAGTAATTGGAGACCTGACTGCTTTGTGACTAGTTGCATTTTTTTGCTGGTTGTATTTCCGCTTGGTAATCTGAATGGGGTCAGTGTAGCGCTATTTTATTGGAGTTTAACCATCGTGTTTCTCTTATCACACTTTTCTCTCTTTCGGACTTCTATGTTTCATAAGGACATAGATGCTCACACCACCCTGTACTTTCCCAATTCACATCCTGGCCATTTTGTCTTCTTCGTTCCTAACTCTTCATGGCTAATCTAATTTATCCATTGTCCCAGACAACCCTCTGATGCATAATCTGTTAATATCACAACGTTTTTACTCAACCTAAGTAGTGTAGCATAGATTTCCACCACATGTCTTTTTAGATGAGTTATAGTGAAATGGGTATCAGGCAAAACGATCTGATTTCTTAGGTGAGTTGGTTTTAAATCATGGCTGGAAAACATTTATTGTAGTTTATAAGTGGTTGTTGTTTTGCAGTTGAGCCTTACAATCAATGTGAGTATCACAAGCCGTTGTCTGAAGATAAGACCAGTGATGCATCATTTGATAACATCTACATGCCACTGACGCCCAAATTCTAGCTTTTGTGCATGCCACCATACATGCTGTGTCTTTCTATTCCCTCAAATATAACCGTTTGAAAGCAACTGCATTCTTGATGAATGCGTTGGATTCGTATGTCTGCATGCCCCCCCTCCCCTCAAGGCATGTCATTATCTCAATCAGTAGTCCTAAACTAGCTACTCTAAAGGTCAGTGTGGTAAAATGGTGTTGGCAGGTCTTCAGTAGATTTTTTCCCCCCCCATTTGTGTCTTCATGCTTTCCCTGTGACATACAGCACTCTCATGGATGCCCCAGAGAGAAATGGACAAAGTTACATTTCGAAAGATCCAAATGCATATCGCTGTTCTGCACTGTAAAATGTATAACTGCTGTGTTTATCGCTGTTAGGGCTTATGATTATTTTGATGCCACTATTGGGCTAATCCTTTAACGGCAACCTTTACATGAGGATGACGGTCAGCAAGTTAGTTAGGGCTGCAACTAACGATTATGTTTTAGATGTATCAATTAATCGGCTAAAAAAACAACAGCATTAATTTCCAACTCTTTATTCAAAAACAGAACTGACTACGCTTTACTCGCCTGACTGTTGGTGGTTTATCCGCGCCTGAAAGGTGCGTGGCTTATCTCCGTTGCTTTGCGCCGTAAAAAGTTAAATTTTTCCTTCATCCACCACTGAAGAACTATCCACTAGTTCTGCTTTATACTTGTTGTGGACGTCCCACAAATGTCGGAACATCCAACGCCCTCGTATTTGGGTTCGTAACATGACCCGTGGGCTCACAAAGCTCAGTGAGTCTCACCGACTGCGTCTGAATAACTGTCGCTTCCAGCACCACTAGAGCAGCAGCAGCCAGTGGCGGAGCAGCTCATCGCTGATTGGCTTTCACAACGCAGCATTATGGTCTTTCCTCTACCTCTGCTCTTTTTTCTTTTTTGCTCCGTGCTCAACTCAACTTCTCTGCGACTTATTGAGTGGCGTAATAATTGTGCGACGCAACAAATCGATAATGAAATTTGTTGCCAACTATTCTAATCGTTTTTTTATCGATTTGTTGTTGCAGCCCTAAAGTTAGTGTTGCTTTCAAAAGTCGCCGACCGAAATGTCAACTGGAAATTAGAAAAACATAACGCCGTGATAAAATAACCGAGGAATATTGCAGATTATTTACCGACCTTAACAACTTGCGGCCGTGACACGTCCCAAAGTATGTTGGCATGGGTAAGAAGTAGCGTTGTGCAGACGAGATGCTATGTTTTTGTTTCTATGTGTTGTTTTTGTCTTTATAGGAACTACATGAATGATACCCTAAGGACCAACGTGTTTGTGAGATTCCAAGCCGAGACGATTGCCTGTGCCTGCATATTCCTCGCTGCTCGAGCCCTGCAGGTAGAAAGAAATGGTTTCAGATCAACACAACCCAATTCATTATTGATTTCGCACTAAATGTTGTCCACTCTAATCTTACACATTACCTCAAAATAACACCTTTTGCGCATGTGTCTCCCAGATACCTCTGCCATCCAAACCCAATTGGTACCTGTTGTTTGGAGCCAGTGACGATGAAGTTAAAGAAGTCTGCATCACCACCCTCAAACTCTACACCAGGAAGAAGGTAGGTTTTTTTTAATGCACTGTTTTGGTATGACCATAGATCATTTATGTGACTTCCCATATGAATACTGCATTAGTCAATAGATGGTTATCAATATTTTAGCATGCTTTATTTCGTCCATAAATTGTTCCCAGATGACATTGAGTGTGGATGAAATATAAGTATAAACCTGACTGTCCATCATAGGTAGTAGACTGAAAAGGCTTTCTATTTCTATTTTTTTATTTAAAAGCTTACTTCACTTGAGTGCATTGAGTTCAGAAACATTGGTCACCAACGCTAATTCAGGTGGGCTGGAGTCAGTAAAAACCTGATCATCACAGCAGCCAATGTTATTAACATACATGCATACATACATGCATACATACATACATGGTTCTTGACTAAGTACCACATCTCGTCAGTCTAAGATGGAAACATTGGCATAGATTCCTTTGCTTTAGGAAACACTTCATGTCCCAACAAACTTATTGGCAGCGCTGCTCGCTGCCAGTGTCGTCCGTCTAAAGTGACAGTGTGGTTTCTTCCTCAGCCTAACTATGAGCAGATGGAAAGGGAGGTGGAGCGGAGGAAAATGTTCTTGTCAGAGGCCAAGCTGAAAGCTAAAGGCCTGAATGCTGATGGGACCCCTGCATTGACCACACTGGGGGGCTTCTCTCCTGCTTCCAAGCCCTGCTCCCCAAATGTTGCAAAGATGGAGGAGAAGTCTCCAAACCCTCAGCTCTCCCTCAAAGCAGCTAAGAAGGAGCCAGATAGCCGGACTCAGGTCAACAAGAGTCCACACAATGGGTAAGAAACAAATGCACATAAGGGGCATTTTATCCATACTCATCCTTTCTTTTCCTACCTTTCAGTTCATCTTTTATCTCCAGATGGCTGTCATGCCACTTATCTCATGGTGCTTCTCTTTGTAATTCCTAATATATATATATATATATTATATATGTTTTCAGCTTAAGAAAAGACACGAAGATTGGCAGGAACAGCAGGAGCAGAAGTCGATCTCGCTCAAGAACACGCTCCCGGTCTAGGTCCCGATCTCCTCGCAGACAGTAAGATCTCTACGAATATGTTTGAATATTTTTCATTTCCTGATGTGAGTGTTGAAACTGTACGATAATTTTAAACGTGCCATCAAACATATTTTCTTTATGTTTAACTAGCTGAACGTATTCCTTATCTTCGTCTTTTGCCCCTGCTTCCACAGTTACAACGGCAGACGCAGTCGCTCAGGGACGTACAGTTCACGCTCTCGCTCTCACAGTCGTAGCCCATCGCCTCGGCGCCATCCGCCCTCCCCCCTCCTCCCCCACCTCAAGACCAAGTCCGCCCACCATGGCAATAGTGACTCCAAGCCCAGCAGTCGTCACAGCAACAGTGGAGGTGGAGGATCTGGGCACAAGAGAAAGCACTCGCGTACCCGCACGAGATCCCGCACTCCAGTCAAAGTGGAGCGGGACCGAGAGAGGGAACGGGAGAGAGACAGAGAACGCAGTACCTTTGACCTCACGGCAAAGAAACACAAACATGAGCGAGGAGGCGCTCATCGAGGAGACAGGAGAGAGAGGTCTCGGTCCTACGAAAGGGAGAGGGAGCGTGGCCACAAGAGCAAACACCACGGCAGTAGCGGGCACTCGGGACATGGCCGTCACCGCCGCTGAGGCAACTCCCCCCCCCCCCCACCAACAGGCTATCTCTAGGATCGATTCCCCAAACTAAATCTGATTTGGCGTGTCCTCTGAACACAGTGCGACTCGTCTTTTCATTGAATGAACTCGTATCTTACGAGTTCTTCTAAAGGTTGACTAAATGGTTGCATTTAAACTATTATGGAAGCAAAACGAATATCTGCCCCCTCTCGGATGACATTGCTGACGTGTCCCCCACGTTGCAGCCGTCGAAGCCAAATGCTGCACCTCTGCGTGTTGAGAGAACATGCCAAGTTTAGTTTAGTTTTGTGTATATTTCCAGCCTAATGCCAACCGAGTTGGGTTTCTGGGTTTCTCTTAAGCATCCTGAAAATGACCATTTAAACTATATAATTTACAGGAATGTTGATTCTCTTCAACCTTTTTAATTTTGTTCACCTATGACAAATAACTAAATATTAAGTTGTTTTTTATATATATATATCCAGACCGTTGCCTTGTCCTTGTGGCATTTATGGAAACGATGTTTAAATGACCTAAATCCTACCCAATACCTTCTGCATGTACAAATGTCTTGGTGATAGAATATTCCTTAATTTGACTCTTCTACATAACGGCACACTTATCGCTGATATTTGGCAGAGGTGGTTGATGTTGTGTTTCTATGGATAGGATGTGTGCGTCTGAGGAACCCAGGCTGCAGCAATATCTACCAGCGTTAAGTGGACTACTTGTAGGTTTACTCACCTTTTTTCCACCCAGGTCCGACTGCAGTGACATCAGTCCCAGACCGCGTGTCCTGCCAACTCTAAGTTTTACCTTCATTTTTTCCGCACCAAAACCATCGCTCTACCCTACCCTTGTGTTCTTAGTTTTACATGTAAAGTTATGGACTTTGGGAAAACAAAACTTATTTACAGTGTAAAGATGGATCGATATCTGCTGACAAAATGTGAACGCTTTGATTTATAAAAGCTAACAGCTCAGTGGAACTATTGAATGAACAAATGTAAAATAATGGCGATCATTCAGGAAGATTAGTATGTTTGCACATTAACGGACAGGTGGGCGAGGGGTATGTTTCCATCTTTATGACATGTATGTTGCTAAAGCTGTGTTTTGTACAGTTTCAATTATAGACTTTTTTCTTTTTTCTTTTTTTACAGCAGGGGATGCAGACTTGATTTGAAAAAGTTTAGGGTTGTCAATTTGTTACACTGGTTTTTAGTCTGCACGTGTTCATGTCCAATTTTTATTCAATAATAAATGAGTTATGCCACTGAACTCTATGGTCTTCATTGAAGTAGACTTCACTAAATAACCCAACAGATCCGTTTGGGGAGAGGTTAGTGTCTCGTGCACGCATGAGTCCATATGATACTCATGACACGCTTTGTGTATCTGAATATGAAGCGGGGAAACACTGGTGAGTCGTGAGTGTGACCGCCAGAGGGCGCTGTTGGCTTTATTACTGCAAGTGCGCATGTCTTACATTTCGAGTCGGCTCCTCAGACCGGTGTCATACTTTGACCCCGCGATGGTTGAGGGACCACGTGTGTCCGCGTCTCGTTGGTCCTCCAGACGGCTCGAGCTGTCCCAACGTTTCCAATCTTCATTTGTTAAATACTTCATGTTGCTGTTGCACAATAATTAAACGTGCCAGAAAGCGAAATGACATAACACACACACACACACACACACACGTGTCAGCTGACGGCGCACTCTCACGCTTGCTTTGCAAATTGTGCAACAGGAAGTGAGTCCACACTCCAACGCATCATCTCTGACACGCATTAAAGCGCCGTCACATACATATACGATGACATTTTTAATGAAACTGTTCTACATATGTAATGACTATTGTAATTGTATGATGTTCATTACGCAACATAGTCCCGTTCTTTCTTTTACACACTTATGCTATGATTTAGTGAATTATTTTTCCTACACACTATGACATGACCTTTTTGGAAATTACTGTACTATTACTTTATTTTAAAAGTAATGGGGTCTGAGGGTGCAGGTGGCTCAGAAAGGTACGACAGGCGAGTTTATGAAGGGCTTTGTAGGTGTTGAGGAGAATCTTGAACTCGGTTCTTTGCTGTATGAGGAGCCAGTGGAGCTTTTGAAGGTCTGGGGTCAGACTTGGATTTATTCAGAGAGGGCTCAAGACGGGAGAGGAGGATGGAGTGGTTGATTGTGTCAAAAGCTGCACTGATGTCCAGTAGGATGAGGATGTTAAGGGAGTGGTCATCGGTGACTTTGATTAGGCCGGTTTCTCTGCTGTGATGAGATCTAAATCCGGATTGAAATGGTTCACACAGTGGGTTGGAGTCCAGGTGGCCTTTGAGTTGGTTTGCAATGTTGCGTTCAAATATTTTAGACAGAAAAGGGAGATTGGAGATGGGTCGTCGTTGTTGAGGTTGAGCAGGTCAGGTTTGTTGAGGCGAGTTTGAGAGCGAGGGGGACAGAGCCAGTAGACAGGGAAGAGTTGATGACGAAGAGGAGGAGCGGGTGGAGGGCTGGGAGATAGACCATGGGAGTCTTCATACCAGATTGTGATTTATTAAGATCTGAGAGGCAGATTAGGGAGAAGTGGGAGAGTGACCGGTCAGTTAGTGGGGGATTTGCTTTGGTTTTGTAGAAACATAGAAAGGAGTTGTATTATGTATACTAAGACATTATTTGTTTATTTGCCATAGAACATGTAATACGTAGTCATAGCATTGAATCAATCAAATTGTTTGTTGCAGAAAAAATTCATGTTCTACGTATAGTATGATGTAAAAATGGTATACACATTACATAATATGTTATGAATATAGTAGGCTTCCAAAGTGTCATCAAAACGATCATACAAAATGTATATATATAAAATACAGATTTATGACTAGGCCTAGATTATCAAGTTGAATTGTCTTTACGTTTTGGATGCTTTGCTATGACCTCAGGAATGTGAATCACCATAAAACCATGAATATGGGGTCATAAATCATGATAGATGATTTGAATGTGGAGTCTTATCTGCTCTGAGTATGTCCAGACACGTGGTTAATTTTGTGGTCAATTATTAAGTGACCTATAGAATGCTGGGCTGCGTTTTATGTTTCCATTCCTGCACAAAAAAAGTGTCTCTTGAAGTGCTTTTGAATGCTCACACAATGGCAGTTTGGGAATATCAGGCCACCGTCTCTGTGAGCCTCAGGTGGGCTGATCTGTGAAACAGTGTTTCGGAACACAAACAATCACAACAGGATTCAATCTGAAGGGTTTGGACTCAGAGAAATCTCTCTCGATTACATAAATAGTACCGAGATACACACATGTATCTGTCTATATGTACAGATTGTAAAGCACTCTGAGACAAATTTGTAATTTGTGAAAATGGGCTCTACAAATAAACTGAATTGAATTGAATGTAGACAAAGAAATTCTTCTGTTTCATTTCGGGACATATGGAATAATTTGAGCAAATTGCTGCCGGTGTTTGTGTGTGTTTAGCACAAAATTAGCTCTGCTCAATTTCTCATTTTCTTCTTAAACTCCAGAAAATCATTGTTAAAATTCTTCTATTATCTTATTTTGTGCATATATATATATATATATATATATATATATGTTCAAAAGTTTGGGGTCACCCAGACAATATCGTGTTTTCCATGAAAACTCACACTTTTATTTATCAAATGAATTGCAAAATGAATAGAAATATAGTCAAGACATTGACAAGGTTAGAAATAATGATTTTTATTTGAAATATTAATTTTGTTCTAGCTCAAAGGAAGGCCAGTTTCGTAGCTTCTCTCACCAGCATAACTGTTTTCAGTTGCGCTAACATAGTTGCAAAAGGGCTTTTTAACTCTTCAATAGTCTTCTAAGGTGATTAGCAAATACAATGTACCAGTAGAACACTGGCGTGCTAGTTGCTGGAGATGGGATGGGCCTCTATACACCTCTGTAGATATTTCATTAAAAACCAGACATTTCCACCTAGAATAGTCATTTACCACTTTAACAATTTATAGAGTATTTTAGTCTGTATTTGATTAATTTAATGTTATCTTCATTGAAAAAAACAGTGGAAAGGGAATTTCTTAGTGTCCCCAAACTTTTGAATGGTTTTGTATATATTATACACATATATATATATATATATATATATTCTTTTTACTTTGTACTTAAACCAAACCCGGGAGTGAAAAAGACTCAAAGCGAGAGAGGGCTATTTCACAAGAAAATATTTATTGTGCAATTCTGTCATGGGTAAAAGAAGGCAGTGTCAGACATGCACAAGGTGTAACAAGCACATATACAATCCATAACAATATCCAATAACTGTCAATAAAATACAGCGTTCATTTGTTTGTAGTATGAATTCATAGTAAATTAAACACAATGTCGGAGGAAGGGGAAGACAGAAGTGACATTCAAGCCTTTCGAGACTTTATTGAACAGCGCTTGTAAAAAATAAATATTAAATCAAATGTAACGTAATCTAATACTAAAGTAAAAAGCCTTTCCTACGATTCTTTACACAAGGCTCCATAATGTTTTTATACGTTCAGAAAATCATCTTCACATAATACAGTTTGTGATTGTTGATATCTACAGTGTTTCCATCCTCAGAGCAGCACATGGAATCTCTGTGTGCCTTAAAGTAGTGAGATGACAGACAGATAGATAGACAGACAGATAGATAGATAGATAGATAGATAGACAGATAGATAGACAGATAGATAGATAGACAGATAGATAGATAGATAGACAGACAGATAGATAGATCTTCAGATAGATAGATAGATAGACAGACAGATAGATAGACAGATAGATAGACAGATAGATAGATAGATAGACAGACAGATAGATAGATAGATCTTCAGATAGATAGATAGATAGACAGATAGATAGACAGATAGATAGATAGACAGATAGATAGATAGATAGACAGATCTTCAGATAGATAGATAGATAGACAGACAGATAGATAGACAGATAGATAGACAGATAGATAGATAGATAGACAGACAGATAGATGGATAGATCTCACTCTTCCGGTAAGCTTTGGTTGCCAGCTCAACAGCGAGCATGACTTCTTCTTCTCTCCCTCCCGCTCCCTCTTGCTCAGTGTGTCTCATGTATAGTTATCCCCCTGCCTCCCTTAATGATAACGATACATGCAACAAGTGTAGTTTATTTGCTAGGTTGGAGGCAGGTCTAAGTGGGTTAGATGCACGGCCCGCGCTATCGGCTCAGACAGCTATGCTAGTTAGCCCGCCCTCTCCCGTAGTCGGCGCGGAGCTACAGTCAGCTGTTAGCTGTGCCCCAGCGGTAACCGTGCAGCCGGATGGTTGGGTAACTGTTCGCAGGAGTCGTAAGTCTACACAGAAGCCCGCTGTGCACCAACCACTTCACGTTTCGAACCAGTTTTCCTGCTCAGCGACACACCCGCTGAGGAACACACCCTGGTTATCGGGAGCTCTATAGTCAGGAACGTGAAAATAGCGAAGCCACGGACCAGAGTCGTGTGCCTCCCGGGGGCCAGAGCGGGCGACGTGGAGTCTTGTTTGAAGCTGCTGGCTAAGGATAAGCGGAGATACAGTCAGATTGTAATACACGCCGGTGGTAATGACGCCCGAGCCCGTCGGTCGGAACTCACTAAAATTAATGTGGAATCGGTGTGTGCTTATGCCAAGACGTTGTCGGACACCGTAATTTTCTCTGGCCCTCTCCCAAATTTGCAGACAGACGAATTGTATAGCCGAATGTCGCCTTTCAACCGCTGGCTGTCGAGGTGGTGCCCAGCGAATAATGTGGGCTACGTAGACAACTGGAAGACTTTCTGGGGAAAACCTGATCTGATGAGGAGAGACGGCATTCATCCCACGTTGGACCTGGAGCGCCTCATTTCTGCTAATATGACCAAGTTGATCACCGGACTTAATCTATGACAACCCAGGGTTCAGATCAGGAACCGGGAGCAGAGTTGTGTTTAACACCCTTCTCTGCTCTTCCATTCAAGCAGTTACCCACCCTTGACTTTAGAGTAGAGACTGTGTCTGTCCCACGGCCACTTCAATTAAATAAATCAAAAGTAAGCAGAAGAGGAGTCGTACACAATAACCTTATACAAGTTAACACAATTATTTCAGCAGTGCAACAAAATAGGTCTATTAAATGTGGTCTCCTAAATATTCGATCTCTGTCATCTAAAGCTGTGTTACTGAATGATTTAATATCAGATAATCACATTGATTTATGTTGCCTAACTGAAACCTGGCTGAGCCATGAAGAATATGTCTGCCTGAATGAATCGACTCCTCCAAGTCATATTAATACTCACATTCCTCGAGGCACCGGTCGAGGAGGTGGAGTAGCAGCCATCTTTGAATCGAGCCTATTAATTAATCCTCAACCAAAATTACACTACACCTCATTTGAAAGCCTTGTTCTTAGTCTTTCACATCCAACCTGGAAAACACTACAGCCAATTCGATTTGTGATTCTGTACCGCCACCAGGTCCATATTCAGAGTTTATATCTGAATTCTCAGAATTTATATCAAGTTTGGTTCTTAAAACCGATAAAGTTATTATTGTTGGAGATTTTAATATCCATGTGGATGTTGATAATGATTGCCTTAGTGCTGCATTCATCTCCTTGTTGGACTCGATTGGCTTCTGTCAGAGAGTACAGAAACCCACTCACAGCTTTGGCCACACGCTTGATCTTGTTCTTACTTATGGCGTTGACATTGAGCATTTGAACGTCTTCCCACAGAATCCTCTTCTGTCAGACCACAACCTCATAACTTTTGAATTTATACTACCGGAGTGTACTCCGTTAGTCAAAAGTTTTACACTAGATGTCTAACTGATAGTGCTGTAGCTAAATTTTAAAAGCGATTCCTTCTGTATTTGTATCGATACCACGCCGCAATATAACAGAGGACTCCTGGTCTAACTTTAGTCCGTCCCAGATTGATCATCTTGTTGACAGTGCCATAGGCTCTCTGAGAATGACACTGGACTCGATAGCCCTCTGAAGAAGAAGACAGTGAGGAAGAGGAGGTTTGCTCCTGGTATAACCCTCAGACCCGCAAACTGAAGCAAGCGTCACGAAAGCTTGAACGCATATGGCGTTCAACTAATCTCAAGAATCCCGCTTAGTTTGGCGAGATAGTCTTAAAACATATAAGAAGGCCCTCCGTAATGCCAGAGCAGCCTATTACTCATCAATAATAGAAAAATAAAACAACCCCAGGTTTCTCTTCAGCACTGTAGCCAGGCTGACAGAGAGTCACAGCTCTGTGGAGCCGAGCATTCCTATAAACCTTAGTGGTAATGACTTTATGAACTTCTTTAATGAAAAGATTTTAACTATTAGGGACAAGATTAATAATCTCTTGCCCATAACCAGTGCCAATCTGTCCTCAAGTGGAATGGCCTTGGAAACCGCTGTATGCCCTGGTGTATATTTGGAGGATTTTCTCCTATCAACCGTGACCAATTATTTTCAACGGTTTCTACTTGAACACGCCTACCTGTCTCTTGGACCTCATCACGACGAGGCTGCTTAAAGACGTTTTGCCTTTAATTGGCGGCTCTCTATTAGATATTATCAATGTGTCTCTGCTAACAGGCCACGTACCACACTCCTTCAAGGTGGCTGTTATTAAACCTCTCCTGAAGAAGCCCACTCTGGATCCAGAGGTGTTGGCTAACTACAGACCGATCTCTAACCTCCCTTCCTCTCCAAGATCCTTGAGAAAGTGGTCGCAAATCAGTTGTGCGACTTTCTACATCATAATAGTTTATTTGAGAAATTTCAATCAGGATTTAGAAAACACCACAGCACCGAGACGGCACTGGTGAAAATTACAAATGACCTCTTAATGGCAGCAGATAAAGGACTCTCTCTGTCCTGGTCTTGTTAGACCTTAGTGCTGCATTCGACACCATTGACCATGACATCCTGTTACAGAGACTGGAGCAGTCGATTGGCATTTCAGGCACGGCACTAATTTGGTTTAAATCCTATTTATCAGATCGATCTCAGTTTGTATTTCAATAACAAGTACAAACAGTGGTAACCTGAACCGGTGGGAAAGGCAATGTTATGGCTACATGTAGCTAACAGGGCTACAGCTGTAGGACAAAGAGTTAAGATTAATACCACCGTAGGCAAAAATATATCAAATATTGGGTTCTATAAGTGTAACCAAAAGCAAACGCATTCGATATCAAAGAACAGACGATGCTTCCACCGGTGGGCAGACACACAACACACGCGAGGATCCACACAACGATCCAATCAGACGCCACACGTCACAATTTGGACAACCGCGAACGTTTGTCTGGTGCCGGCAGTTCAGAGCTTAAGACACGTCCACGAGGAGCTTCGTTTCAAAAGGTTTTGAACTGAGCCATGCTGACTTTTCAGAAGGAAACAAATCACTTTTGTCAACACGAGGGAGTTGTGCTCCAAAAAAATACTGCCACATGCTGTGAGCTTTCCGGTGGAATGTAAAGGAGAACTTGAGCTCAAATGTTATCAGCAGGTGCTCACGTGCACTTCCTCCAATCGCACAGCTTCAACACAGGATGACAAAACACACTATTTATTGGAAAGAGCCTGTTTTTAAATGATGGAGATTCACCACTGTCTCTTGCTGTCAAAACCTTTTACTGAATTGTCAGTTGAAATGAAATCAATACGACCGAGTTGGCACAGTTTCTAAATCCCGAAGGAAACCGCAAATTAACTTCAATGATTTCCTAAAAGTGTGTTGAGCAACGGTTGAGCTGACACTGCTCCGTGTAAAACATGGAGGGAATAGTTGCACATTTCTCGCCAAAAATAACTCAGTCCATGCAGAATCCAGATTGCAAAAGAGCAGAAATATGACCATTGCAGTAACTCTTTGGGGGCTCGCTTCATGAGTAAATTCAGAGAAGAGCAGGAAAAAGTAGGGGAGAGCGGGGTAATGTGATACACTTTTTACATTTGCTCCCCTCTAGGCGAGCTTAAATGATATATCAGTAAAACGTACACATTTCCCATTAATTCAGGATGTTACCTCGCAATGTACGTTATCAGAATGTCTTTTGGACAAAGGGCTGTGAAAATATGATTGTTTCAAAAAAAGTGGTCTTGTGTCTCACTTTACCCCAGCTTAGGGGTAAAGTGAGACAGACCTGAGAAGTCAAGGGGGTAAAGTGATCCACTTACTTTTTCCATTTTAAAACTACCATAACAACACATGTTGTAATAGTTACAATCCTGACAGCTAGATTGACAACTACATTCCAAAACTAATATCGGACTAGTAATAGAATCATGGAGATTAAGATCAATTAAGCACATTTATTTAAACACTTGAAAGTAACTCCGAACAAAATCCTATAGCTACAACAAAATATAATGCAAAATGTTTTAATTAACAATCAAATGACAGATAGAACCAGTTAGATTAGAACTCATATGCCAGTTCACGGCAATCAACTGGAGCAAGGCCATGGAACTGGTCAGCTAGTTGTTTCAAGTGTTTGCTCCTCCTCATCTCATCTGTAAATATTCTCTTTGCCTCAGCAACTGCACCCCAGGATACTGATTTTACTTCCCCTTTCTATTTTCCTTTATAAATCTTTCGAGGGTTGTCTTGTCAATATTTCTATCCCTTCCAGCTTTTCTTAAGGTCTTACACTACCGTTCAAAAGTTTGGGGTCATCCAGACAATTTCGTGTCTTCCATGAAAACTCACTTTTATTTATAAATGAATTGAACATTTCATAGAACATATAGTCAAGACATTGACAAGGTTAGAAATAATGATTAATATTTGAAGTAGTAAGGAAAGCCAGTTGTAAAGCTTATATCACCAGCATAACTATTTTCAGCTGTGCTAACATAATGTCACAAGGGTTTTCTAATCAGACATTAGTCTTCTAAGGCGATAACACAATGTACCATTAGAACACTAGAGTGATAGTTGATGGAAATGGGCCTCTATACACCTCTGGAGATATTTCATTAGAAACCAGACGTTTCCACCTAGAATAGTCATTTACCACATTAACAATGTATAGAGGGTATTTATGATTAATTTAATGTTATCTTGTGCTTTTCTTTGAAAAATAAAGTCATTTCTATGTTATCTTTATTGAAAAAACAGTGCCTTACTTTGAAGAATAAAGACATTTCTAAGTGACCCCAAACTTTTGAACGGTAGTGCATGTCCTTGCATGACCTCAGCGGCTGCACTCTCCATCTCTGCAAGGGGTGTTTGGCCCCATGTTGTCTTCCTGGTGTAGTTTCTTGGCATGATGGCTTTTCTACAATGTTTATGATATTACAAATACAACATAATTAATGTAATATTACACTCAAATATCTTTAAGACTAAACTTAACTTGGGGTAAACTGTCTCACTTTACCCCATAACATTTGTCTCACTTTACCCCACAGCCACTATTTTAGAAAAAACAACATATTTTAGCCATTCAGGCTAATCTTCAGCTCGCATCAATCACATGGTTGTATATGTTAGAGGTTCATCGACATGTATGATATATGGTTTTCTACCTAAATCAATTTGTTTGACACAAAGTTGATTTAGTTCACAGCAGGAAAATTTACTTTTACATGCAAAAAACTAATTTTTGTGAAAAAACATACTTAACACAGCACCAGCACCCACTTCTTTTTCATGGCAAGGGGGGAATGGGAGGGGCTTGAAAACATAATTCTCACATTACCACAAATGGGTTCCTTTGCCTAGATACAGGGGGTGTCTCACATTACCCGATGTCTCACATTACCCCGCTCTCCCCTACATTGGGTCGAAAGGCTTTCTTCATACGAGGTGCTCTTATTTGTCGGAGGGAACGTTTGAGATTTCTAAATAACTCCACTTGAGCAGTTGTCTGCTGACTTTGAGGGGAGAAAAAGTGGTTGTGTTTGTAAGATGACAGTGTGAATCAAAAATGCAAAAACAAAACAAAAAACATTGTATACATTATTTGGGTCAACTGTGTACATCCATGGTCCACAAGAAAACATGTGAATTAAAAGAAACGTTCCACATTTTGGGAAATAATCTTGCCCGTAGGCTACGGTAAATATGAAGCTAGCAAGTTGATTAGCTTAGCTTAGCACAAACCCGAGAAACAGGGAAGACTTTAGCCCGGCTCGGTCTATAGGTTAAGAAGTTGGGATTTTACAGGGTTATGTGCGGGACTATTTCTTGGCTGGGAACAGCTACTTCCTTATCTTTTTACACCACCAAGGAGTTGCCAGCTAACAGCAGGAAACAAATAAATAAATGTTTACTTTACAAACAAAATATGAGTTGTTGACAGGTAGGCCTAAGCTTTAATGGTGATTAGATTCAGAGTGATTTGGGACAGAGCCACGCTAGCTGTTTCCCCCTGTGTCCAGCCTTTATGCTAAGCTAAGCTAACTGTCGATTTATAGTTAGTTTACAGACATGAGCGTTGAATCAATCTTCTCGTCTAACTCTCGAAAAGAAAGAACACTTTAATGTGAAGTTGAGCTATTCCTTTAAGGCTACGTCACACACACACACCCACACACACACACACACACACACACACACACACACACACACACACACACACACACACACACACACACACACACACACACACACACACACACACACACACACACACACACACACACACACACACACACACACACACACACACACAAACACAAGGACATTAATCCAGCATTAAGTGCCCTTGCCAACTGCTGTCCATTCGGCTCATTCCTGCTTTCAAGAACAAACTTCAGTTTCATTATTGCTTCCAAGTCCTAATGAGGGCTTCTACAAAGTCTTTATTGCTAAATACTACTCTGGCCTCATACATCTCAATCATCACACATCATTAAACTCATATGTCCCAGGTTCCCACAGATTTAGTTTGGCTGTTGAAGCTCTCAGTAGTGTTTGGTCTCAAGCTGAGGAAGTTGAAATATCCATACTGTGAGGTCCAGTCCGGTGCAACTTCAAACTTTAACACTGTAACATTAATGTACATTTATATACCGGAACATCAATTTAAGATGGTCCACAGCTGAAAATACATCAGTGAGTGCATTAGTAACAGCGAGGGACAGTGACAGCCTTCATTCTAATTGGATTCACATCATGGCTGGCTAATATAACATTTTATTTCTGAATAAAAAGTTGTTTTGGCCACCTATCCAGACACAAAGTTAGAGTCGTGGCAGTGAAAATGTTTGCCTGCAGCAAAACAAAATATGACTCAGTGTAGGTATATCTGTGTGTGTATTATCAACAGTAAAGTCCTGTCTGTGTCCTCCTTCGTGAAGCTCTCACAGGTAGGTGGTCGCCTCCCTGTTCTCCCTCTCTCTGGCCTGGGCCACGGCCACGTTGATGCATTGCAGCCACTCCTCAGCGTGCTTCTCATCCTCAGCTTTCAGCACGTAGGTCTTACTGTCCGTGAAGATCTCAAAGGCCCGTGGCAGCCCCCGATCACGCGCTTCTTGGCTACCACCTACGAGGAAAAACGAAGCAGACGACAACCTCACACTGAAACATCTGTCTTCCGGGAGGCTTGTCGCTGTCATCTTTTTAAATGGATGTGATTTGGCTTCATGTAACCTCCTTCTTCCGACTTTACAGTAATTCATTTATTCAATCGTATTTGGGGATGTGAGCTACCTTCTTAAATCATACAAACTATGATTGGGGAGGATTTATATTCGGATCCAGTTACACAGTACACTATATACCAGAATCAGATGACATCAAAAGCTTTTCAATGACAGCAATGTAACCTCTAATAAAGAAACGGTAACCTTCAGACTAAACTGCTGGTAATGTAAAGAAGTAGTGCTCAGTAGTGAAGATCAAAAGGTTTTGGGAGCAGGTGTTGGAGGGGTGATCACAATGAACCTCCTCACCTTGACACTTTGCACTTTGCTCAGCTCAATGGGGATGTCATCCAGCTCATCTTTCTGCGGGGCAGAGAAAACACGAGAGTCGTTGACAAGTCTTCATTTACCATCAGCTGTACAACCGGTAAATACATGTAGGCTTAAGAAAAGAGATCTTTATCATAAAGAAAACAGTTTTGTCCATTATACTTTGGTGAAGGATGTCTTCAAATCTTTTCCTTTAATAAAAATAGCACGAGCATTCTAGAAGATCCTGAGCAGGACCTTGACCCAAAGTTTGATTTGACTAACATGATTGTCTGAACGGACACCTTACAAACACGAACAAAAAGTACCGTTTGTAGTTTGGGACATAAAACAGCACCTGTAGCAAATTACCCAGTCGGCTCCTGTCAGGCATGATGCAACATGTGGGCCTTTGCTATTGTTAAAAATACTTGTGTGAGTGCGCATCACAACTGGGCAGATGATGGGGAGGCAAGCGCCAAGTCACTCGTGCTCAGGCCCGATGTGATAACTGATTTCCATCAGCGGACTGATCAACGGCCACAACGCTCTGGCGCAAACCCTCAGTTAAGCGAGAGGTTTCTCCTTTTCTCTTGTTTCTCCCGTCTTCTTTTTTCTTTTCTCTGCTTCGATATTGAATTGGTCTGTCTCTCGTGGTAATGACCACGAAACCAGAGTTAGCTGCTCACGGGAATTGTCCACATCCTTTCTGTAGTGTGTGTGTGTGTGTGTGTGTGACACCGTTTTACCTCCCGGCTGGCTGTGCAGAGGGTCTGATGTTTCCCACAATAGGAGATTCATGTCAGTGGATTCATGCAGTTATTTAAATGGACATTTAATGATTTTTTCCATATGGCCGATGTTCGCTGGAATCCTAACCAGAAATATATTGTCTTATAAACCAATTTATGAGACAATATTTGTTAAAACTAATCGCACCTCACCAACGCGTTTTTGCAAGTATTTTGTACCTTTAATGTGGAACTTACTTATTATTCTTTCATATTTCTTGACAGCTTGCATTTCATGAGACAATGATGCTGGAATTAAGGCAAAGACTTGAATATCCTTTGGATACTCAGGATGTCCAGAGAGATACGTGTGTATTTTCTGTCCGTATATGTTGAGACAGCCTTATTACATTTGATCTATATTGTTACACAAATATACGGTATCAATATTCATATTTGTCCTTTGTGTTGGCGAGCAAGTTATTATAATGTTTTTTCTTTCTCCTTCAATCATAAACAATCCATTTAATTGTTCTTAATCTCACTCCCTTTTTGGAAAAAGTTCTTTCACAACATAGGCTCACCAACATATCTAAGGAACGAAGACTCAGAACCTCTCCAGTGTGTGGCTGCTGCAATACCATCTGGAATGGAGCAACTCGACTATTGTT
Organism: Pseudoliparis swirei; assembly: GCF_029220125.1. NCBI lineage: Eukaryota > Metazoa > Chordata > Actinopteri > Perciformes > Liparidae > Pseudoliparis > Pseudoliparis swirei. The sequence continues at coordinate 7,977,433 of NC_079407.1, forward strand.
AGGAGTTTAAAAAAAGAGAGCTCAAATCTACTTCTGAATACCAGAAAATTATCCCACGGCTTTAAGATATTCCACTTTAAGATATTCCTCTTTGATGTCGAGCTTTATGGGAGCTGCTTGTGTCAATATGTCTCAAGATCCAGAGGAAAGCCAATCTCCTGTCGGCTGTGTAAATTATTTAAATTATAAGTAATTGTTTCACTGTAGATCACCGCCGTAAACACGGATATAAGCACCAATACACAGAGGTGTCATAAAATTTCCCAACAAATCGTAAACCGAGCTGACGGAAAATGATTTTCTTCTGTCAGCTGGATAATATCAAACTTTACCTTATTTTCCAGCAAACCTAGTTTTCAGAAATATGACCTTCACAAAGTTTGGACCGTGTTTTCTGATTAAACACACTTTTCCTTCGCGCGGAAAGACCTTAGCCTTTGTCCGACCTTCCAGGAAGTTGCAGGAACAATTGCGTTGGTGCAACCCGTAGGGACACATCTCTTCAATGAAGCTGTACGAGGGAATACCTCCTGCTGTGTGTTTGCTACTTGTGCGTAATGACATTTGCTTTCAGTCATAGTGGGTGAGAGTGACTCATGCAGAATCATGCTATAGCCGTGGGAGTCCCCCAAGAGGCCTTACCGGGGCCATGGCTTATTACAGTCGGATTCCCCAGATGCTCCTGAGGGGATAATGAGCTCATCCCCTAACGTGATTTCCACTGTTTTATACAGAGTTTCATCATGATTCAAATGACACGGAACTAGGAAACATGAAAAAAGATGTTCTAAATTGAGGCCGGGGACAGTGTGTACATGTGTGAGGAGGGTTGCTTTTTATTAATTACGTACTGATTTTCCTCTCCGGAAGAGGAGCTGGTTTCCTGCCAGGGTGAAGTAACGGGTTTTCCAGCGCTTGATGAACTTCCAGCGGACCTGCTTCTCCTTTAGCTTCCCCTCGATCAGAGGCTGTCCCTCCTGGTTCACAACTAGAAGGCCCAACATACAGTCAGAGAGAAACAGAAGGGAAAAATGACAGACAGAAATCAAATGTACTGCTTTAACCCTCCTGTTACCTTAGGGTCAATTTGACTCCATTCAATGTTTAATGTCGGTGTTCTTTCGGGTCAATTTGACCCCAGGCTCTTTTTCACTGTCAAACATATAAGAAATATCAACTTTTTTATATATTTAAAGGGCTATTTAGGTAGTCAACAAACAAACATAAAGTACCTCACACTTAAACTTGGAAAACAATATTAATTCTAATAATTTTCTGGAGGTTTTAATTGCTGGGGTCAAATTGACCCCAAGGGTAAAATATGTCAGTAAATATAAAGGTAACAGGTGAATGGGGTCAAATTGACCCGAAGGCAACAGGAGGGTTAAAAATTGTTTTTGCCCATTTACTTGACATTATAGCTGACCATCAATGGATTCATCTGAACGGTCTGCCAATAGGATGTTTTCATGAGCTGGTGGGAGGGCCTGACATCTTAGACTTACTGTGGGTATGAGCTATGATTACTCGAACATCTAGCCCGAAAGGTGAAGTAAAAAATGTGGAGTGTTTTGCAACCAAACAGTAACTAGCACATTTCTAGACGCTGCACATTTATTTTTATAGTGTCGGGCAGGCCAGCCAAGAGCAGCTCACGGGACAATTTCATAACCCCCTACATGGTTCGAATTTATTATTACATCTGGCAAACAAATGTCCATTTTTTCCTATCGGGATTTCCCCCACTATTTAAAGCAATACTGTAACATCATAGCATAAAAAAAGCCTTATATTTTGTACAACATTCAGGATGTTGAACCAGAAGGAACGGTTGATCTGGTAGACGGACGCTTCAGTAGAGGTGAAAAAAGAGGACGAGAGCAGACTTCTGGGACTACTTCCTGTCTCACGTGCAAAGAGAAAGCTGTCATTCTCAAGAGAAAACTCCACTAAACACGGGGAGAAATATTGCTTAACACAGATACAAGTTTAAATGTAGTGTTTATTTTAGTGTTCGTTAAAAAACAACACCAAGTGTGACCGCCTCGTGGATGCAGCCGACTCATGGCCCCTGAATAATTCAAGAATGGGACCCAGCGGAAAAGATGCCTGTATGCCTTGAACATGGGCCGGCAGCAACATAAAATACATCTCACTGGCTAAATGTAGAGTAGAAGAAAGCAGAGATATGGAATATAAAGGTCACAACAGGTCACTACCATTGAAACTGTAAGTGAATGCACGAAATGCAAATCTTTATCCAGAGAAAGTGTTTCAAGGTATTTAAAGCACAGCACAGTCACCCGGCTGATCTGAGACTTACATCATTAGTTCTATTCCGTTCTCAATTTCCTTTATTTAGATTTCATCCTGTTTTTTTTGTTCGTAGTTGTAATGTTTTATAACCCTAAAGCACTTTAAAATGTAACAGATGAAATTCTAGGATACAAACAAACTTTAGCTTATCCACTAGCAGTCAACATTAATGAGTGGTTCAGTTCAGTTAGGTTTCAGCAGAAGTATTGTGTGTGTGTGTGTGTGTGTGTGTGTGTGTGTGTGTTTCTGATCAGATAAAGGAGAACTCCCACAAAGTGAAGTCTGGACTGGTCTGATTAGAAACACTCACCCACATCAACCTCCTGGACTTGAATCAAGTTCTGTATGTGTGTGTGTGTGTGTGTGTTACATGGATCTATTTTATTCATGTATATGAGTGTTTTGCTTGAATGGAGATGCAGCGTGTGATCAAACATACATTTTCAGTAACTGATTGTGTGACATGTTTGACTGTGTGTCTGAGTCCCCGGACCACAGAGGATTGGACTGGTTTCGGTTTGTTGCCAGCAAACCAGGACTTCAGATGTTGACCGCAAAAACAGAGCCACTCTTTGTGTTCACGGCGATGAGTAAAGCAGTCAAGAGAGTACAGCAATCCGATCAAAGTGTGTGTGTGCGTGTATGTCGGTCAACTGTTTCACATAATTATAAATCAAATACCTTTCAGTTTTTAGACAGATTTCATGAAAAAATCATTTCAGAGTCTGCAAATCTTTTATGGGCCTTATGGGTATGATATGATTTCAGATTTATAGACCAAGAAAAATTATGAATTGCTCAAAGAATAGCATCTTAAATCAATAATGATACAACATTACACAAAAGAACACAATAGAGAACAACATCCTTTGCACGGTTGTAACAGAACCATTGATTTCCTCATCATCCTTAATATTTTTGGGGGGCGGAGCCATTCAAAGAGTTCAGTTGGAACTTTAGTGCGTCCAGCATCCAGCAATAAAAGTGAACTGCCGTCAACGGGTCTGTTTTTACTCAAAGTGTATTAATATGAATTGCTTTTCATATTCTACTGATGATCTACTTGAGTAAGACATTTACATTCCTTCCAAATTGTCGGTCTGTGTGTGTGTGTGTGTGTGTGTCCTCTGCACATTGACTTCCTGTCAGTTTCAGCAGACACACTGCTCATAATACAGTTGGACACACTCCCATCATTATGGTGTGCCGGCTTCTCTGCATCATCTAACACATATTTTCAGGGTGCGTAGATAAACTTGTCTGGTGCATAAATCAAGGGGCCTCGTCCCGTATCGCCGCTTTGATGCCGACACCTGGAAAGTGATCCCTGGATTGGTTGTGAGCCTCCGGCGAGTTCTGTAACTCGCAACATCTCCTCTGAGACAAAGACGCAAAAACCAAACGCCGAGTTGCAACAAATGTACGTTTCTGCTACATTTAGGCTTCTCTTCAGATCCGTCCACATGACCCAGAACCCATTGTTTTAATCTCGGAATCTTCTCCCGTTACTTCTCTTCCAGCGCTACGTTTTGAGCTCCACAGGCAAGAGTCCAATGTCCGACCCAAACGGAAAGAGCTCAAGCACTCAAACGAGCCTCATTACACGTTCATGTTTCTATGTGTCAAGCTGCTTGGCTTTCATAAGTATGATATGAGAAGGAGTATATTTGTGGATAAATGTGTGTGGTTTGGTGTTTATTGAGTTTGGCTGGAGCACGACAACACGAGGGTGAGGTGAACAATGAGATGGAACTGTGGGCTTAACCCACAGTTCACTGACTCACCCTAGTTATGATCACCATGAAGAAAACATGTGGCTGGAAACAAGGTACCAGCACTCCAACTGTGCTAATGTCATCTTTTTCATTTTTGAGTGATGGAAGTCATAACAGAGAGAAAGAAAAAATGCTTCTTGTAACATGCCTGGCTTTGCAAAAACATGATTCAGAAGGGGGAAAAACAGCCGAGGGAACGCAAACAGACGTATTTCGATTGTTTTGATTGTAAAGACAATATACAGCACACGCACATAAAAGTATCAACAACAAGCTTCTTGTCGAGAGAACCGGTGCGACAATTTTAACCTTTATTCATGCTTAAATCAAAATCTAAAATGTTATACCCTCAATGTCAATGTGTCCCCTAGTATCACCAATGGCATTGAATATCGATGTTTAAAAAAAATACAGACCGGATCAGATGAAAGCTAAGAAAACACATTTTATTTCTCTGCAGCGGAGGATTAGTCAGCATAATGACACATTGACGCTGTGCAAATGCCCTCGCAGCTCGTTTCCCAACATCGTTTTCCCACAGTGCTGGACCAATTTAAAAAAAACATTGTCCTCATTAGCTTACTGGATACAAAATCATGGGAACGAGGCTAATACCCTGAAATGATTATCCTTTCACGTCAATAAGAAGGTATTACCTAACATGTGTCCTTATAAGCGCAGCCCTGCATGAGGATAAAAACAGAATATCAAAAATCACACTTTCAAAACTCCATCTGTAATAATGGCTCTCACTCCTAAATGTTGGCACAGCGTGATGGATTTCTGCCTTTAGCAGAGGAATCTTCCGAATTTGCAACATAATTCCTGGAAGTGGGACTTTCTGTCTATTGTGTCTTCACTGATTGATGGTAAAATGAAGGAAAGTCTTCCTTGGGGTTTTCTTTTTGCAAACGGTATTAGTCTTCCAGACATGAGTGTGTGTGTGTGTGTGTGTGTGTGTGTGTTCAAACCCACATGTAGAGGCATGAGGGAGTGAGGCTTTCTCTGCAGCACTTTAAAGTGAGTGTACATTTGTGATGAAGGTGTTAAAAGTTCAGTCAAGAACTACGAAATAAGGCCAGAAAACAAACAGAAGTGAAAGCGAGAGTGGACATGTTATACCTGTATATACAAGCACACGCACACACAGACACACACAGACACACACACACATCTTTGCTCGCTTCAAAGGCATTCCAGTAGTTAAACTCAACACAATATCATAAAGCATCACGCAGCTGCAGTAACGACTTTTCTTCACAACGGAGGACACAAAATGTCATCGGGTGGCAGCTGGTAATGTGAACATTATGTCAATATGTGAACACGTACGTGCTGCATTTCTGATGAAAATGCAAAAGTGGGTCACCTAAATGTGACATGGACTTAATTCCAAATTGCACGGGGTCTGAAGTCAAGTTGCTACATTTATTTCAGTGAGATGTGTCATTGCTGTTATTTACTGTAACTTTTGACCTCATGTGCTGGATGGAGCTGGACAGCTTTCAGTTGGACAGGTGTAAGTTACCAGTGGACATTTAGTGTTGTCTGGCTACGACTACATATTGTGAGCTTGTTTTATGGACGTTTTCATTTTGGTGAAAGACCTGTTCACACGTTTAATATCTTCATAAACCATTTGAATTGAGGTGCATGCACATTAAAAAACTAAAATATTGTGTCCAATTTTCTTTGGACACAAAGGATCACAAACCAACTTTATGAAATGTGCCATACTCATCACTCTCGGTGTCGGCCTTGGAGGCTCCTTTCTGCCCTCTTGCCGTGTGAGAATTGTGTCTAATGAAAGCAGTTTGTGTCTGCCTGTCCTTGAGCCTGCATCTGAGCTTGAAAAGTCAAGAGATGTCCTTATGTCCTCATCCTCAATGATGTCCTAGTGTCCTTAATGATGTCCTAGTGTCCTCAATGATGTCCTAATGTCAATTTATTAAATGTACCATTTATTTGGTCTAAAATGAAAAGATATTTCTGGAAAATCCCTATAAAATATATATATACACTACCGTTCAAAAGTTTGGGATCACTTAGAAATGACTTTATTTTTCAAAGAAAAGCACTGTTTTTTCAATAAAGATAACATTAAATTAATCAGAAATACACTCTCTACATTGTTAATGTGGTAAATGACTATTCTAGGTGGAAACATCTGGTTTCTAATGAAATATCTCCATAGGTGTATAGAGGCCCTTTTACAGCAACTATCACTCCAGTGTTCTAATGGTACATTGTGTTTGCTAATCGCCTTAGAAGACTAATGTCTGATTAGAAAACCCGTGCAATTATGTTAGCACAGCTGAAAACAGTTATGCTGGTGATATAAGCTATAGAGCGTATTCACTCACGTGACCACAACAAACTCTGGCGGCCATGTTGGGGTCCCACCACGGCATTGTTTTGCTTATTTGTATGCCGCTCTTCCCTTAGAAATGACCATTATATCCTGAAGGAGACACGATTTCAGTTCAAAGCGGTGTGCCTTGTGATTATACTGTGCCTCATTGTTGGATGTGGGACTAATGATTCAGAATATGGGTTTATCAGCTCAACAAGAGGCTATTACTTCAACTTGTCATGCATCTACTTCGGCTTCACTCGGTATGAGCGTTACGACTGTTCTCATGTGTTTCTGTTGATACATCGGGTTGTGGGCACGTTTCCATTGACGCTCTCTCGTCAATAATCTCTTTTTGCTTTTTTTCGCCGAGCGAAAATCAATGTCTTTCACTTGCGCAAAAGGAACTGTGGATGGAAACTTGGGAGGAAGCCATGAACATGGCAACTCCGTCGGGCGATGTCTGCCTTTACTCTGTGATTCATTGCAAGGTAAAATAAAACACTGTCTCCATGGGAACAGCACTCAGCACGGCCACCAAACAGTCACTGCTGGTCCTGAAGGAGCTGGAAGCGGCTTCATCCAGACACTCGTCCTGGAGGCGGAGCTGTGCGACTACGGATCATCGTATGAACCCAGACACGGGGCGCTTGATGTTCCGACATTTGTGGTATTTCCACAACAAGTATAACGCAGAAATAGTTGTTAATGTCCCATGGTCGATAGCGGAAATGAAAACTGTTTTAGTGCTGGTAACTAGCGAATTATCCACAAAGTGTTGAGCGAGTAAAATCAGGTAAAAAAGCGTTGCAAATATTCAATTCCAACCCCTGAAATCTTTCTTTGGTAATGCAGAAGGACATGAGGTGGCTGGGCTCTCGCATAATCAAACAGCGGACACGATAGCCAGGTCAACTTCTTCTGACATTTAATAAGTGGGACCCCAAGATGGCGCGATTGAGATTCTGACGTCACGTGAATACGCTCTATACAACTGGCCTTCCTTTGAGCTTGAAGTTTGTAGAACAAAATTAATATTTCAAATATTAATCATTATTTCTAACCTTGTCAATGTCTTGACTATATTTTATATTCATTTGATAAATAAAAGTGAGATTTTTCATGGAAGACACGAAATTGTCTGGGTGATCCCAAACTTTTGAACGGTAGTGTATATATATATATATATATATATATGAGAGAAAGAAAGAAAGAAAGAAAGTAATGGTTATAATGATCTGTAAACATGTTTAGGATGAAATGTAAAGTAGCCCCTTTTCCTCAAAGTTATGTGACTAATGATCAGATCACGTTGGTTCAGGGCAGCAACTGAGTTCATGCGACCTCAGGTGGTAAAGGTCACGGAGAGATCACCTATTTAACACAGTGGGCTGTTTAAATGCAACGCAGGATAGATGTATAGCCATGACATTCACTTTTACTGGACATGTCAAGACTACAGTTAATCTCACTGCCGGCCAAGTCTTTAATTATCTCGCTCATATCACAAATATTCAATTATTTATGCTGGCTTATTGCTTTTGAATGAGTTAATTTCATCACTGGCCATGCTGAGGTGAACAGCGGACTGTTTGTGTGTTAACAAGTGATGCAATACATGTTGTTTTTAACAGGTAAACAATGTACATGTTAGAGCAACTCTGTTAGGTTTGGTTGTGTTTTACTACTATTTTTTAATTATGGCTGGTGGGTTTATACTAATTAACACAATAAAACATGTGTTAATAAGCCACAGTGATGTGATGGGTTTATTGAATAGTTTAAACACAAATGGTTAACATTAAAAAGTAGATATATTATTGTTTTACCAACGGTAATTATACACGCTGTTCAACATGCTGTGCCTTTCTGCAATCTTTTCAGTTGATTTCTCAAAAAGTAATTTAACAATGTCCTGCACACACACCACACACACTTCCATTAATTCTCCTCATAGTAGGGTCGAGGAAGTAATCTCACTATTTAGTACACAACATATCTTCAAATGATTGTATGTTATCTTACAAAACATACTCCTCCATTCTTCACAGGAAACGATTGTGAAATACTTAGCTAGGTTCAGGCAACTAAACTACTTAGATAGGTTTAGGAAAAGATCATTATTTGGGTTAAATTAACTACGGAAGTGCCTTGAAATAAATCCACACTGACTCCTTGTTTGACATGGGGAACACAGACCGGTGTTTGTTGAACCCATTTGTCTCCACGCCCGCCAGCCCCGTGTGGGCTTTTCACTTCTTTCTGATACCATGAATTACAGTGTTATTTTTCATTGGTAAAGCTACAAAGCTTCCTCGTGCTACGAGGGGGAAGTGAGAAAATAAACAGTGTTTATGTCATATGGGTAAACAAACCCTTTAAGGGTATACCAGTAAGACATGCAGAGCAGATGGGCCCTACAAGGCCACAAATGCCTGAGTAATATCCATGTATCCATGCACACACGCTTCCAATTACAACATTACAATGGGATGGACAAGTATTGCTTTTCTCAATCGTGGAATGTAGAGTGACTGGCATGGATCTAAAAGGGAATCATCGGATCCCTGCAGTCATTCAGTTGGCTCAGAGCAGTCGAGCTGAAAGAACGGCTTTCTTTTGGCTTTTGTTCTGTTTGGATCGGGCAGACTGACGTGTGTGTGTGTACGTGTGTGTATGTGTGTCTTTGTGTGTGTGTGTGCGTGCGTGTGCATTTACTTCTGTGCATGTATGTGTTTGTGGAAGAAATGGATGATGACAAGGGAATGACACAGAGGAAAGTGTAAAAAAAAAGCTGTGAACACAGCTTTATGATAGCTTCTATAATACATCGTATCATTCATCACTCACTAAATCATCTTAGAACTTGAATACTGACGACTACAGAACCACTTCCGAGTGAATCAGTGTTATTCAAAGTACTAAATGTGCTTTCAGATGACTTATACTTTCTAACTGTTTTCTAAGCACCTGAAGCGTGTTCAATAAACACTGTAAGATTGCGTCATACTGGGTTTTCTATGCACACCACTAATGTGGGGGAAAGGCTGTTGGTTGCTTTTTGGGATATTGAATTGGCAGCGGAAAAGAACACTGAAGGAGACACGAAACTTTAATCAAAAATGATACTTACTTACTTACTGGAATTAGCTTTAATCCTAGTGATGTGTATTTCTTCCTACATTTTCACACCTGTATATTTCACTGATTGACAGTCGGTGGTAGAAAGTATATTCAAAACTAAATGGTCTTTTCTAGTGTTTTTAGTGGAGGAAGGAAATGCACACAATGTTCACTGAGAAACTGTAAATATAAAGTTATTTTTTCTCATTATTGAGAAATAAAACCTGTGAGATACTATTGTGGTAATCATATGTAAATTCTCCCTCCATAGCACTCACACACAGACACACACAGACACACACACACCGACACACACACACACACACACTCTCATTATTACATTATTTCTTCAGCACCAGCCACAAATTGCACTAATCTAGAACTCTTATATAACTAATAAGTGCTTCTATGAAAGACCGACAGAGAGATACACGCAGATTGAACACACATTTCCTTTGAAGGCTAAACTGTCGTTCATCGATTTATACACTCTGTAAATTCACTGTCTCATTGCTCACTTTGTGCTTTCTTTGTTTCTCACAGTGCGGAATAAGATACGATGTTCTATTATTAGAAATATGCAGTCTAACAGTAGCAAAGATAACAGTGATAAACGTGATGTTATGGATAAGTATTTGTAAGGATAGAAATAGTAAACTATAGAACACATATTATTAATGGTTGAATCCACATCATTGCACATATGAAAATGAAACATGACGAAGAAAGTCTGAATAGCGAGTAGCTGCTGTTGTGTGAGACAGGTGTATAAAAGAGCTTGTTTGGTTTTTGTTATGACTTTTAAATGTGCTCAGTATATATTTAAAATATGTTGGTCACATTAGATCCAGCTTTAAGTCTCCCGAGTTGAAGAGAGGCAGACAGATGGTCGTCTAAAAGGATGACTTCATCAGGACAACGTGCTCGTCGAAGTGGGTCCAAAGGAAACTAATACGCACTGACTGACTGATTACAGGGCTCCTTCAGATCAGACTGGCAGCTATTAAATAAGAACCATTTCTCCTAACTGTTGTGGGAAAAGATCCTTCCCCGTGATGGCATCTTGAGTGAAAACATCCCATTGAGCTCAGCTCTGCGGTGGTTTTACCATCAGAGCCGAGCTGTGTGCCCAGGAAAGCGTTTGACAGGATTGAAATAAGGTAAAGAGAAAACTGGAGAGGGCAAGAAGGGGCAGCAGCACTTTAGGGGAAACTTAGGGTGGATTTCATCCGTCAAAGTGAGTTATTTGATGGTAATATATGAGAGAATATCTGAGGAGTGGCGGGTACATTTTTGCCACATTAATTCTTCCTGTCTATTTTTCCTTGTTTGCTTCCTCTCGACCATCTTCGTACTTTTTTTGGGCCTCGAATTCATTGATTTTATTTGCTTATTTCAATTATTAACATTTTCATCAGCATTGATTCACAACATATTACAGTAATTGACCTGTTTAATTTAATGGTGACAAAAAATGTCTCACAGATATAAATATGACTACAGAGAATGTTAATTTCTTAACCCTTGTGTTGCCTTCGGGTCAATTTGACCCGATTCAATGTTTCACCCTCCTGTCGCCTTCGGGTCAATTTGACCCGATTCAATGTTTAACCCTCCTGTTACCTTTATATTTACTAACATATTTTACCCTTGAGGTCAATATGACCCCAGCTATTAAAATCTCCAGAAAATTATTAGAATTAATATTGTTTTCCAAGTTTAAGTGTGAGGTACTTTATGTTTGTTTGTTGACTCCCGAAAGAACACCGACATTAAACATTGAATCGGGTCAAATTGACCCGAAGGCGACAGGAGGGTTAAATATTGAATCGGGTCAAAATGACCCGAAGGCAACACAAGGGTTAAAATAAATACTTAAAATCTGTGCTTTTTTACAAACGTCTATGTTTGTATGAAACTAACTTGGTTATGCCTGGAAAGTAAACTATGTGTACACTGATCATGGTGTAATGTGGCCTGTGTGTGTGTTTGTGTGTATGTTTGTGTGTGTGTGTTGTGTGTACCTGTGGCCTTCTCAGGATTGTTACACATGAAGCAAAGCCACCCTTCCTCTTCCTCACTGTAGCCAAACAGGTCAAAGAAACGCACCTCCTCCAGCTGAGTCTGGAGACGGTCCAGGTCCTGAAGACAGACGGAAAGAAAATAGAATATCTATTATTTGTCCAGTGTCCAGACAGATATTCTTCATATTCATCTTGAACAAAAGATCTTACGTTCAAATATAGTTTGTAACCAACATCACCACTACAAGTGCGACGGATAGATGATCTTCTATATTATATTCATCGGTTTTTATGAGCTAATACTGATCCATCATCCCTTATTCTGACTACCCACCCTTTTCTCCCTAGTTTATATAACACAAAATACTATAAAGACCGAGAAGAAATAAGAAAACTTAATTAGAATTTATAGGAGAGGTTTAACCAGCCCACAGAAATCTGTTAAGGCTTGTTAAAGCTGCTGTACATGAAGACACACACCCACACACACACACACACACACACACACACACACACACACACACACACACACACACACACACACACACACACACACACACATATTGTAAGTGGCCATCAACTTTAAGAGGTAATTAAAACCTGACATTCCAGTCATGGACTGCGTAATCGTGCATCATTGTGTGTGTATATACTGTATATGTGTGTGTGTGTTTCAGAATATAAAGTAATGGGAACCAATACAAATCCCTGAAGATCCGCTGCATCTGGTAAGAGTTATACTTCACTTTCGATACACACAAACCCCCTTCAATGGCATTTAAACCCATGAGATAATACATATTTATCTGAGGCCGGTTTTGCAAAAAACAGGAACATTCAAGGAGATGATGGATCACTGTCATCAGTCCTCATGACAAAGAAACAATCATTCTCCTGTGTGTGTGTGTGTGTGTGTGTTCACTGCATATATTTTACCCATGGGTTTCTTTGTGGGTGATATTGTAATCGCTGGTTAACCTAATTTCGTTGAACTCTGAAGTACTTTCACATTATCCGATGATCCCTTTCAGCAGGCCCGGGGTGGGTAATCGGGAGAATCGGGAGAGTTCCCGGTGGGCCGCTTCATTTCTGGGCCGGTCGAGAATTTTATTTGTTGACATTTGTCAGGTTAGTCCATCTTCTCTTAAAGTGGGCTACACACGTTCAGCATTCTGACACCGCAGCCTCTGCATGGGTTGTACCATGCGAGGAAGTTCACCCCTCCCAAATAATAGAGTTGGTTCAGTCCATTATGGAACTCAACCAACTCTATTTTGGAGGGGTGAACTTCCTCGCATGGTACATACACCATGCGAGGAAGTTCTCCTCTTCCAAATAGAGTTGGTTCGTTCCTTAGCCGTCTTTTCCAAAAAGTTTTCTCAGCTACGGATAGCTGGGCCGGCCCGACCGCAACGATACGCGTCAGGGAGGACGGACGGGAGGAAGAGGGCAGGAGGGGCTGAAAAAGCCAGGTTGAGAAAAAGAAAGGCATTGGAGGAGGATGCTGCCAAATGTGCCAAGCTTACAGATTTATTTTCAAGAGGATAAACACAAGTGGCAACTGGTAAAGAGAGACAAAGGCCTAATGATTAGCAACATAACTATTCGGCTAACGTTGTAGCCTTGATTAATATCATTGTAGCGTTGTCAACCTATTCCCAAGCAAAATATTTAATTGAATTACAATATTAGCCTTTTTATATCACCCAACATATGGCGATCCATAGACTTTGCAAATATTATGCAAATATTGATATATACTATTGATATTGATATTGAAGTATGCAGTAATATAACTCTTAATTTTTCTTTGTAGCTTCGGAGCAGCAGATAAGACAGTCTCCTGCTGAAAATGATGAGCCCGACATTTGCAATGAGGAGGCCATGACTACAGGGACAGGTAGAGAGGATAACAGTGGACACTATATGAATTAAAGTTATATATTCTAAGAAAGAGCGGTACAGTACTTGATGAACCAATATGCATTGTTTACTCAGAAGTGGGTGTAGTAAAGGAGTAAATCACCACTATATAATACTCATGCAGAAAAATGATAATGACCATGACAATGACCATGATAATGACCATGACAATGACGGCCCCCATGAGGTCTCACTCCAACAAATCTGGCCTACTGCCTAATCTGAGTCTGACACCCCTGCTACGCCCTTCTGCCTTTTTTAATGTTGTGCATATTTTTTGTTAACTTCTCATCTTAAGTGGATTATTATTGTTGTATTTAACCGTTACATTATTTGTTGGACCATGGTATTAATAAAAGAACTACAGGATAGTAAGAGCTGAACTGTTGCTTCATTTATCCAATTTCCACTATACCATGAAAAAAGTGGGCTGGTCTTGAGCCTGAAATTCCCGGGCTGAAAAGTGGCCCCACTCCGGCCCTGCCTTTCAGAACGATGGTAGTATTTCTCACCACGGACCAGCTACTCGCAAGAAATTCCCGGAGGGAACTGGATTTTAAGGAGGATAAGAAAAACAGGCTGTAACACTATAATGACCGAGCTACGAGTGCGCTTGACCTTTCGCACCGTGCCCCTTCAGTCGGCCCTTGATGTTAACAAGTGAGGATGTATCTGTGAAAGCTGTTTTTTTAGGTGTGTATTCCCCCATTGGACCATTGAAACCCCAGGTTTCACCACACACACACACTGCGAGCATTTAGTTTCATCCGTACTTCAGAGCCGTACTTTGTGTTGTAATTGAGGTGAAAGGTCTTTGCCGGCGGATACATTTAGAGCAGGACTGTGTGTGGCTGAGAGAGCTCTGTGGGTTTACGACACTTTATTATTCTGATACGACTTTGAGTATGTATGTGTGCAGATATAGGAACTATAGGATTACTGAGTGTGAGACTGTGTGTGAGAGGCTGAATGGTGGATGAGAATTGACTAACCGAATGTTGTTCAATCATCTATGCAGCTGTTGCCCCAAAACATAGTTTATTTGTAAAAAACGGAATAAAAAAACCTAAACAGTTTCGATTTTTTCCAGTTTTTTTCTGTTTTTGAAGTGAAAGAGACAAATTTGTAATTTGTGAAAATGGGCTATACAAATAGACTGAATTGAATTGAATTGAAAGAAAGGACAAGAATGAGAGAGACCGGTTAAAGAAAACATCCACAGATGTACAGTACGAGTACAGTACTTGAGTACGTTTAGGTACTTGTACTTTGCTTGAATATTTCCATGCTATACTGTGTTCTTCTTTTACCGTACATTTGAATGACAGTTAGAAGTGAGTTAGTTACCAAATAGTAATTTACAGTTTACTATCATAAGGAGTGTCTTGTAAAGGGGAGCACACTTAGAAGTGGCCGGTGATTGGATGAAGCGTCTGTCTATCACTGTATCACCGAAGCCAGTCGGCAGAAGAGCAAAAACAGAAATTAAAGCCTTCATTGACGTTCTTTGTTCTTCTTTTGTTATCTCTGTTTCATCTCAAGACTCAATTCCAAAAAAATCTACATTTATATGATTATTAATTTGTAGTCTTGGTTGTGACCACCTGATGAATTCAAGTCCAACATTCATTCCCTCTTTTAGCTCCCGAGGTGAATATCTGACTCCTTAGAGCTAAACGCTCCACTTTGTTCATTTAAGCTTGTACACAGTCATCTCCATTCCAATGACTTTTGACTCACATAAGAGACAATAAAATTAAACAGTTAAATGTGTGCCGACACAAATGCCAAGGTAATTAAAATAGCTAACATTGTTTACTGATGACACAGCAAAGCTGATCTTGAATCGTCTATTCTATACAAAGCAACAAAGGAAAGACAGAAGTGGAGAGGCGATGAGAGACTGACTGTGAGTCACAACGAGTAACAATGTGTGAGAAACACCGACTCCAGAAACACATGGCCCATATCTACTGCACTACAGAACCAGCAGCGAAGCATCAACCTCGATGAGTCAAGATTGATGCTTCCGGAGTCGATAATACTCCGAAAGTCCATAATACACAGAGTAACCGATTTGTATGCGGTGTGAATGAGCCTTTGGGAGGAAGCCGCTGTGTTTAGAGTGACAACAGATGGATGAGGACAAACACAATCATCATTTTGATCCATCATGGCCAGAGAGGTGGATCCAATAACAAGATGAAGAAACAATATAATCTGTCTATCCTCATGTAACCCCCTTTCACCCCTTTAGCACGCCCGCTTCTCTCTCCTTCTGCACGTCACCCTCCGCCCTCTATCGCTGTTTGTAGATAATTATAATTTGATCACGATCAGATCAATTCAATTCAAATCAGTTTATTTTGTATAGTCCATTATCACAAATTACAAATCAACCTCAGAGGGCTTTACAATCCATACACATACGACTACCCTGTCCAAGGACCTCACATCGGATCAGGAAAAACTCCCAAAAAACCCTTTCACTGGGAAAAAAGGGAAGAAACCTTCAGGAGAGCAACAGAGGAGGATCCCTCTCCAGGATGGACAGGTGCAATAGATGTGATGTGTACAGAAGGAATCATTACAGAGTTACAACACATTCTATGAGTATGACAGAGTGTATGACTAGTTGGTAGTAGGCATGGACCACGATCCAGACCTCCATGATCCATCAGGCAGATGGAGGTAGAGAGGAGGAGTGGGCGGGGCATCAGCAGGGCCATGGCATCAGACCCAGCCAGGTCCAATGGACCCTATGAGACGTGAAGTCACAAGGACTCTGGAGAGGAAGCAGAGTTAATAATGTGCAATGGAGAGATGAAAATTCATCCATAAGGAGAGAGAGAAGAGGAGATAGGTGCTCAGTGTATCCTAAACGTCCCCCGGCAGCTATAAGCCTATAGCAGCATCTCTAGGAGCTGGACCAGGTGAACCTGATTCAGCCCTCACTATAAGACTATCAAAGAGGAAAGTCTTCAGTCTACTCTTAAATGAGGTGACTGTGTCTGCCTCCCAGACTGAAGGTGGAAGCTGGTTCCATAAAAGAGGAGCTTGATAACTGAAGGCTCTGGCTCCCATCCTACTTTATTATTTATTTAAACAGCTTATGACTGATTACACCTGCAGGCAGACAGCGACGATGGAGAGCTCTCCAGAATATACACACTTCTCTTACCTCTTTCTTTGTAGTCTCATCTACTGTTGTATTATCTTATTGTATTTAAAAGGGAAACTCCATCACTTTTACACATCAAAGTCTGTTTACAGGTCTTGGGGAGTTCTACATAGTTGTACAAAGCCTCTGTGGCTCCAGGAGGGGGCTTTTAAGTCTGATAAATTACTAGAGCTAATGAGACGAGACGGGAGACAGGTTCAGATGAAAGAAGAGGCCAGTAGAGAAGATGTGAGGATAGAGGAGCTTTTCCGAGGTTTCCTGAAGAAACTTATCCAGAGAGAGAGAGAAAGAGAGAGAGAGAGAAAGCAAGGGCAGTGGGAGGTGGAAGCAGGAAGAGGAGTAGAGAGGGGAGTGTGAGTCAGGAGAGAGGTGAGTGGATAAGAAGTGGGAGTGTCGGAAAGGGGAGTGGACGAAGCCCCTAAACAAGGCAACGGCTTTATTTTCGGTTCTTTTGAACATTTCTCACGATGTCTGGCCATGAACGCACGATGTCCTGATATGACAAGCCGGTTCAATCAGGCGCAGACAGACAACTCTCACATCCTGTGAGTCTTTGTCCTCCCGTCCTGACTGTTGTTTTGGTCTTTCTTTCCCCACATATCTTTATCTAATCTCAGGCTTTAGCTTTACTCTATCTCATGGTATTCAGCCCTTCATCCTCATCCACCACCAAACTTTATCTCCACTAAAAGTGGAATGAACAAAACGCTCTCCCTCTGGGCCAAAGGCAGGAGGTGAAATAATAATAAGTATTTCCCTGCGCAGGCTTCCACGTTGCTGCCGTCATATCTCACGCCGTGTCTTCCCTCTTTTCCTCTTTCTCTCGCCACATCCTCTCCACAATCGTTTTTTATTGTATTCTACTTCTTCACAATCTTTCCCCCTCAGTCTTTTTCAGTGTGTATGTTCACATCTTCCTCCTTCATCAGTGTTTAATCACTCCGCATGTCACATATGTTGTCTTTACTTCTTCTGCTTTCCCTAAAATACGTGGTTGTCCTTTCCTCTCCCTAGATCTCTTTTACCTCTTTTCCCTTTTCTTCATTTACTTACGGTTTGACACTTCTTTCATGCTTTATCCTAATCCCTCAATGTCTGCATGTTTTTTTGCCCATCATGTCCTTTTCTTTCATCCATCAATCTCCACTTTACCCTCTCGTCTCTTATGATTAACGCAATGATGCAGCCCCCTAATTTGGTGGGTCATTTAGATGTTAATTCCCTCCATCCCTCTCATCTTTGCTCACCAAAGCTTGTTGCCATCTTCGTCACAAAAACGACTCACATAAGTTGCCAGAGGCTGCACATAACTCATTTGTATATCTGTGGAGCCTCGTGTCCTTTTAAATCAGATCAGACACATTCGATAACCCTTTCTGTCTCATATATGCAACAGCTTTTCCTTCCTCTCGCATCTCTCCTCTCCTCGTCTTCCACTACATGTGTTTCTTATTGGCTGACAGCGAGTAAAGCTGTAGGACTAATAGAGTGGTAAAGAAAGCAAAGAGGAAATGCAAAGCACATGGATGGAGGGAAAGGTCGTGACCTTCTTCTTCCCTCTCTGCTGTTAATTCACAGCTTCGCTTTTCTGATCCATTTTGAAAGAAAAAGGGACGTCAAAAGTGTATAATTCTGACAGAGTACACTGTGTACTTGGCGGGTTTGTTAGGCCATCTCATTAATGGCGGCTCTGATCAGCTCCACACTGCTCATCAGGTCTGTATCTGTTCGAAACACTTGGAGCGCACGTTGTGAAAAGCCTTCTGGTGAAAGAAAACGTCCCCCAAGAAGCGATCTGTATTTAAAGCTTAAACAAGCAACATAAAACATACTAGTTCGTGAGGCTTGGAGGCTCATGTAGTTTTCTGTTATCTTTGGACAAAGCCAAGGAAGCTGTTGCCCCCTGTGTCCAGTCCTATGCTAAGCTACGCTGACTGGCTGCAGGCTTCATACTTTTCCCACAGACATACTTTTCCTGAGAGGATATTGATCTTCTCATTTAACTCTGAAGCAAGCAAATGAGCTGATTTCGAAATGTCAAACTATTCCCTTCGGGTATGAGGTATGAGTGGTCCAGTCAGGGGGGCCAGTCGAGAACTGCACAAAGCATATTTTACTGGTGGCCAAGCACGTAAATCAGAAGTTTTACCGGGGACTGATACAGGAAAAAAACGTAAAAACAGAAGTTTATAACCACGTTTGAAGCATTGAGCGTCTCACAGCGTGAGTCGTCCTGCCCTGCAGGGGAGGAATGGACCCAAGTTCATTTAAGTAAAACTTTGAGGTACTTATACTCAACATGCATCTTTCCTTTTCCACTTTCTCCTTAAATATTGCATTTTTAATTCACTAGAACTATTTGACAGCTCTGGTCGACCAAACAGTTCAGACAAATACACCAAAAAATAAATATTTTTTATAATTGATCATTTTTTTCATGAATTCAAAAATGATTCATGGTTTCAGCTTTTAAAAAGCCTTTGATTTGTTGCTAATTATCATTATTATACAATGTTAATTATTCTGTTATTTAGAATTTATGCTTAATAATTGTGAGGTCTGGACAAAGCAAGCATTATGATAATGTGACTTTGGGCTCTGGGACAGCATTTATCACAATTTTACAGTGTGGAATTTGTACTATTATTGAAGTAGCGTATCTGAATATTAACTCCCGCACTGCAGCCTGGTGTATAGTGTTTGAGTGGGTGTGTGTGTGAGTGGGTGTTTATGAATAACTGGTACGTTCATGCTGCATGTGGTAACCATAGCTGGTCTATCTGATAGAAGCCACAACACAAGTCTAGAGAAAGACAGACCACAGCTGTATTTTCTTTAGTCGAATTATTTCCTAGCAACCACTTAGCTTGTCATACTATGAAGGGGCAGAATGAGGAAACACCACCCGCATCCACACACTTACTAAAACAGACATTGAAATGAGCACACACGAACACACGCACATGATGAAGAAGGGGTGTAGGGTTGAGTAGGCCTTGTATACAGAAGTGTCCATTTAGTGCATTCCATTTTTAAACAAAGTGGATGTTGAACTTTGATACTTTCCTATGTTGAAGTTTTGTCTTTTTTGTTTCACTACCGATGACTTCATTCTCTCTGCTCGAGACAGATAAGGGGAAAGCACACACACACACACACACACACACACACACACACACACACACACACACACACACACACACACACACACACACACACACACACACACACACACACACACACACACACACACACACACACACACACACACACACACACACACACACCTTCCTGTGTGGCGTGGTGTTCTGTGTCATAGCCATGGGGAAGCTGTGAGCTCCTTTTAGCTGCGTCTTCTCCCAAAGGGTGGCAAGCCTCTGGACACACTCATCCTTGGAGCACAGAGCGACTCTGGACTTACTCTGGTCAAGAGAGAGAAAAGTAAACAGTGGAGACACAAAGTACAAATATAAAGCAGAGGTTTGGTTAGGATCGGGATGGAAAACAAACATTTGCAACAAGGATATACACGTTGGGAAAACAATGCTACTCTTGTTTGCCATTATAGATGTGAACAGATGTTACCACATCTTGCAATCCAGGATAATTCTCAGTATACAGCTCTTCATATATTCCCCAAATGACGTGGAGACTTTCCGAATGAATCTTTAATTCAAAGCGTGTAATATTGATCTAATGCGTCATGAGAGGTTTCCAAAAGGACACAAGATCTGCAACGTAAACCAGAAGCACGTTGTCTGAGCACCTGTAGGTGGAGCAGCATGATGTGCATCCAGAGGTGCGGCTGTCGGCTGGTCAGGTTGAAGCAGGACTTGGCGTACAGGCAGTAGTGGCCCTTCAGAGGACAGGAGAACGACAGCTTGGCCACACATCCTCGATCTGAATCTAACCACGCAAACAAAGACAAACAAACAGAACAATTGCAACATGAATATTTCGCAGATGCTGAAGTTGAACATTTCCAGGCTGAACTAGTGTCAGTTAGCTCTCTTATTCTTGACGTGCGTGTGACGTCCCTTGAAAATATGGATTTATGTAACTTTGGGAACATATTTACAGAATAGTTCATTAGATCATCGGTAGACATCTTCTCTTCTCAGGATTTCTTCTGTGTTTACAGCAGGGGTTCCCAAACTTTTTAGACCACGCACCCCCTTCTACATCCCGATCGGGTTCACGCACCCCCAATCCCCCACACGTAAAAAAAAAAACGCAACAGAATGCAAGAGTTGTTGACGGGGGGGGGGGGGGGGGGGGGCGCTGGGCTTAGCCCAGAAGAGTGAAGCAGCGAAATTTGTAGATATAGAAACACTCTCAGACAGCAGCTTGCTGTTACGTGCGCCTGCTGCCAGTCTGACTCCGCTGCTTTGGGTGAATGACGTCACGTGCGACCTGGAGGTGTTAACCACTTGTGTGCCAAATCTTTATTTTTTATATTTTTTATATTAACATTCGGGGCGAATTAAAAAACATCCGGGGCTTTAGCCCCGGGTTTTTTAGCCTAGGGACGCCACTGGTTAAGACCGAAATGACACTTGAGAGCCCTGAGAATGTTTAATATTAATTATTACACCATTAGACCACCATTAAATTTTTCCTCTCGCGCACCCCCTAGAGGCAGCTCGCGCACCCCCAGGGGTGCGCGCACCACACTTTGGGAATCCCTGGTTTACAGCAATACTTACACAACAATAAGTGTATTCACATTGTGGCGGAAAGTTGAAGGAGAGCATTGAAAGCGCTCAACGCAATGACTGTGGATAGTTTGCACATGCAACCCAGTGAAGTAGCCTCCAGCTGCGGCACAAAAGACGGCAAACAAAAGAAAAGCAGAGGTTGTCTGCATGGTGAAATTTGCACGCTCCCGAAATCTGAATTGACACCACGTTTTTATCTATAGGGCTTTATAGGCCATCCATATAAACAAGAAGCAGGTTTTATAAACAGACAAACGTGCAGCACAAAATAACGGCATATAGTACGGATTAAACAAAATAATTTTAAAAGTGCTGCTAGGCAGTCATCTTTTGTCAGGGCCAGGCGAGCTATTTCCCCCTGTTTGCTTTCTTTTTGCTGAGCAAAGCCAACTGGCTGCTGGTTGTAGACAAACATAAGAGTGCTATCAATCTCCTCATCTAACTCGCAAAGAAAGGGAATAAGAGCCTTTCACAAAAAATGGTTCAAGGAATAAAACATGTTCTAGTTTTAGTCAGAAGATTGTAAAAACTCAAAAGCTATGCTGGATAACTCAGACACAAGTTTAATAACAAAGTGAAACTATCCGTGCTTCGGGTTCCAAGTGATATATCGTCAAACCCAACCATCATTTGTCATTCAGCAGTCACATGCCTTAAAAATGCACAAAACAGAAATCATAGGATATGATAGAGAATTTAAAACTACACGTGAATGAACTACATGTGTGTGTACGATGTGTGTGTTCATCGTGCTTCACTCTTTGGCACAGGTGTGTTTCTAAGAGAGCTGATTTGTATCTGATAGTCTGTGATGCTGTTTTTCTTTTGTCAATGTGTGTGTGTGTGTGTGTAGATGTTTGGATTGAGGATAATGAGAGTTCTTCTGTATAAACCTCATCCCCTGGGATGAGGACGGGTCGACAGCTCACGTGTCAGCCAACAGCATGATGACATCATCCAGTTGAGACCACCTGTGACATCATCTCCTAAATGTTAAGGTGTCGATTCTCATTAAGAGACTCATTGATTATGATAATATCTCTCTATGAGTTCACATTTGCATATTTCCCCCCAAAATTCTTCAGATTTAATCAATTAACCAGAGGCCAAAGGGGGAGTATTGTATTGCGTGCGTGTGTGCGTGTGTTTGTGTGTGTTTGTGTGACACCTGGCCGCCTGAGTTAAAATCACATTGAGGCCAAATACGGAGCAATAACATCTCCTGTCAATCAAAATATCGTCACCTCTCATGTTGTGTTGGAGTCTGGTGCTGTGTGTGTGTGTGTGTGTGTGTGTATGTGAGAGCTTTGTCTGTTCTTAATATGTTCAAAAGACTGAAGCTGTCTCTCCATAGGTGGGGCTCACTGCTGAAGATGACTCAGACAAGGAAGAGAGAAAGGACTTGACTATCCTATTGCATACTTATGGACACACACACACACACACACACACACACACACACACACACACACACACACACACACACACACACACACACACACACACACACACACACACACACACACACACACACACACACACACACACACACACACACACACACACACACACACACAAGGGTGTAAGGTCAAGTTCAATGTTTTTCATATCTAAATGTGCTGATCTTGAACAATTTGTTTTATCTCATGTATCAAAAGTTGGCGTCCTCTGTCGCGAGGATGTATCATTACAGGAGGGGCTGCACAAAAAAGAAAAAGAAAAAAAAGGTGAACAGGCATTACAACAGTACTCGATGACAAGGAAGTCTGAATTCAAGTGACGCACATCGAATTGAAAAATGGAAACTAAGGAGAAATCACATGGCATGAATAAAAATATATCAAATATCAAATTGCTGAATATGAGAAGAATCATAGGGGAAATGTGAACATGGATTACAAAGTTTAAGTAATTAGATTAGTTTGGAGATGGAAAATGTTTCTCATTTTCACATGAACTGCTTGACCCCTGTTTCTAGTCAGTATGCACTACGATAACTATGGTATGGAAGCAGGCATGCACACACACACACACACTCACTCACGCACACACATACACACACTTCATGCATACTACCCGTATGCATAACACTCATCTGTTTCTACTTTAACATAACTATGTTGTAAAGACGGAACAGAATCTAATAACCCTGGCCATTTCAAAATAATTCTCTGCATCTATACCCTGATTATTTTTTCCATGAACAAATTAGCTAGTGACATTTAGCCTCACACATTAGTTTTTTGCATTGTGGTTTGCATATAATGTAAAACTGAACAAAGACAATAAAGTATACGTCATCAGTCACATCAAATAAAAGAAACTATCTGAAGTTGTATTTGGACAAATAGGGAGATGCATCTTTTATATATTTAGATTTTTTAATATTCGCTTCGCTTCTCAGTAACTAAACTGCCGCTGAAAACTTGTTCATACTAGAGATTTATGCACCCGGATCCTCTTAATGCTGCACACAAAAAGGTGTCTGTCCAGACAGGATATGAATCACAGGAGGACCATAACTAATTCTGAGGTAGAACAAATAAATAAATCCCACTCATATGCCCTCTGGGTGGGAGTAAAATCACTTATGAGCACATGCAATATTAAAATAAAGCTATTCCCCCTCCAGAAATAAATCCCTGTGCGATTGGGGCTCAATGTGTGTAAGTATGTGAGATTAAGAATGATTGAGGAGAAGGCGAGGAGGAGAGAAGGGGAGAGGAGAGGAGAAGAGGAGGTGTATCATTAATCATCCTCAACCACCTCTTCTGAATCTAATCTCGTTACACAAACCCTCCCTCTGTCTCTCTCTTTACTGGATTCTTTCTTCCGCCGCCTCCTAAATAAACCGATATCACTGTCATCACGTTATCTTCAGCTCGTAGGAAAGGAAGCATGACGTCCGTCATGTCCACATTACCTTCTATCGCACACTGCTCTGGGATGGGGATCTGCTGCACCGTGTCTCGACAGAACTCCTTGATGGCCTCGATATTGTCTCTGAAATGGACGAAGAGTCTGTCCGCGTCCTCGCGCTCCTCCTCCCCTCTGCTTTCACCTCCCTCGGCCTCTTTGGCCGCTCTGTCCAGGGCAGCTGGGACGGCCATCGAGGCGTCGCCCTTCGGTTTCCTCTCGACAGGCGGCGTCGCTTCCTGGTTCTGCGAGATCACGAGTGTGTTGGAGAAGGTGTTGTCCGGGCTGGGCTCCGAGCCCTCAGAGTCCTCCCCAGTGTCCGAGTTGATGGAGCGCGATCGCGCGGCGTGGAGGGCCAGGCTCTTGGACCTTCGAGAGACCAGACGACAGAAACAGTCACCGGGGTGAAAAACCACCTGTCAAAAGGGATTCTGTTCTCTCTCTGCTTTCTGTTTTTGACAACATGCAGGGGAAATACAAAGAGCTAAAGTTTCTACGTTTACCAGTGCTAAATTGAAGCTGGATGTCGTAGTTTCGTCTCAAACAGTATCAAATTATCTGCTCGGTGCTTTTTTATGATTTCAATAAACAGTATGTCTGTATCTTTGGATGGTCTGTCTTTCTTCAAGAAGAAATTGGCCCAAGGCATCTCTTGTTAATACGACTGAAGTTCATAAAAATCCACCGCGTTCATAAAACTGTTGCTCTCCGCTCAGATGTGAGCAGAAACTCAGCAGACCCGGCTCACGTTTCGTGCTAACAGACCTGTTGAAGCGCATTTCCCGTCTCTCCTCCCTGCCGGCTTGGCTCAGGCTGTAGCGGCGTTGGGGGGCGGGAGAGTCCTCCTCCACCTCCCCCTCCTCTCCCCTCTCCTCCCCCATCTTCTTCTCAAAGGCCTGGATCTTTACCTGCAGCCGCTGCTCTGACCCCCGACCTCCCCCGGGAAGATATGCACGAGGAGACGGCGGGCACGCCTCATCCGCCCTGTAAGAACACACACACGCACACAGGCCAAAGGGTTGGATTGCATGTGGAGGGCACGTGAGATGAAGCTGGACGGACACAATTTGGATGGATTTCAATATCCTCACTCCCCCACCCTCTCCCCTCCCCCCTCCCTCCTTCAGTCCCCTCGCTAGCCTTTCTGTAATTCTTGCTTTCTCATGATGACTGGCTCTATTTCTGCGTCTCTCCCTCCATGTGTCCCCCTCTCTCTTTGCCTTTGTTTTTATCTGTCCTTTACCATGCTGCCTTCCTCCTCTCTTTTACTCTTTAACCAAACTAAGTATTCCATCCCTCCTCTCTCGTTCTTTCTTTCGGTCCCTATTGTTCTCCCACAAGTGGCCATTATAACTTAATTAAACACTCCACTTGTTTGCTGAAGGAGGACATCCAACTACCTCTTTGTTGTTTTCCCTCTGTCTTCCATCCCCGTCTCTTTCACTAATAAACCCTCCTGCTCCTCTTAATCCCTCGTTCCCTCTGTCTTTCTTTCAGAAAACACCAAACAAAGTTTTTGGGAAGCTTCCAATCCTGCACATGATGTTCTTGTTTCGGAGAGAGCTGTGCGTGTCACTCCCACACTGCTGCCAGATGCACAGTCAGTGTATGCACATTAACATGCGCACAGACACACACATTATTTACTCATCACATTTGCTGGACATCATTCTTTGTCATTTATCAACACCATTCAAAGCCCCTGAACATGTAACGAGTATATTGGCAACACGCAAAATCGAATTGTGTGTGGATTGAATAAAAATAAAAACACAACTATTATAAAATTGCATTCAAGTATTGTTACATGCCTTATTTGGTGAAGTGAAATACATGACATCGCCGTTTTCCAACTTAAGACCAGAACCCCCCCCCCCCCCTACAAAAAAAACCCCAGCAAACACATCAGTCTGAGTAAGAATGCGATGAAGCAGATGGGTTGTCAGTTCCCTCACATGATGGGTTCCCTTTCGTCCGACCAGTTGGATGAAAAGAGGAATGGCTCTCTGGTGTCTGTAGGTCACATATCTACATCCACAGGTAACAGCAAATGCCTGTGTGCTCCTCACCTGCCGAGCGTGGCCGTGCTCTCCTCCAGCCGTCTCCCCAGCAGTCGGGCTATCGCCGTGAACGAGTTGCTCATCCTGTAGATGTCTTTGCCGCAGCCTCCCAGTACAGACGGGTAGCGGTCGGTGAGCGCTCTGATCTGCAGCAGCAGCGTGTGGTGAAAGCTGTGGTCCATGCTGCCCAGGCAGGACACCAGGTAGACCAACACGCTGCGGGCATGAGTCTGGAGAGAGGAGGCGACACGGAGAGAAAGATGTTGTTCAAAATGTAACGCCTGTTGTCGTGATCCACACTGGTCCCAGCACGAAACTAAACAGAGAAAGAAGAATAGAAAAGAGAGGCGGAATAAGATTTCCGACAAATTGTTTTACTGTCCAAAAAACATCCAGTTTAATGGTAATTACCTTCGCATTGAAAATGCGGAAGGTTATGTTTTGATCGCCGTGTATTTATTTATTTATTTATTTGTATGCGTGTTATTCGCAGAACTCAAAAAGTATTTAACCGAATCGCATGAAATTTGGTGGGATGATTGGTTATTATCCGGGGACCAGTTGATTAGATTTTGGGATCGATCGGGTCAACGGTCAAGGTCAAAGGTCATGAACAGGTCAAAATCTTCTTGAATCACATGAAATTTGGTGGGATGATTGGTTATTATCCGGGGACCAGTTGATTAGATTTTGGGATCGATCGGGTCAACGGTCAAGGTCAAAGGTCATGAACAGGTCAAAACCTTCTTGAATCACATGAAATTTGGTGGGATGATTGGTTATTATCCGGGAACCATTTGATAGATTTTGGGATCAATCGGGTCAAAGGTCAAGGTCAAGGTCATGGAAAGGTCAACATCTATTTTTTTACCATAGCACGATACATTTTTGTCCAATTGGCATGCAACTAATGCCAAAATGTTCATAATTCAATGCCCAATCTCGATATGCAAAGGTATGCGCTCTACCGAGTGCCCATTCTAGTTTCTTAAGTTGTGTTTGTTTCCGAGGACACTGAAAATGACTGACAATGGCACCAGTGTTGCATGATAACGTATTGTTTCACTATGGGGAAAAAAGAGTGTATTTAAATCTATTTCGACACACATTGGACGTTACACTTCCAAGAAGTTTGTGGGTGGTTTGGTGTAACTTTCTAAATCACAACAAACAACACTAAATGCAAACACATGCTTCCTGCAAACTCAGCAGTATACCTTCCACTCGTAGTAACATACTTTTTTGGCATTCTCAGTGGACTCTTCTATATCCAGAGCAAATACGACCTGGGCCCTATTTCTTGTACCTGGCTAACTTAGTTAACTGGATAACTCTCAGGATAAGACAATAAGTCAGGCTTTTCAGTTCCACAAAGCAAGTTTGGCAAAATCACCATAGCAACACATCCATTGTCACTCAATCTAGCTGGATAAGGTGGCCACGCCCCCCAAAGAAAATGGCAGCTCCTTTCCTCAGAGATCCCATTGATGAAGGAGCGATATTAGTTAGATTAGTGTTTTATAGGGAGAGTTCTTTCACGTCATGATGACTTCATATGCGAGCGCTATCCATTCTGCCCACATCATCATTTATTGATTGAATATCTGATTATGAATAATACATAAATACATACTGATCCATCCATACAGAGATTCAAACTCCTAGTCCTATATGGTCATCTCCACATACATGCATATCCACATATATATGATCTACTTGCTCTAAAAGTGTCGAGCCATTAAGCCGACTGCCAGCAGGCACATTTAAAGAAATATAATCGGATTGATTGGGGTGATGATGAGGCACTTACAATTAGCTGTGCATGAAAAGCATTGCGAGTAGATGTTATGCAAAGTCAATGCACAGATGAATGGATTCTTTATTCGCATCCAGTTCATCAGATGTAGTCCCCGAGTTGTGTGATCCTACGGCTGATGTCATGAATAAATATATATTTATGATATTGTTATGAACCATGAGGGCGTTTGATATTCACGAGTACAAAGCAAAAATAGTGGTTATTTCTTCCATGTGAGTAACTGTTTCCACGGAGATAAGCGACGGAGATAAGCCGCTCTCCAGCGCGAATGAATTAAATAAATAAACCACAAATAGTCGGGAGAGTAAACACGCGTGTTGTGAATATTGGTGTGAACGCAGCATTACGCATTTAACTTGTCTGATATGTCGCCAATTCAATTCAGTTAAATTCAGTTTATTTTGTATAGTCCAATTCCACAAATTACAAATTTGCCTCAAAGGACGATGCTTCTCGTCTCGCCCTCACAGTGGTGGCGGTGTTAGATTTTCCATGATTATTGTCTGAAATTCCTCATATGCGTTCATGATCATCTCCTGCTCATCAGCGGAGAAAGAAGAGGCGCTTCCTTTCAGTTTATTTGCCTTTGTGCCGTTAGAAAATCATGGTTTCGGTGATCGACTCGTCCCCCTTTTGATGTCAGACGGGCACGCGCAATTATACCAATACTGACATCTGGTTTGAATTAACGAGATAGATTGAGCGCGGATCAGCTTTTGAGAAGTCGAGATAGCCTGATTCCAATCATCGGTTAATTTAAGCTGGATAATAGGACATTTGATCGACTTAGTTGAACCACGTACAAGAAATAGGGCCCAGCTCACCGCTGACACACAATAACAAGGTTTAACCCTCTGTTATGCACATTTTAATCCCTAAAGCAAGGCGCATACTTCTCTTTTATATGTACTGCATCCTATAATATGTAATATCATAACAGGTAAAGCCCTCTAAATGAGGAAATTACTTTTTATAACAGCCCATTTTGGACCCTGACCTGTTATTTTACAGACTGTTAAAGTACGCCTTGTAAACCAGGAAAGAAGAATGCAGTTACTGCACAGTTTGAGCATCTTTCACGAGCACTCTCTGCAGGGTGCTATATTTATAAAGGGATGTCAAAACTACCAAAAAAGAGGCAGAACTTGACTTTATACCGTAACAAACATGACAGGGTAGGTATTTAGGAGTCCGTGAGCCTGAAGTGGAGTGTACAAAGACTTCACATGGATGGGAGCTACTTCTTCACACACCTCAAGCTTTTACTGTTGCGATGTGTTACTTTTTAAGGACTCACTATAATACTATACACATTTTTAAAAAAGTATGAATCTTGTGAATTGAAACTGCCCGAACAGAAAAACACAACCCCATTATCATCATTCCAACACCGGGAGTCCGTCTCCCCTGGCGGTGAAACATGTGGTTGTGTGCAGGAGAAATCTTATCCAAAACGTCACTTTAATTTGGAATTAATCAGAGTTTACACAGCAAAAAAAAGAGAAAATAAAACACTGCATCTGTCCAGCCACAAGCCAACTCTTTGCTCAGCTCACTATCTGGTTGTTTTTGTCTCTCCACCCCCCCCCCCCCACACCCCCATGTTTACTCGGTCGCTTAGTTTCCCTTGATTGTCCATCAGCGCTGATCTCTCCGCTCCCTCTGGAGCTGCAAGACTGGCACACTAGCAAGCCGCATGGAGATACTCCTGTGTGCATGACTGGGTCCTTTGTTTCCTACAGCACATAAATCACTTGCGACAATAACCGTGAAACTATCAAACGAGGGATGATTTAACAGTTGAAAGCCAAAGAAAATTCTATCTGAACAGAGTAATTGTGAAGAATTTCTGTAAAAAAACATCAAACTTAAATTACAATTTCCCTTTTGTTTTTGTGCTAAATATTTTTCCATGCGTCATGATTGTGCTCAACACCAGTTGCATTAAGCTTCTTAAATCACCTCTTTGGCTTGTAACTTGCAAGCCCTTGGCAGGTTTAATATTTTTAGGAGTTATTGGCTAAGAGTTTCTTTTTACCTTCTCAAATTGTTAATATAAATATGTTTTATTTCCCTGAGGTAAAATGTTGTCGTCCCCATCTTGCATTGGAGGTGTACCAATATAAAGACGGTGCACAAAGTTAACAATTTTAAAAGCAGTGCAGCCTTCTAATCTTTATTTTGGCTCGTAAAATAATATTTGCTTGGAAGGTATGATGTCATCTGGGTGTCTCGTAAATCAGCAACACTTGGATACAATGTCTTCTATAAACAGTTCACATTTTGCGAAGACAAGACTTAATTGTTATTTCGAGGCTGTAGTCTTTATACTCTGTACTTTGTGGTGATGTTGGAAGGCATTATATTAAAAGGTATTTCTGATGTTTTATCAGCCTAATCAACACTGAAAAAAATGGCAACATGATGAGAAATACTGTAAAAAAAACACCACAAACTACAAGCTTAAAAATGTATTCAATCAACACAATTCTGAAACATTATTAACACCAAGTTTTGGAAAACTATGAATTATAACAAGACTGTTGGATAGCGTTGAAGCTGAAATGCTTTCGTTCTCTTCTACGTTGATAACTATATAACTCAATATAGACCAACTCTCTACAGGAGGTAAAAGAAGCCTGAAACAATGTTGTGCAATCATGTTACAATCAAGTATAAATGCACCGCAGTGAGAATGTGTGTGTGTGCGTGCACGTGTGTGTGTACGTGTGTGTATGGCACAAACACAAACCCACAGGAGGTATTCTCCCCTACCATCACCAGGAGGCCTCTGCTGAGGCTTTTCCCAGAAAATCACGAGTTATTTTCCAAATGGTTCCAACTTCCAATGTGAAGAAAGACAGGACGCTGAGGCCTGACCAACTGCGTGCACGTGCGTGCATGTGTGTTTGTGTGTGACTATGTATTTGTGTCCGCTTCTTTTTTTTCGACAAGAAGATTGAAGAGGAAAGGTTGCCCTGAAGTAAAAGAACACTGAGTAATGGTTTCCAGCTCATAATCTGTGCATGTGTGTGTGGGAGTCATACCATATCTCCCATTTCATTAATTACTCCAAAATGACATTAAACTGTGTTCAATGGACCCAGAGGAAAAGAGGGAGGGAAGCCTTCCAGCTGTCCTTCTGTCACCTTAATTGCTCTGCACACACACACACACACACACACACACACACACACACTAATGTATCATGTGTGACTTCATCCCGCCTACAGTATCACAGTGTGACATGTATTTCTTGCTACGTCCGCAAGATTAACGTTGATAACACTTTCTGAGTCATACACTGTCACATGTCAGGCTAGCCCCATATGTGAAAGCAGCACCCCCCCCCCCCCCCCCCACACACACACACTCGTGCAAACAGATTTTTATTATTATCCAGCAGAGGTTTGCATCTTCCATGGTATTTTTGCGACGGGTGTTGACAGTCTGCCTGGGATGAGAACATCTTCGCCCGCGGTTTAAATCAAGTACTTCTATGTGCTTATTTGTCAGAACCAAAAACGACAAACATTTCCTAATTCGTGTTGTCTCTTACTGGCACAACTTTCAACAAACATATCTGGGGGGGGGGGGGGGGTACATTACTGTGCATTTACTGTGTTGGAATTCACCAAGCACCTAAGCTACTGTGAACCACTTTCAGATGGAAAGGAAATATATTCTAAACAGAATAAGTACAAGTGTTGCTTTTAACCATCAGGCGAAGAGGCTACACACATGACTGCACCATCCGTAAAGTCCGAAAATAAAGGTGGGCTCAATTTTGGCTTTTTTTTCCTCCTCAATGACTGACCTTCCACTGTGTGCACGTGTGTGTCTTGAGACAGCTCAGGCGGCATCGCGCCCTCCCTCTCCAGCCCGTCAGCCAGCAGAGATGCCACTTTGCAAATTGCTCGGCTCATTAACCCTTTAATCAGCCACTCAAGTGTTTTTGCAGAGGCCAATCACAGGGAGTTAATGGCTGTAACACCACTTTCTACGTCAAAATGAGTGCCATTAGAGTGTTTAACTCATGGGTTGTCCACGATGAGGCTCATGGGACAAATGTCAACTATTCCAAACACATTTGGGATTTTTTGAGTCTTCCAAAGGAGTACATAATTAGAAGCAGTAGTCATAGAATAGAATAGAATAGAATCAGCTTTAATGGCCATGTAGGTTTGCACATACATGGAATTTGACTCCGGTTTCACTTTGCTCTTCCGTGCTTATACACACACACAATATACAATAAGCGGGATAAATATAAAAAATACATTAAAGACAGTAGTCAAAAAGTGCAGATAGTGCAGATGGAAGAGTCTGATTAATTGTTCATCAGGGTGACGGCCAGTGGAAAGAAGCTATTTCTGTGTCTGGTGGTTTTGGCGTACAGTGCTCTGTAGCGCCTACCAGAGGGCAGGAGTTGGAACAGCTTGTGTCCAGGGTGTGAAGGGTCTGCAGTGATCTTTCCTGCCCGCTTCCTGACTCTGGCAGTGAACAAGTCCAGAATGGAGGGGAGGCTGGAACCAATGGTTCTTTCTGCAGACCTGACGATCCGCTGTAGTCTGACTCTGTCCTGTTTGGTGGCCGATCCAAACCACACAGTGATGGAAGAGCAGAGGACAGACTGGATGATGGCGGAGTAAAAAAGGATCAGCAGCTCCTGAGGCAGGTTGAACTTCCTGAGCTGGTGCAGAAAGTACAGCCTCTGCTGGGCCTTTTTGCGGATGGTGTTAATGTTGGAGGCCCACTTCAGGTCCCGGGAGATTGTGGATCCCAGAAACTTGAAGGTCTCCACCGCAGAAACAGTGCTATTTTGTATGGTGAGCGGGGGTAGTGTTGGGGGGCTCCTCCTGAAGTCATAGTTTTAGTTGTAGAATGTAACTGCTTCTTAAAATTGGTGCTACATAATACCATAAAGGTTCTGCCACACAAGTGCAGTTGAACTGACGTCGTCACCTTTTGAAAAACGCACTTTCTTTCATTGTGTCGTTCTTGCTCCATGAGGCTGACAGAGCGGCTCTTGAACAGTTCCTTCAAATTCGATTTTTTTTCCTTCCTTCTCTCCCTGCCAGGACAGCAGTCTGTTGTGTTTTCTTGTTCTCTGTTCAGCTGTGGAGGGACGGAGCTCTCCGAGGAGCCGGCGCACGCGCTTGTTTAGGAGAACACTGATGTGCGGGGTGTCAGACGGGAGTTCAAACCTCCGGGTGTGCCCGCCCGCTCTGTCCGGTGGGTGAGTGTAGCCTTTACACTTGGCGGGACAACAGAGAACAAGTCATGTTCAGTGCAGCCAGTTGCTCCCTACTCATTGGAATAATCACCGCTTTTTTCAGTGTGCGTGTATGTATGTGTGTGTGTGTGTGTGTGAATACACATTGCTGGATGGACGTGAGGTGTAGTAATAGCATTATTCCCGAGCCATTTTGACAGAAAAACACAGACAATACAGACATTTGCTGCAGCAGCTAACAACACACAAAGTGCAGAGTGAGACTAACTCCAAGGACCTTCAGTTCAATTCAATTCAATTCAATTCAGTTTATTTGTATAGCCCAATTTCACAAATTACAAATTTGTCTCGGCTTACAATCTGTACACATAGACATCCCCTGCCCAAAAACCTCATCGGACCAGGAAAAACTCCCAAATAACCCTTCAGGGGAAAAAAGGAAAAAAAACCCAGAGAGAGCAGGAGAGGGATCCTCTAGGATGGACAGACAGGATAGATGATGTGTGTGTGAAGAAGACAGATTTTAGAGTTAAAATACAATGAATGACATGATGAATAGTTAGTATGAGTAGTTCATATATTCCACGACCTCCAGATCCACACGATCCATCAGGCAGATGGGTGTGGAGGGGGGGAGGCGGAGTCTCAACAGGAGGGTGGGCGTGAATTCCAGGAGAATTCCACCACCCAGGATCATCATCAGGCAGATGGGAGGGTCCCCATAGGGTCCGGAGACCCGATGAAAAAGAGTAAAAAGGAAAAGGACTTCGAAAAGGCAGAAAGCAGAGTTAGTATGAGAGATTGAGAGATGAAATTCATCAGAGGAGAAGAGAGAAAGAGGTCTAAGCGTCCCCCCGGCCGCTAAGCCAGCTATAAGCCTATAAGGACATATCAGGGAACCAGGGCCTGCCTGACCTGTAAACCTCTAAGGGTCTAAGTCAAGGAAGAGTCTAGTCTCTACTCTTGGTGACTGTGTCTGCCCAGGACTGAGAACTGGATGGAGAGCCTTGAAGAGGAAGAAGATAACTAAAGGCTAAGGCTCTGGCTCCAAGACTAGACTCCTTTCCCAGTTACTTTTGTAGTACAGTGATGCAAGTGTTTATCTAGTTCTAAGCTAGAAATATATAAGCTCAGCTCATATGGCTATGATGGATACCAAAGAGATCAGCTTTTTTTAGAAAGAGATAAAAAGATTGATTTTGATTTTACAGAGCCAGTAGTGATGGAGTGAGTGCCAGGTGAGTTGATCTCTTTTCTGAGTTTTGATAGAGCTTTTTGGTTGGATCGAGATGGATCAACTTCTGGATTTATTGGAGGGACTTGAGAGCAATTGATTAAGAAGGAGTTGCAATAATCCAGTCTCAAGTAAGATTTTTGACCAATTTTTTTTTTTCTTTTTGCTTTTTTTTGTGATGATTTTTTTGGAAGTTTGAGATGATAGAATGCAGTCCTTGAGGATTGCTTTACGTGGCAAAAGATGAGATTTTTGATTTCGATCAAAGCCAAATGCCTTTACAGTCTACAGAATCCCATCATGCCAATTACAGTGGAATCCTGATCAGGGCCAGATAATTGATCTGAGGTACATGGGTATTTTTAAAATTACAGTTTTTTTGTCTGTTTAACATCAAGAAGTTTTAGGTTTTCCATGTTTTTATGTCTTAAGATGCTTGAATTTTATTACTTTTTTATATAGTTGGTTTTTTTCTGCATATAGTTGAGTGTAGTCTGTGGTGTTTAACAATAAAAGTTGTGTATAAGGTAATGAATATAAAAAGAATATAATGCCATGAACAATTAAATTAAGCCAAGCACAGAACCTTGTGGAACTCCGTGATTAACGTTGGTTAGCGTCGAGGTCATAAGTAAAAAACCAATGATTGATCTCTGATGAAATATCTGAAAAAAAAATTTGTGCCCAACCTGATCATGCCAACAATGGTGTCAGATGCTGTATAACAGGTCAAGTCAGTGGACAGAGGTCAATGCAGCACTGCCAAGCAAGGAGACCAGTCATTTATCTGCTGCCATTAGCTGTAATTTTTCTTCTTTCACCAGTGCCGGCTGCTTTGTGTGTGGTGTTTCTAAATCTTTTGAAATAATTTTCTCAATAAACTATTATGATGTAGAAAACAACTGATGAATGACAATCTTTTCTATCAAGGATCTTGGAGAGAGGGGGGAGGTTAGAATAGATTTTGCGCCCACTTTCTCAAGGATCTTGGAGGGCTTCTTCAGGGTTTGAGTCTTAATAGGACCTTGAAGGTGTAGCCGGTGGTGCAGATACATTGATAAGATGCATAAGAGCAATAAAATATCCAGTAAAAAGGTTTAAAGCAATTGGTCAAGACAGAGGATGGGGTCGTGGGAAGAAGAGACAGAGCCAGTAGAAACCGTTGAAAAGCCGATAAAGAAATTGATAGGAGAGGTCCAGGAAATATAAACCAGTTAAATACACCAGGGAACCATTCCAACTTGATTTGGCATTGGCTTAGGACAGATTGGAACTATATTATGCTTGTCCTAATAAAATCTTGTTTTATATCAAAAGTGCATTTTCATTAAAAGACTAAGGTTATCTTGAATGTTATTGTCACTGTGTCTCGCTCTCAGCTGCTCTGATAGTGCTGAAGTTCTTGTTTTATTTTTTCTTGTTTGATGAGTTATTTTATTTTTTTCTATATTGGGCATCTATATGACGGCTGCTTTGGCATTTTAGAGACTATTATATCAAACTAATTCTTTCTGATTGAACTGTGTTGTTCTTCTTGATCTTGTTTGCTTCATAATCTGTTCAAGCTTCAGGAAGCAAACCAACTTCTTCCTCAGAGCTCTCTTCCTCTAAGGGTCTTCTTCTCTTCCTGTCGAGTCAAGACTTCAGATTCTGCTGCAGAGAGTTTCAACCTCACTGAGACAAGACTACCAGACTGTCTATAAGTTAGACAATACAGCTAAAATGGTTAGACATCAGTTCCTAAATAATATTGAGTTTCTAATAGGTTGTAAACACAGTCAGTTAGACATCTTTTCTAGTAACTTTGGTTCAAAGTTACAGGAGGACGTGGGAAATAGAAATTAATTACACCAGTGTAGTATAAATTCAAAGTTATTCTGTTGCGTCAGGCCAAAGCTATCAAGTCAACAAGTAAGAACAGTAAGAAACAGAACAAAGCGCAGAATGAAGCACAACACAATCAAGCGATGGGAGTCCATCCAGGCAGGCAATGTAATCTCAAACAGAAGACAACATATCAAACAATAAATATATACAGCACTATCTATCCTTCTTATTACCTTCAGACTCTTGTCTCTCTTTATGTACCTTGATGTAATAATTGCGATTCTTTCTTTCTGGAAATAGTTCTACA
This sequence comes from Pseudoliparis swirei, assembly GCF_029220125.1. Lineage (NCBI taxonomy): Eukaryota > Metazoa > Chordata > Actinopteri > Perciformes > Liparidae > Pseudoliparis > Pseudoliparis swirei. The sequence continues at coordinate 8,014,245 of NC_079407.1, forward strand.
TTTCGGGAAAAAAACTGATTCTCTTTCTTGCAGCAAGTTAGATGAGAAGATCGATACTACGATCATGTCTTTAAAGTTAATATGTAGCCCCCAGACAAAAGCCTTAGCACAAAGAGTGTAAACAGAGGAGCCTGGCTCCGTCCGGAGGTAAGAAAATCCTTCTCCCAGCACCTCTAAAGCTCCCAGATGAACACGTTATATGTTGTTTGTGTAATCTGTACAAAACTCAAAGTGTATAAACAACATTATTATTATTATTTCTTGGCTGGGATTAGTAATTTATTGGAGTCTCCCAGAGTATTCTGACGCATCCACTTTCTGAATCAACGTCAAATCAGCGCTGCATACGAACATGAACTCGGGTAATTTGTGTGTGTTTTTGACGGCGGTGTTTTGTACCTCACTGATGATGCCCACGGCACCGTGGATTTTGGCCACGTGCCCCAAGAGAGCAGGGCTTTGTTGTCCCACAATCCTCAGCGTCGGCAGAAAGCTGACCAGTGAAGAAGGGCTGGCCTGTGACACGTCCACGAGCGCGCCCAGCAGGGCCTCAGTCAGGGATTGGTCTCCTAGGTAACCGACGAGCGTGGGCACCTGAGGGCTCAACATCTGTCCGGGTGAGGAGAAGCAAAGTTCGAGAGGACACAGCGCATTATTCATCGCTTTTGATTACAGCCGTAATCCCGTCGCTGTGTGAGCACCATCACTTAATACCGAGCACGAGTTCAATGTGCCTTGAATGAAGGCTTCACGTGAGAGGAGTTGGAGCGAGATAAACAGACTGGTGACTAATATTAAAGAAAGCTTGACTGCAGGACTCTCTGTACTAAGTTTGTGAATAAGCAGTTCCTTACACATTATCTGGACTGGTCACACTGGAATGCACTAGAATGGACTGGATCAGGCAAACAATGCCCACCATGACCGGCCCTGCTGCTGCCACTTAATGAGTCACTGGTTCCGAATAATCCGATTATTATCGTAGACTGTGTGTTCTCCGGGGAGAAGATGCTCGAGCTGCGTGGGCTCCGCGGCACTTCCAGTACGTGAATATTGGGAAGCATTTGTGATAATTGCAGCTACAGTCACAGCAGAAATATGTTGTATTTCTGTGTGGTGGGTGGATATTCTAATAACTCCAGATGGCTGGTTTTTCTGAGGAGTTAGATTATCCATATTTTACCACCATGTGCTCTGTTTGCAGGTATTTTCTCCTCATGCTAACCACCTGCAGCTCTGCTCTGAAATATACAGGAACAAGGGAGTTTTTATAGAGAAATGTGCACTCCACATGCACTCCATTTCCTCACTCCTATGTTCCAGTGGCTTTTTCTATATTTCGACATGAGCTCATTACAGGATATTGCGTAGTTGAATAGTACACATTCTGAGTAAGCTTGATTTATGGGCAGAAATGTTACACAAAAGCCACAAGCGTACATTATTATCAGGCAAAACCAAGCTGAATGTAAACTTAAGCTGTGGCCACAGAGACTCAGTTCTCATTCAGTTGGATGGTGCTTTAGTTTTAAATATCCCCACAGTCTTATGTACATTATCATTTAAATAGTAGTATCTTATACAGCTGGAAGGATACTTGTTTTAGGTGTTACTCTGCCTTTTGAAACAGTTTGTCCAAGGCTGATGAAAATAGTGCCAACAAAAACATTTTGTAAAAATTTGACTAAATATAATTTGTATTTCGATCAGTATCAGTGGAATAAGTGGGGTGATTTCCTTATGCCTATGCAGTAATACAAACAGTCTGGAGTTGTGACAGCAAATAGATTGGTTTACCCACAGTGCATTGTGCTTTACGTGTCGTCAAACAACACAAACACTCACCAGTGGATGTTGCTCCGCAACAATTTGAATGAGTCGGATTAGGTGTTGTTGCTCTGGGGACTCCAGCTGTGACATCATCGCAGTGAGGTTGCCTAGGTGACAGTGGATGGTATCTGGTTGTCTGGGGTAGACCGAGGGCAACACTCGTAATAGCATGTGGTTACCTGCCAGAGAGAGAGAGAGAGAGAGAGAGAGAGAGAGACAGAATTGCTTTCAGTTAAGAATTAATCTAGTGAAGAAAAAAAAATTACATGTGGGACATACATCCACATTTTCCCAAAATGAACCCTTAAAATCTACTCCATTGGTCCCCAAACTAAGGCCCGCGGGCCGGATGCGGCCCGTCTCCACATTTGGCCCGGCCCCCTGAACAATAACAGAGACGCATTATGATTTTTAAATTATTATTAATTCATAAATAGTGTTATTTATTTCCTGACTTTTTTTTTTCTGTGAAGATCCCGGAAAGGGTTATTAATATTTGGTTATGTGTGGCTGTCTGGAAAATAATAAATGTTTACATTTAGGCACCCCTGTGATCGACACACTTTTTCTTTTACAAACTGACCCCGGCCCCCATCAGAGAAGGGAAAAGTGATGTGGCCCTCACAGGAAAAAGTTTGGGGACCCCTGATCTACTCCATCAGACTACTTATCTGCATTTACTTATTGATGTTGCCACATTCCCAGATCTAACAAATAATGATTGTAAATCACGAGCAAGAAAACCGAAGCGTGGGGTGACATCATGCATATTTGCCCTAAATGTCATTTAACTTAGAAAACACACAAGATCCCCCGTCATGACACAACATCTGTGTCCAGTAAATAAAAGGTTCGGCATTTGTTGTCAATATTTCCTCAATGACGTTGTTGTAGAAAATTAGCGCTGACACACAGCTGGAAACAACGGCATCTTTAAATCAGCACACAGCCTAAAAAAAAAGGCATTACCCAACAGCCATTGACTCACGTATGAAACATCTTTAAATGATTCACTTTGCTGAACAAAGACTCTTGTTTTCAAATGAAAGATTTGTTCTTGGTGACCTTTCAAGATTTCAAACAATGGCTTCTGTGTCAGCCGGCTGTTTTTCAACACACTGACAATTTGCAGCCTAATATAAAAGTAGAATATAATAAAGGTTTATGTTAAAGATGCTGCAGGGTTAAACCCATGGACACATTATAAGTGGTGTTCTTAATTGGGGATTTACTCAAATAATCTTTTAAATTTACATGACGGATGGAAGAAAGACGGTCCGACAAGAACAGAAACATGGAACAATAGAGTGATGTTTAATGAGAAGTAATGAATAATAATGAATGAATAATAATAATGAAGAGTGGTTATTCAGATGATGTCAATGAATAAGAACAAAATAATAACAACAAGGGCAAAACTTCACCTACTTTCAAAAAAAAAAGTGCATCAAAAAGACAACAAATGCAGCGTATGGTAGGATAAGTGGATATGTTGCTGTTACTAATCAAATTTGACCCAAAAACTACATGTCCTGGTGCGGCAACCAAATTCACCCTTTTCCAATCTTCATTCTATTACACTTTATAATAAATATTACATTGACAATTGACAATCCATCCAGTAGTTTAGACATTTAACACATGTTAACTACAATATCTAATGTTGGCGCTCGGAGAAAAGTCAGGGGATCACCAAAATAATTATGACACATCGGAATGATGGTACAAAAATGTCCCAGCAATCCACCCAGTACTTGCTAGGATATTTAAATTGGGACTGAAATAAACATTGCCATACCAAGAGCCATGGAGCAATACATCTGGGGTGACACCTTGAAGCGAAATTACAGTATTTATCATCATTAATCATATTTGTATTCATCATGAACATCTGGTCCATAATATTCCAAACAGCTAGTAGCTCACATGGGGAACCTTTGTCATGTATTTCATAAATGGTTTAAAACAGGTGATTCACAGCTATAAATCTCTGTAACTACAGGTTTTCTCCTGTAACAGATGACTGGTACTGAAGAGAGGACGGATTGGTCTGTGCTGATCTGAGCAGAGGCAGAGGAGGGAAGAAGAGTGCACGTCAATGTTTAGAAGATGGTCCCTTTCGCCTCCTGTAATCATAAATTACACCATATAGACACACAGCCATCTCTCCACTTACGACACAAATCACCATAAAAAGAGACAGGTAGTGAAGGAGAGTGCTGGCAACCACCATAAAGCTGTGGTTGCAGCATTTACAGGTCTGTTCAGAGGAATGTTAAAAGACAGGAAGGGACAGGAATCTGCACAGAAACAGGGTACCTGTGAGATCACGCTCACAGGCAATACATGTGAGACACGAAGATATTGATTATTGAGTAAATATACCTGTTGTCTCGTATATTTTTTTTAATTTGACTCTGAACTCTGAATTGGCACTGTATATCCCTTTGTGTGTGTGTGTGTGTGTGTGTGTATACAGTTTCTGATCTTCATACCTTCAATCCAGTTGCCACCCAACCCATCATCATAACTTCCAGTAAATATACCTATTGTCTCATATATGTTATGTTATTTCACTCACACTGAATCCCTTATCCCTCTGTGTGTGTGTGCGTGTGTGTGTGTGTGTGCGCGTGCGTGTATACAGTTTCTGACCTTCATACCTTCATTCCAGCTTACACCCAAGCCATCATCATAACTTACAAATCTCAATAAAATATCCTGTAATGACCTTTGGTTGTGTGGCACACAAAGGCCTTTGTTAACGACACGATGGCAGGAGAGGACACGATGGCTTTCTTCTGCTGTGCTGTTTTCCAAATGTCACATTTACCCACACATGCACTTTGAATAGAAAATGACATTAATACAGCTATTGGCTGAATAATGGGAAAACGGATTTTCAGTGTCGTACAAATATATTACATCCCACAGCAATGACAAAACCATTAACTGAAGGTATCACTAACAGTGCTGGGACCAGTGCATCTAAGTCAAGATGCACATGATTATTTTATTTTACTCAATTTCAAATGTTAAGCAAAGATATGTTAACACCCAAAGTCTGTGAGACCAAACCCCACGTGGTTCAAGATATTTTGAAACTGAGATAAGGGAGAGAACACACATGACTGATGAGCAAAAAACAAGGCGTTTCACCGTACAGTAAAACCAAGGCCTATATATAGAAATGGCTATATTGAGGCCAAAAAGAAACATCTTTCAAGAAGGTTAACAAAAAACAAAAAAGTGTTTTGTGCGTTGTTTTGTCTGGCAGGGTACATGTATTAAAGAAGTAGCATCATAGCAACTTTTTCAGATGTCTTGTTTTGTCTGACCACCAGCCAACCAGAATAAAAGTTTACAGCCGTGAAGCGCTTCTACTTTTAGTTTTTTCCCTGTACGGGTGGACTTGGAACTAAATCCGAACATCCTGCACACATGCTCACAATGACAGTGCTAACACGCTGATGTTTCGCAGATATACTATTGACACCACGTTGCCCATTTTGGGTTCGTGTGTTGGCATGGTAACATTAGCAAACCAAGTGCATGTGATCAGTTTTGCAGGGAATTTAGTGATAAATTAAGATATTGGACAAATTACACTTTTTGACCAGATGGTGGCGCTGAATGAAAAGTCAGGGGATCGTCAGCGTGATTAGGATTTATCATGTGGGAACCATGAGTGTCCTCGTTATAGTCTGGGCCAACATTACCATTAAAGCTATGGTGCCACGTTAGCGCCATGAAGTTAAAACCCCCAAAACCCAAGGATTATATTTCCTGTCATTGAAGAAAACATTTTACAAGCTGTCAGAATTGTGCCGTTTTTTTCGTGAAAAACTGCTCAAACAATTCGCAGTCTAATTGTCTGTCGATTGACTATTCAATAGGGCTGTCAATCGATGAAAAAAATGTAACTAATTAATCGCACATTTTGAAATTCATTAATCACGATTAAAAGTTTTTTTTCTTCTAAAGACTAAATCTTCTAAATGAACGAGTAATCCCTTCAGACAGCGTGTATTTTAGACACTTGTTTAATTGTATTCTTTTTTAAAGACTAAACTTCACACAGAGCTGTGTTTTCAAAGAGGCTCCTACCTATAAAGTGCCAGCGAGGTATTTAATATCGTGGATGATAAATTGTTTCTTCAGTGAAACATCAGATTCGTAAAAAAAGGTGTATTTAGAGACCCCATTGGTCCTGTCATCTTTAACATTGAACAGCAGAACCAGTGGCCTTGGTAACTGACAATGTCACGTTAACCCTCTGGAGGCTGGGCGCATTTTCTCGGTTTTACAAAACAATGTAAATTCACCTTTTAAAGTCTTTTGCATGTGACACATCCCAGTGTTTCCCCCACCATTCTATCAGGGTGAGGCCCCGCCCCCCTGTCATGTTCTCTATCGCGCCAGATTACAGCAGAAGTAATGTAAGGTTCTTTCCTTCAAGACGTCTTTGTTCTTTTATTAAACTAAACATCTGTTGTTGGTCGTCTCTACAGCAGCATGTCATTCTGTCTCCACGTGTCGGTTACTCTTCTCGGCTCTCCGTCTCGCGCGCCGCAGAGCTCCACCTGCACTTTCCGCCCCGCGTCACCGACACGTCGCCCTCTGTTTCTCTGTGAATATCGAGGAGCAGACGGGAGGAAGGAGGCGGACTGCCGCGGCTTGACACTCACAGGAGTGCAACAACTTCAACGACACCGGAAGTAAACAAAGTTGCGTTAATTGCGTAAACATATTTTAGTGGGTTAATCGCGGCCAAATTAATCGCATAGATTTACGCGTTAACGCTGACAGCCCTACTATTCAATGAATGAACTATAGTTGCAGTGAGAACATGAGAACATTCCATTAATAACCCACAATGCACAAAACGTGCACACTGAACTCTTATCCACGGTACGTTAATGTACAGGAAAAAAATGCAGAGATCAGCACAAAGGATATCCAGAGGGACGTATTTGGATGTCTTTACAGCTTACACATGTTTCCCGACATTCATTTTGCACCTTTGTCCTTATAGTCATATATCGCACAGCTCGAATAACCTCTGGTGGAAGAGGGCGGGATGAACTATCAAATAGAAGAAAAATAGAGACAGGACTCAAACATCTTCCAGAAAATATAATTCTCTTGGGATTGTGTGCATTTTTGTTGCATGAGGCAACCCCCCCCCCACCCACCGACCGACCCCCCAAACTCACAGTGAACTACTTTAAAGTATTCAGCGCCACATGAAGCTGCAGGGGATCGTGAGTGGAGTGCAACACAAAATGACATGGAGGGAATTTCTCACATGTGCGCAAGATTCAAAATATTTCATGCATTCAAATATTTGATACGCATTCCATTAAATACACACACACACACACACACACACACACACACACACACACACACACACACACACACACACACACACACACACACACACACACACACACACACACACACACACACACACACACACACACACACACACACACACACACACACACACACACACACACACACACACACACACAAAGAGTAAACTTTAAACTCAATGACCATCCTCTCCTTGCCCCATGATAACTTGCCCGTACAGACTCTCACTGTCTGTGTGTGACACAAAATGTCCTGTGCCTTCTAAGTTGACATTTCGTGGTGATAAAATATGCAGTGGAGCCAATTAATTTCCACTCGTGAATCATGCATGAAAGGTTTAGAGTCCTGCAAGGTAACTTATACATCTGATCTTAACCATAAATCCTGTCTATCCACATCTAGCTTCCCATGACGCAGACACAATGCTACAAACATCAATGTGCATAATGCACATGCACACACACTGAAGTGATTTGTATGATGCTTTGCTAGCATGATGCATTTCCTTCCTCGGGTAGCAGGCTTAAAGTAAAATGTGGACACATTTTCTCACTCATACATATATGTGTTTTTTTGTCTACTTCTATTTAAAAAAAAATCTCTAAGCATATAATATCCCTCTAGCTCTACATATGACAAATCATCGCTTTGTACCTTAAATGTAGCATACTGGTTTGACTGACTACAAAGTCTACGTTGCATTGCCTGATAAAGGTCGAGCAAAATAATGTTGTAACAAATATATGTTCACAGTGTGCGGGAGTTTTATTTTTAACTTTTTGATCTACTCTTCCCTATCGCATGTCTCCTGAAATGAATGTGCGTCTTCTGGTATAATTAAAGACACAACCACTCAGTTTTTAACTTGTATAACTTAAGTCATCATTTTCCCATAATGTTAAGGAGTCAGCATGTCTCTCTGTTTTTTTGTCTCATATTTTTTTTAATCAAAGAGTGTAAAATTATGGTAGTGATTATAAAAAGTGTGAATCCCAGCCGTGTCCCAAATTCGATTCACACGCTTCAATGTGCTATTAATTGAAGGGTTAGAGTCAGTTTGTTTAGACTCATGATGTCCTCCCTTTCTCTCTACTCACTGTTCTCACAACTTTTAGAGGCCTAGAAGATGAAGATTGGCTGAACCGACAGGTTCCCGGTCCGACCGCATTATCTTGGTGGCAATCCGTTGCTGGATTAGAGCTAACTACTAACAGTCTGCATCTCCCGGAGACGGCGCCCACTCTCCTGCTGGCGAAATCGTCTCCTGGAGGCGGGAAGGAGGCACATTTTGGATTTATCCAATAAACAAACTATCAAATGATGCACACGCACCGTGATCGGTGCAGCTTCACACCGACAGACATCGCTCTAACACCAGACACGTCTTAGACAAATCGTCAACACTGAAACCTCTTCACATTCTGTTTCACATTCACAACCAGTTTTTTTAGGTTTGAAACTGAAACTATGGCCACATCTTACACATTGCACCTTCAAATTCAATATTTTTCTCCCCTTGGTAATTATTATTCAAAAGTAGGTAATTCAAAATGATGATCAGTAATCAATATTGACTGAAAGGATGCATTTTAAGGTCAGCCCTGGCATTATTACTAGACAGAAGTGGCTGAGGAAATGATGTCGTCAAAGCAAAACACCGATGTTGAGGAAACACAAACTCTAGCAGAAAAAAGTCTCACATTCTGAGATTAAAGATATATTGAGAACTAAATAAAGTAACATTTTCCACTTCCTCTCGGTCTACGCAGCTGTCGGAATTAAAAGGCAGATAACAAGTGGCCGAGTGTGTGTTTCAGTAAGTATTTGAGAAAGAGAAAACAGACACAATGGAAGAGAGACACGGGCAGACAGAAAGATGGAAGGAGGGGGAGCGAGATAAAATCTCATGAGGAAGTCATTATTTCCATCCCCTTGAAAACACACACACACAGAAGAATATTTACTGACACACCGTACAAATTCAGATACAATATATACACACAAACCCACATGGTGAGGCTGACAAATAAATAAATAAACAGAGCAGGAGAACAATAAAGCCATTTAGAAACCCCTAATGTCTGGGTTCTATTCAAACTCCCCTCTACCCCCCGATCTACCCCCCGATCTCTCTCTCTCCCCCACACACCCACACACACACACACACACACACACCCCTCTGCATGGGGCAAACACGAGGAAGGTTTGTGTTCTCCGCTTCCTGCCCCTTCCATTACTTCTTGCCCTCCCTCTCTTTCTCTCTGGGAGTTGCAGGGGCTGCAGTTGTCTCTGATTACAACATACTGACTACCTCCAACGACGCATTACTCACCGCCTGGCTTGCAGGTTTCAGTGCCGTTTTCACATTCTGTACTTGTGAAGGCAAAATGTTTTCACAAGGATGGAAATGTATAGAGCTTTTTGAACATTCCATAATTTACTCACAGGATACTCTTCCTGCGTTGGTACAATGTTGTGTAATAAAAGAATTTAAGGCTAAACTTGTAATTAGAATTTGTGTGGATCAAAGACGGCTCGGGTTTAGAGTTACGGTTTGTAGAAGCATTAGTTTGGGGATTGAGGAATTATTTGAGTTTATTACAAGTTTGATCATATTTATGTTTTTGGTTTCAATAATGTACTCAAAGTAAATGTTGAGATCTGGGTCCCACTTCAAAAAGCAAACAGATAGCAGTCATATCAGCGTCATGTTAAAAAAGAACACTTGACCTTAAGGCCTATTGCAAATATGGGTTTCGGATCATAAATCCATCGTTGTTAAACTGATGTGGGACTGAATCATTCAACTTTCACTGACGATGTTTGCAGTTGTGCTCCAACAGAACGTTTTGCAGTGTATTCAGGGTTAACTAACATGTTGGAAGCACAGTTTGGGTTTATTGGAAAGATGAATGATCTTAATAATCTGGTGAAGGTGTTGGCCTGATTTGTTGGCCTCATTACAATATATGTGATGGCCTCAGCGCTTGTGTTTCTTGCCCTGTCAGACTTTGCTGTAGCGATGACATCATGTTCCCAGCATTTGTTATGGTAAGTTGAGCCAAATTGATCTTTCAAGAGTAAGTATGCAGGGCTGAGAGTTAAAGTCTGCATGTTAAGTTTATAGATACATATAGTAAATCAACAGAAGGTACTGTATATGATTATACGTGTGTGTGTGTGTGTGTGTGTGTGTGTAACGCACGTAGCCCCTCTAGTTGAAGTACTCTACACTGCCAGGCTTCCTGCCAAAGGATTGCTCAGCATTTAACGAGAGAGAGGGGGGTTGAGCAAGAGAGAGAGAGAGAGGGGGAGAGAGCAAAAGAGAGAGAGAGAGATTTAGAGGTGGGGAGTCATTAGGGAGGAGGGACAAATATTGCATGACAGAGTGAGGGGTTGAAAAAGAGAGCGGTGGACCTTCAGCAGCGTAGAAAGTGAGACAGACCGGGAGAAGCAGCAGAGATTTTAAAAAACTAAAAACAAACGGAGCTAATCGCAGACACACACAGAGAAGCAGGTCGGCAGAGGAGCGGACCTGAAACTTACCAGACACACTCTTCGAACACACTCACACACTCTCTCTCTCTCTCTCTCTCTCTCTCTCTCACACACACTCAGTCGGCAGCAGCAGCATGTTCTGGTGGAGGCTCCCCCAGGCGGTGTGTGCGCTGTCAGCGTGCGCGTGTCTGATTCTCGCATATGAGGATGATATTGAGGTCAACTATGCTGACACCTTCTACAATGAAATCACAGATGGAGAGACACCAGAACGTAAGTGTTAAACTGTGTGTGCATTGGGGGGTGATTCATGTCATTAAGATTCTCAGATGGACATGTTGCAACTTAACTTCATTCCGAGAGCGTGTCATTGATTTCTTGCAGGATTTGTGCATGGGGGTTGTGTGTGAGCTCAGAACTTTATGATTCATCATCTCTTAATAGCTAGTGTCTTACTGGGATTGAACTGAGTTACAAATATACTTTACGAACAGAACTTTAAAACTGACACAAAAAAAAGTGCTGGACTTTTGGCTAGCATTATGATTTTTAAAAGAACAATTGAGCAATGGAGGGGAAATAAAGGAACAGTTGAGGTCCAGTTACACAGTAGCCACATCACAGGTTGCAGAAAAAGACAGAATAATACAGGGAAGGCGGTTCTTTGTCTTGTATTGGTGGGTACTCTATCATTTATGTGCAAAGGGAGCTTAAATTACGGAGATAGAGGAAAAGACAGGGACAAGAGATCCCAGTACGTCGAGTACACAGACTGTTGGCAGGCACTGGAGTTTGTACGAGACGAGCAGCGTCAAAGAAAATGCTGAGCCAGAGAAAACGTCTTTCTGAACCAACACATATTACAGCGTGAATGACTGGTCACCAATCGCAGAACCACAACAGCATCCTGTATCATCGCGGAACGCTTCTCTCTCAGCTGTTCTCCGCGAGAACGAGTGAGTGCATTCGCCTGCGTGCTTGCAATCGATCCCTTTAAAGCTTGGATTTGGCATTTGTTTGTCGTTCTAAAACCGACAGGCGCTTTAGTTAACGGGCAGGACACTTTGCTCTGGCCACAGCCTGCGATGTGATTAAACCAAGAGAAAGGTAGGCGCAGTAAGGTTGAAGAAACACCACGTTTCCTCATGGGCTCACTGCACGAAAGAGAAACAGTTGAATCACGTGAGTTGCATGGAGTCTGCAGGTGTGTGAGTAGGGGAGAGGGGCAGAGAGAGAGAGAGAGAGAGAGAGGCCCATAGGAAGACACAGATCAGTGCTTCTGAGTTCTGACCCGCTGGTAGTCCTCAAGGGCTGGAGGGAGAGGAACTTAAATCAACAAGGGCTACGTGAGAGAGGCCATGACTTAGTTCATTTCTAACTGAATGACAGGCTAAGACATGTACAGGTTAAAGTACTCCTAATCTATTAAATCAGTAATCTTCTGTCAGTGTTCTACCGAATGCTGGATGTACAGGTATGTGCATGAACGACTTCAAATCCTTTGAAAAGTCTCACAAACACAACGCATTCATTCAGGAATGATTTCACAAATGAAACCATGCAGGCAGTAATGATAGAAGGCTAAAGGACACAAATCACTCACAGACACTCAACTCATCTGCAAATCTATCCTCTTTAAACCACTGACAGTACTTTTAGTTTAGTAAGTTAGGGTCAGCAGAGTGCATGAACCTTCCGTCTACTTCACTCTGAACCTCGGGGACAGACACGTTCTCACTTCCATGGCTTTGCTTTATCTCTCTCCTACTTTCAGCAGCTCTTTCCTTTTCATTGTAACCAACACCTTCCTTTTCCTTCCTTCTTTCTCCTCATTCACGCAGGGAGCCAGGTGATCTTTCCGGACAAGCAAAGTGGTTTGTACGGTTTCTTTCTCACACTCTCTTATCACTCCCCTAACAATCTAATTTCCTCTTTTCTCCACTCTTCATTTTACCTACTTTTCATCTATGATTTCTGTCGTTCTCCTCGTTATCAGTCCAATCTGAACACAGATATAGGACAAGCGCATAAACACTTTCTGAGCATATTCAATTCAATTCAATTCAGTTTATTTTGTAAAGCCCTATGTCACAAATTACAAATTTGCCTCAAAGGGCTTTACAAACTGTACACATAGACATCTCTGTCCCAGGACCTCACATCGGATGAGGAAAAACTCCCAAGAAATAGAAAAAAAACCTTTCATATCATGTTCTCCCATGTCTATTGCAAATAAAGATCTATAAGGTTTCTTCGAAATCATTATAACTTCAGAACGTGCACATTGTCATGTTTCCATCACTATCAAAGTAATCCGATGATAGTTATCTGTGAATCCATGAGTACATTGCAAACAGGAACTACTTATTTGGCGGACATTGACCAAAATGCAAACAAGTACAAGCTACAAAGTTGGTAACTAGTTGTATCTCCCAAACCATTATGCAGATGTTACATTACATTACATGTCATTTAGCAGACGCTTTTATCCAAAGCGACTTACAATAAGTGCATTTCAAACCAAGAACAACAAGAACACAGGAAGCAACACTTCCTCAACTCAGTCGAACCACAAAAGCACCACAATAAGTGCCATCCCAGTGCCACTGAAATGCAAATCTGTGTTTTAATCCAGATATAGTCGGAAAAGATGTGTTTTCAGTCTCAGGCGGAAGATGTAGAGACTTTCTGCTGTCCTGATGTCAGTGGGGAGCTCATTCCACCACTGAGGAACCAGGACAGCAAACAGTCTGGATTTCGAGTGATTAGCTCGAGGTGCAGGAGTCACAAGTCGATTGGCTGTTGCCGAGCGGAGTGAACGTGCCGGGGTGTACGGTGTGACCATATCCCGGATGTAGACGGGGCCCGATCCGTCTAGAGCACGGTATGCCAGAACCAGTGTTTTGAAGCGGATGTAAGTTTTGAAAAGAATAATGTCGGATCTTCTCTACATGCATGCTGTAGAAACCCCAAAATAAATTATTCTGTTTAATCTTGAGCTTAACTTTCCTCTCCTTCTTTTCATCCCTCTATCCAGCCACACCGAGTCCAACACCCTGCACTTCTCGAGACTTGTCCAAATGGGACAAAATCTTTACAATGCTGGAAAACAGTGAGATGAGGGAGAACATGCTGCTTCAGTATGCAGATGAGATCGTCAAGGTGGAGTTGGCTTCACTGCGTGGAGAATTGCTCAGGTTAGTTGGACAAAGTAATCAATGTACAGCAACGAATGATTATTCTCGTGATAGAAAAGGTTGACATGTTTTACATCGGTCCTTTTGATAAGGTTCGTAAGCCAGTATGGTTACTCCTGCGGCGTTGCATTGGAGGCATCAGGAAGAAAGATGGCCGTGCAGATGGAAGGCCGCATCAGAGAAACCATGGAGCGCCTCAGACCCAGAGATCAGACCGCTGCTGCTGCCTGGAACTCTAACCACCTGGAGGCGATGCTGCAGCAGCTCCTCTCCGCAGCACAAACACAAGCTTCCCGACTCGCCAAGCTGGAGACCAGCTGCTTCAGCGGCCCAGGAGCGGGGACGGGGTTGAATGCAAAGCCACGATCCCAGCTACCGGAAGAAGCTGGGGGGGCAGGGCTCCGGGAGCAAGAGGTCACACCACAAGAGGTGGCTTTGGAAGGGGTGCTGGCTGCGATGGAACAGATTAAGGTGGAACTGGGGGAGGTGCTGAGGTCATCGAGGCAGAGATCACTACCCGCAGGTGAGATATCCATCTTAACATCAGCCATCTCTCGGTCTGTCATTACCTGTTGCTTTCTTTGTATTTGTTGTCCCCTTTCACAACAACACCAGAAAAACAACCATCCACCTTCAAATTTCTTTTCCTCCGCGTTGACACCTAGAACCGTTTGCTGGTGAACGTTCAACAACTAATCATGCAGCTCATGGGGTTCCCAAATACTTATTCCACTTATTCTGTATGTCTTCAGGCATGTTGTAGCAACCTATCCTTTTCCCTTCACAATTAGTCAAGAAGACGGGCCAGTGGATGGTGTGGGGTCACTTGTCTTATGTTCACTTATTGCCACTTATTGAAGTTTATTGGACATTATTCAAAAGACATTTTAGAGTCATCACAAAACAACAAAAAGCCTCAAACTCTCAGCTCAGGTAGTGTAAGACTTCATTCGTCAAGCTTAACTTTTTCTGTCAGCTATTTTCATTTAATTTACATAATTATTAAGAAATACTTTGATTTAAGGATAATATTGGAAACCAATACATGCATGAAAGGATAAGCATAATGCAAAACACTTGCTGGACGCACCGTGAACATCAACATAATCTTCTCAGATTCAAGACGGCACCACATGTGGTTTTCATTATCAGAGCTTCTTCTCCGGTTTGCAGTCCACTGACTCATACCAATGTAACTTTGGAGTGACTCAGTGTGAGTAGGTAGCCCTGAACCACAAAAGCATCACTTGTGTCAGAAAGACAACTTCATTTCCAAGAATTAATCAAATAAAAAGTGAAAAAAATGATATTTTATATTACTCATGCATGCGCGCACACATTTACAGTCCAGAAATAAAAATCTGGCCTACATAAAGACCAGAGGGGGATGTAATCATTAGCTGGTCGCCACAAAAATCACACCAAAGCACCCTGGTAAAGCAGAACCAGATGGAAACCATCACATACACACACACACATACATACACACACATACATACACACTCAGCATGTTCACTATTATTTTCTGAGTGACAGAAACCTGAGACGAATGACACAATTATTTGGTACCCAAGAGAGAAAAATGAGAGAGTGACGGATGGAAGTAAATAATGATGACGAACAAAAGAGAAAAGAGTGAAGTAGAAAAATATAAATAAAACATGCACAGTGGGGAAAAAAAATAGTAGCTTTCCACAAGAAAAAAATGCTTGTAAAGACCTTACTTAAAGAAATATGCCAGAAATCAAACACAATATCTCCGTTTTTTAAAACAGATTGGAAAAGTAGTTTTAACGATAAAGAGTTTTGCAATGGAGTAAGTTGAAGAGATAAAGACGCAGGGGAAACGATAAATGAAGCAAAACAGACCAATGAACCAAATGATCCAGAGAGAGAGAGAGACGTGTGCGTCTCTGTGTGTGTGCGTCTGTGTGTGTGTGTGTGTGAGAGAGTGTGTTCATGTGTTGGTGGGGGAGGAAAACTAACTTCATATTTACTGTAATACTGCCACATATAAGTCCCTTTACAAAACAGGAGGAGAATTCACTGTATGGCTCCATAAGCATCACAAATACATTTTCCACAGACATGTCTCCGTTTTATTCAACAACACATGCCAGTAAAATTCACAAATGCATTTCACTGCATCGGTCCAACCACAAGAAGGTACCGTACGGCGCTGTAGCTTTAAATGGGTCATGCAGTCATCTGCATCAGAGATACATTCATTAATGTGGAGTCCCACAACTTGACAAGGTTCAATTGCGGGCCCATTTTTCTTATCTCTATTTATATGCTCCTACCAGGAAGTATCATAATCAAAAATACAGAATCCTATAAAATAAAAATAGCAACTTTGAGGACATTAAATGTTGTCCGGCTAAAACTTTCCTCAGTTGAATAATAATGACTTTAGAAACCTCATATGCGATCCTGTATTGATACATGTAAACTACAAGCACAAAATGAGACCCAGATGCTCCAAATATAAGATTTACTTCTAACTCCTGGTCTTCTGAAATGCCTTCAATCTTCTGTGAGACATGGCTTGCTTTGGTTCAAATATCTTTAGCTTACATATTTACAATATGACTAGATAGTCTTTCTATCAAGGTGTCCATTCTCCAAGGATTCAAGAAAAATCCATCACCAATACTGGCAGGTAACACTAAACATGTCTTCTTGTTCAGGTTGTGAGATGGCGCTCCTCTTCCCCATGCGTTCCCGTCGAATCTACACCTCCGTCATACCAGACGTCCCCCTCTCCGTCTCGTCCTTCACTGTCTGCATGTGGGTGAAGCCGACCACCATGTCCAACAGAACCGTGCTGTTCTCATACGGGAACCGTCGCAACCCATATGAGATCCAGCTGCTGCTGGGTCAAACCTCTGCGCTCCTCACCATCGGAGGAGAGGCTCACCTGGTGGAGGCCCGGGATGTGGTGAAACCAGGAGGCCCGTCGGAGTGGATCCACTTGTGCGGGGCGTGGTCATCCGAGCAGGGCCTGGCGTCCCTTTGGGCAGGTGGGAAGAAAGTGGCCTCCACGCCCGGAGTGGCGGAAGGACACGTCTTACCCGACGGAGGCTCGCTCCTGCTGGGGCAAGAAAGAAATGACTGCTGCCCTCAGTCTCCGAACAGCAGGAGCGGGGTGGCAGGGTTTGATGGAGGGTTCGATCCAAAGATGGCGTTTGCGGGCAAGATGACGGGAGTGAACATGTGGGACAGGGCGCTGTCAGAGGGAGAGATTTCCCAGATAGCTTTGCGGGAGGGCCAGGGCAGGGGGAACATGGTGGCGTGGGGCGTGACGGAGATGGTGCCACATGGAGGCGCTCAGTTCATTAACTGAAGGGTTCCTCGTGGTGGAACCTTTCCTCATAATCTTCATCATCATTGTGAATACCAGCGACATCGCGATAAGCTTGCATGATGCAACTGAAGATAGCAATTTACAACCAGCAATTTACAATGTACCATCGTTGTCCCTATAGTTAAACGTTTTAATTCTAATGTTACTTTTTCCTTCATCGTCATCTCCATCGCTATTATCATGAACAATAATGCTGCAATGAACTTTACTGGACATTTTCAACGTAGAGAAAGCCAATGTTGTGAGAGACGACATTTATTTTTGTAACGTAATCTTTTGAACTGAGAGCATAACACACACACACACAAACACACACACACAATATATCATTACAGTGAATGGGTTGTGAGCCAGTAAACTGACAGAGTAAAATAAGAGGTCACAACCAATTACAAGAGATTATCTTGTAACTGCAGAGTGATGAAGTTTTTAGGGTAACGATGGCCTTTTATCTCTTTCTATCTAGATGTGTACAGAAATAGCTAGTACTAATGTTAAGCATTAATATAACACAATATTTTTGTTTTCTACTTTTGAAGTGTTGTAGGTACAATTATTAGATGTTTGAATTGAAAGCAGAGGTACCACATTAATGTGTCGATAATGTGTTAACATTATATAATGTATAAAATACCTGACCTGACTGAAAGATTGTTTTCATGCATGGACAACCAGCCACTGCAGAAACAGCTTCAGATTTTTTATTACCAATTTATTAATTTACTCTCAGAATTTTCTTGAATTTATGAAAGCTTTTAGAGCATTTTTAAGACCTTACATTTCCAACGTGTAACAATTAAAGTGTTTACATTCATAGGAGTTCTGCTCTGTTTTATTTTTAATAGTTATATTTGTGTGTTCTTTTTTTAAACTGCATTAAGTAATAGGAAGTAAAACCGTGATTGTTATGTGACATTTACATCGTTTTTTGTAATTGTTAAAAGAAACTGAGGACAATGTTTACACACTAATCGTTCATGAATGGAGTTGTCTTGTATTATAATGTAAATTGCTTTTAAAGTTCTTGTGAAAAGGTGAAAATGAATGTATATTGTACATAAATATATTTTGCATAACATGACTGGATGAATGGAGAGTGAGATATGAATAAACATTTCAAGTTATAATATAATCTCTTGCTGGATCAGCAGTGTCAGTGTTTTTTAAACATCTCATCAAGTCTGCTTATGGGTTATGAGTACAATCAATAATTAGACAGCACAATTTGACTTTCATTCATTCACGCACACACTCACACTCACTGATGGCAGACGAGCCACCATGCAGGGCTCTGGCCTGCTCATTGGGAACAATCTGGGGTCCTGTGCCTTGTTCAAAGACACCAAACAGTTAGCGGACAACCAGCTCTTCCGTTACTTAATGCTCATATAAAAAAAATTAAGGTAAAAAACTGTAGATGCCATCATAATCATTCAAGCCAGAAATCTGCAGGCTTGTATGTGTGTGTTGCGCACCAGAAGTGAGCGAATGAAAATCTTTCTTCCTGCATAAATGGCATTGAACTTGTTGAAATACTAATTGAATTTGACACTAAATCATATGAGGGCTAAGATTTTAATTCTCCCCATAAAGCTCACAGCACTAACAAGCTGAGTTTAACATGTTCTGTTGCTCCTTAGCTTGGAAGGCAATCTAAGTTTATCCGTATAGCATCTTACAAAAATGTAACTGAAATGGAAGTCTGTCTACGAGCTCTTGCCGTAGACAGCTCTTGTGTCCTGTTCACACTGTCCAGTGTATTGAGACCCCTATTAAGTGTTACACCGCCACTGTTACGAAGGGCATGCTGCGTAAAGCTTGATCTCCGTGGATGTTCGCGTGAGCTCGTAGAGTCCGGCTTTGCTTGAGGAGCCAACGTTGTCAGATCCTTTTTTATTTTGTTATAATGGTTTATTTAATAAGGGACAGTGCACATTGATAAAAACATTTCAGTAAATGTGCCAGAGTTAGCCAAGAGGCTATTTTTCATCTGTAGTCCCAAACAATAGACCTTTTTAATTGACACAGACTAAATAGATGACGGACAAATATGGTATGAATATACAGGAAATACAAGCATTCTATCAAGACTAAATAAACTAGAACTGGCACTCGGTAGAGCGCATACCTTCGCCGCAGCCTTTTTTGGTACTTGGAATGAGAATTATGAATTATGAACATTTTGGCATTAGCTGCATGCCAATTGGATAAAAATTGACCGCGCTATGGTAAAAAAAAGAATTTGACCTTTTCATGACCTTGACCTTGACCTTTGACCTGATCAATCCCAAAATCGAATCAAATGGTCCCCGGATAATAACCAATCATCCCACCAAATTTCATGCGATTCGGTTTAATACGTTTTGAGTTATGCGAATAACACACAAACACACACACAAATAAATAAATACACAGCGATCAAAACATAACCTTCCGCAGAATGCGAAGTAAAAAATAGCTGCCAAAGTTAACGCTGACCCGAGGGGCTCATTGTAGAGTGCGAGGTTGTGTAAATGAGCGATATTGAGAATCGGGCCATTCCGAACAGGCTCGTCTTTTTCTTTACTAGTTGAGGTCATTCAAACTGCTTTAAATAATGAAAAGAAATGCTTTGCGTTTAAATAAGCACAATTCGAAACACAATGAGCTTTCCCTGGCTCCGTAACCATCTTGTATTCAGAAATAATTCTAAAATAATACAAGCATGTACACTACCGTTCAAAAGTTTGGGGTCACTTAGAAATGTCTTTATTTTTCAAAGAAAAGCACTGTTTTTTCAATAAAGATAACATTAAATTAATCAAAAATACACTCTATACACATTGTTAATGTGGTAAATTAATATTCAAGGTGGAAGTGTCTGGTTTCTAATGAAATATCTCCATAGGTGTATAGAGGCCCATTTACAGCAACGATCACTCCAGTGTTCTAATGGTACATTGTGCTTGCTAATCACCTTAGAAGACTAATATCTGATTAGAAAACCCGTGCAATTATGCTAGCACAGCTGAAAACAGTTATGCTGGTGATATAAGCTATAACTGGCCTTCCTTTGAACTTGAAGTTTGTAGAACAAAATTAATACTTCAAATATTAATCATTATTTCTAACCTGGTCAATGTCTTGACTATATGTTCTATGAAATGTTCAATTCATTTGATAAATAAAAGTGTGAGTTTTCATGGAAGACACGAAATTGTCTGGGTGACCCCAAACTTTTGAACGGTAGTGTACATTTATAATGAAATAAATGAATTCATAAATGAAAGGTTTTGGGAGTGAAATCACTATAGAAGGGTAGATTTGTCCCCATACATAATGCAATAGGAAAACATTACACAGAAGCCCGCTGTGCACCAACCACTTCACGTTTCGAACCAGTTTTCCCTGCTCAGCGACACACCCGCTGAGGAACACACCCTGGTTATCGGGAGCTCTATAGTCAGGAACGTGAAAATAGCGAAGCCACGGACCAGAGTCGTGTGCCTGGGCCAGAGCGGCGACGGAGTCTTGTTTGAAGCTGCTGCCTAAGGATAAGCGGAGATACTGTCAGATTGTAATACACGCCGTGGTAATGACGCCCCCCGCCCGCCGTACACACGCCGGGTGGATGACGCCGAACTCACTAAAATTAATGTGGAATCGGTTGTGCTTATGCCAAGACATTGTCGGACACCGTAATTTTCTCTGGCCCTCTCCCAAATTTGCAGACAGACGAATTGTATAGCCGAATGTCGCTTTTCAACCGCTGGCTGTCGAGGTGGTGCCCAGCGAATAATGTGGGCTACGAGACAACTGGAAGACTTTCTGGGGAAAACCTGATCTGATGAGGAGAGACGGCATTCATCCCACGTTGGACGGAGCGCCTCATTTCTGCGAATATGACCAAGTTGATCACCGGACTTAATCTATGACAACCCAGGGTTCAGATCAGGAACCGGGAGCAGAGTTGTAGTTTAACACCCTTCTCTGCTCTTCCATTCGAGCAGTTACCCACCCTTGACTTTAGAGTAGAGACTGTGTCTGTCCCACGGCCACTTCAATTAAATAAATCAAAAGTAAGCAGAAGAGGAGTCGTACAACAACCTTATACAAGTTAACACAATTATTTCAGCAGTGCAACAAAATAGGTCTATTAAATGTGGTCTCCTAAATATTCGATCTCTGTCATCTAAAGCTGTGTTACTGAATGATTTAATATCAGATAATCACATTGATTTATGTTGCCTAACTGAAACCTGGCTGAGCCATGAAGAATATGTCTGCCTGAATGAATCGACTCCTCCAAGTCATATTAATACTCACATTCCTCGAGGCACCGGTCGGGGAGGTGGAGTAGCAGCCATCTTTGAATCGAGCCTATTAATTAATCCTCAACCAAAATTACACTACACCTCATTTGAAAGCCTTGTTCTTAGTCTTTCACATCCAACCTGGAAAACACTACAGCCAATTCGATTTGTGATTCTGTACCGGCCACCAGGTCCATATTCAGAGTTTATATCTGAATTCTCAGAATTTATATCAAGTTTGGTTCTTAAAACCGATAAAGTTATTATTGTTGGAGATTTTAATATCCATGTGGATGTTGATAATGATTGCCTTAGTGCTGCATTCATCTCCTTGTTGGACTCGATTGGCCAGAGAGTACAGAACCCCACAGCTTTGGCCACACTTGATCTTGTTCTTACTTATGGCGTTGACATTGAGCATTTGAACGTCTTCCCACAGAATCCTCTTCTGTCAGACCACAACCTCATAACTTTTGAATTTATACTACCGAGTGTACTCCTAGTCAAAAGTTTCTACACTAGATGTCTAACTGATAGTGCTGTAGCTAAATTTAAAGAAGCGATTCCTTCTGCATTTGATTCGATACGTCTCAATATAACAGAGGACTCCTGGTCTAACTTTAGTCCGTCCCAGATTGATCATCTTGTTGACAGTGCCATAGGCTCTCTGAGAATGACACTGACCGACTCGATAGCCTCTGAAGAAGAAGACAGTGAGGAAGAGGAGGTTTGCTCCTGGTATAACCCTCAGACCCGCAAACTGAAGCAAAGCGTGACAGCTGCTGAAACGATGGCGCTCAAACTAATCTCAAAGAAATCCTTTTAGTTGGCAGATAGTCTTAAAACATATAAGAAGGCCCTCCGTAATGCCAGAGCAGCCTATTACTCATCAATAATAGAAAAAATAAAACAACCCCAGGTTTCTCTTCAGCACTGTGGCCAGGCTGACAGAGAGTCACAGCTCTGTGGAGCCGAGCATTCCTATAAACCTTAGTGGTAATGACTTTATGAACTTCTTTAATGAAAAGATTTTAACTATTAGGGACAAGATTAATAATCTCTGTCCCATAACCAGTGCCAATCTCTTCGCAAGTGGAATGGCCTTGGAAACCGCTTGTGCCCTGGTGTATATTTGGAGGATTTTCTCCTATCAACCGTGACCAATTATTTTCAACGGTTTCTACCTGTCTCTTGGACCCCATCCCGACGAGGCTGCTTAAAGACGCTTGCCTAATTGGCGGGCTCTATTAGATATTATCAATGTGTCTCTGCTAACAGGCCACGTACCCACCTTCAAGGTGGCTGTTATTAAACCTCTCCTGAAGAAGCCCACTCTGGATCCAGAGGTATTGGCTAACTACAGACCGATCTCTAACCTCCCCTTCCTCTCCAAGATCCTTGAGAAAGTGGTCGCAAATCAGTTGTGCGACTTTCTACATCATAATAGTTTATTTGAGAAATTTCAATCAGGATTTAGAAAACACCACAGCACCGAGACGGCACTGGTGAAAATTACAAATGACCTCTTAATGGCAGCAGATAAAGGTCACCTCTCTGTCCTGGTCTTGTTAGACCTTAGTGCTGCATTCGACACCATTGACCATGACATCCTGTTACAGAGACTGGAGCAGTCGATTGGCATTTCAGGCACGTCACTAATTTGGTTTAAATCCTATTTATCAGATCGATCTCAGTTTGTATTTGTCGATAACCACCAACGTTAATCACGGAGTTCCACAAGGTTCTGTGCTTGGACCAATTTTATTTACCTTATACATGCTTCCTTTGGGCAATATTATCAGGAAACACTCCATAAACTTTCATTGTTATGCAGATGACACTCAACTATATTTATCGATAAAACCAGAGGAGAGCAACCAACTCTGTAAAATTCAAGCATGTCTTAAAGACATAAAAACATGGATGACCTGCAACTTCTTGATGTTAAACTCAGACAAAACCAAGTAATTTTAATCGGCCCTGAGCACCTCAGAGATCAATTATCTGGTGATGTGGATTCTGTAGATGGCATTGCCCTGGCATCCAACACC
This sequence comes from Pseudoliparis swirei, assembly GCF_029220125.1. Classification (NCBI taxonomy): domain Eukaryota; kingdom Metazoa; phylum Chordata; class Actinopteri; order Perciformes; family Liparidae; genus Pseudoliparis; species Pseudoliparis swirei. The sequence continues at coordinate 8,037,859 of NC_079407.1, forward strand.
ACTGTAAAGAATCTTGGCGTTATCTTTGATCGGGACTTGTCCTTTAACTCCCACAAAGCAAATCTCAAGGACTGCATTCTTTCATCTACGTAATATTTCAAAAATCAGGCACATCTTGTCTCAAAAGATGCAGAAAATTGGTTCACGCTGTTTTACTTTTGAGACTGGATTACTGCAACTCCTTATTAGCAGGCTGCTCTAATAAATCTCTTAGGTCCCTCCAGTTGATCCAGAATGCTGCAGCTCGTGTTCTCACTAAAACTAAGAAAAGAGATCACATCACTCCTGCACTAGCTGCTCTGCACTGGCTCCCAGTAAAATCAAGAATCACTTTTAAAATTCTTCTCTTAACCTACAAAGCCTTGATTGGTGATGCTCCATCATATCTTAAGGAGCTTGTCGCACTATATTGCCACACTAGGAGAGCTACTCACTAAATGCGGGACTACTTGTAGTTCCTAGAGTCTTAAAAGTAGAATGGGAGCCAGAGCCTTTAGTTATCAAGCTCCTCTTTATGGAACCAGCTTCCAATTTCAGTCCGAGGCAGACACAGTCACCTCGTTTAAGAGTAGACTTAAGACCTTCCTCTTGACAGAGCTTATAGTTAGGGCTGAATCAGGTTTGCCCTGGTCCAGCCCCTTGATATGCTGCTATAGGCTTATAGCTGCCGGGGACGTTTTAGGATGCACTGAGTACCTATCTCCTCTTTTTCTCTCCTTAAGGATGAATTTTCATCTCTCAATCACACGTTACTAACTCTGCTTTCTCCCGAAGTCCTTTTGACTTTCGTTCATGGGGTCATCGGACCCTATGAGACGGCATAGATCTATCTGCCTGATGGATCGTCTGGGTCGTGGAATTCCTGCTCATGACTACGCCACTGTCCTGTTGAGACTCCGCCCCTCCTCCCCACCGCCATCTGCCTGATGGATCGTGGAGGTCTCCATCGTGGAATATGCCTACTATGAACTATTCATACACTCTGTCATATTCATTGAATGTATTTTAACTCTAAATCTGTCCTTCTGTACACATTACATCTATTGCATCTGTCCATCCTAGGAGAGGGATCCTCCTCTGTTGCTCTCCTCCAGGTTTCTTCCCTTTTTTTCCCCCTGAAGGGTTATTTGGGAGTTTTTCCTGGTCCGATGTGAGGTTTTGGGGCAGGGATGTCTATGTGTACAGATTGTAAAGCACTCCGAGACAAATTTGTAATTTGTGAAATTGGGCTATACAAATAAACTGAATTGAATTGAATTGAATTAAAAATACTCAAAAGAGCAGTTCTGCAAAGTTTGACTGACAGATAATAACATCCAGCAAAAATAAATGTAATCAAAAAATCGTTAATAAAAAAGATTTTTTAATACAATGTGTGCAATCTCCTGTCGATTAAGTTTTATCTGACGATGGTACATGAAAATACATCTGCCACTGCATAAATATATAATATATAATAGCACGCAAGTTGTTAGCAGCTCACACATGCTCACAGTTTACTGAGGCCCATCCTGCCCACTTGCTCATTAGTGAAATATAACAGGTTCCTCCTGCAGCTACAACCTCTGGATAGTCTCCAACTGTTCCTGTCTGGGACCTGTTGTGAAATGGAAACGTCACCTTTCACACCGACTCCCATCCAACCCACCCTCCCAAACTTTTCTCCCTCCGCCGTCTCTTATCGTTACAAGACGGAGTACAGTGACTACACATGTTTCGCAGTCGGGTCGCCTGAAGAGACATATAACTCTGACAGATGAAACATTCCAAGCTTCAGTGTTACCATAAGATCGGGTTTTACTTTGAGAAGGAAGGAACTCTTAGTTCTAAAATCCTTATTGGGCCAAAGCAATGCCATATGTTTCTGTGTGCAGGTACTGTGTGTGTGTGTGTGTGTGTGTGTGTGTATCTGATAATGGCCGGGTCCTTACTAAAGCAAGCTATAAAACCTTCACGCTGTATCCTGCTTCTGGATTCCTGAAACTCGTGTACACACACATCCTCGTAAAGGTTGCTTTCCATGGAACTAACAGATATATAATAGAAATACAACAAAATACTAAATGTAGCTAATACATTGCATTCCAAAGAACACAAAAACTGCATGCGGCAGGCAACCTCAGGCTTTGGTAACAAGCGTAGAGTGTAAACACACACACACACACACACGCACAGAACTTGCTGGTAGCTCGTGTGACCAACTCACACCCCATCAACGTCACCCGAACCCCATTACATCAGTTCACATCCTGAACAGAGGGGCTGCTGGGAAAAAGAGAGGTCATCTGTTTTTACTTCTGCAAGCGCTGCGTGCATGTATATGTGTGTGTGTGTGTGTGTACAGTTTGGCATGGCTATAGTCTTGTGTTTATGTTGCCGTTTGAGATGGGAGGAGAGAAGTAGAGGCGAGCTCGGCTTGAAGAGGCAACATGAGATTGAAATGTTCGGAGAGGGTTGCAGGAGGGTAAAAATGTGAAACAGCCGAGGCTGCAATAAAAACTGCCCATGGACACGTAAATATGAACTTACTTTCATAAAGCCTTCAAACAAGCATTGTTCACTTTTGTATTTATTTGCAAGGAATGTTCTGTCCCTCCAGTCTTTTTTCCATTTCTTTCTAAGCTCACAAGAAAAAAAACTTTCAATGTGTCTTGAAGTGTGATATTATGTGATGACTTTGGGGAGGTTATAAATGTATTGGAAATAAATTTGCAGGTCAAAGTTATGTCACAAACATGATGACTGTGTCTGCCCTGAGCAGCTGACCAACCGGAATTTGATGCGAGCTTGTGGACAACAAACATTATTAATATGACAAAATGACACACGTGTGGGACTTTATTTGCATCTCCTTCAAATTATCTGTGTTTGACTTTGGTCCAACAGCGATTTTCGCATTGCAACGCTTCTTCGCCAAAACCGCCGTCCAAAGTCGATCAGCATAATGCAGAGTGATGCTTGCATGTGCATCCACATCTTTGTGCACAAAACTGAATAACGACCGACTCATATAAACATTGTGTCAGTGAAAAAGCTTCCAAAATTCACCAGAAAAGAAATAGCGTTAGCTGATTTGATTTGATTTGTTGTTGTTTTGGAAATAACTAGTGGCGTTTCTTTCTTTAGAGTTAACATCTGCCCCTGAATGCACTTCTGACGTCAACGGTGAGCCGCGTTGACAGGCATAGGTTTACAACACAGTGCCTGAATGAAAACATAATCGTATTTTCTCAGACAGCAACTCTAATCAGAAAAAAAACCTGATTTATGTTTCTCCGTTGCCAGGGCACGTGGTATCTCTATTTTCAGCCACAGTTTTATGACCAAAGGTGTAAAGTGTCTTCCAACTATTTAACACTCTAAGCCCAAACCCTGGCTCAACTTCACTTGTATAATAAACCAGACAGCCGAGCTGTTTCATGTGCTGAGCTGCTAGCAGAAAATGTGCTCGGTGGGAGCATCACTGTGGTGCTGCATGAGGTGATAAGCACCATGCAATAGTGTGTGTTTGCGTGTGTGTGTGTGTGTGTGTGTGTGTGCGAGCGTGTGTGTGTGTGTGTGTGTGTGTGTGTGAGGTGATAGTTCAGCATTTTGCCAAAAGCAAAAAAAGCCCATCCATACATGTGACCATTTTCACATAATGGAGACCTAAATTATTTCTCAAAAAAGTCTGTTCTCTTTTAACTGAACTGCTGCATGGCAACTCCCTCGTATTAATGAAGCATGTGTGTGTGTGTGTGTGTGTGTGTGTGCTGTGTGAGAGGTAAGCAGATCTCCATCAGGCAGTGCTAACTATGGTTCTTTAGACACTTACACCAAACTAATGAGCTTGAAAATAATCCCCCAAAAACTTGTTTCTTAAAGGCCTTCTTTAACCACTGACCGGAGGTCAGCTCCGTTTCCCTCTCTGCCCTCTGATAGAACTGATCAGCTCAGCGCCATGAAAGCAATGAACATCTTTTTTATGTTTTCATCAAACAGTTAAGTAGACAAAGTAGAACCAAGTTGAAAAAGAATATCAATATATCCCACAGACACAGACAAGAAGAAACTGCACATCACAAAACATCGGTTGTCCTTTTCTCCACACAATAAACTACGTCTTACGTATGCATCAGAGAAAAGAAGATTTTTTTAGCAGCTATAATAAACAACGCCTATTATAATGAAATCATTTTTAATGTGCATTCATAAGCAGCGCTCTCCTGCAAAGCTCTTGCTGTGACTCGCCCTGTCTTCATAGCGCCAACAAAAGGCACACACCCTCCTGTGTGCATGTTAGTTTACGTGTGCGCCCTCTCCAAGTGGACATGTGTCTGCGCGTCCTACCTCCCAGCACATTGAGCGCGATGGCCTCCGTGTGCTCCGCCAGCAGATCAGCCTTGGCGATCGCAGCCAGGGAGAGATAACTGGACATGTTCCTGCTCAGCTCCCGGTTCCCGCTCTGCAGGAACCGCACCGCCACCGGGACGGCCAGCACCATGACCGAGGGACAGCTGTAGTTCTGAGGGGACAAAAGAAGAGAGGGCATCGCACACGCATTCAAGGGAAAGGAAGCAGACCCAGGGGCTTTCATTTAAGGCGGTGACAAATCCTTTCATATAAAAAGTAACGATATCTAGCTCTTTTCAGTCTGGGTTCACATATTGAATAGGGAGAAGAAACGTCCTGCATTAACATTTATTTTTTTATATCTACAATGGCCCAGAAGCACAGCTGATCTATGGAGGCACTGAGCGTTTATTGTCAAATATTGTCTGTGTGTTAGCCTATTTATTTGATATTAGTATTTAGTTATTTTATTAGTAGTATTGTTTAATCATTCAGGTTGTTTGCTTATTTAGGGTAAATGTTTTGATATATTACAATAGATGTTTTATGTGTGATAGTCTTCAGTTTAGTTTAATTTGTTGTTGTTGTTGTTGTTGTTTTTGAATAGATATATTTAGTCTTTTGTGGTTATATGTAGGGGTAGGCAGGTACAAGACCAGCATGCACCTGGTTAGGACAATTTTTGTTTTTACCATCGCAGGACAGGCAGCGTTTGGAGTTCCTTTGTTCTTCTGTTTGTTTGCTTGTTTAGTTTAGTGAAATAAAATGATCAGAAAAACAGAATCCCGAATGGACAATATTTTGGCTGCGTAGACCATAAACCCACGGTGCGCCAGTGGCAATTTGATGTATGTTTGTTTTTGATGGCTACTACAGTGTGACTTGAAAACATCCCCACTGCTGCCAGTTATCCATCAAAAAGATTCTTCAGAAAAAAAGTGGAAGCTACGATCACCACTTTCCTCAAGCAGTGCAATAAGTGTGAGATAAATTTAAAAAACAGGCTTTAAGAGACATTTAAAAGCGCTCACATTTACCATGAGTTTCAAGTGTGTCGAGGGGGGAAAGGAGGAGGCAGACGAATGCAGTGGTTGGTCCCTGTGGACATTTGCAAGAGGAAGAATAAAGAAAGGGGATTTGAAATGCACCAGCACCTTCAACAGGACAGACTGATACCGATACCGATAAGTCTGTAGGATGGAAAAGAGAACCTCTCCCCCTCCCCCTCCCCCTTTAACTGCAGATGTCTAATGATGAAAGGAGACACCTTTTAGACCCTCAGCACTGATTACATAAATAAATATGTTTCATGCGAGGTTAACTGCACCCCGTGGACGTCAAGACACTTCATTCAAACTCAACCTTCCTCATCTGCCTTTACTTCAGAATACCCAGAATGCCTTTCAAACTGATGTTGACAGTTGTTTTCGCATGAGGGGAAGCGTGTCGACTTGCCCTCTCTTTGTCTGTCACATCTCTATTCAGCCACTAGGTGGCGGTGCAGACAAAGTATCACCAACACCGTTATTCAGTCAGGATGATCATCAATCTACATTTCATTGCATTCAATTAACAGGTTTGCATTTAAATCCAAACATACAATTTAAAAAATTCCCAACTTACTTATGTATGGATTTAGAGATTTATTTATCTCTCTCTCTCTTTTATCTTATTCCAGAGAGTCCCTTTAATGCCCATATAAAACACTTTCTTTAAACACTGTAGATGCCATCATCATCAATCAGGCCAGACATCTGCAGGCTTATACGTGTGTGTGTGTTGCGCACAAGCAGTGAGCTAAACAAAACATTTCTTGCTCATCTCTTCTCTTCTCTAGCACAAAACAGATAGAGATAGTCGGCGGGTAAGAAAGAAAGAAAGAAAGAAAGAAAGAGAGAGGAAAATGGAATAGAATCAAGAGGAAAAAATAACTTCTATGTGTATGTGTGTGTGCCTTTCCCTCAAGAAACGGTCTCATTAAGATGGAATTAAGCACATTCCCGAAGGAAATATGGTGGGGAGGTGTGTGTGTGTGTGTGTGGGGGGGGGGGGTACATTTTTCTAAAGCCCCTCAGCAGTGAATAAATTAAGAGTATTCACTCTCGAAGCAAAAAAAAACCGTTGGATATGATGCATGATGGATATTCTAATTCATATATGTAGACACTTTACCTCAACCTTTCTCATCTACGTTTACTTCAAAATACCCCAAATCCTTTCAGCCTGATGACTTACAGTGGATAGTTGTAGCTTATGATTCACCTGTTAGTTGCAGCATTCAAGTAAAACAAATGTTACCAAACAATACAGTTAAGTATTTTTGAGTTTTGAGTATTGGTTTAAACAAGTGGTAAAATCGTAAAAACGTAATAATTCCACCTCAACCAACTATAGCAGCAAAATATGTTTTTCAAACATTGATGAATCAGCAATCAATTCAAAGCAGGAGCTTTAACTTGTAGTACAGTATATTTCCATACTGCAATATTGCGGTTTTTAATTAGGTAAAACATCCGAATTCTTCATCCAGGTGTTGTCCGTCTCATCGTCTTTTGGACTGTTTTCAGGATCAGCATTGTCCGTCAGACGGATATTTGTGTATAACGGTTAACAATGTAGAGATCTGTGCCAGATTAGCGAGTCTGCTCTGCAACATGTGCACTGATACATATCTGTGGTCATGTTTATCTTGGTGCACAGTAAATCCTTGTGTCCAGAGATGGGTATAAACCGTAAACTACTTCTATATGCCACTGCTTAAAAAAATTATGTTTTAAACAGACCAAAACCCCGTCTGGCAAATCTACTGCTGAAGTATCATATTATACAGAGTCATTGTTCAAAGTGTCAACAGATATGTGCAAAGGTATGTACTGGATGTGGCGTTTGTGCTTCTCAACACTCCAACAATATGGCGTGTGTGTGTGTGTGTGCGTATACCTGCAGGATACAGCTGGTGATGTCCGAGGCGATCTTGGTGTGCGGTGTGTCCTCTGTGTTTTCACCTTGCGGGGTGAGGTTGTGTTCGAGACACGACTCCCACAGCCCCACCAGCGCCGTGCTGTGGCGCTCGATGGAGCCCGTCTCCCTGATGGCCGTGGTGACGCGCGTTATGCAAATCTCCACCACCGCCTGGTCGTTGTCATTGGTCAAATAGTCCTGTCAGCCGGCAGATGGGAAGCGGAAACAAAACATCAGGGAGACAGTGATGAATGAAGGATGAATAGATGAATTATGGATAAGTGCATGAATAATTATTCAAACTGACATTTGCCCTTGTGGTATTTTTGATTGGTTCTGCATACTGACCTGTGAGCAGGAGATAGCCTTGATCTGGTCCAGAGCCTGAGACAGACATGCTTCGATCGCTGTGTCCTCCAGAGAAAACAGGTCCCCTGCCCTGGACAGATCCCTCTGGTCCAGCACCTGGCTGAACAGCTGGTGCATCCTGGTGCTGGTTTCAGACGAGTATGGGATTGGTGCTGCCCAGTTTAAGAAGCCTTGATTGTGAATGAATATATCCCTGATATAAGGATCAAGGAAAAGCTAACCTTTTGAATGAAGTTTTCCTCCTGGTTTTAGGGAACCATTTAGAGAGAATACAAAGTCCTTTGCATTGTGATCCTAAAGTTAAAGTTTTTTCGAGCAATATTTTAGGCCCTTTGACTCCTGTGATCTTCCTGGAATTGGTCAAATAACTTCATGGAGTAACAGCAGAACAGTGGTCATATTTTTAAGAATGCTTCATTGTGTGAATGTGTGGTACAATCCTCTTCAGTACAGTCCAGGATCAGGTTGGTTATGTGGATGTTTTCCTGGGTCTGCCTGATGTCCGTTACCATGGAGACAAGGCATATTCTGAAGAGGGCTTTCTACATCAGAGCACTGAAGGAGAGAAGGGGGGGGGGGGGAAAGAGAGGGAGAGAAGAACAAATTAACCAAAGATAATTAAATGCTGGGGAATTATTTTGTATACAAATAATAATAATCTGACGTGCAATAGATTGAGCTGCTGAGAATAAGAACTGCTCATTTGAGCCAGAAAGAGAAGCTGTCCAGGTTTCGGAAGGGATTTTCTTTAGTGTCTTGGACAACTTTGACAACCAAGAAAAAGTCGAATGGAAGTCGATGTAAGTCCAAATTAAATGAAAAGCAGTACTCCACCTCCCAGGAGTTGGAGCACAATGTCTTATATCTCTTATGGAGCTCCCACCAGCAGCTGCTTGGCTTCACTCAGCAGGCAAATTGCACACAGTGGGAAACAACTAGCCTGGCTCTATCCGAAGGTATCAGTCACTGATAAGTCACCCCTCTCAGCCAAGAAGTAGTCCAGCACACAACCCCCTGTAAATCTACAGCCTGCACATTTGAAACAAATGAAACAAATGAGATGTAACGCGTTAATAGTGAGCCTCAGGTGAATGTTGTTTCCAGTCTTCAGGCTAACCTCAGCTGACATGCTGCTGGCGGGAGCTTCATATTAGACAGTGAATACTCCAGTGACGTGCGGTGAGGTTCATGGTTGGTGAGGCACTGACTCCTTTAGTGTCAGATTTACACATATATAAACAGGGCTCTCAAGTTTTGAAGACAGGCAAGAGTGACATTTCCATCAGCACCTCCCCCCCCCCCCCCCCCTGTTACAAACATTACACCCATATGTGATTGTTTACCATCTGTCATATTTAAAGTAAACTAAAGAAGTGACCTGAACTGTTTGACCTCTCTGTGTTCTTGGCTGGTTGAATTCTTAATTGTGTGGCCAGCCAAGAACACAGAGAAGTCAAACAGTACAGGTCACTTATTTACTTTATTTAAGTGGCATAAATCACGGACACAATAAGGCAAAGTGGACAGATGGTAAACAATCACATATGGGTGTAATGTTTGGATATTCATACATGTATGACCATTTCTGGCCTTATTGTCCAGATTGTGTATGTTTACCTCATGACAACAACACAAACATTTTCCTCATTAATGTGCAGCCCTTTAAAGACGTTTTGAATTGAAACAGCTGAATATTTGTTTGAGAAGCCATCACTATTGTAGAGTGCTCCTTCGTTCACGTCAACATGCTCCATGGTAGTCGGCAGTGTCCTTGGTCACAAGTTGATCTGGTGGTTCTCTGCCTTTCGTGGTGACCAGTGACCGCAGTGCAGGTTATTTAATTGTGCGAACAGAGTAAATCGTGTCGATCTTGGCCTAGTGCTAAGAGCCCGGCAATTAACCTTTTTTCCTCCCAAAGACATGAGTTCGAATCGCGTAACATCCTTATATATATTTGTTGTTGTTGTACTACAGAGTTATGCTACGTGATGCATGTTTGCACAAAACAGACTCCCAATTGTATGTTGATTAAGTGTTTATTTATTTGACCAAATGTATTTCAAAGGAAGGGCAGTTTGCTAACTTCCTGTTTCATCCCATAAACAACACGCGACGCTTCAAGTCTCTGGACGCTTTCTCTTCTACATCGTCTCCTCCGGTATGTTCAGACCAGACACGACACGAGAAGGTTTCTCATTGAATTGTAGAACTTAACAATGCGGCATTCGCGAGGACAGCTGCGTGTTCTCATGCTATTATCAACATCTGCCGTAACTACGACAACAACAGACGCATTCGACCGAAGGTCGCCAGTTAACAGGGTCTCAGGTTGAACCGTAACACCGGCGTTGGTCTACCTATGTTAATCACGTCCACTTTTGACTGAAAGTTCAGTTTTGATACATGTTTAAGCTTAGATATATCTGTGACCAATATATATATATCTTCCATGTTGGCAGTCTGGCGTAGCAAAATACAAAAACAAACGGGCTTGACTCGCCTGGTGCCTCAGCGTAGAAGAAGCAGCAACAAGTACCCGTTGGCTCACTAGCGCCCCCTTCAGTGAGGCAGAGTATTACCTGCCTCACCCTGTGCCTTTTCAGCAAAACTAAATATGTCACTTACAAACATTAAAATGTAATGGTTAAAGACCTTCGCCAGACTGTGGAAAATCAGGGCAAATAAACATATCTGCAAACATTATATTGGCGACATGCAGAGATACGACAACCCGCACGGGCCAATTGCATCAACCCAGCTTGTGATGGATTGCGCAATCAGAGGTGAGGCTCGACTCGTCGCCTCAACTCTCGTTTCATCCTGTATTTGAACAGGAAATAGGCAAATTCAGCGATTTTGACGATAAAATGTTCGAAATTAGTCATACATAAAGATCGGTGGACAAATACTAATATAAATTTGATGTCATCATTATTATTTGTTTGAACTTTTTTTACTCAGGATGACAGGTGAGGCTCTGCCTCCCCTGACCGCACGTCCCTGGAATACTCGTGTATCCAAAGGAACTATTGCTGCTGTTTGGATTTCAAATAGACTTCCTGTGAAAATGACATTCAACAACAGCGTTTCAAGTATCTAAACAATCTCCTACTGTCCTCCTGCCTTAGCCGTCCCTTCTACAGCTTGTTCTCCTTCTCGTCCTCTTTCTGCAGGTGCATAAAGTGTAAGCTAACGTGAAAAATATTTTCTGAGACGTTGGCATCAGAAGTGCGTTTGTGGTCTGAGTAGTATCGACCAATCACGTTGAAGCAGGCTTTGGTTGAATTCAGGTACCCAGTCCGCGTGGAGACCAAAGAGGCAAAATGCAATCTCAGAATCCACTGAAAATTATTTTGCTTTTAAAAAATGGGTTGAAAATGAGTTTGTACACCATCTACATGTGAATAAACTCTCGCCTCTGAAGCTGCTATTAGGACCGTAAACAATGAGCAGCGTGAAGGAAATCCAGGACATGAAATATCTCTGGCTCCACCAGAACCATAGCCCCATGACCCCTTGACCCCTTGAGGCTCATGTGTCGTCAGACCGATAGCCGATGGGTTCAGAGATCGATGTATATGATGTGAACGAGATTACTCACAGAGATGTGTGGCATATCAGCTACAGAATCATCACATACTTACTATTGTTTAAACACACACGCATACACGCTCAGACACACGCACGCACTCTGGGAATGTGTGACTACAGTTTCCACTTCACAGAGGTGTTTGCTTAACCCTTGTGTTGCCTTAGGGTCATTTTGACCCGAATCAATATTACACCCTCCCCCCGCCTTAGGATTAATTTGACCCCATTCAATGTTTAATGTCGGTGTTCTTTCGGTAGTCAACAAACAAAGATAAAGTGCCTCACACTTAAACTTGGAAAACAATATTAATTCTAATAATTTTCTGGAGGTTTTAATTGCTGGCGTCAAATTGAACCCAAAGGGTAAAATATGTTAGTAAATATAAAGGTAACAGGAGGGTGAAACATTGAATCGGGTCAAAATGACCCATAGGCGGGGGGAGGGTGTAATATTGATTCGAGTCAAAATGACCCTAAGGCAACACAAGGGTTAAACTATGCAGCCTCTGTGGCATTTTGGGTGACCGTCTGCGTGGCATTGTTCAGTCCAGTGCACATTCCACTGGGCTGGCTTCAAATCAACCATGTTGCAATGAAAGGCTAAACCAGTATTGACATAGACCTTCTTGGATAGGGTTGAATGTATTCAAATGTATTTGATTTGTTATATTCCTCATATGTTGTTTTTCAGTCCTATTTATTTAGTCATCATAGTGACAGAAATGGTCCAATGAGAATACACAGTCATCTGCCTTAAAGTCTTCTGAATGGAGTTGTGAGAATTCAAAAGACAACGTTAATCATTATCTTTGTTAATGTGAACCTCAAGTAAACATTAAACACCATGAGAGGCAACCAGAGGAGCGGAGGGGAGTTTTAAACACAAACTCACAAACATACACAATCACGCACAATCTACGCATGCTTGTTTCAAAAAAAGTGTTTATCAATTAACACAGAGCATATCTGTACTCCCATATAAAAAATAAACAGACACACACACACACACACACTCACACTGTGTGCATGTTCCTGCGTTGTTTTTATAGACACATTTTCACAAGTAGGAAACACACACATTCTTCAAAGCAGCCACCCTGTGTGTCTGCTGCCTCCCTTTCAGAGGATAAGCATATGTATCTGTGTCATTGTCTTGCTGCACCCGCTTTTCTCCACAATCAGACGGCATCGCGCCGTTTCTATGAAAGTTACATTGGAGCGAGCCCAAGCTAGAACTAAAGGAAGGCACAAAGCGGGGCCCTTGGGAGTCCGCTGTCTCTCCTGCCAAGTCGGTGATGGCCATAGAAACCCGCCCATTGCCAGGGTACCACATCAGGAATTCCGATAGCCGGGCCGCTGGGGCCAAAACAACAAAACGACTATAAACACCGACATCACACGCAGGCAGACACACACCCCTATTATCCTTGAACAAGCTACAATGAGAGCTACTTCTGTGCATGGTTGGAGGTACAGAATGTGTGTGTTGAAGGGTGGCAGACATCAATTACCTGCAGCATTTTTTAAATATATATATATTTATACACACACACACACACACACACACACACTGCATACGTGCATTCTTGAATGTTGAGACAACAGGATGGTGAGTTATTAGGTACACCTATAGCAACAATGTGGTCCTGCAATATACCTTCATGAAGTTTAGGATGTTTGTTGAGAGGTGTTGATTGAAACAAAATTCTGAAAGTAATTCAGTATAAAATCCAGTAAAGAAAGCAGAGGCAGGGGAGATAGATAGAGGATCAGAGAGAGACAACAGAGAAAGAAAGAAACAAAACGAGAGCAGAGGCACCAGGAGAAAAGGAGGAATGAGAGCCAGGTGGATAATGTGTCCGTGTTCTGAATTCACCGTGTAACCTGCAGATAACTCGCATACTGAGCTTCCATTATTCTACCTGAATGCCACACACACACACACAAACACACACACACACACACACTTTACCTCTCTCTCCTGTTGTGCATATTTACTTATCCTTTCCTGTTCTCATTATGTCACAGCCTGTCTGAGTGACTAAGCGCCACTGTGGCTGTGGCATTGCGCGCGCGCGTGTGTGTGTGTGTGTGTTTGCGTGTGTGTGTGTGAAAGCAGAGGAAAAAAATGGGTCTGAGGAATTTCAGTTCTTAAACAATCAGCAAGTTGCTATTAATCACCCGGCTACGGCTCAGTAAGCTCAGGAATGCGGCCTTAAACACACACGTACACAGGGAAAGACAGTTGTGATAGCTTGTTCCCACCTGTATTTTCTGATACATTCTTAACTTTAAATACTATTGATAAATAATAATATTAACTGAACGGCACATTTGAGGTGCGTTTTAAAAAACTTTTCCTGTTTTAAAATAGTTCAAATGAAATCTCTCTCTCTTTCTCTCTCTCTCTCTCTCTCTCTCTCCCTCTCTCCCTCTCTCTCCACCACCACGGCCTCTACTGTCTTCACTCAGCTCTCCGAGAGAGTGAGAGAGAAAACACTGGCTCTTTTGTATGACCTGTAAGACAGACCTCCCTCCCTCTCCTCACCCCTCTCTCCCTTTCTTTGCTCCCTGGGCCCTATCCCTCTGTAATGTGCACCTGCTCGGCCTGCAGGACATCTTTCTCACACACACACACACACACACACACTCGCACAAATACTTTAGAAAGGGGCTGAGTGAAAGGGTGAGACTAGAGAAGAAAAAGACAGCATTCCACCGTTTTCTCTACATTACTGCTTCATGTCTGACTGAGTTATTAAGAAGCAGTTTGGAGTAAAGGATTGGGGAACTCGGCTGGCTTTTCTTTTTCTTTCTTCTTGTAAAACATTTTACATTCCTCAACTCACACCATTGAGACAAAGATAAAGATGCCCAGCTGGCCTTCATTTTGCAGTCAGGAACCAGTTAACAAAACATCCTCTGGACTTTCACCGATAATGTTTGCTCTTATTTGAGCTACACACTTTGATAACGTATGGATTTAATAAGATCTCATAATAAATGTGTCATAGCGAATCAGTGTTTGCTTTGTTCATTTCTGCCAATATGCAAACAAGAAGCATGTGTTTTTAAATTGCACTAAAATAAGCTTTCTTTTTGGCGCAGAACTAAATGCTGGAGAGAATTAGCTCAAAACTGTATGGCCCTTGTTGCTGGTGTTGGGAAAAGTTGGAGGGTTTCCTGAAAATGAGGCCTACGATAGGTGAATTAAAAGGTTTGCGCCAGCATGTGAAGCAACATGTCCTAATGATTGCTTCTACATAAAAAAAACACATGAATAAAAAGTGCTCACAAAATAGCCACAGTGAGACAATCATACGCACAAGCTCATTTGATCTCATGATTATTTTCACCGTCGATTACTACGCCTATTATTTTCTCAATTAAATCGATGACTCGTTGAGGCTCAAAATTGGTGAAAATAACTTGCTGTAAATTCCTCAACCTGACAGTCAGATTTAGCTTTGTTCAACCAAAAATACCAAAAACCCAAAGAAATTCAGTTTACTGTGATCAGAAAATCCTCACATCGGAGGAGCGTGAACCTAACTTGAATAATCGTTAATCGTCTCGAATCCGATCCAACTGGTGCATCAGAATCATTCCAGGACTCCTTGAAAACTCTGTTAAGCATCTCAGGCAACGATAAGGTCCCAAAATGAATAACTGCTTGAAAACAACTAAAAAAAAGTTTTCATCTCCACACCTAACAGGCAAATTATGCCACACTGTGTCTCCGGTCATATCTTCCTGTCACATCCAGAGCAGAAGACTGTCCATACTAATGGTATGATTAAAGGCTTGTTTCATTGGTAGTTATTCCCAACTACGGGGCCTATCAGTTATGTAACGTGATGCCATGAATGTCATGAATAAGTAATAGGACTAAGTCACTTTGAAGAAATTACCGGAGGACTTCTCTGGAAATAGGGCTGCGCTGCCGCAGAGAACTCTTCTTGAAATATAGACACCCCAAGTTTTGCATCCGCGCATAATGTATGAGTGCATTTTATTTTATGTACATGTGTGTGTGTGTGTGTGTGTGTTTGTGTGTGTGAGACAAAAGGGAAAGTTCTGCATTATTTATGCCCTGCATTTATGCACCCGCTGAAAAAGGATTGGGAATTACGGTATGACAGGAGCCGGAGAAAATAGCTACTGTAAAGACGCACTGAAGCCACCGAGTCATAAAGAAAGGCACAGTGGTAAATGTGGAGCGAAAACAGAGACTGAGATTGGGGATCACTGTGGACACGATAAGTGAACGCGGAACCAGACCACAAGGGACTTATGGATGTCACACTGCCTATACTGCGGAGATGTTCTGAATACCAAAGAGCTGTGGTGAAAAGGGTTCAATGTATCCTCCGTGGCCTTTTATCCTGCTGATGGACTAGTCAATGGATCATTCCAGCTCCGTTACTGAGCAGTGCTTCGATTGAAGCACGACAGTATGGGATTTATACATAAACTATATAGTTTTAACTGATAAACACACAGATTTAACCCAGATTGGTCACAAAAAAAACTATTTAGGTACCAACCATGTTTATTTCCAAGGTGAAATTAATTTGAGTCCCAAAAGAAGAAACCCTCAACTGATTTGAACTGGTTTCGCTGTGTGTGTGTGTGTGTGTGTGTGTCTGTGTCTGTGTCGGTGTGTGTCTGTGTGTGTGTCTGATTCTCTGTTAGCATAACTGTGTCAAATAGCATTGAATCCAACCAAAAGTGTAATGGGGGAGATCCTCTCTGCTGCGCTGTGAGACTCTGGACCGCTGAGAGGATTTCCATCGCTGAGAGGAGAAGTGCTGGTTGGAGAAGTGCATTACCGCCACACTCGGCCAACTAACATACACACATTTCCATAAAGCATTCATTATTCATTAGTCCCCCCTCTGCCTTCAGCAGCCCAAAGTCAGAGAGCTGAACGGAAGCATGTTCTGGTTTCATCTCATACGGGTCTGACCTCGGACATCATTCTGTGAACTGCGTTCAAATATCCTCAATACATGGTTAACATGTTACTAAGTTTAGAAATCTTTTCAAAACGTGCCTTCTCCACATTATTGTGTGAGAGTAGGTGGATTAAATCGGCGATTGGGCCTATTATGTATTAGAGTGCATATCCTGGCAAACAGTTATACATCAAGTTGTTATCCTCAACAAAACATTTTTTACAAAATAAAAAAATAAAAGTTAAATATATATATGCAAGCATTTGAACTGGAGCTGAAATTCACCCTAAATGCCATCAGAACAAAAAATAGCAAAATATGCTGAAAGATGACTCCACATGAACCCAGTTCAGCCGGAATTAGAAGACAGGTTTGTCCTCATTCCTATATAACAAATTGATCTTTTTGTGACACCAAGTCAAATGGTGATTGGAATTAAAGACTAGCAGTCCGGTTTAGGCGCCATGAATGCATATGTTCTAAAGGACACAATAAAATGCAACAATATTTGATTTGGCCTTTGCAGTCTGGAGAAAAGCAAGTGAGCGAATATGGGCTTGGGTGTGTCCATCTGCCTGGCCCTGTGATAAACTGGCAGCCTCCACGTGACGGATTTGGAAGGAAAGGAGAAATAAATGAAAACATGAATGAATGGTTTGCAAGCTGGCGTGTCCAGCAGTTTTGTATATAATGTCAATTCCTTTCACTGTGTATAGGCCAAACGAGAATTTCAATATCCATTAAAATAATGCATGAAAAATAAGCAGGACAGTCTTCTCCTTTCCTGGGACATCAAGATATGTCTGTCTGAAGAAGTCTGTGACCTTGAAGAGCCCCTCCTCTCTGCGTAGCCACACAGAGAGACACACACGCACGCGCACACACATACCAATAGAAGAAATGCAAAGACTAAACGTGAGTAATGCGACTGAACTTGCCTTTCAAGCTCCAAAAACACATTCCTCTGTACTCACAGAGAGAGAGAGAGAGAGAGAGAGAAAGAGAGAGCGAGAGAGAGAGAGAGAGAGAGAGAGACTGAATGAAAGTAAAACAGGTGTAACATACACTATCCAGCATACCTCAAATGTTTCCATCCAAACCTAAAACTTTTCCCTATAAGCTGTCATATAATAACATTAATCTTACCTCTACAGTGTATCGTTTGAGGGCAATATGTGTAGTTGGCATATACAAATTAGCAACTATATTGCATTCAGTTCCTTTGGCGACAACTCACGAAAAGCCCTCTGCGATCCACCTGCCCGCTTCCCACGTGTATTCCGATTTAGATTTCACAAATAAAATGCATGTGACGCACGACGAGGAGAGAGCGAGGCGCATCGGTGCTCCGACGCACGATTCCACGTCATCCAGTCATCTTTCAGGACATCGGGCAATGTGGGTAGCATTCATGCCTTAAGCCAGGCAACGCGTTAATAACAGAATGTCATGCACAAAGAAAACAAACACTAAAGAAGCCTGATTCAATTACTAACCCCCACATAGTGGGACAGCTTACCTGCTCCGTGCAGGACGAGGACGATGACGCGCGGACACTGGATGGCGGAGCGTCGTTCGTTAAGTCTAAACCTCGGTCCGAAGTGGAACATCGCAACACAAATTACCCCTGCACAGCTTCAAGTTCTCCCACAGAGCAAGCCTTGTATTCATCATCGTCGTCCACCATTAGAAAGCGCGCCATCGTGCGGCCGACCCGGGCGCGCGGCTCGACAGGTGGATGGCCTTCAGGTGCACTCTGGAAATACCAAAGGTAGCTCAAAGATTTTCCTCAGCTGGTTACACACCGATGAGGCTATACCAATTCACCAAGTATTCCGTTAATTTGTGGGTCGGGGATTTAAGATGTAGGCTTTTATGAAATACACATATATACTATATTAATATATTAACAGTTAGCACAGATTGATTCTCTTTTCCCATCTCAGACATACTGTTTAATGTTTGCGTGAGTGCCAAAATGAGACTACTGGCAGGGGCAATATACAGTAGGCTAAGTATACTGTATATGGGATGCAGAGAAAAAGGTAAAGGCCATATTACGTTTGGCAGCTTAAAGCCAAGCCAACAATCTTTTAGTATCATTAGTGGTGGTAGTGATAGTTGCAGTAGTAGTAGAGGTAGCTGCAGTACGATAGTTTAAATACATTATTTCAATAGGCTAATATAATAATCTAAAGAAGGAATGCCAAACAAAGAATAAACATCCATTTGTTAGAGTTTGAGGTGTAAATTAGTGGCACTTATTTAACTATTACTCATTTCAATAATGCACTGATGAAAGCTCCATGTGATCAGTAGGTGGTGGCAGAGCCACATAAAGAGAAGACGGCTCTGGGTGGTGGTATTTCGCCAGGCATCATCAGTCAGAGGTTTCCGGCGCGACAAAGCAATGCAAGTCGTATTAGTACGTTTGCTTTCAAAACAAAAGCGCAGGATGTGTCTCCTTTAATACTGAAGTGAGGCAGGTACAGAGAGGGCACCTTATCAAAAGAAAACAACCTATTTTTGAAATTTTTGAATCATCAGGCTCAACAAAAATGAATTTCTAAATTAGTTACCATACTTTAACATCTTTATTTTTAATTAAATTGGGCAACACTGTTCGTTGTAGCGGTACTGCATCCTATGTGTACAGTTAATGTAATATGCACTTAGGGCCTATGTGTATATGATACAGTATACAATGAAGCATCATTAATTAGAAACAAATCATGATACATACACACAAACTTTTTTAAAAATCAATTTGCACCTCTGTATAGAAATAACGGTCTGTCGGGATATTATTCTGAAAATCCTTACCGGATGTTGTGATGTCATTCAGGATGTCTTGTCACTCAGAGACCACCGGCAATGGATAACATTAAGCTAGGAGCTAATCTACAATGTTCTTCAAAGGCCAGGCACACCGCTCACGGACATGTGCGAGGATGTGGGGGACATCTACGCAGACCCATTTACACTCTGCAGTATAACGGAGTCCATTTCATCTCTTGAGCGGTAACCGGAAGCTGATTGCTATCCCATCTTTATACCTGAGCGTCGCATCCTCAAGTCTCAGTAAATTAGCCTTAATGACAGTGTCTAAACGGAATGCAAATTCAACTCAAATTGACCCTAAATGAGCAATCGTCACGAAGTACCGAGGCGTTTCCCCAATTAAAGGCGTAATTACTGATTCGGAATTAACTCTTAAAGCAGTTGTAACCCTTCTAACTTGTTCAGTACTGAAACTGCATCAGATTTTGTTTAAAACACGTGTTTTATTTCTATGTTCTTCTTTTCCAGACTTGTCAAATGACAGAACAAGTACACATCTATTACACGAGATAGGTGTGCCGGACCTGTTAACATTGGGGACTTGTTGTCAGAATACATTCACATCTATTCACATATTGGAAGCATCAGGAGGAGGAAGAGGAGGACGAGGAGGAGGACGGAGCCTGCAGCTGGTGTGCAGGTCCCGTCAGAAACGCCATGGCCACCGCGCGGTTCCCCGGGAAGAGTGCGGACGTGGCTGTCAACTGGACGGCTGTGGCGCTGGGCCGGCCGGTGTGCGTCAACGGAACCCCGTGGATCCTCTACCTGTTGGAGGAGTGTGTGGAGAATGTGTGGGAGTACTGCAGCGTGGTGATCGGTCTCGTGTCCATGTTCTGCTTCCTGCTGTCCGCTCTGCCGTGAGTAACGTGATGTGTGCCATGTTAATAAAGTGTTACTTTGTTTGAAGTGCAACCCAGTAATCTGGTTACAGTGCTGGGGATTTGTTATTTTAACTATCCATCCATCTTTGATCTATCTATCCATCCGTCCATCCATCCATCCATCTATCAATCAATACATCCATCTATAGGCAATTCTATGAGGCCTATCGGAACGGTAAAGTGGAAGAGGCCATGTCTTTCGGCTTTCTCTTCTTCCTCTTCAGTGGAGATTTGACCAGCTTTGCAGGCTGCTACCTCACCAGCCAGCTGCTCATTCAGGTAAACACAAACATGCTCTCTCTCATCCTCAGTTTGTATCTGTGTCTGTACTGTAAACCCCATCCAACCTTGGGTTGTTGGTCCCTGGTCATATTTAATGTCCTTTCTCGCCCCTGAGGTCGTTATTACATCTTAGATCAAGCTGTGTTCAAGGCTTCTTTTGGCTGCGGGTTTTTAAACATATCTGTGTGTGTATGCAAATGCGGCCCATCAAAATGTCAAAATCAGTTTGCTTTCTTAAAAATAAAAAATAAACGTATGGTCTGCACTCTTCCTTGGGAACTTTGACAATTTTGTCGGCATCTTTAGATGGAAAAAACATTTCAAAAGCATACGGTTTCTGGGGTTTTGAATTATGAAGACATGAAGTGTGACCTTTTTACTAGCCTTTATAGCTGTGACTCTATAGAGGGAACCACTACACAGTGTGAACTCATCTACTTATAACCAAATAATGTTGCAAAACAATGTTTTTCTTGTCCCTCTCTTAGATAGTCACGGTGGTGTTCTACATCGTCACTGACCTGATTCTCATTTCCCAGTTTCTCTACTATAAGATCAAGAACAGATCCAGCAGAAGTAAGCCCTGACATTGAGTTAAAAGTAAGGAAGTATTTCCTGCTGTTGACTTAATCATTTCTCTATATTTTTTTTGCATTGTATGACAGCCAGGCACCTGCTAACTTCAGAGCTGACAGATGCCATTGCAAACATTATTTGTCTGATAAGTGGTTACCACGGAAACCAAAAGTGCATGGCTGCCTCATGACTCATGCTGAGAAAGACTGCACACAGCCCGGCATATATATATATATACGTATGATAGGTTTGTTTAATACAAGTTTTTGCTGCCGTCTATTTATAATGCTGGTAATACAGTAGAGATCAAAACAATTCAAATATCTTGCACTTGTCTAGTGTAACACAAAAGCTACAGATACTACAGGAGTGCTCATGTTGTGTGTGTGTGTGTGTGTGTGGGGGGGGGGGGGGTATTTACAAGTCTTCACAATCAGTTCTTTGTTTTGTGTTTTGCTCTAGAAAGCCCTGTGTTGAAGTGGCTGTGTTTCATGTGGTGTGGCGCTGCTACGTTAGTTCTCCTGGCTTTACCCAAACTCATCGTAGACAATAGTGCAACTTTAGACACCCAGGTACGTAGAATGTGTGCAGTGTATATTTGCTTTCATCTGTACATGTATTCAATGAATGTGCTTGCAAATCAAATTTGGGTCGCTTTTTTTTTCAGGGTTGATTGGACACATATTAATTCACTTTTTGTATGTTTCCCTCTCTCCCTCTCTTCGTGTCCTCGTCTCTAGCAGAGTCCAGCTACCTCTAAATCGGTGGAAATTACCGGCTACATATGTGGATACCTAGCATCTATATTCTACCTCAGCTCCCGTTTCCCCCAGCTTTATAAAAATGTAAGCGGCAAATAGTTTGGCGCAGGGTCTCCAGTCGCAATGTTAAGTTTGTTCGGCTTGCATGCGAACGGCGCCCTCTTGGCGGGAGATCTCGGAAAGCTTTCTCAGGTGAAACGGCACTCAGTATACAGGACTGTCTCAGAAAATTAGAATATTGTGATGAAGTTCTTTATTTTCTGTAATGCAATTCAAAAAACAAAAATGTCATGCATTCTGGATTCATTACAAATCAACTGAAATATTGCAAGCCTTTTATTCTTTTAATATTGCTGATTATGGCTTACAGCTTAAGAAAACTCAAATATCCTATCTCTAAATATTAGAATATCATGAAAAAGTATACTAGTTGGGTATTAAACAAATCACTTGAATTGTCTAATTAACTCGAAACACCTGCAAGGGTTTCCTGAGCCTTGACAAACACTCAGCTGTTATAAATCTTTTTTTTAACTTGGTCTGAGGAAATATTAAAATTTTATGAGATAGGATTTTAGAGTTTTCTTAAGCTGTAAGCCATAATCAGCAATATTAAAAGAATAAAAGGCTTGCAATATTTCAGTTGATTTGTAATGAATCCAGAATGCATGACATTTTTGTTTTTTTAATTGCATTACAGAAAATAAAGAACTTTATCACAATATTCTAATTTTCTGAGACAGTCCTGTATGTCACCTAGTTGTCAATGGGGACCGTGGGTGTGTTTTGAAGCGGGAGGTGGGATGCGTGTGTGCGTCTGCGTATCAGAAGTATATTTGTGTCTAAATAAGTACCAGCCGTCGAGGACAATGGTGCTGTTGTGTTAGAGAAACATCAGAGGGGATCGTCTCGTGCTGCGAGTGCCAGAGAAACTTCTGGGCGCACACTCACCGTGACTATTGTAAATCATTTAAGATGGATTTTCCCCGCGGAAATTCATAAATGTTGAATCGGGCCTTTTTTTCTCAGCAGATAGCCCCACATGTTATCTCAACATCATCCGTAGTGACAACATATACATGTATATTTATAGATATGTCTTTTATTGTGAGTACCTTTAGTACTACTCTGGCAAACACTAGCTGGTTGTCTGGTATTGTTTGTGTCCAGCCCATTTAAGAATCAACCGGTAACTAACATTCTTCAGTCACGGTTACAGTGGTTAATATGTTTCTTTGGTTTCGCAATCTCGAACGGATGCTCTCAGAAGTGACATCCTTCCTGCTGTTGGTGCTGAATGACACAGTTGTTAGTTCCTACATTTTTAGCATGAACAAAAACATCTGCGTGATCTGTCTTATCTATCTATTTGTCCAGTGCCATGTCACAGAGAGTACAGTGTGTGCCAGTAGAAAGAATTCACAGTCGTGTATCGCCCATTTGTTGATATGAAAAAAAGTTACAATCACGATTGTTTAGCGCACAAGTACACAGGAAACAAATCCCTTGCTGTGAGTACAGAAACCTAGCTTGTGGTAAACATAGTCGTTTTGTGTGTGTTATCTTGACATACAGTATGTACACTCGGAGGTGATGCTGCAGTAACAGAATACAGTACAAAAGTAAATAAGGGAACGATAGCAGCAAGTCCTGCCGTTTGGTCCATCAGCGTAGTGCCCTAACCTCTATTCATTCCAGTTCCAGAGACAGTCTACGGAGGGCACCTCTTACCTCCTGTTTGCCCTGGCCATGATGGGCAATGGGACATATGGGTTTAGCGTCATCGTGGTGCTGCCTGCCCTGAAGGGCTCCAAGCAGACTTTCATCATCAAACATCTGGCCTGGCTCATCGGCAGCCTGGGAGTCCTCCTACTTGACTTCTTTGTATCCTTTAACTCCCAAGTTCAGCTACGAGGTGACTGTGTCTTATCTGTCATGTCTTCTGATAATCATGTATAAGACAATTTGAACCAGATTACTACACCAAATTGTCTCCAATTGTGGTCTCAGAGACGATAACATTGTTCGACTCTTTGTGTTCGTGTTTGAGCCTTAACCTCGCCAGGTGACCGCCCAGTTCATCATGTACAGGAAGAACCACCCTGCCAAAGGCAGCGCGCTACTTCGCGTCCCAGAGGCGGAGCCTCTGCTGTGTGAGGAAGTGGAGCTGTCAGTGTTGTAGGACACTGAGTGGACACCAGCATGTTCCACGCACGTCAAGAACGGACTGCTCGGTCCACGATTTGTTTGAGATCCTTCTGTGGTGACGATTCCCTCGTTCCACCGTCAGAGAACGGAGGAGACGTTGCAGTAGCATTGTTCCAGCAGGCAATTCCAGCGCGCCTTTATCGTCATAGTTTTATGCCGTTAAGATGATCAACTCTTGTGTTACTGTGGTAACCGGACAAAAAACACCTACAGTACCACTTTAGAGACGTTTCTGTCTGTTTCTCTCGAGGCAGGCGAGTAAGCATCAGTGAAATATTTTCCCGGTGATGAATACGGGCATTTTTGATACATTTCCCCACTCGTATTACTTGATTTTTTGTTTTGGCTGGAATAGCCGCATTTTGTATCGGCCATTGGGGACCAAACACACCCGGAGGAGGTGCCAGACGTCTCTTCACAAACGCAAGCTTTATGGAAGAATGAAGTGCCTGTTATATTCACACATTATGGAGAGGGTATATGAACACTGCTGTGGAGGATTGCATTATTATGCATGGTAAATTACATTTCTTGCCTGATTGGGTTTTTGAGTGCCATAAAATACAGAGTTTGTGAGAGGAGAGTAAGGGACAGTGATGTTTTTCTGTGAACTTGGCAGATTGGGTGAATTTTGAGCATTCTTTTCTTCCTGGATGGTCTACTTTGCCTGAAATGTACTTAGCCAGATATGTTTTTTGTAGCAGGGGGGGGGGCATCCCTCCACCTGAAACACGCTCATCTACAGGTGTTTAATGACCTAATTTTTTTTCTGGAGAAACGCATTCATGCCTTGAAAAAAAGAGAGAAGATAAATAGTCTTAATATAAATGTTCTATAGATATATATTTATATATATATCCAAGTCGGAACTAAATGATTTTAAAATCAAATATAAGTTCGATCTTTTGAAATACTGGCAGTGATTTTTGTATTCTTTTTACAAAATGCAGTGAAACATGCTTTCTCTTTTTTCCCTGTCTTATTCCTAAAATATGATCTGCCTCTGTAATTGTTATGATCAGCAGTAACTGTTTTCTTGTAATAGCGTCCTCTTCACTTTAGTAACATCTTCAAACACATTCTTTGATCAAGACGTGACCTTTTGATGTGATATTTTCAGTTGGATCCAAGTATAGGAACAATAATGAGATGCTCTTGAAGACTTGTTGAAGCAATGAGGCTCAACATTATTTTTTCAGATTCTAGGTGTGTCTATCCTGTTACTTCTGTTTTAATCAGAGTAGATAAAACATTTATTATTCATAAACTTTTTTTTTCTATCTTTTTGATCGTTCAAAGAGCAAAACGATCAAAAATAGACAATAAAGCAGAGCAAAAAATAAAACAAAACAAATAGGCTTATTGATGAAGAGCATTTTAAGTTATTGGACATGCGTTTAGCTCATTAGCGAAACTGCTAAACAGCTCGTCGATGTTGGGACAAATGTTACACTGTGTGTGTTTGTGTGTGTGTGTAAGAGTGTGTCTGTGTGGTGCGGCATCACTTTACTCGCAGAGATTTGCACATCTCTCTACCTCATTATAGCGTGGACATGATTTGATTCTCCAGAGTAAATGAAGAGCCTGTGCACACACGCTGCATACCATTATTTTTTTATTTGTTCGCATCCAAAGAACAATGTTTTTAGAAAATGATAGTTAAGTATATGTTGTTCATGATCATCCCAATAGCATGTCTGGCTGCTAAGTTGGACAGCTGATGCAATAATGTAGAAATATGTGGATGTTGGGGGATTTCTTCTGACTTATTTGCAAATATATGCAAGTAAGAGTCAAATTTTTTTTGTTTTATATTGCACGATTCATACTTTCATCCCTTTCCAAATCCTGAAATATGAGTGATATAGTTTTTCAATCTCGCACAAATAATGAAATATTCACTGTATATATTATTACTGTAAACGGTAGAACATGTTGCAGTTGTTACTTATTGGTCAGTGTTTTGCTCTTATTTATTTATTTTCTTAAAGCCTTCAATGTCCATTTGTTTTTTTCAGGTGAAATGCACATGACCAGTTATATTGTAATTCGAAGCTCCGTACCAGGGTATCTGTACTGACAATGTCTTCTGATATTTACTGTATATAAAACCTTGGTATGTGTTATAATCACTGTATATACAATTCAATATGCTATATATATATATATATTGTTATAATTGTGTACATATTCCATTATATATATATATATACATATTGTATCAAACTTTAATAAACGGCAATATAAAGAATATCCTGACTCAAGATATATATATATTTTTTAGATGGAAAAGATGAGCGAAATAAATATATTTCTCTAGATTTTAATCAGCCATCACTGCCAATTTACACTTGAACATATTCGTAGGTTTGTTTATCTCATGGATATTATGGTTGATTGTTTTGCACATTCATGCATCCAAGGTTAAAGTTCAATTTTGTTCTTGTGTTGTCATTTTTTGTTTTTAATACACGCAAGTTACACATACAATGAATTCGACTTGGTGGAAGGTTCATAACAATAAACAAAAACAAGAAAAACACATCAGACATAATTAAAAAATATAAAATGTACAGTATAACATGTACACTATAAATATGGCATAATTTCCACATCTATTGGAAGAATAATGTACAGTTTTAAACTTCTCATGTCTCTATTAACACTGGTGTTTTTGCAGCTATTATTACAAACCATGTCTGCGGTACCTAATATGTTATAACATCAAGTATCCGTATTTGGTAAAACCTAAACGGTCTAAACTTCTAAACCCTTCTAGGGCTTGATCGAGCTTCCTGGGGATCAATTGATCAAAACATTTCTCCGAGGGCGGGAATAGGGACATTTTTGATTTTTTTTTGGAGGAGGAGGAGGGACTTCTTTCAGAGTTGTACTTGGATGGCAGGCAGCTGACACGTAACTAAAAGTTAAAGGTGCTACGGAGGCCTCGTCCGGGACTTGAGTTTCCGTTTCCCCCCCAAAAAGCCTCTTTAAACTGCGTCGGAAAAGTTCACGTCTGCAAGGGGGAACGTGGACGCGCGCGGGAGCCGTCAGCCTCGGTTTGTCCGGCAAGAAGCGGCGAGTTTCACGTAAAGTGAAGCGAAAATCTGAGCGGCTACTTTGAAGTCGCAGAGAGAGAGAGAGAGAGAGAGACCGAGAGAGAGAGAGCTCGGGTGGATGTGGCGGCCGTGCGAAAACAATGTATCCATCCGCAGACGTTCGCGTTTGACTCGTGTTTTTCTGCTTGGAAATGTTCGGGGAGTGAGGGGAGGGGGGTTTCTTCACGTCTTCACCAGGAGGTAAAAAAAGAAAGAAGCAGAAGTTGTGTCGGAAGTTTCCAGCGGCGAAAGAGAACTGGGAGGGGAGGGGGGGCCGGAGGGGGGCTGCGGGTCCAACATGGGAACCGGGGTGTGCTCTCGGAGGCAGCGGAGGATCTTCCAGTGTCTCCTGCTGGTCACCGTGGTCTGCGGGATGATGTACGGCGGGATGATATCGTACGAGATGCACACGCAGCTCAGGAGGACCGAGGTCATGGCCCTCAAGTACCAGCAGCACCAGGAGTCGCTCTCGGCTCAGCTCCAAGGTAAACACCGAGTGGCGCGGCGACGTGATTGAAGTTTGTTCAGGTGACGGAGCTGAAGGAGTGAGCGCGAGGAGTCGTTCTCCGCGTCACGGCCAGACTCCGCTCACAACACGTCGATGTGATTGTGCTCACGCTTGCTGTTAGACGCACGCGCCTCCTGATACCCAACATGAGGATTTAATTCGATTTACCACTAACCGCCGCTCAGTTCCGCATTCCATTAGCACCTCTAAACATCACAGTTGAGTCACTAACCAACACATGTGGGTGGTTGCACATAGAGTTTATACTGTATACAAAGAAGCGCTCGTTTGTGTTAAATGCAAGAATGACTCCACTTATACTTTCTCTCTGACCTAACAGAACTGTAACTTTACTGTACAGCGAAGCAGTCGTTGACCTCTGACCTTGGGTAACCTATTTTTGTTTTAAACCTGGTTAAAGTCTCAGCAGATGGGGCTGCAGAGTTCATTTGGCTGGACGGGTCTCCCTTTTCCATAAGCTTACTGCAAGACTGAAATGTGACTCCACAATATACAAGGGAGGTTTACTGTGGACTGAAGGCCACAAAAAACACACACACGCACACACACACACACAAACAGACACCTGGCTGTAGTCACTGTGTCCCCAGGCTCACCTCTACAGTATACAGATGAGTATACCTTAAAGTCATGAGGTCATCCAGAAGAGCTGCTTCTGTTGAGGGAACAGAGGAAAGGTTTTAAAGAAACGTATGGCCATTTTAGGGTTTAGTCAGCTTGGTGCTGCACCATCCCTAATATTGTGTGGTTTGTTTACATAAGATGGTAACACTTTGAATTTTAATATAGAATTTGTATTGACTTTTCTTAGCCCTCTAAAACAGGAATAACTTAGAATAATTTCAACTCAAGTCAAGTTCCAGTCCTGTGTTTTGAATTTGAACGAGGGGGAGGCCAATATCCAGTCAGGAGTTATTTAGCTACACTCATAAAACATTATGACATTGACTAACATTTAAAAACTACAACATTCACATTTGAAAAATGTATAATAATGGACCAATACATTTGCTTTAGTGCCATGTTTGTAAAACAGTGACACACATTCACATTAGTTGACCTGATGTTTAGCTTCTCGTGTACTCCCACTCTACAGAAGCAAATTAAACAGGACGGTCCTATACAGTAAGCTCTCTGATGTACTCCCTCCATATATAAACACACTTAAACACAGTTGCTTTGCTGACAGGATGTGAGGTTTTGTGGCATGCCATTAAGCCTTGAGTTTAAAATGACTAACTTGGGTGGGGAAGCTTGACCCTACATGGCTTCATGTATTCAGAATGCGGTTTGTGCCCACATCAGTGAGTCAAATAGTGTGCCTTTGATCCCCCTAACCAGCAGTCATGAAGTTGCAACCTATCACTTTTGTCAAATGATATGTACACATGCACACAGGCATCCTGTTTGTTTTGTTGTCATGTGAAACATTCTGTAACAAATCATATTGTTCCACTAAATCTGCCTCCATAGGTTGTTTATGGGGTTAAGGCCTCCAACTGTGCAGCCTTATATGAGAAATGTGTACTTTTAACCATGCTTTATAATGCTTATTATTATGTTCATTTGTAAGACAAAGATATTTGGCCGGGGGTGTCGGAAGTCCCACATTTTCCGAGATAAAAGCGCAACCTAACTGGAGTAGGACATTGTACAAATCAATTGAATATCTGTTTTTTTTGGTCACTTACATTTTTTTATTTGTTTAGTGATATAAACGTAAAACAAGTACAAAAATGTCAGACATAAACATATATATACACACATATACATACCCCTACACCCACACACACACACACATACATACATATATTTACATATACACACATACATACACACACATATATACACATACACACACACATCCCCCCCCCCTCCAAAAAATAAATAAAAAGAACAATAAAAAACAACAAAGACAACAACAACAACAAAAAACAACCCCGGCACCCCCTTAATTATCTTTTACTTGTAAGTGTGTATACACCACTCTGCATCTGTATTTGCAATCCCCTCAAAATCCAAATCTTACCCCTGAGTATTTGACCCCTCCTCTAATTTGTAATAAAAGCCATCAGACTTTTCCATGCTAGGTCAGTTTGGCTTGAACTGTTGAATATCTGTTTATCCTCGAGCAAAGCAGCCTCTTTTAGTCAAATGGCTCCTTTTTCATAAAAAAGCTGCAACAAAGCTGATGATTTTTTCGAAACGGAGAGTATTACCATATAGCGTAACACTTTGAATGAAGTTGAGTTTGCTTAACTCTTGTGCACCACACCCATACTTTCATCACAAAGCGATGGACCATTCAGACAATCCCAAGGCCCGGGCCACTTGATATCCTTGGCTGATGGTTGATTGCTGTTTTTTGTGTCCTATATTTAGAGGTGGGCCATAGCTTGAGGGGCTGTGAGCCAGCTGTATTGATTCACTCTTGCCCACAGTTTTCATTTAAAATGATTAACTGGCACTTTGTGGTTTTTGCTTGCACTCAAATGTGTCCCTGTTCTTTAACACCCATTCAACCCAGACCTAGACGCGTTATTGTTTATATGTCATCCGCAAATAATTAATCCAATAGAATAATTGCGGCTGTTGCTGAAAAAGTGTTGTAATCATTTTGTACAACACCAAACAACGCTGTCGTCTCCGGTTTATTAACACGAGTGCTCTTCTCGGATTCTGTTGTTTTTTATCCATGAGATAAAACCAATACTATTGTTCTTTGAGTTACAGATGTACTTTATCTCTGGAATTAACAGACCTGGTTTTATTTTTGGGGGGAAAAGAAGGAAAAGTTTTGTAAAAAAGTGTTGCTGTCTACGCTTAGAATATAAACCAACAGTTCATTTGAATAATACAACTAAATCATTTCTTCCTTTTTAGAATTTGTTAGATGTTGTTTCTGGTGTTTAAAATGTCCAAGTCCAAATGTAGGTCCATTATCTGGTTGTCCCAAATCCCCAATGTCTATCTAGTTTTACTGAAATATTGGTGTACTGGGTATAAAAGTGGGTTATAGAGTAGAAGGTAGACAAAAAAGCCACAGGAATTACTGTGAGAGAGGAAACTTGAAAGCCACATTATGTTTAGCTTGGCAGCTTTTTGCAACTTTGCTCTGTCTGCTTCTATGAGAGAGCTAAAAATATGCCCCATTATATATAATTATATATATATATATAGTGCAGTAATTTATACAGTACTAACTGTATATTGTATTGCATATTCAAGCTGTAGTGCAATGAAAGGAAAACTGACAGAACATTGCTCTGTCTGCTTCTATGAGAGAGCGACAAATATTACCCATTCTAAATAATTATATATATATTGCAGTAATTCATACAGTACTTACTGTATATTGTATTGCATATTCGAGCTGTAGTGCAATGGAAGGGAAACTGACAGAAACACTTGAAAATATTATATTTCACTCAGAAAAAGTTCTGCAGTTGTTTAAATACACCTTTCACTTCTGTGACCTGAAATGTGATCCTGGATCAGTTTGTGTGAGTCAGATCACCGGATGAAGACAGCGGTCATTACCGTGGACACAGCTCAGGTGTAGGGATGGGTATCGTTTTTTTTTCTCTTTCCGATACCGGTACTAAACCGGTACTTTTAAAACGATACCGGTGCCTGAACGGTGCCTGAACCGATGCTCAAAAGAAAAAAAGAAGCACAATGAGGACAGTAAAAACCTCTTCGGCCATATTCCCTGTAAAAGCTGTTATCGTGGAGCACTGACAAAAAGCGGATATCAGACTGTCACTCTCGTAGCTCGTAGATAGCGCTAGCTACGAGCTAGCTTTAACATGGTTATAATGGCTAATTTATTATTTGTTGGCCTACTTTTTTAAATGCAAGACTTGCAATCAACGTTACGGTACTAATCTGAGTTAACCATCTGACAGGGCGGAGTCACCAGAGAAGTTTAAAATAATATATATTTTTTGAATTTCAATCGGCTCAGGAAGCACCGAAATGTGCGTTGCGTTTCGAGCCGGTTGGCACCGGTTGTATAGGAATGTGGCGCCGGTTTTCAGTACCCAACCCTACTCGGGTGTTCTGTGAGCTCTTTGATCACCCGAACCATTCCACACATCACGGTGTGCATTATTGGAATGAGTTAGGATCGAGTGCACTGCACAAGGACAACACTGCCGAAAAACAATCTTCCCCAGTGGGATTGATAGTATTTCCCAGTGCACACCAACTTTTGCTAGATCTAACCAAACCGGGCTTCTCCACTTCTAAACCAGTAGGCCAGTGAAGGTCACCACCATAGAGAGATCCCTTGTACTCGCTCTGCCGATGCACTTTAACCGCACCTTTTGGGAAATGGTTCATCGGTCCGAGGGGAAACCCTCCAACAAGAAATGTTCATTCCCATGCTCATGAGGTTTGAACAAGATACGGGTTGCTGTAAAGTCAATTCGTTGCTGGTTTTAGAGAATAGTCGTCTGTACTTCATTACAAATTTGACTGTGGGAACTTTCCTTAAGCACCAGCAGATGGTGATACAGATCTTCGCACGAGGAATAGAATATTTGTAAATACTGAGTTGAGCTATGGCAAAGAGTTTGATTGGATAAGGGCATGTTGAGGTCATAGTTTGTGATGTTGTTATATTGCTTTAAAATGCAAACAAATCTAGAAATGTAGAAAAACTAAATACATAGAATTTTTGTTGACCAATGTTTAAATGAATCTCCTTGCTTTACCTTCTCTTGATATGTCTTGAGATAAAGCTTCTTAGGTGCGGCACATTGTGTTTCTGCATAAACGGTCCTATGTAAATTATTATGACTTTGTGGGTTTTAAATATTTCAAATGGACATTCAAATTACCTTTTCTAGACTGGCCTCTTTGTAGCTATTGCCCTGCTTGTCCGTGTTGTCCCCCAGAGAGAGGGTGTGTGTGGAGTGGCCTGAACGGAGCTGAGCTAAGAACAACATGGCCTCATCTTTGGCTCTTCTCACGGCAGAGAGGGTGCATAGCCTCTTATAAGTAGAATACAACCTCCCTGCTCTCCTGTGTCTGGACGTCCTTCGGATCAAGCTCAGATAGGTTTAAAGAAAGTTCATATCAAAAGAAATCCTTTGGAATGCTTTGGAATTTTGCTTGATTGAAGTTTGTTGGATGTAGCCATTTGAACAATTATTAAACCACATGTAACGTGTTACTTCTGAAACAATCTTATCCTATGAAGTTGTAGTATTATACATCTTGGAAAACGTATAGTTTACACTGAAAACTGGTCAAGGCAGAGTCCATTGATGGCTCACTGATTATGGTATAAAGATCATAGTGACACACATTATAAAACATATTTTATTATGACAGCACTTCATGTGAAAACACATAATGTAAACATATATATATATATATATAATAATACAATCAACAAGGACAGAAATGTGTGACGATAACAAGGGGACTTGCCAAGCTTGCTGAAGATGTAGTCCAGAAAAAATACCCATATTTTTTTTTTGCATGGACTGTGATGTTGTGATTAATGAGACTAATATATTTCTGGATCTGCGCATGCGGGATTTCTGTCAAAATAATTCTGAATTTAATAGATATTTTTACATCTGCTGGACACCGGAGAGGTTTGGGCTTTATTTGGAGTTAAATCTCGGTATCATCTGCACAACGATGACATGTGACACGATGTCTGCGTATGATGTGGCACAAGGAGAGAAAATAAGAGTTGTCCTCAAATTGAACCCTGGGGCACTCCTCATGCTGTCGGGGGCTGACGAGTAGATACTGTCGCCACACAATAGAACAAATATGCTAAAGACCACTGCGAGGCTGTATTCAATTTACCCTCCCACTGCTGAAATCTGTTTATCTAAATACCATGATCCACTTCGTGTATCAAGGTCTCAAGGCTGCACTTAAGGCAGGTCAAATGAGAATGGAGCGATCTCCGGCATCTGCATTCATTAAACGGTTCCTTTGCTATGCCTTTTCAAAAAGCTGTAAACAGATGCTTGGAGACCGGTCTGGAGAGATCTTCTATGGAGGGATTAAGGCCAGGTTTTTTCTTGAGAGGAGGCTGGACTTGGGTCGTCTTGAAATAGTTAAGGACGCAGTCTTTAGAAAGGGACGTGTTCCCCACATCGAGCAGATGAGGAAACCACATTCCAAACGTCTAATAACAACTGTGAGGACATGACATCAGCTGGCCTAAAAGAAGGTGTCAAACAAAGCACAGTGTCCTCTCGTGTGTCAACAGACAGGGGGGGGGGGGGGGGTGAAACGGCTGAACAAGTCTGAGAACATGAAGGAAACACAAGTGGACATTTTGGACTTGATACCTTTCTTTAAATATAGTCATTTGATGACTTAAGCTACATAAGAAATCTGTTAGTTTGAGGTCATCATAGTGTGTGTGTGTGTGTGTGTGCGTCATTCTCTCTCTTACAAAGTGTCTGTGTGTGTGTGTGTGTGTGTGTGTGTGTGCGTTTCCTTGACTGTCTCTTTCCCTTCAGTCTCTTCCGGTCTGTCTATTTATCGTAACCCTATGCGTGCCGGTCCCATCTGTGCCAGCTTTTCTCTGCTTCACTCTCTCGCATTTCTTTCATTTGTTCTAATCTTCCCGTGTTCACCCTCCTCCTCCACAGTTTTGTTATCCTCATGGAATTATTACAAACGCGATTGTGTGTGTCTACCGGTCCTATCCTGAAATCTGTTGAGGTGGCACTCAGAAGGAAGAACAGCCACATCATCAGTTAGACTGCCCAACCCCCCTCCCCCCCCCGCCCCCTCCCCCCTCCCAACCCAAGGCTGGCGAGTCAAAGAGAACATGTACAAAAGGAGAGATTTTCCTTTCACATGGTTGTCAGATGATGCATTGCCAAATATATATTTCCAAAGCGTTGATGGGTGTTACTATTATTGTCACATGTCGAGGTCACAGGATGCGTTACCTAAAACAATTTTAACACGGTCAGAATACTAGCTATCAAATGTCTGTTCAAAACGTGCAAAAAGCATAACTAGCTTTTGAAGATGTTTGAAAGCGTTTCAGATCTAAAACGACATTAAACGTGCAAGTGAGTAATACAATTAGGTATTATTATCTCCTAAATACACATATTATTTTGTAGTGAATGAGGCAAATTATAGATGTATAAATGAACTAAAAGTCTCCGTATTATTTCTGGCACATGCATGTGTACAGGAAAGGCTGGCTTGCATCGCCAGTTGGTCTCGGGTGCGTATGTAAGACAGAGCCGGGACTTAAGCCTCGCAGACCAGGGACGGAATAGAAAACATCGCTGATTAGCGCTAAGATGACGTGTTTGGAAGAACGACAGTTGAAATGCGAAAAAGCTCAACACGACTTACTAAAACTGAGTTCAGATGAGCCAATCCGCCAGACCCTGAAGCGGCCTAGAGCCGAACCGGCAGTATTTGCGAATAGATTTTGACCGACAGCCTCGTGAGGAATACCACAGCTTTGTGCCGACGGAGCAGCTGTCATCGGTGCGGTCGAATAAATATCACACCTGGCTCTTTATTTTAAAGCGTATCATGCTCGTCCTCTCTCTGTCCACCTCTCTAGAGGGAACGTTTCAGGGTTCGTGAGTTCTTAGAAAACATGTTTAAGTTGTTCAAACTCACTAATACAAATGTTGTGTTTTCTCTCTCCATCTCCTTCCCTCCATTTCTCCCCCTCTCGCTCCCTCTGTTTTTATATGTCCAGTGGTGTACGAGCATCGCTCCAGGTTGGAGAAGTCTCTTCAGAAGGAGAGGTTGGAGCACAAAAAGGCCAAAGAAGGTGAGAAAAATAACGTCTCCGCTCATTCCCCGCTCTTGAGGTTTATCTCCATTCACGGGCGCTTCTCATTGTGCGGCTGCAACGGAGATTAGATTACCGTTTAGTTTAATATGATACATCAACTCTTTATTTCGATTATTATTATAAGTCACCTTTTCAAAAAGTAGTCTGCTAAGTAAATGTAGTATGCAATTTAAATGGAAGGTAATATAATGTTATTTCACACATTTAGGGGTCATTCTAACCGATTTAGCCTCCGTAAACATTTTATGAAAACACCATCTGCAGCAGCTGAGATGTGTTTAACAGAATGTTTTTTTATTAATATAATGCTGAGTACTGAAGTGAAGTGGGTTAGAGTTTTTTGGGAGTGTCTGAGGCATCAGAATGAAGCTCATAAGTCAGCGTCATAGTGTCATACCTTTTTCTCTCCATCAAAAGCATTTAGCAAAGTTAACGGAGAATTTTCAGTCTTGTTAAAAAAACAGAGTGAAGATTGACATGTGCCGTTTCTGTCTTGTAGATTCTCTGGTTTCTAAACTCGATGCACAGCAGTCACTGAACAAGGAGAAGGTATGTTTCCACACATTAGGACTTCAGCTATGACGGAGCATCATCAAATATCTTTAAACTCTATCTTGTAGACGTTCATATTGTGTTTCTTGTCCTCCATGGTTTTACATCTTCTCGCATTGCTTTTTAAATACCGCCACTTTCGACTATAATTCACTTCTTCGCCACTTTCGGTAGCAAGCTTGACCTTCAAAGTCACTAGTTTAATTTTTCTCAAAAAACGCTAAATCAAGAATGTTTTCCATAACTTTTGATTGTTATGCTCAAACAGCAAGACTCCGGCAGCAGATTTGGTTCTCTACAAGTGCAACATCAGATGTTGAAGGTACACATCATCACTATACCCTTAGTCACAATCACATTCTCGCTTTCTTAATGATTTACATCCTCATATTTAACCATCTTTCTTTCTGCCATATTTGGTACACACTCTCTCTCTCTGGCCTTACCACACTCTATCCTTCCTCTTGTTCCTCTAGTTTCACTTCTGCTTTGATGAATGTTTACTTTATATATTATCCTATGATGACAGTTGTTGTCTTCCTCGGTCAGAACCAGCACGAGGACATGAAGAAGCAGTTTTACGATCTGCAGGAGGAGCACCAGGTCCAAGGCGAGGACCACAGCCGGCTGCTCGATGAGCACAAAGACCACTACGAGAAAGTGCAGCAGGTCAAAGAGTCGGAAATCTCCCACCTCAAAGGTACAGATGGTCACAGAAACGCTGCCGTATGCTAACGGCGCTCGGTTAAACACACGAGTAGCAATGCAGTGTCACTTTTTGTGGCGCTGTTATCATTAAACAGTTTGACTTTTTTTAAATAATGCATGTTTGAAGTAGTATAAGTGCTATATTTGCAGACTTCTAGATCTACTGGACTGGAAACAAAAGTGTTGTATTATTAATACAAGTAGTATTAAACCTAGTGCGAATAACAATTTTCGTTCTGTTTTTTCCTTCGGGATGCTTGTACATTTGAGTTTTGTTCACTATTTTAACTCTTTGTTTTTTGTGCCTGCTTTTTTCTGAAGCGTAAGGTTTCGATTCAACTGTTCTTTTATTCCTGGAACTTTGTAATCGTGTTACCGTACCTACTTCTACGTACGACTGATGAAACTTATTTTCAAGCTATATCTGTTACAATATATGGATGTAATGTGCCTGCTAAATAAATAAATATATCTAAATATATTGTTAAGCAGGAATATTAACTGACAAATAACCAGGGTTGTTAAGATAAGTCGTAAGAATAAAAAAGAAACAAGTGGTCCTTATTACCTTCGCATTGAAAATGCGGAAGGTTATGTTTTGA
Organism: Pseudoliparis swirei; assembly: GCF_029220125.1. Taxonomy (NCBI): domain Eukaryota; kingdom Metazoa; phylum Chordata; class Actinopteri; order Perciformes; family Liparidae; genus Pseudoliparis; species Pseudoliparis swirei. The sequence continues at coordinate 8,074,921 of NC_079407.1, forward strand.
TCAGCGTGTATTTATTTATTTATTTGTATGCGTGTTCCTCGCATTACTCAAAAACTATTAAACCGAATCGCATGAAATTTGGTGGGATGATTGGTAATTATCCAGGGACCATTTGATTAGATTTTGGGATCGATCGGGTTAAAGGTCAAGGTCAAGGTCATGAAAAGGTCAAAATCTTCTTTTTACCATAGCACGGTCAATTTTTATCCAATTGGCATGCAAATAATGCCAAAATGTTCATAGTTCAATGCCCAATCTTGTAATATGCGAGGGTATGCGCTCTACCGAGTGCCCGTTCTAGTTATTTATGCAGATGTTTTGGAGGAAAATATCATTCTTGTTTCACGTGTTTCCTGCATGCTTTCCCTGAATGTGTTTTCTGTTTGTGACGGTAGATAATGTATATAACCTGAGAGAGGAGAATAAACATCTGCGGAAAGCCCACCATGACATTCACACACAGCTACAGGATGCACAGGTAGGACCAAACCTGTTTCATTATATTGATTCTATTTGTCGTATGTGTCGCACAACGTGTGCTTTTGAAATTGAAGAAATAAAGTTATCAGTGTCACGTTAATAAATATGTGCCAGATCTTACATTTTAGTTCAAATCAGATATGTCAGTGAATATAATGAAAGCCGTACGTAAAGATACATGGTTGGTTCAAGCTGTTTGGTTGCACTTATTTGCCCAGGTTCAGCATCAGAACCTGAAGACGTCCCACGACAATCTCGCACTGACACTGGAAGACCACAAGAGTGCGCTGTCTGCAGCTCAGGTAGGCCTTCAGCCTGGTCTTATTGCTTATTCCAGTCACTGAATCCAACAGCTGATTGATGCGGAATCGCTGCATCGCAAGTAATTTGGTCACGTATTTTTCTTCCCCATCAAGTGTTGCAAATATTATTGCCCGGTGTAATCAAAGGCTCTCGGTGAGATTTTGACGTACAAGGCAGGGAGAGTGGTATTTTAATTGTGTCACGCGGAGATGGGTTTGTGTGTTTTGCCTGTGAGCAGTGACGCTCCAGAGACACGCGCGGTGTTAATGAAGTGACACAGCCAGGTGAGGGGGAGCCTCTGTTACTGCTGTACGCTTTGTCAATAATCCGAATGAGCTGATGAAAGACAAGGTCGTGCTTGAGGACTGAAGAGCAAGTCCTGCTCTGCATTCCTCTCCTACTTTAACCTTTTACTTTGACCTTCTTACTACTGTGTAATAAGCGGAGGAGGAAAAAAAGATTCCCCGAGATGCTTGGTTTTTGGGTAATTAGATCAGATGTTTGCTGTTTCTCCCCAAGACTGACCTTTGAAATGCCTGAATGGTTTATTGGATGTACGGGGCTCTGCTCATTTGTGTGAAATGTTTTCCTCCTCTCTGCCTGCATTAATGGGTACTCACTCAGTGCCTTCTCTTCTCCTCTCTCTCTCTTTCTGTCTGTCTGCATTCGCTAATTTATTTTAAAGCCTGTGCTGTTTTGCATCTGCTTGGACAGGCAAGCACACGCACGCACACACACACACACACACACACCACACTTTCTATCACTCCAGGGGGTTTGGTTTAGTCAGGCCTGTCAGAGCAGTACATCTAAAGCACGTTCAAGCCAATCAGGCAGAAAGATATAATGGAGGGAGTGGAGCAGGATAAAGAGAGGGGAGGAATTCAGATTATTTTTCAAATGTTACCCTCTGGCCTGGTTAGAAAGTATGTGTGTGTATGTAAAGGATGACGCCCTTTTTAATGGCATGATGGTCTGAACTGAAAGAAATGTCTGCATCACCACAGAAACATCAAGTTAAAATGTACTTTTTAAAGTATTTAGGTGGCTAAATAATGTTAGTGTCTGAATATATACGCTACATGTGTAATAGTTGTCTATGCTTTCAACCCATTCACATTTATGCTGGGTATCAGCTTTTGGGATCTTTATCCTTTGGCTGACTGACATCCGGCTGTAACACAGAGGATTTAAAACAGCCTCGTTTTAAATCCATTGAAAAGCTGGCATTTAATACATCGTCAGATTAATACTCCTGTTTCTTATTTAGCTTCAATAAGTTTTTCCTGGTTTGTATCTTTTTATAATTTTGCTAATTTGAGATTGTTTTTTAATTTAGACTAAACCGTCAGACGGCTTGGGCTAAAATAACATTTACAATTTCACAACTCTCTTTAACATGGGAAGCTAGAGTGTTGTAGAAAAGCACGTTCAATGTAGTTACCATAACTTAAGCGTATAGTATAAAGTGTATATATAACTTCCCAGAGGTGCACGCCAGGTAATGTTTTGAATCCTGAAAATCAAGCGGCATCACACAATTTCCCCAGGATCGCCCCTCTAAGCCCACCTGTGCACGTTGATCCCGTTAGGCGCAGGTGCATGGATACAAGCAGCTGAGGGAGTCCCTGAACAGGGCGCCAAATCCCAGACAGCCAAAACAAAAGCCTGCATCCCAGCAGGCGCAAGCAGCTGCCATCGCACCCGAGTTTCATATTCAGGAAGACCAACAGGCCACAATACTGGACCAGCCACAGAAAGAGGAGCATGCCCACGAGGACACTGAGTCCAGGGTAATGTGGGATTTTTTGGGATCATGTTATTATTTGTAATACTATTCTGATTCTGGAGAAGAAAAAAAAAAAAATAATACTATTCTCATCAACAAGGTGCACTGTAAGAGCAAGCGCACTGTACTTATTGGATAAGCGTCTGCTAAATGACGTATAATTATAAAGACACATACATCTGATCCACATCTCTTGTGTTGCTTTGTCTTCAGTTGGACCATCAAGAAGAGGAGCTGCACGCTCGGTCCGAGGTCAAGTCCCACCCTACCGTATCCCAGCACACGTTGTCGGACAAAGAGGAGGATGGAGAGGGAGAAGCTGAGAGGAGGAGGGAGCTGGCAGAGGAGGAGATGGCTCAAGCCGGACAGCCCCAGAAGCTGGATGAGGATCCGGAGCAACCACAGGATGAGCAGCTGGACGAAGAGGAGGAGCCAGAACAGGAACAGCCGGACGAGAACGCCCTGGACCGACAGAGACGCCATCCACAACCGGTTAGAACTGGCGCAGGCTACTCAGTTTGATCTACACAGGGTTAAAAAAAAAAAAAAGGCCTTAAATTGGCTTTAATTTACTATATCTTAGTTACTAATTTAAAGTGACTTGTATACGTGTTGTGTGGCTAAAACCTTTCAAAGAAGCTTATTGGAGCTACATAACAAACCTTGTAATCATAAATTAGTCACATGTGTCCTTGTCAAAGGGAAGTGCTTATCATTTATCTTAAATCCCAGAGGAACTGGATTGAATTACAAGCGTTCCTCAGTGTTTACGTCTGTGATCGACAACAGCTTGCTCATTATGTGTTGTGTTCATCGTTTTCCTCTGTCATTTTAATCTATTAAACTTTCCCAAAGGGTGAATTATACTGCGCTTCCACATTTACGTCTCAAATTAGCAACAGCTCTGTGCGTTTGATCTGCCCTCATCTCCTCTCCTTGCTCAACATGCTGGTCCTTTCTGCATCTATTCGTCTTCTCATAAGGGCCTCCATCCGGAGCAGCAGGAGGCGCACGCCCAGGTGGAGCGCGTGAAGTCGGCCTACGAGCAGCAGCGGCTGGAGGCTCAAAGGGCCGGGGAGCGCAAGCAGATGCAGATGCGACAGGAGGCCATGAAGGTCGCGAGAGACAAGGTGCTGAAGGAGAGGGAGCAGAGGCTGAAGCAAGAACAGGAGAGAGAGCACCTGCAGCACAAGGAGGCCGACAAGCGGGAGCTGCTGCTGCGAGAGGAGCACCAAAGGTTACATTTCAAATCGGTCGCGGGAATCAATTCAAATGGTGCAGAAGGAGTTTGGCCAAATTACAAAAAAAATGAACTTTTATACTGCATATTTCAGTTTTATGTGTCACGGTTTTTAGGATGTCTCCCTCTGACATTTCTTGTGCTCAGCCAATAGGAAGGAGGTACATGCAATTTTAATCTGTCCTCTTTAAATCATTTAAATATATAATTTAATTTAATTTAATTTGAAAAGAAGAAAGTGAAATGAACTGAACCAAAGCAGTGTGTGTTTTATCTTCAGTCTCACTGTTACATCACCTCAAAAGCCGCATGGAGATAGAAAATCAGCAGCTCAGTCAACCATTGGCTGTCGGACATTTTCGTAATTAATTTTTTTTTTTAAACAGACCTGAACAATAATACAAAAATCTCCCTCCGGTCACACTGGTTTGCCACTCGCCAAACTAATTATTCTCTGATGCTGGCAGTAACACAACACATGCGCCATCAAGGAGGAAACGTGTGATGCTGATTGCATTTTTACAAAGAAGAAAGGGAAAGCTCTCTGCCGTGGCTGTCAATGTGCGTGATGATTTGTCCACGTATGTGCAAACTGAACCAGTTCGACCACACATGATATGCAGTATCTTCTACAGCTAAATATGTATAAATAACTCAAAATAAGACTGCCCCAACAACAATAATCATCCGTGGCATGCAGTAAATGTTTAAACACACTGTCGTACAGATGTACATTTCTCAACGTGCCGGTGCTCTTCTGACCGCCACTGTACTGTCATTGCTGTCATTAGGAAACAAAGCGATTATGAGAAAATGGACAATGATATTGTTCAAGGAGAAGAGGAACGTCACGCTGACAATGAAGAAGGTGAGGCAGGACGACCACGAGAAGCAAAGAGACGGGCAGATACAGAACGTTACTGTTCATCATGTCGGCAAAAGAGCATCACGTGTGTTTCTCGCCGTCTGATGGTACGAGGAGAGTTCACAGTGGGTATGTTTGTGTTCGTTAACAGACGCTCACATGATACACGACGAGGAGGAGGAAGAGGAGGAGGAGAATCGAGAGGCGGATCACAGAGTGCCGCCACATAAGCAGGTGAGCGTCGACCCATCCATCCCACTCGCTGCCGTCTGTTAATCGCTCGCATGTGTCCTCATCATCCGACGATTCTTTCAGCGCTTCACATTCACACCACGATATCATGTGTCATGCGTCCATTCAGCCATCCAGCCCCCCATGTTCATCTCCCTTCTATCCGTCTTCCACTTGTCAGTCTACCCAGTGATCTGTTCAAGCTTCTGAATACCAACAAGGCCGTTAATGCATCATTAGAGTGCACGAACTGCCACAATCAGTTTGATCTGCCAACATGTTCACCTATAGATCCGCCACGCAACTGTTTCATTGCATGCATTATAGCATAACTCTTGCACCATCTGATGCGAAAATAACCCACTAATTCTGATGTTATTGTACCTCTTCTGTACTTTAATTACCTTCGCATTTAAAATGCGGAAGGTTATGTTTTGATCGCCGTGTATTTTTTAATTTTTTTTATTTGTATGCGTGTTACTCGCATAACTCAAAAAGTATTAAACCGAATCGCATGAAATTTGGTGGGATGATTGGTTAGTATCCGAGGACCATTTGATTAGATTTTGGGATCGATCGGGTCAAAGGTCAAGGTCATGAAAAGGTCAAAATGTTCTTGAATCGCATGAAATTTGGTGGGATGATTGGTTATTATCCGGGGACCATTTGATTAGATTTTGGGATCGATCGGGCCAAAGGTCAAGGTCATGAAAAGGTCAACATCTTCTTTTTACCATAGCGCGGTCAATTTTGATCCAATTGGCATGCAACTAATGCCAAAATGTTCATAATTCAATGCCCAATCTTGTGATATGCGAAGGTATGCGCTCTACCGAGTGCCCGTTCTTGTTCTGTGTTGTTTTACTGTCCTTTTTTATGCAGGGTGGTGAGCTGGACCCTGAGGACGACCCCAACAACCAGGGGGAGGACGAGTTCGAGGAGGCTGAGGACGAGCGGCCGGACCACAGGGTTGCACAAGAGGACGGGGAGGTGGTCGTGGAGGAGGAGGAGGAGGAGGAGGAGGAGGAAGAGCCGGTAGTGCCAGCCAAGCACAAAGACAAACGCTCAGGCCCCAAACAACCTGCTGTGGAGGAGGAGCTGGTGGTGAGTAGGGGGAGGAACGAGGTAACAGAGGTGCTGACAGGAAGAAGATTAAAGGTTGGGAGGGAGACATGTTGATAATGGGGGACAGGGACGCATTCATAGCCACTAGCGGAACATGTGCACACACACACAATCACAACTCATGGTGGCATGATGAAACTGACCGGGAGATGGTGAGATCCAGAGGCAGCGGGGGAACCACAGCATCTCTGAAACCAAATGATCTTTAAGTAGTGTTTAAACCTGTGTGCGTGTGATTTGTGTGTGTGTGTGTGTTCAGATGGCTGGAAACCCCGATCAACAGGAAGACACGCTGGATGACCAGTACCAGGAGGGAGTAGAGGACGATGTATGTGACATTCTCTGTGAATATTGAGTAAAGTAACGCAGGAGATACGAGGGAGCAAAAGGGAACGCAGGAAGAGACTCGCCCTCATGTGTTTCTGTGTGTGTGATTCTCGTCGTTGGCGTACTGAAGGCGCAGGAGGACATAGCTGGTGGACGGAAGCGAGAAGAGGAGGAGGTGGAGGAGGAGGATGGAGAGGATCCGTATAACGAGGAGAACATAGAACAGGTGGGTTATTCTTCCTGTCCCTGCATCAAAATGCATTTTCAAAGTTTCAGATCTCAGCCATGATGCTTGCAATAGTTGAGACGGTGTTGCCAATAATAATCAAAAAATAATTTCCCCACTAACCTGGTAATCTATAATTATTATCTGGGACTTTTGGTCAGTTCCTGAGTAACAATCAAAGCAGATGGAAGCTGTTGGACACGGTCAAATGTTTTGGTCCCACATCCGGGAAGTAATATTTACAAGGGTGACGTATAAACTGCGGTGGCTGCACGGGGACGAGGATGCGTGTGCACGCCCGTGTCACGTCCCTGTAACGGGAACCTTGCCCGTGCACGTCCTGGCAAGTGAGGGAGATCAGGTGTCCGGTCTCTCGGGGTGTCGTGTCACCACCCGGGCTTGGTTTATTAAATTTGAGCAAATCTGCTAAAATGGAGAAGCTCACACACATCTCATGACTCTGAAACAATACGTCCATGTCATGTACAGGGTTCGTACGGTCACGAAAAACCTGGAAAAGTCATGGAATTTTAAAATGGTCATTTCCAGGCCTGGAAAAGTCATGGAAAAAAACTTAAATCGTAAAAGTTTTGGAAAAGTCATGGAAATGTTGGTATATTCACATGTTCATTCACGCCGAGTTTGAAATAATTAATATAAACAGATGGATTTACACATAAAGAATAAACATTTATATAAGTGTTTAAAGGAATAAACATGAATAGAAATGTTTATTCTTTTAATCAAACTATTGTCTCATTCATTCGTTTCATTTGAGGTAAACTGTATGCTTTGGAATTCTCATTTTTTGAATACAAAATTCTCTAAATTGTTCATGTTTATACCGAGATTTCAGTTTGGTCGTGGACATTTGGTTTAAAGTCCTGGAAAAGTTATGGAAAAGTCATGGAAATCCATTGGTCAAAATGTGTAAGAACCCTGCATGTATTCACATGACAAATGAGTGTACGCTGGGTTATTTCTGAGAAATAATTTGAAGAAGTGATTGGATTTTCAATTTTGAGTCATGCACAAAATGAATGAAAATGAGCAGCCCACCTTGCTGATTGACTCCAAGCTCTGTAACTGGCCTCCTTGGAGAATGACAGCCTTTTATTTATTATCCCTCGTATTTAGCCATTTAGTTCGGCCCACTCGCTTCTTTAAGTGACTGGTGTTTCACACTCGTGAGTGAGCGTACTTGTGCCTACTTTGTGTTCCAATCTTACAGGCAGACTGTTATGAGTTCAAATATGATCATATGTGTCATGAATAGCTAAAAGGATCATCTTTTAATGGAAAACGATATCCGACATCGGATGCTCACAACACTGCATTTGACGACCGTTAAAATAGTCTTGTTGTGTGCTTGTGATTTGCTCCAGGATGCAGTAAAAACCCAGGAGGGACCAAGGCAGGAGGGGCATCACAGAAAAGAGGCGGAGAATAACGAGGAAGAGAATTACGAAGAGGAAGACGAGGAAGTGGAGAAGGACGCGGCTGGTCGAGACAAGGGAACCAATCGGAGGGCAGAGATGTGAGACGGACGCAGACTTTGACCAGTTGCGGTGCCTTCTCGGCTGCCCTTACAGCTCTTTCTTTCCCTTATTTCCCAAAGGAATAAAACCAGCCATCCATTCAGAATTCCAATTAGGCAAATTGGAATATTACGCCTGGAAGGCGGAATGCCATTGCAAACTCTGTGTGGGGATGGAACTGAGCATCTTTCACTGTGGAAATGGACAGAACTTGCCAGGCGGGAAATTGGCTGCATACTGTGTATTTAAAAAATAAATGTATTCACTTGCTTTTCTGTCTGCATGTTTGCCTGCCTGGTTCTGTTTTTTTTTAAGAGCAGACAGGGAGAGAATGTATTTACCATGTTCTGTCTTTTGAGTATGTGTAAAGAAAGCAAAGATAAATTATGTTATTCTGATCTCTTCAGGTTCAGGCCTTTATATGTATGTTTTATGCAAACGGCTGTATACTTTAGAGTTTAAATTGTTATCTTACATTCCAATCGATCAAGTCGTTTTCTGTTATTTATTGTTGATTGTAACAATTCTGACAATCGTTGAGAAAAAAGAAAAAAAAACTTTTGTATTTGTATTTCCACCGACTGAACTAGTTTGTTTCATGATAGCTTTAACAGACTACCTGAAGCAGATACACAGGAGGTTTTTCACTGGATGCTGCCGGTCAAAAAGACATTTCTGGTGCACTGAAAGTGTCACACTGACATGTGCCTTTCCATTCTTGGAAACCCACTGTTAAGTCTTGGTAATTTCACATCTGAAAAAAGTAAAAAATTTCAATAGGACAGGAGAAATCAAGGTGTGCAAGTTAGTGCCGAGCTTGCATAATTGCATCAGCATAGCCATGAACAGATGGCTATTTCATGTCGACTGCTGTTGTGAATTCAATTCACAAACCTACTGCAATTTCCTGCAACATCTTTATTCTACTGTACAATGTATTGTAACACAAATGTTGACGATTTGTACATTTTTCCACCAGCTATATTTGATACAAGTGGGATTTTGATTGTACAATTTATGCCACCTGACTGTTGTGCAGAATAAAGATGTCGAAGGATTGTTGTCCATGTTGTTTATGAAGTTAACTACCTGGAGATACTAACCCATACAATGAATACGAATGAAGCAAAACCCAAACCGTAAGTTCCTTTGAGGATGTTAGCTGCAATTTAGTCTCTTTGAATGTTTGTGTAGCAAGCAGAGCTTTCCTCAGTTTGGTCTATTTTTACCCAAAGATCTTATCGTTTTGACCTGTCCATGCTGTCTGATAAAAAGAAAAACTCAGGGATGAGCAACATGATGTGACACTTTTCTGAGAGCAAAGAGAAACACTGGAGGCAGGATGAGTAAGGCAGCATCTGAAAATATGGACCAATGGCGGTGGTGGCTTTTTGTTTAAATACAATAAAGCATGCAGAGTGCTTTTGGTCATAAATGCTCTAAAATGTAAGTTTATTATAATAATTTCATGTCGGCCATGATAAAAGAAGTCATAAGTCTCTACAAATTTGATCTACTTCGTAAATTCTGCAGTCTTGGCAATACTCGCTTCAGCCAAATTGAAATGCAGTAGTCAGATGTTTCTGCCAAGTGTTGAAAGGTTTATGAAGCACAGTAAAGGTCACCACGGTGGTACTTCTGATGATTTCTCCATCACACATTTTCTTACTTTAAAAAAAATAAAAAATAAATCAACGAGAAGTTATTGGAGAAGGAAAAGGACATCATTTAATTTACTATTTAAAAAAAATGTAAATACCATTTGCTCTACAATTACAACTAGAATGAGCACTCGGTAGAGCGCATACCTTCGCATATCACAAGATTGGGCATTGAATTATGAACATGTTGGCATTAGTTGCATGCCAATTGGATAAAAATTGACCGCACTATGGTAAAAAGAAGATTTTGACCTTTCCATGACCTTGACATTGACCCGATTGATCCCAAAATCTAATCAAATGGCCCCCAGATAATAAGCAATCATCCCACCAAATTTCATGTCATTCAAGAAGATTTTTACCTTTTCGTGACCTTGACCTTGACCTTTGACCCGATCGATCCCAAAATCTAATCAAATGGTCCCCGGATAATAACCAATCATCCCACCAAATTTCATGCGATTCGGTTTTTTTGTTATGCGAATAACATGCATACAAATAAATAAATAAATAAATAAATAAATACACAGCGATCAAAACATAACCTTCCGCATTTTCAATGCGAAGGTAATTATGACCTTCAAATGTACAAATAGGTGGCCCCATGTGTTTCCACACCCTGGTTCAGTTGGCTATATGTTTCCCCTGGAATAGAGTTGGTAGAATACGATAACGCCATAACAATATTCTTAAAAATCCATGTCGGATCCAGAGGAAGTTGTTGGGAATGCTTCACAGATGTTGCAGAAGAACTCTTGAATATTCATTGTTGAGTTGACACACGGTGGAAGCATGCACTGCGGGCCAAAGTACATCCTCTCGTGTCCTCCTCTCTCTGTGGCTCGAGAGCACAGCGAGCTGAGAAGAGTGTGTGTGAACTCGCTCACGTGAGAAACGAATCGGCAAATTAGGGATGGAATGAAAAGCAAACGAGTTGACTGGTGAAGGCAATCACCGCTAATATACAACACGTGTGCCCGGCGCGCGCAGTCTCAATCAAATCCCTTCTCCTCCTCTGCCTCTCACTTCCTGTCCATATTTCTTCTCTTTTCCATTTCCTCCCCTTCTCTTCCTCGTGTATTTTCTCTCTCTTCCCCCCTCTCTGCCTCTCATGTCTTCTCCCCCCACCCCCCTTCCTGTCATCATCCCTCTGCCATTGTGAGATTGTTGCACCAGAACAACAGGTGTCTCATCAAAGTGCTAATAACAGGCCACAGAAAGACGTGCGCGCGCACTGTGTTTTTACAGTGACAGGGGAGATAACGCCTCCACATTCCTCGCGCGCTCTCTCTCGTTCTCAAGTCGTCACTTCACGGGTGAATTACCAGGCCATGAGTAATGTGAACGTGTCGATGCCTTCACAGCCGGAGTCTATCTTGAGACGCGCGTGCCCACACGAAAAACCAGCAGTCTCACATCTTTCCGTTTAATACCATGTGCAAGATTTACTTGAAGTCTGAAAAGCTCCGAGCTATAAAAAAGATGTTTTGTTCTACTGGTATACACTTGAAGAGATCACATAGCGCCGTAATGGGCAGCGAGGATAATTGATGACATCTTGAACCGCCCTCAGCTGAAGAAGACAGCTGAGGGCTCGGCTTCTCTTTTTAAAACCCGGATCCTGTTGCAGTGCACGAGGATCCAGAGAGCTCATTACGCGCTCTCTCTGCAGCAGTAATGAGCTCTCACACATTGCTGCAGACCCACAGTTGTCTCTGTCTCTCTCTCTCCGCGCACGCGCGCGCACACGCACGTGACACGCGTTGGCACAAACACTCTTCCACACTTAAACGAATCCCAATGAGGCGTGTAACCGGCAGTTTGTGCCTGGCCGTGTGCTTGTTAGCGAGATATCGGCTGCTTAAATTGTGTTTTCTCCGCATTACTGTGAGGGAGGAGAACGCGCGCATGTGCGTGTGTGTGTGCGCGTGTTTCTGTGTGTGTGTGTGTGTGTGTGTGTGTGTGTGTGTGTGTGTGTGTGCGTGTGCGTGTGCGTGTGCGTGTGCTCCCTTGTGGGAACGTGCGGCAGTCTTCATTCTCGTGTTCTGCGGTATCAGATAACAAAGTGTGTTTATGTGTCAGGTGCAGGCTGGAAATGAAACTATTATTAAAATAATACGCTGCTGCAAATGTATGAATAAATAAATCATCTCCAGCAGGGGGGGGGGGGGGGGCAACGTGCATGACCCCTTTTGCAACGCTGCTTTATAAGGATGACAGTATGGAGGTTGTTATTGTTCTTTCATCCAAAGCACTTTACAGGACTAAGACGACACACACTTTAAGTGGGAATTAAGTTGTGTCAATGTGAGTGCTTTGCAAAGCTACCGAGGTGCACTGTGTGTGTGTGAGTGTGTGCGTGTGTGTGTGTGTGTGTGTGACCTGCTGCACGGGCTCATGGGTCAGTGCGCAGTCAGAGGACACAAGAGGCAATTATTACTGGGAGTCTGGTCGCTAAATGTTTGATAAGCCTCGATAGCGGATGTCCCGTTCCTCTTATATATTACAGATGTACACTGAGGGACTCAACTCCCGGTTATAAACTCATAAATCAGTCAAATAATCGACGGTGTGCTGATGCGTTTCTGCTCGGCAAGACAAAGCGTGTCTGGAAAGAAAACCAGCTCCTGTGTGGCTGATGCATTCTGTCAGAGGGGAGAGAATGTGTTGGCTCAGCTACGTCCTGAGAGATGTGGAGCTGGTGGAGATGAGTCATGATGCTTCCATCAAAGCCAGAGCTGAGTGTCCGTGCTGCACCACAGTCAGTTATAAACTATACAGTACGTTGTCTTTATTAGCAATACATGGAGGATATATATATATATAAAAATATATATTTACAAAGATATTAATAATGATAAGAAGATACTTATATAATTGGTACTTTTTGTCTATGCCTTGGAGCATTGTACCATGACATTTCCTGTGACTGCATCTTCAGTGTGTTTTTCGGCAACTTGTACAAATAAATTGAACGGTTCTACGAAACCTTTGGTGCAACTTCAAAGTTCAAGTTCCATTGTTTCATGGGATCGCTGCAGCGGACTCCATACGCATCCATCCACAGAGAGGATGTCATAAAATGTGGCACATCCTGGTGGATTCTGGGAACTGCATTCTGGTGGGTTGAGAGTCTTCTGGCAGCTTTGGGATTCCATCCAGGATCTCCAGCTTTGGCAAACAGAGGAAGACACTGCACAAAGACCAAAGCAAGATGAGAGAGACGACAAGGACGACAACTTTTACCAAACACGTCCTCGTCTTCTCCTTTTCACTGCACCCTCTCCCTGAAGCGTCCGGTTCTCCTCACCGTGCACGGTAGTCCTGAGTGAAGGTCACTGGGTTGCGGGTCATGTTGAGGCGGCGAAGCGGGCTGTTCCCCAGAGCGCCCAGCCCCGCCAGGGAGCCAATGGCGTTCTCAGACAGGCAAAGGTGCTCCACCGCTGGGAGCTTTGGCAGCTGACGCAGACACACCAGGTGGTTACGGTGCAGGTTTAGCATTCTGCACCTGGCCAAAAGAAGGCTTTCATTTTAATGCAAAGAAAACTAGAAGGGGCACTCGGTAGAGCACATACCTTCGCATATCACAAGATTGGGCATTGAATTATGAACTTTTTGGCATTAGTTGCATGCCAATTGGATACAAATTGACCGCGCTATGGTAAAAAGAAGATGTTGACCTTTTCATGACCTTGACCTTGACCTTTGACCCGATCGATCCCAAAATCTAATCAAATGGTCCCCGGATAATAACCAATCATCCCACCAAATTTCATGCGATTCGGTTTAATACTTTTTGAGTTATGCGAGTAACACGCATACAAATAAATAAATAAATACACGGCGATCAAAACATAACCTTCCGCATTTTCAATGCGAAGGTAACAACATTGTATCGGACAAAGGAACAGCTCTCACATCCGACCACAGGAGTGACGTCGAGGCGTGGCTGTGGATTGTGAGGGCGTTATGGCGCAGCCTGGGTAGTGTGCTTCGTACCTTGGCAGACGTACAGAACTCAGGTTGGTGAGCGAGTTGTCAACCAGCTGTAGTTTCTCCACGCGGATCAACCGGCGGAGGATCCGCAAGAAATTCTCCAGCTGGAAGGGGTCACCCAGGTCCTGGTAGGACAGATTTAACTCCTGAGAAGAGACAGGTGGTGAAACCGTGAGATTCACAACTCCAGCCAACTCCCAGCATTCATTCTGTTGTCCTACTCTGCCAGACGCCAACTCTCCCTGTCATTCCCGATCCAGCCATTCCCTACTGTTACCTGCAGTAACCGTTTCCATCACCTGGTCCTTCACCTCCCACAAACTGGTCACTCATCTCCCGGCCAAATGGTCTAGTTTGCGTTTGTCTTTGTTTCTCTCCCACTCCCCATTTTCCAGACACAGAGATAGTTGATTCCCAGTTTGCATGTTTTTGGCCCTCAGTAGACTTTTATCTGACTACCTTTGGGTTGTGTTTCTGCGCCATGACAGCCATCCTCTTTCTCTCCTTTCCTTCCTCTCCCTCTCTAGTCTCTAGTTTCCCCCTGTCCAGTATAAGTTGACCATTGCAAACAAACGATGTCTCTTGACTTACCAGACAGTTTTCCCAGTTCTCTTGCAGTCGATCCTCCCATCTCTGTCCTTCCTCCTCTCTCCTCCTACTCCTCCCTCCTCTCTCCAAACAGATGTCATCCCCCTCTCTCTGAAGCAGCTCCTCTTCTGAAGGCCCTTTCATGAAGACATTGTCAAAAGAAAAAGTCTGTGACGATATTCATGTCATTATTCTGCTTGCGGTTTTCACCGGAATCGTCATTATCTACTGAATGACATGAAATGTACTTGAAATGAAAGCAAAAGAAAATGGAAGTGATTCATAAGCTTGAATTGCTTCTTTGGTGCTCAAATCAATTAAATGGAAGTGAAAGTTCATTAACTTCCACGTAAAGAAGTTAATGAACTTCACTGCAGCGTTAAACAAAATCCCACAATCCAATTAACGGGTCGTTTTACTTTTTAAAAAGGTACATTTTCTACTCTCAAACGCAGAAGCCACACTGCCGCAGTGCCTGAATTTGAAAACACTGTCCTCTTTTATTTCACAGGAAGCTCGTAGATCACATCTCCCTGCCGGCTGTTTCGCTTAATCCAAAGTTACTGCAGCAGACGGAGCACTAAGAGGGACTTCTACTGTGGCTGTGTGCATATTGGAACATCAAAGTTCAAAGGTCACAATGGTGATTTTGAAATGTTTGTTCCTGGATGCAGACCTTCTCTGACCCTTGGGCAGGTCAGCTGGTCCCCCGTGACATCACACTGCTCCAGGCGATGCCACGACACAAACCGGAACCGACTGGATGGGAGCTGACGGGGGAGAGAAAAGAAGAAGCAGAGGGTAGATGAGCGATGTGACGCTCAGGCCAGTGAGCAACACCGTCTATTGATCCATAATGTGACACCAGTGATCGGGAGAACTGGTCACTAAAACTTAATCTAGCACAGTTTCCCATTAGTGCAATATAAACTGTCTGTGGCCGTTTTTAAGACCATTAAGCAATACCGGTTCGCATATTAACATTTACTATGATATTACTCCTTCAGATTGGCCGATGCTTGACGAGAACCCCTAACGTTTTATCACTCCTCCCCTCTCGCCTATAATCTCTTCTCTGGTCTCTCTTTCTTTTGCAGATCTGTATGTCACACCTATTTGTGCCAACACAGATCTTTCTGCCACACGGCACAAATAAAATGCAGATTACCATTGTGTATCTGTTTGTCATTGTCATGTTAAACATTCAGACATTTTTCTTTGGTTCCCGGCAATTCCAAGTCGCCTGTCTTTGTCACTCCAGTGTGATGAAGTACTGGACTGAACTCTTCTCCCGACGTGACCTTTTGAACCCCTTTACACTCATCTCGTTCACCCTTGCTTGTTCTGTGTAACTCAACTCCTTCCTCTGATATTCTAGACACTGGAACGACCTCGCTCCCCCCATGCCACCTCTCCTCATTGACTGGACACTAAACATCCCCACCTTAGAAAAACTCAAACTTGACTGATGCACTTTCTCAATTCCAAGTGTTGGACATGTGGTAATTGAGACGAGTCATGTATACTGATTAAAAATATGCGATATTTAACATTTAATAGGAAAAAAATGCTATCTGGTAGTTAAACCAGCTCACTCGTTTATCATTTATTCAACACCTGTTGACGAGATGCACGGGTTCAGTGCTAAAACAGAATCATCCATTATGAACGCAATAACACAAACCCACCAATAACACAAACCCCCCATAAAGTCCAGAGTACATCAAGTTTTTTTATTTGACCACAGGTGAAGAACTCTCGTATAGAACGCAGAGAGGGAGTGCTCAGAAGGAAGCCATTTTTCATCTCTCTTTATTCAAATAGTCAAGAGGGCAACAACTCATTCTGCAGAGCAATCTAGGCAAGAGGCCAGTAAACTCAGGGGGAAATAGAGAGAGAGAGAAAGAGAGAGAGAGAGAGAGCAAGGACTGAGTATATTAGATTCAGAGAGGAGAGGAGACAAGGGAGAGGGATGACGGCTGAAATGAAAGGGTGAGGAGAAAAGGGGGAGGACACAGGAGCAGTGTAAGGAGATGAAAGAGGCTGAGCTGCAGTCGTAAAGGGAGAATGAGGAGCACAAATGACTTGAGGTCAGCAGCAATGGACAATTACTGGGCTATTGTGTGTGTGTGTGAGAGAGAGAGAGAGAGAGAGAGAGAGAGAGAGAGAGAGTGCCACTCACAGGTGTAGATACAAGTCCAGAATCAGGACTCTGGTCCACAGACAGAGGTGTGCGTGTAACCCCGAGGTCAGAGTACTGGGACGAGTGGGATTTAGGGAAACTGCCGCAGAGAGTGTTCACACCTGAGGAACTGAGAGAGAGAGAGAGGTACAGAGTGTGAGAGAGAGAGAGAGAAAGAAGGGCAGGGTAAGTCAGAACAATTAACACATCTTTATGCACCTGTCTCTTCGTAACGTAAGCCCTGATGTGTCCTGAAACCCTGACCACCGGCCGAGTGGCTAGAGTTACGGGGAACTGGGCCTGACAATGCAGATTAGGACCCGTTGCCATGGCAGTAGCGGACACCTGAGCAGGTGAAATTAGCTAGTTTAGGATAGCCGCTGTATGCGGGGGATTGCTGGACATAAACACACACACACACACACACACACACATACACACACACACACACACACACGTTTATATACTTGATACTGCTCTTAAAGTAATCACAAGCTTTGCCCCTTTTCCACAATATTACAGCTCAAACACACAAATGTTACTTTAAATCTAATATTCGTTAAAGGCAGCGATATTGAAGTAAAAACTCTGGACACACACTGTTAAAATGACCAAACGCCACGCTGTCACTGGACCTGCTGTCACTGGACCTGCTGTCACCGCTGCTCACCTTTCTGACATGTCCCAATCGTCTTCTGATGGTGGGCCCTGGCCCTTCTTTAACGCATCGTAAACGGGTCAGTTCGGTCTGGACTGCAGACGCTGCTGCTGCTGCTGCTGCCGCTGCAGGTGAGACTGATCGCTGAAGCTGCCGGTTGCCTAGCAACAGCGTTCAGGTGTATCATACCAGAGAATCAGCTCGAGCCCTGAACAACCGATTGAAAAGGTAGCTTTTGAATGAACAGCGGCAGCTCAATTATTGTAAACAAACGAACTGACGTCGTGTTTTGTGTTCCGCAAAAGGAGTATTACACTTTGTTTCTTTAATTATGTAGCAGGCCCATATTTGGAGAAAATCTGACCAAGTGGCACACAATAATATTAAAATATTACTTTCCTCAATTTTACAATTTACAGTGTCGTGCCTGTCTTACAGTCTCTTCTCCAACCTGTCCTGTTTGTAGTTGTTGGCCTTCTTTGTCTCAATATCTTTACCTTTGTTCACAATACATTTGATGTATTCCACGATATTCTGTGAACACAAACCCGGGTCTGAAAAATGCTACTCTGACTTTCAAAGAACAAATGTGGAAAGGAGGTGATCAGTGGTGGTGAAATATATCAAATTGTATAAGAACAAATACAAGAGGTGCAAAATTCTTTCTGACCGAAAGTGAGGAATGGTCCTTTCTCGGGACACTTTGTGATACATTCATGCCCTGCCGTGTTGTCGTTTCTTTACCAGGATGTTTTGGTGGGGAGGAAGAGGAACGATCTTGATTCAGATTTCCAGTGGCACACAAAGAAGACGTATAAGCCGTAGCTCTACCAGCTGATGAAAGTAATTTAGATCATAACTTCCCTCACCCATGGCTGTCGTTCCTCACCAATGCAGATATTGCAGCTCTGAACTCGCACCGCGCGCACCGAGGAGATGAAAAAGCTATTAGATATTCCACAGAAGTAAATGAATATCCCCGTTACTACAGCAGACTGTGGAAATGATTCCCTACGCTATGACAGTGTACTAACTTGTGTTAAGCAGAGATACCGCCTTCGCTGGTTATTTGAAGACTGTGTTATGTGCAGTAAACTGCAGTGCATATCTGCGTTTGCTTTTCATTGTCGAAAGAATTTCACTTGTTTGGCTCTCTCAGGATCTGTTTCAGCTTGTGCGACAGTCATGTCAAACATAATTGGGGTTCTTTGAAGAGCCGATTGAAGAGAAGGATGACAGCTCTCACAAAGCATCACATGGTCACCTTCCTAAAATAATGGCATACGTCATTTTTACAGGTTTTTCAGAAAACACAAAACAGTTGATCACATGGTATTGTGGTATATTATACTACATGGGTAGAATAACATGATGTGTTCAACTGAGGATATAGGCGATTTTACCAGGTGGCCAGTATCTTGAGGAGACGATTTAGGCAACAAAAAATGACAAAGGCCATTATTTTAGGAAGGTGACGACATTCATATATTTTTGTTGTAGTATTAATTTTTTAATTTTCAGACATCACAAAAGCTCACATAAGGCAGATAGGGAACATTAGTTATGGATGTAATTATGAAGGCATATTTTCTGATCAGTGCCACGCAGACCACAATAGGTGTGTCAGTTGACAATTGATTCCTTCATTAGATCAGTCTTTCATTTTGAGTATTTTATTAACACACATATATATATATACATACATACATAGCATACATACATATACATATATACAGGCACGTGCACAGACATTTTGGGGGGCAGATGCTCAAACCAAAAAAAAGGGCACCCAATGCCAAAAAAAAATTCTGACAGAGTTGAAGCATAAGCAGCATTACACTGAAGATGCAATACATCCTCGACCTGCATTTCCTCTGGGCAGCATCAGACTGCTAGCTTACATTTTCTTTATGAATAAAGATTAATTATTATATAGCAACAACAGTAGGCTACAAGCGTTCTGATTGGCTAATGGGTCGTCATGCCAGCCACGTATTGCCCTCCTCGCTGGTCTGATACGGATCCGTATTGCCCTCTTACGTCATTTTCAAAATGACCGATATTGATAGACATCAACAGACATCCCTCTGAACAATACCAGAGAGTCCTTATGTTTTTTTTTTCAGTCTGGCCACGCAAATCCTAGACAAGCCCCTGTTAAATAGAACGGAATAAGAATGCACTCTCTCTCTCCCTCTCTCTTTCTTCTCTCTTCTCTCTCTCTCTCACTCTCTCTAAACATAACTAACGTCAGTAAACAGCTGCAAGGCTTTGAAATCACGGATTTCGTGGGTTTTTGTTTGTTTATTTCTTTAGGAAACGTCGGACCAGTTGTGACGTCATGTTTTCAGCAGCGCTAATGTATTGGTTGATTTATCACAAAACAAAGTCAGGGGAGAAACACCGTCATGACCTGTTGGTCTGATGCTGCGGGTCAGAGGATAAGGAGGTGCAGCCGTTTGGTGGCGCGAGGAGACCTGCGCGGAGGAAGTGGAGGAGGAGGAGGGAGGGGCGAGGCGGTGGGAGGAGGGGGGGGGGGGGAGCGCCGCGGAGCATGTCGGGGCGAAATTCTCAGATAAATGCCCCGTTGGATATTAAAACACATTTGGGGGGACTTGATGACAGAAAGAGTTACTTTTATTCTAAAATACTGATGAATGAAAAAATTGGGCTCCAGCAAAAAGGGCACTTTTCTCATCCAGGGCAAAAGGGCTGGTGCTTGAGCACCACTAGGGCTCTATCTGTGCACGTGCCTGCATATATAGATACATACATATATATACACACAAGTAACCAATACAATCTCAATACAGTTGAGATAGCACAGGCAGTTATTAATAGATTGTTTTGTAAAATGTGTTTGTCAATAAAATTGAATAAACCTTACTTCTAAAAATACTGTTTATACCCTAATTAGTCTGCTCAAAACTCTTTCCAAAACACTAATAAATCCCATCAGCAATATCATCAACCTCTCAATCTCTCAAAACATGTTTCCCAGTGTTTGGAAATCGGCTGCTGTTATTCCAGTATTCAAAGAAGGAGATCGCCTTTCTACCTCTAATTACAGACCAATCAGTATCCTGCCGACAATATCAAAGGTTGCAGAAAAGTTGGTAGCTGAGCAAATGATCTGCCATTTGATAAACAGTCCCTTTGCCCTTCATCCAATGCAATTCGGCTTTAGAGCCAATTATTCCACTGAGACGGCCACCTGTTTCTTCACTGAAAAAAATCAAAATTCTACTGGACAAAGGGGGTGTTGTTGGAGTTGTGTATCTTGATCTCAAGAAGGCATTTGACACTGTAAATCATAGTATTCTTTTGTCTAAATTGCACAGTTACAACTTCTCCTCAGGTACACTTAAATGGATGGAATCATATTTGCTAAATAGGTCACAGTCTGTCCAAATTCAAAAACATCAATCCGCTGCCCTCCGCTTGTCCACAGGTGTCCCACAAGGATCTGTCCTGGGCCCATTATTATTTTCCTTATATATTAATGATCTGCCATCAGTTTGTCCTCATTCCAACATTCAAATGTATGCTGATGACACTGTCATTTATTTGCATGGCAGCAATTTGGGAGATGTAGCAAAAGAACTCACTACATCCATGGCTAATGTGACTACTTGGTTAACGCAATGTTGTTTACAACTCAATATATCCAAAACTGTGTGTATGTTTTTTACCAAAAGAAACTCTGATAGTGTAGAACCGGATGTTTTTGTATCTGGGGAGAGGCTAAAAGTTGTATCTGAATACAAGTACCTGGGAGTACTTTTTGATTCTAATTTGTCTTTCAAATCACAGGTGAAAAAAGTTTGTAATCGGGTAAAATACAATCTATCCAATTTCCGATTCTCGCGCAACTACATGTCAACAGAGGCAGCTAAAACATTCATGCATTCAATGGTTATTTCCCACATGACCTACTGTTTAACAACCTGGTCACATGCTAGTGCCTCGACTCTCAAACCATTACAGTCATTATACAAGCGGACGCTCAAAACTCTTGATAAAAAAAAAGTTCTGTCACATCATTGTCCTATACTAAAAAAATACAACTTGCTTAGCTGGGATAACTTGATTAAATATGTGCACATCTGTCTGATGTACAAAATCATACATGGATTGACCTCTCCTCCTCTCAAACAATTTGTCACCACACGAACTGGATATCGGCTCACAAGAGGAGCAGCGAGAGGGGATTGTATCGTCCCTCTCAGGAAAAGTGCTTTCAGTCACGCTGCTTTCTCAGTACAAGCAGCAGTTGACTGGAACTACATTCCAGTATATATTAGAGAGCTACAATCATTCAACTCTTTTAAAGCGGAAACAAAGAAATGGTACATTACTACCCAGCTCTGTCAGCACTAGACTGTAACTACCTCCTCCATCTGCCCAGGTTGGACTTTCATTCTTTCTGTCTGTCAGTTGTTGTCTGTCTGTTGTCCGGTCTCTGTATGTCTTGACTTGCTGGTCGGCCGTTTTACTCCACCTGCGTGTCTTCTCTTGTCGTTCACCTGTTTGCAGTTATATGTCACATTTAGTCTGTAAGCTTTTACGTTGTATCTCTGACATTATGTTTTTATTCTGTCCATTTTTACATTGTTCTCCCTTATTTTATTTGCTTTATTTGTAGATTGTATTTGTAATCTTATGTTTTTAGGTTTGTTCTTAACATCAGCAACATTGGGACTACAGATGAAAAATAGCCTCTTGGCTAACTCTGGCACATTTACTGCAAAGTTTTTATCAATGTGCACTGTCCCTTATTAAATAAACCATTATATAGAATGTTTTTATTTTAAATATGACTAGTTTATTGCTCTGGATCTGGCATATTAAACCACCTCATATGTTCTTAATGATGCTTTTGTTTGCCTATAAGACTAACACTATGAACAAACTGACTTATTATCTTTTGAAATGTATCACAATTAACATGCGTGTCTCATTGGTCACTGTTCATCCTTGCTTGGGCTCGCGATATCATCCGTTTCCTTGTGTGTGTGTGTGCGTGTGTGTGTACCTGAAAATCTGTATCAGCTGTAAACATTCAGATTAAAAGCATCCTAAATGCTGTGAAATGCTTGAGCTGCACTGCCCTTTAACATGCAGCTCGCCTTCAGAAATACTTTGACCACATAAAAAAAACATAAACCTCCATGCAAAGAGAGAAGGACACCGTCTTTGTTTAATGGGAACACATTCATGTTTTTATTGAGAAAAAGACTGAAGACAGCTGGTGTTACGGTTTCTCCCTGTATGCACATCCAAAACAGTGCCGCAGATCTTTTTCAATGCGCCTTCATGCTCCAGGCCGTCTCTATAGCAACCCCGCTTAGTCACGCAGTCTCCTCTGCTCACCTGTGAGATGCCCGGCTGCACCTTAATCAACCACTCGGATAGGATAGGGCACATTAATTCATCAGCAGTTAAGCCATCTGGTGTCAACAAAATTACTAGAATACTGTCTGGAACAGATACATTACTAAGATTCATTTAGTATTGGGACAACATGTTTGCACATGTTTATTCTGCAATAAATACGGAGTATATATAAGTATATTTTATAGAACACAATGTGAAGTGTACAGGGATATAATTAAAGTGTGAAAACAACAGTGTGCACATACTGTATCTGGAGTATGAAAGAGTAAATATTGTAGAAGTAGAGTGCAGCGCGTGGTTGTGTGTCTGCGTAAGTGAGCGCGAAGCGGCTGAACTTAACCCTTGTGTTGCCTTAGGGTCAATTTGACCCGAATCAATATTACACCCTCGTGTCGCCTTAGGATTCATTTGACCCCATTCAATGTTTAATGTCGGTGTTCTTTCGGTAGTCAACAAACAAACATAAAGTGCCTCACACTTAAACTTGGAAAACAATATTAATTCTAATAATTTTCTGGAGGTTTTAATTGCTGGCGTCAAATTGAACCCAAAGGGTAAAATATGTTAGTAAATATAAAGGTAACAGGAGGGTGAAACATTGAATCGGGTCAAAATGACCCTAAGGCGACAGGAGGGTGTAATATTGATTCGGGTCAAAATGACCCTAAGGCGACAGGAGGGTTAAAGGGGTCGTGCGTGAATTACATATCATGTGTTCTTCTTCTTCACGTCTCTTCTCATATACAAACCATACACCAGAGAATATTGACAGCCTCCTTGTCCTGCACGTCTGTATCCAGGAGTTTAAAGCTTCCAGTATCAAAACACATCATATGTTGTATGTCTTATTTCAATATATAATATATCGTATAATATTCAGCTTGTATATCTTTTTTCTTCTTTTCAAGAGTATAAAACACAGCTGAAGATGGCGATAGAGAGGAAAGGTAGCGTTTATGACGTCGGGATCTCGAGGGGATCTCATGGCGGTGGTTACATGGAGTCAAAGTCATGGTCGTTGGGCTCGATGACCTCAGGGGTCATGACCCTGCCCATGAAGAGGATTGACCCTGAGGAAGAGGAGGGAGCGGATAGAAAGTCAGGCCAAGGCACACACACACACACACACACACACACACACACACAGTGTATCGGAGGCACATTTACATGCACGGAGACATACCTGTCCTCCGGTTTCTGATGACAAAGAAGAATGGGTGATCAGCCATGACCTGAGGATACAGCACCAGAGTCCTGGTCAGAGCGATCATACCTGAGAGAGAGAGAGAGAGAGAGAGAGAGAGAGAGAGAGAAACAACACAGTTATTTTCTGACAGATGGGGGCAGTGTTTAGTGATCCTGAAGTTAGATATATAGATATAGATAGATAGATAGATATATACTTTATTAATCCCCAAGGGGAAATTTGTCGAGCCAGTAGCAGCAACACACAAGAATAAAAATAAAAATAAAAAAACACAAATATAAGATAGCGAGATACTTTATTCATCCCCATGGTTACAATATATGATGAAGGATCATGATGAAGAATAAGAAGATAGAAGATGAAATCTACCTGACCCGACGGATCCTTCTGCCCCCTCCTCTGTCACATCCAGGTAAGCCTTCTGCAAAGCCTTCCCAATGTACATGTCTTTACCATCTGTTACATACACACAAAGCATCACTTTAGATTAAGACCAGTCAGTGTGAGATGCTATAATGGTGTAATGATGATTCAAATTTGGGAATTACACTCTCTTAGTATTACACCTTTAAAGCTCAGGGTGCAGAATAGCACACACCCACATATTAGTAAACACAACAATATATATATTTTTATATATATATATGTTCGCTCGAACAGAAAATCCTTCCGAGTTGGTAAAGAACATTTTAAAATATGCTCTCTTATCTATGGAGGACTCAAAATGACTTAAGTATAAATAAATAAATGATTGAATAAATACAAGAATAAATATATAAATGCTTAAATAAATGTATAAATATTATCTACCGACCTTCCAGATATATAAACCATGTCCTCTGGGTACATGTTGAACTTGTACAAGATGTTCTGGAGTCCAGGATAGCTTGGAGATTGTGTTTCACAATATAATTATACCTCCACCTGACCCGTTTGCTTATGAAGAGGTATATTGCTTTCGTCCAGTTGTTTTCTAGACGGCTAGAGTTGAAGCTACTCACATCCTCCTCACTGACCTTCATCATTACTTTAGTTAATGTTTTAACTCCAGATAATAGATGTATGTCTCTCTGCCTCTACCGCATGTATTCGTCTGTTTCTCTCTTTTGATCTATTTTTAACAGGATGATGTGACAGCTCTGACCTGCCCACTCGGTGCCAGTTACCTTGGTTACCTGAGAAAGCACCTGAGGCAACTTCACTGCAGCCGAGAAGCAGAAATTGAATCAACTTCTCATGCTCAACCCTTCGAGGAGTTTATTTCTCCTTCTATTTGTATCTCTATGTGTTTTATATAATAATCTATGGGTATGTGTCACATATTTCGTTGCGGTGGTACTGATTCTCCAGATTTAGCCTGAGAACCAGTTCCCAACCATATAATACAGAAATAATTACTGGGAGAAGGAAATCTCTTGTGTTTTCAAATAAATGCCTCATCTAAAAGAAGGAACTGTGTAAAAAGGTTTAAATGTAACTAAACAAAAAAAAAATCCTGGAGGCATTATCGTTGCACAAACTCTAGCGACGATCCGTCCTGATGAGAGTAACCCAGAGGGAATGTGTTTTTAAAATGCTCAAAATCACCCTAAATCTGAAAATTTTAAAGGTCAGAATGCGTCGAGAATATAGGGAAATAACAAGTACAAGTAGCAAAGAAAGAAGGACTGCAGTGTGGTTTTCCACACAGGAGCGTTACCTGTCATGGCCGAGAGATCAGCATCACTGGTGAAGATGTTCTTTATTCCTAGCTCCTGCAGAGTGCTCCTCAGGTCGATCTTCTGCTCCACTTTGAACCTGAACACAGGTTTAAAGAATCAGAATCGGATTATTTTAAGAGTCAGGTATAGATTAATAAGTAGGCAGACAACAAGCCATATTGTGCATTTTCTTATATATTGCCACGGTGGCATTAGCAAGTTGTCATCACATTGCATGCATGAATACAGTGTGTCACTGCTTTTTAAAAAGGAAAAAGTGGTTGTGGAAGATTTCAGGGTCCATAAATGTGTGTTGGTTATTAAATATAATTTCTACATGCATACTGGAACTAGCCAAATTTTAAATACATGATGTCTTCCTCACATATTTGCAGTGCAGGTGCATGTGAGTTTAATAGCCTGAAACAGTAACTTCATTTTAAATGTTTGTAGCATAATCTTGGACAAAAAAAATCTTTTTTAAAAACTGCCATTTTACATCAACATCAATAAAGCAATCTTAGAGTCCAGATGATGGAGGATGCAATATAATAGGAAAAGATAATATTGCGAGTGTTATTGTGGCTCCTTCCTTTGACAAAATTGAAAACAGCAATTACATTCTTTAGGAGCTGTGTATTCTGGGAAATGTAATACATCAACAACAAGATGTTGTCGGTAATTGATGCAAACGTAAACAAGGCATGCTGAGGGAAATTGAGTTTTAAAAAACAACGACACACGTATCGAGCCCAGTGTTTTCACAAACAGCAGATACCAACTACGCCACTGCCCTGTTGAGACTCCGCCCACTCCTCCTCTCTACCTCCATCTGCCTGATGGATCGTGGAGGTCTCCATCGTGGAATATGCCGACTACCAACTATTCATACACTGTCATATTCATTGAATGTATTTTAACACTAAATCTGTCCTTCTGTACACATGACATCTATTGCATCTGTCCATCCTGGAGAGGGATCCTCCTCTGTTGCTCTCCTGCAGGTTTCTTCCCTTTTTTCCCCCTGAAGGGTTATTTGAGAGTTTTTCCTGATCCGATGTGAGGTTTTGGGGCAGGGATGTCTATGTGTACAGATTGTAAAGCACTCCGAGACAAATTTGTAATTTGTGAAATTGGGCTATACAAATAAACTGAATTGAATTGAATATTGCACAGCGGCGAGTGAGTGTTTGAATGCGTCATCTCACACCTGGGGAGGTAGACTTCCACCTTCTGCCGTTTGACATTGTTCGCCCACTCCTCCAGCAGCGGTGCTTTGATGATGAGCTCCAGGGAAGCCAGTGGCACCTCCTGCCGAGGCAGAACGATCATCATGGACATGTCCTCGCCCTCATAGGGCATCTCCAACACCTGGTACACGCCGCCGGCTTCCTGTGTGCCGTCGCTGAACTCGCCTGGTGAGGAGGAAACATGAGCAAATGCAAGCGTTTGAAAGACACCACGGACCCATGTGATGGTGCCTGGTGCACTGGGTTTGTGACGCTTGATGAAGAGGAGCATGGAGCACATCGATCCACTGTATTGATCACATCTCTTGTGGTCATTTTCCCTGATGCACTAATTAAAAACCACTGATGCTTAAATTAAAAGGCTTTACTTACACTTGGAGTGAAAATGTATTATCCGCTTACGCTGTGTAGAACGCATGCAGGAAGAGGATCTTGCAGTTTTTTTGTGTGCAATGCCCTTTTTACACAAGAATGCACATAACCGTCTTCAGGCAGGAAATAAAAACCTGGTAAACCAATCTGGGATCTCTGGGGGGACGCATCCTTGCATATGCTGGATATACACACATACAAATACACGTTTACACACAAGAAACAAGTGTGATTATGCACATGAACATCTGTAAGTGCTGATATCGTCATACAGATATGCTACAGAGGCTGAGAAAGTGATATCTTTAGTCTTGAGGCGGATTATTAGGAGACATGTCCCTTGTATCTAATCAAACAAATCATCAAAAAAAGAAATCTCATCAAGATAAACTCATAAACATTTACTTTAATTAAGCGAGCCTAGTCAAGTTGAGATAATCCTTTAACACAAATTCCAAATAGATCTTAACTCTAAATATGAGATTATCTCACTAATTTAGATATTTACAGTGCAAGATGGAGATTATAGAGCAATTAAAACTGCCAGGTTTTATGATCACTTTTGGCACATTATTTCTCCTTTGGTAGTGCTTTAAAAAAGGGGAAATTACAACAAAAAGAATTGTCATCTTTCATCATCCATGTGAAGCGGCTGCTGATGCAGAGCGAGGCATTGTTGCAGCAGAGAGCAGGGTGTGGCTGCCCAAAACATTTGACTTCACCAACGTGATTGTGCTTCAAAAGGAGAATGCAAAATCAGACTTCTCCCCGAGGACCTGTCTTTGTTCTGCAGCGCACACACACGCACACACACACACACGCACACACACGCAGATGTATGCAATCTCACTACACACATACAGACTGCACCAACTTAACTCAAATACACCAACTTCAGTAGCAGTGCAGTAAAAAGCTGATGTAATCATCTTTGGCAGCACGTCAAACAAACAAATTGACTCGATGCAGAAAAGACGGACTGGAATCGTTCAGATGTAACAGCATTATTTATAGCCAACCTGCAGGACTCCAGTACGAACAGTCTTACACCTCACAGCAAATACACCGACGTCTGCCAAGTACAAAAGTGCATGCTCCCAACTCAAAGCAGCTAGATTAGAACTTTTTTTCAGAAAGATTTGGAAATTTACAGTCTAAATTACTCCAAACGATTAAAAATCAGCACAACGTCGGTCAAAAAAGATGTCCTGTAATTGGAAGCAGATATCACGAAACATAACACAGGTGTGTGTGAAGGGGCAGCGAAACAAAATGAAACAGCGTGGTTTGTTCTACAGATTTAGCAAATGATGAGGCCACAGACTGTCAAATAGCTTTACAAATGTTGGACTAAATCAAACAGATGTACCAGGGGGAGTTTGCGCCAGTGAAGATTTTAGCAGCAGAGCTCACGGAGCAGAAAAGAGGAGTCTTTCCCAGGAATAATGCTCGAAATATGAATATTTCAGATCCAAGATGAATATTTGAAATAACCTCAGGGCATCTGAGCTGAAATTCAAAGGGCTTCAGAAAAAGAGCCCCAAGTGAAGTCCTAAAGACGGACACGCAGAGAAACACCCGGCTCCCCCCTACCGTAGTAGAAGTCTCCCTGTTGGTACATCATGAGCGTCTGGACCTCAGAGCCATCGTCTCTGCTGAAGGAGAAGGTTCTGGTGTTCTCGGGCCTGAACTGGCTCTTCCAGGAGCCTCGGAAGTAGACGGCGTTCACCAGGGCCAGGCGGGTCACGCTGCTGAAGTCCTCGGCTGATAGCAGCTCGCGGATCTTACCTGGGAGGAGGGATGATTTGCACAGATTTGTACATTTGTTCAGGGTCTATATTAGTGATTATTTGCCTAAAAACAGGGCCCTGCTGGGATGCAGCTCATGAAGCCACACACCAGGGTCCAACCAGAGATCTGTGCAACTGACGATTGGAAATGTATTCACTTCGTTTGTATTTTGTATTCAATGATGTGATCAAACAGGCAATGGTGTAACTCCATGTCACTTAATAGTAATGCAGGGCTTATAGGTGTTACTACATATCCACATTATCGCCTCCTTTCCTTCTCTCCTTTCATCTGCCTCCCTCCCTTTTCTTCCTCCCTCCCTCCCTCCGCCTCCAACTCACTCTCAGTATGATTTTCCACCCAGTTGTTGATCTGCTCGGCCACGGCTGCCGACTCGCTGAAGTCTACCGTTTCCACATCGGCCCGGAAGTATTTCCGCATCAGATGCATAAACTCGGGGTTAAAGGTGATGCCTTCCTGCCGGTAAAGGCTGTTGGCAAATCGGATGACGTAGTGGGTGTCGTCCTCCGACAGCGCCGCTGTCAGGTTCTGAAGCAAAGGGAACTCCCCGCCTGCAGAACAAAGTGAGGCACACATTCATGATGTAGCTGTGGGAAAGAGCCGGGCAGTATTTGTGTTAACCCCCTAACCATGCCTAAACCCTAACCCTAACCTCTAACCACCCCTAACCAGTCGCTAACTACTCCTAACCCGAATCAATAGAAACAAAAATCTTATCTCATGAATTGGAAACACAAATAAATGAGAACTGAGGCACAGGCTCCATTTTATATCAGAGTGTAATATTGTTCACAATTATTTGATGCACATATCTTGCTACTAAGATCTCAAGAGAATTCATTCGTAGTGGAATCAATTCATAATTTTATTCAGGTTTTGTCTTACTATTTATTCCCAGAGCACCTCTTTCGTGGCATTCACCTCTCTGTTTCTATTTTTAAGGGGGAAGGGAACTCAATCATTAAAAACAACATATACATTTTTTCAATGTTTAAGAAACTTTAGAAAATAGTAATAGAATAGACATAACAACAACAAAAATCCCTAAAGATGGAAATGAGAACTGGCTGTTGACTGACCACTTACATTACTGAGTGCTATTATATCTGCCGCTGGTTTTGTTTTCTTCTAAAAATGAAACTTGCCTGGCATACAACAGTGTCTCTTAATGTAAGTGTGGAGGCATGCACATGTTGAGATATATATATATAATGTTATATAATAATATTATATTGACGGGATACGCTAGTTATTTAGTATTGTACTTCTTAAGAGTGGGTGGGAGATATTATCTTTAGGATGGGTCAAGCCCCAAAAAAACTGGATCCTTCATTTACCATAAAGCAACTAATAGCATCTTTTATTGATGAGACCCCCCCCCCTCCCCAACCCGAGTAACACAAGTGAGTAAACTGAACTCATGTGACTTTAATCAAATATGCAACATCATATATGATTGAGTAAAAAGGCACTTGTATCCAAATTAAGTGAAAAGTCTTTGATGCAAGTTCCTTCACCCACCACATATCCTGATTCTGTTGGACCTAACCCGAACAGAACCCGACCCCTAACCCTATGCATGAGTGGTCTCACCTGGCTGCAGGTGGCTGAATCCTACAGCCTGCCGTATCTCCTCCAGTGAAGCCCCCCTGGCCCCCAGCTCCACCATCCCCAGGGCCACAGCCACGCTCAGCGGGGAGAAAATGATGTTATCCTGATTCCCCGCCGCCTGCAGCCGGTGGTACAGTCTGACCGCGAACTCTGATGTTGTGTCCTCCGGAATGTCCGCCGCCCGGCAACCGCAGCGCGGCAACAGGATGGAGAGGAGGAGGAGCGGCGAGAAAACTTCCAGTGTCAACATCGCAGCGCAGACCTCAGATCGCTGAGTCAGGAGGGATGAATGGAGCAGAAGGAGTTGGAAGGAAAGAAACCGGTGATGAATTGAATGTGACGATGGAGAGAGGGAGCGATAGACACGGGAGAAAAAAAATTAATCTAAATGAGTAATTCGGGAGATGGATGGGCAGCCCAAGAGGTGATAGAAGGATGGGAAACAGATGGAAGACAAGATGAAAGAGAGAAAATGATTTGGGCAGGGACAGAGACAAATGTGGGGAGAGGAGGAGCGTAGAGAGGAGAGAGAGGGGAAGGAGGAAAAAGAGGATTTCAGAAAGGAGGCAGGGGGGGTGGAAGGGGTGTGGGTAGAGCGAGAAAGAGAGACAGGGAGAGAGAGAGAGAGATACACGTAGAGAAGATTATTGTGTGAGGGAGAACAGGAGATGAAGGGCAAGAGGATTTTAGAAGGGAGGGACAGAGATGAAAGTAGAGAGAGCAGGGATGTGGTGGGGACAAAATGAGAGTGAGAGAGAGAGAGAGAACATCTGTCAGTCAAACATTCTGCCAATTTAAATAGGGAGCTCCACAGAGGAAAGCATTCATGAAAACAGGCCTGGAACAGTTTCTACTTGTTGGCACAGGTGTACTCACAAGTACAGAGAGGACTCTATTTGTCATAAAGGCCGTGTCAAATACTGGGACACTGCTATGACAGTGCTAAAGAAATTAAAGAGTGGAGTAAAACGGGAGAGATTAGATAGAAAAAGAAAAACCGTTATGGATTAAAAATGTATTCTAGATGAAAGGGCATTGGGTCAAAGGAAGAGATGGAGAGAAGGACGAAGGAAAGGACAGAGGGGGGCGGGGAGGGGAAAATCAGAAGCAGTTGTGCACAGAAATAACAGAGAGAGAGAGAGAGAGTTTATTAACAACACAAATGAGCGGTAACTACAAGTGTGTCAGCATCGCTGCTCGGACTACATCTGCTAAATGAGGTCATATATATTTTATGGCCATTCTAATCTTCAGGAGTTAAATAAGCTTCTTCCCTTCAAAATCTGCTCTCGCTCTTTGTGTGCGTTTGAGCCTCTGAATGTGAATGGATGAGTTTCCGTCTGCACAGAATGACTGATGAGGCCTTTACCTCCCTCCTTTCCTCCTTCCATTAATTCCTCTCCTCTTTCCATGCCGTCGCACCCCTCGCCTTCTACTTCCCGTCCCTTTCATAACGCATGTTATCTACCATCAGCAACTTCCTCCCACCTCTTGTTGCTCTACTTTCTTACCACACACACACACACATACACACACACGATCGATATACACTTTTGAAATTAGTCTCCAACAAATCCACTATTTAAGCTTGTTTAGTAACGTTTGCTGAAAAACAGCAGCAATTGGTTTGTGAGCCGTTACAATATTACAGCTCCAGTCGGCTGAAATGGGCTCGGCCCTGAGAGCTAGAGACCGAGTCAAAAAGTGCTGAGAGATGGACTGATGCTTTATAGATTAAAGTTCCTTTCATGGGATGTGTTGACAGAAACAAAAACATATAGATTAGCACCTGCCTAATTGTCCAATGTGTCCCTTTATTGTGCAAAAAAAGAGAATTAGAGTCGGTCAACTTGGATGAAGACCGTTGATAGAAACACTGCATGACATTTAATTTGATCGTACAGTGGGTCCGGAAAGTATTCAGACCGCTTTAAATGTTTCACTCTTTGTTTTAATTGCAGCCATTTGCTAAAATCAATACGTATGACCATGTGACATTTCAGTTTTTCCTTTTTAATAAATTTGCAAAAAATTCGACAATTCAGTTTTTTTCTGTCAAGATGGGGTGCCGAGTGAACACTAATAAGAAATAAAATGAACTTTTTTAGATTTTAGCAAATGGCTGCAATGAAACAAAGAGTAAACATTTTAAAGGGGTCTGAGTACTTTCCGTACCCACTGTATATCAAGATATATATATATATAGAGAGAGAGAGAGAGAGCGAGAGAGAGAGAGAGAAGGGGGAGGCTGGCACAGATGTAAATGGAGGTAATGTTCCTGACCTTCCGAGCTGTGGGAGCTGAACTTCTCTGAGACAGACAGCCTGTAAGGAAAGACCCAGCCATGAAGGTAAGCCAGGAAAAGTAGTGTGGAGCGTCATTGTGTGTGCAACTGTGTGTGTGTGTGTGTGCATAATAACTATTACTTGTAACGGTGACACCGTTCTGACCTTCTGAGTTGTGGCACGTCGTCTGCAAGAGGAGCCCACACTGTCAGTTTGGCTATTGATGACTAAGAGTCCTACTTAGGAGTCTGCTCAGGTGGGGTTCCCAGCAGGCCTCCCAGGTAAGCGGGGAAACCCAACGCTCCGTCCTGACTGAAAGAACCGAATATGTCGGAAAATCTTTCATGGTTTTAAATTGCAAGAGATTAATCCGGGACAATTTGATTAATTCCGTGCAATTAAACTCGCTGGCCTTTGAAAAACAGCCTCTAATCTCTCCGTGTAATCCTAATTCTCGGACAGAATAGATCGGCAGTTGACATTTGCACAATTAAAATGCGACGTCAGCCAAATCCACTACATGTATGTTGATCCTTACTGCCATTTAAACCCAACACCTTGAGACGGCGTGCTTCGGAGGCCAGGGGGATTTATTAAACACGGACATCCTCGTTCACGGTTCAAATCCACAGACACACACGCCCGAAGTACACATTTTCACACACACTTCCAAGCCAAGGTTACCAAAGCAACTGCAAGTGATGGACATTTTTTTCGTTTTGCCAAGCTGACAGAGAGAATGTCTACCCCTTAAAAGATATCTTCCTCCTTCCATATAGGCCGATACACTATCTTTCCCTTCTCACACACACTCAGCCATTCCTGTCTAACCCCTCTCTTTGCGAGAACTCTTCACTCCAGTTCTGTCACTCAGTTACACACACATACACAAAATTCTAGCATCCAATTTCATGAAGGCCAACAATCTGCAGAGAAAGACGTCGGTGATTTGTCGGAGGAAAATCCTAAATCATTGTTCTCTTATGTTATAATAGATTGTGCGACTCTTTAGACATACCACTTGTGTACATGTGGCGGAAGAACCGGGACAGGTTAAAAGTTGAGGTGACAAGACACCGATGATGACCAGACATATCCTTGGGTTATCTTTAAGGACTCAAGGTAAGCATAATCAATTCAAGACTGCCTTGTCCCATCACCGCGCTGTGCTTGAGCAGCTCAACCGAGTGGGTCGAACGCAGATATTCTACTTTATTATTATATTCTACTGGGCTCCTGTGAACGTATAAAAGACAGGAACGACAGCAGTAATTTCTGACATTCTTACTTGAAGGCTCGGAGATTCCCGTTCCATTGAGCTGGATGTTTCATGACTTGTTTGACTTTCGCGCACGGTTGATTACATGTGTAACAGTTTAGCTCCACGCCTTCCTTGTTGTGGTAGTTGTTTTGATCCTGTCACTAACTATCATGTCATTCCAGATCCTGCTTCCAATCTCGTCAATCCAACTCCCCTCACCTGCCTCTGATCACTCCCTCGTTAGTCCCTCATTCCCTTCACCTGGTCCTCACGCCCTTCTCACCTGCAGCCCATCCCCTCATTAGTCCCTCACTATTTAGCTCCCTCACTTCCACTTGTCCTCTGCCAGATTGTCTTGTGTTTTCGTGCCAAGTTCTCCAGTGTTATTAGAGTATATTTCTGACCCTGCCTGCCTGCCCTGACCTCTGATTCTCTGCCCTGCCACTTTTTGGACGTGTTTGCTTCTTCAACTGATCTCCCGGTTTTGACCCAGCCTGTTTTCAACCAAAGACAGTCATCTTTGTTACTCCTGTCTGAGTCGTGCTTTTGGGTCCACGCTAATAGCACCGTGACAACATGTGAACTTGTTACTATAATAATGCTTAAACTACTTTTAAGGTAAAGGAACACTAATTTCCACCACATGTTTATCTCTGTCCAGGAAGAAAAACTTGAATTCCTGCGAATGGAAGAATTGGCAAAGTAGTCTGGTACAACCTCACCGTGAAGATGTCTAACTTATAAAAGGGCTTTGTAGTTCGGAGAGAATGGAGTCTGATCATCGTTCACGAGTTTCGAGTTTCCCTTAGAGGCGCCGCAGCGGCCGTGTTCTGCGTATTATTCTGGTTTTTAACAGAGATGAGTGCCAGAAGACTTATGAACACTCGCACTGAAAAGGATTAAACCGACATCAGTAATCTCAGATCACACATGTCGCCAGATGTCTCACTCTTCCCCCAGTTGGATGAGACACCAGTCTCCCACTTATTTGCTCACCCGCTGACGTGAAGACTTCCAATAAGGCGGGGCACAAGATTTGCACAGCAAAGCTGAAATCAAACCCACGACGAGAATAGAAAATAGTGCAACAGTTTTGCTTGTAATAACCTTGTCATGTAGCGGTAATGGATGAGATTATCTATTACAGTACACATGCCCACACTGGTAGAACCTCAAAATCCTAAAGAGTGATCAGGATTTCAATTTCAATGTTCATCTATTTATATGCAAAGTGTCCTTATTAATGGTGTTGATCAAAACAAATGTAATCCACCACTGTGCCATTTTAAAAAGGTACGTTAACAACCACTTACACTGTGCATGTTCATCATCTAAAACAAACCCCTCTCAGGTTCAACTTCTTCAAAAGCAGTTTGCAGCCACTCACCCCAAAACAACAACTACGATCTGCACACTCAGTTTCATGTTTTTGATATACACACCATTCAAATATAAAATGTAATGTGCCAGGGGTATACACTTCATTGAATTTATTTTTTATGAAACCATACATCTTAAAATAAAATGCAACAGCAGTTTAATGACCAAAGAAGCCTAAAGAGCAAAACAACATTAAACGAGAACGGGCACTCGGTAGAGCGCATACCTTCGCATATCACAAGATTGGGCATTGAATTATGAACATGTTGGCATTAGTTGCATGCCAATTGGATAGAAATTGACCGTGCTATGGTAAAAAGAAGATGTTGACCTTTTCATGACCTTGACCTTTGACCCGATCGATCCCAAAATCGAATCAAATGGTCCCCGGATAATAACCAGTCATCCCACCAAATTTCATGCGATTCGGATTAATACTTTTTGAGTTATGCGAGTAACACGCATACAAATAAATAAATAAATGAATACACGGCGATCAAAACATAACCTTCCGCATTTTCAATGCCAAGGTAACTAGACCATCTATGCGTGTGCAGACCCTCGGTGACTGTAATTTAAAAATTGCCGACTATAATCATTTTTTTCATACCGCGAAAGGTGAAGCATCATTTTGCCATGTTGCAATAATAAGGCTCTAATTTAACCAATGATTTGCTTTATTATTTGCACTCAGGCTTTTATTCTACTGTGACACTTCTGTGAAAAGGGACTGAGTCGGGACCAGTTGTCAACAGTGCAACTTTGACAATGGCGGAGGTGGCACATGAAGAACTAGAACGGGCACTCGGTAGAGTGCATACCTTCGCATATCACAAGATTGGGCATTGAATTATGAACATTTTGGCATTAGTTGCATGCCAATTGGATACAAATTGACCGTGCTATGGTAAAAAGAAGATTTTGACCTATCCATGACCTTGACCTTGACCTTGGACCCGATTGATCCCAAAATCTAATCAAATGGTCCCCGGATAATAACCAATCATCCCACCAAATTTCATGCGATTCGGTTTAAAACTTTTTGCTTATACAAATAAATAAATAAATAAATAAACTATAACAGGCACTCGGTAGAGCGCATACCTTCGCATATCACAAGATTGGGCATTGAATTATGAACATTTTGGCATTAGTTGCATGCCAATTGGATACAAATTATGGTAAAAATAAGATTTTGACCTTTCCATGACCTTGACCTTTGACCCGATCAATCCCAAAATCTAAGCCAATGGTCCCCGGATAATAACCAATCATCCCACCAAATTTCATGCGATTCGGTTTAATACTTTTTGACTTATGCGAATAACACGCATACAAATAAATACACGGCGATCAAAACATAACCTTCCGCATTTTCAATGCGAAGGTAATTAAAAGGTGAGGCTACATAAGATGACGGTAGTAATCCCGATACCAGCTACTGTAAATAATTCATATCACAGCTCAAATGAGTTCAGATTTGTTAAATTGTCGTTCCAATACCAGCCGGTTCCAGACAGATTGGAAGAGGGAACACTGCATCATCTTATCAAGTAGACATCGACAACAACTTCATTGACAGCGTTTCATTTGTTCAGATTCCAATTCAAGGATTTCAATTTCCTTATGCATTTAAAATTATTATCGAGTGACAAATGTGTTATAGATTACTATATATTCTGTAATTGAGAAGAAGGCAACAGGAGATGTCTGCCATAATATACAGGGCCAGTGGTGGAAACAGAAACGCTGATTGATTCAATAATTGAATAGCAAAGATTCTACAGTACCTCACACACAGACAGGACCTCACACCATTGACCATAACAATGGCCCAGCACATTGGGTTTCTGCTGCTTGCTCTGGGTGTAGCAATTGTTGTTTTTAGCACCTGTTAAACTTACAGAAACAGCCCATTAAACAAAGAAATGTGACCCTTGCAGCTTAGACCCATCTCAGTGGCAGAGCACATTACCTCGGGCCCCTCAGCTCGGTACCGCTGCTTAATAAGCCTCTCGTTAGAAAATGACATACCGTGCTATGGAACCAGCCCGAAGTCCCAGGATGCTCACTGTACACTCCACAGAGGGCACACAGAGGTTAACCACCCGTTATTAATCCCCGCTAACAAAGACACCCAAAGGGATGGCGAGACACACGGAGATAAAGAGGCATGAAGACAGTTAAATAGACTGAGCGAGAGAGAGAAGGAAAAAAGGACACGCAGAGATAGAAACCAACAAAAACTAGTTCGACATGTGTGGAGGACATTTGAAAAAAAGAGATGAAGACGCAAGAAAAAAGAAAAAGAGACAGATAGACACACACACACACACACACACACAGTGGGAGTGCTGTTAGGAGGTTTGAGCTGTAATTGGATCGGCCTCTATTTGAGGTCAATGGTAAAAGTGAAAAAACTGGACTTTTTCAACTGGACTAAAGACCAGAGAGACACAGGAGCACAGGAAGGTTACTAGTCCTATGGGGGAAATGTGTGTGTGTGTGTGTGTGTGTGTGTGTGTCTGTGTGCGTGTGTGTGTTTGTGGGGCTGACAGAAGTGGAGACAACAGCGATTGACGCTGAATAAGAAGTGCTAGCAGAAAGACGGCGGGGTGATGATGTGGGTGTTTGAGTCGCCCACAAACTGAACTGTGATCCTGTGCCTCACATCAGCAGGTGGAGGGTTTGGACATTGAGAAGAGATTGAGAGAGACAAGAGGGACAATTAGGAGAATAATTCAACGTGATGTGGTATTTGAGCCACAGAGTTTGAGCGAGGGCGATATATGGGTATTACGACATCACTTCAACAGTTTACATGCCCTCCTCGGAGAGATCTGTCTCTAGTCCGTCATCGTCCCTCTTCTACACTCAGCGCACTCCTCGGTGCACCAATCAATCGGCGGGATCGATCATTCCGGGTCCGTGTGTGAACCATGAGTTAATGTAAGCTGGGAACACTGGAAAAGGCTGAAAAGCCATAAAGATTTTCCTTAAATTAGTAATATTTGTAGAGAAATCAAATATCCACCATTTGAAGAAAAAAAGGCACATTCAAAATAAGTGTTTTGATTGTTAAAAAGGTAATATAGTACATTTTCTTTTTTTTAACATATTCTCTTCAAAATTCTAGAGGTCTCTTTTCTGATGATATGCATACGTCCAATCTGTGTTTTTTTAAATTTATGTTGCTCTATTTCAAGATATTAACCACTCGCAGTTTGTTGCATTCATTCAAATGAACGCATCATCCTTCTTTCGATGTCCTCTCTCCATAACTCCCTGATATAACTCCTGCCCTTGTTCTCACTGCTCACGTCCAAACTGGTATGAATGAACTGATCTGTGGGTCTTTGCTGCAGCAGAATGTTTGGGGCACAAACCGGCAGGTGGTGCGACTGTGTGTGTGTTTATTTACAAATGCTGATATATAGTTTACCCACCTTTATGTTTGTGTATCATATATATGGCAAATGTGATGTATATTAATTACATTATTGGATATAGCAGTTTCCATGATCATTGCCCACTTTTTGCTTTCCTGCATTTTCATTAAATATAAAATTCAGCTTGGCCATGAATGTATTTCAGGACAGAATGTATTTCTCACTTCATTTCCACCAGATCCTGATCTCTTCTCTTCAGGATCTGGGGATCTCAGGCACTGCACTCGCACTTTTCTCTTCCTACCTTAACGACCGCACTTACCGGGTAACGTGGAGAGGATCTGTGTCTGATCCTTGTCCTCTCACTACTGGGGTTCCTCAAGGCTCCGTCCTGGGTCCCCTGCTCTTCTCTCTGTACACAAACTCTCTCGGCTCTGTCATTCGTTCGCATGGCTTCTCCTACCATAGCTATGCTGACGACACCCAACTGATCTTCTCGTTTCCATCGTCCGAAACACGGGTGGCGGCACGAATCTCTGCCTGTCTGACCGACATCTCTCAGTGTATGGTGGATGTCTGCTCACCACCTGAAAATCAACCCTGACAAGACCCAGCTACTATTCCTTCCAGGGAAAGGCTCCCCCAGCCATGACCTGACTACCACCTTCAACAGCACTGTGTTGGCCCCTACCCTGACTGCCAGGAACCTCGGGGTAACACTAGACAGTCAACTCTCCCTGACAGCCAACATCGCTGCGACGACGCGTTCCTGTAGGTACATGCTGCACAACATCAGGAGAATACGGCCTCTTCTTACTCAGAAGGCGGCGCAGGTTCTGATCCAGGCTCTGGTCATCTCACGCCTTGACTACTGCAACTCCCTCCTGGCTGGTCTACCTGCTAAGGCCATCCGACCCCTGCAGCTCATCCAGAATGCAGCCGCTCGACTGGTCTTCAGCCTCCCGAAGTTCACCCACACCACTCCGCTCCTCCGCGCTCTCCACTGGTTACCGGTGGCTGCCCGCATCCGCTTCAAAACACTGGTTCTGGCGTACCGTGCTCTGAACGGATCGGGCCCCGTCTACATCCGGGATATGGTCACACCGTACACCCCGGCACGTTCGCTCCGCTCGGCAACAGCCAATCGACTTGTGACTCCTGCACCTCGAGCTAATCACTCTACATCCAGACTGTTTGCTGTCCTGGCTCCTGATTGGTGGAACGAGCTCCCCACTGACATCAGGACAGCAGAAAGTCTCTACATCTTCCGTCGGAGACTGAAAACACACCTTTCCCGACTATATCTGGAGTAAAACACAGATTTGCACTTCAGTGGCACTTAAATAGCTCTTACTTATGGTACTTTTGTAGTTCGACTATGTTGAGGAAATGTTACTTCCTGTATTCTTGTTGTTCTTAGTTTGTACTCTTGGTTGAAATGCACTTATTGTAAGTCGCTTTGGATAAAGGCGTCTGCTAAATGACATGTAATGTAATGTAATACTGCAGCAAATAGCAGGTTTAATTCTCGCCCAAAAGGATGCATCTTTTTGAAACCACAGTATTTATTACAAATTAACTATTATATTTACAGTAGAATATAACTGACAGAAAAACATCAACACTTCTGCGCGCACACAGACGCATAAACAAACACACACACTAAACAAGGTGCATGCTTGGAAGTGTTCAGACACAGCCAGTTGCTTCTCCCTTCCCTCATTTTGTTTCGCTTGGCTGATTTGAAAGACATTTAATTATTGAAATGCAATTAATGCAGCACTCGCTGGGAATAGCCAGGAAACACACACACACACACACACACACACACACACACACACATACACAAGCACTAACGCCATAGCAGGGCATTAGGAGGAAACAGCAGGCTTTATAACAGGCAGAGATTTAGTGATCCAGCTGCATATGGAATTAATACATTGAGAGTATGACTGAAAGGGATGCTGCTTTTCTGAATATGGAGCTGATGGAACGATGGGCCTAAATGAGGATTAAGAAGGTCATTATCTTCGTTGCAGAGATAAAGAGATCGTAGGTGGATTGAGAGAATGGGACACGAGAGGAAGCACCACTGAATTGATTCAGCTAGGATTGATGCCCACCCACCACATGGTATCCCTTTGAAATTAATATATGATTTAATCAGAAGGTGCAATAGCATCAAAATAAGATACATCATAATATTCTAGCTTGGAATTACAAAGGATGCATTTTGTTTATCAGAATACGTATTTTAACTAAAAAGCACGATGAACACAAACATACACAGACCTGTCTGCATGCAGGAATAACAAGTGGGGTGTGTGCGTGTGCGCGCGCCTGTGTGTGTGTGGGGGGGCGGGGCATAAAGGGTAGGACCACTAGGCTACTACAATCTGCCTCGTTAATTCACACACATTCACTCACTGCGCCTTTGTCTGTATTTCAATGACAAGAACAACACTGCAATGCCAGATCTTGTTTTCGGTGAGAAAAACAACAACAACTAAAACAAGCATTGCAATCCTAGACCACCGAGAGAAAATGAATAGCATTGGGTGGTGGACACACGGGCTTTAATCAATAGGCTTGAAGAAAAATGTTTGCCTCCAATGTGCGTTTCAACCCGCCCCCTGATTAAAAGCCTACACATGTTGATTATATCATCATAATCCCTTTATACCATAACAATCCTTATTACACAAACACATTCCAACAGCTTTAAAAATACAGCAACACACAATTAATTCAATGGACTAACTCCTAAATCTTTGTTTTATCTTACAGAAGCTGAGCAGGTATACGGTTTGTTGTCCTATAATATCATTCAGATAAATCAGTGCAGTTGTGGGACTGAACCAGTTGTAGGTTATTGCATAAAACGGCTCTTACCGATAAACGGTGTTAGGTATGATGGATGGATGGCTGTGTGCGGTCTCTCTCTGCTGCTCTCCTCCAGCGCCGCAGCTTGCTGCTTGTTCATTTGCCGCAGACTCCGCCCCCTCCACGCCGATTGGTCCAATAAACGTCGAACAAAGAGTATCGATTTGAAACGAAATGAGCAATTTTTCGGCTTCCGTCTTTGCTTGAGCGATCAGTACATATACTTGACCGTTATAGTATGTTTAAAAATGGTTTCAACCCTACTCACACGGCTTTGTGTTTGAAATATTATGCGTCACATATTCGTAATAATTGTATTTAACTGTGTGCTTGTTGTATTTCATCCGTTTCAATGTATATGCCCTCCAGTTCTTCATTAACACTGACACTGGCCGCATACGAACGCTCGTGCAATTATTGTTATGCACATTGTGCGTTATCGGCTAGTAACGCACATTTAACTCTAATGGCAATTTTAAAACCTTTGCAATTAAATTACATTTTCTTGTGACTGCCGAGTAATGTCATCGACAACAGTTGACATCGACAGATAACTATCTTGTCCTACGTTTCAAAAGTTAATTCCGTGCCGCGTTAACCTACATTATTTTGCTCTGAATCAACTTTAAATACGTTTTATATACACTTGTGTTTTCTATTTACGAATAAGCGCAAAAAAAATGCCCGTGCGTAGCTCTGTCAACGCAAGCGTCACAAAATACACCACCTGTCCTGTATCTCTTTGGGATTTGAAGTCTATTCCGGTGGCCACTGCAGTCGCGAAGCAGGAAGGAGACTTACCGAAAGAACTACAAGCAGCCTCTCCTGCGACACCGCCCACCCCGGCTCTCGTCTGCAGCTTTTGTCGGGCAGAAAACTTCCTGAATAAGACACCAACGCCACAACAAGAAGCGGCTGTAGTAGCAAACACCCGTAACGCCCGTCTGACGTTGTGTAACGATTCGCGGTTCCGCCGTTTAACCACCAGGCACCCGCGACGAGAGTTGATCACCTGCTCGAAACTGCTAACCTCGCGTTAGCGCTACACACTACCTGTGGGTATTGCTCCCTGTATCATAACATCAGCCACCCCCGGGCCATCTGCACGCCGCTCACCCCGCTCTTCATTGGGGAACAAGCTGCCCGCCGGTGAGTGAACCCTCTCCAGCACCCGGCGGTGTGTGTGCTTGTGTGTTTTTGTTCTTCTTTTTTCCAGTTGTGACAAACTTCTTGTGGTAATGTTGCAGTCGTTATGTCGCTGGATAGCATCAACTCCGTTGACTTCTGCCCACACACAGCTGGTGTCATTAACGAAGGTGTAGGGGCGGGGGTCTGTGTCAGTTGCAGCATGAAGAACTTACCCGCGTAGTGATTTACCGAAAACATTTGAGGAAGAATGAACGCTAGCTAGTTCGGTTCAAAACTACTAGCCCCAGTGAAAACGAAGATGGTGCTCCACCTGGAAACGTCACAATGGGTTGTAGATCCATGGTCACGTTGGAGAGCTCAGCCCTGGTGGCTTCAAACACAGGTAGCGATGCAACATTGTGGTTGTAAACTTTGTCTTCTGTGATTTTTACGTTTTTCTTCAATGTCTAATTGTAATGTTTTGCACAAATGACTCCTAAATGTGTCTAACAGACGTCTGTCCTGACTGGCATTCGGCTTGCCATGGCAGGTGAAGGGAAGCACAGGTCCAACTGATGACATTAATTCATATTTCTGTTTCACGAAGGTGAGCCAGAA
The DNA here is from genome assembly GCF_029220125.1 of Pseudoliparis swirei. NCBI lineage: Eukaryota > Metazoa > Chordata > Actinopteri > Perciformes > Liparidae > Pseudoliparis > Pseudoliparis swirei. Next base: position 8,118,423 of record NC_079407.1, read on the forward strand.
TACCAGAAGACTGTCGAAGGCACATCTAAATATAATATATGATCATTTGTTACACCTGTGGTTGATGAGTTGAAACGTCCCCCTGGGTAAAGTTGTATCAGATGCCTGTGGGCATGCATCTGATACAACTTTTATACAGAGTTGGAGTATGGTATACACTTTCATATAGAGATGCTACCGTTACCCCTCCTTTACAGGCCTCACAGTTTACTCCATCCACGGGAGAAATATTGGGCTAAGACGGACCGTTACACATTAATTTAGGATTCATTGTGTTTTGGGAGTTACCGAACAGTGCACTCATGTCCTTAACACACCCATAACCTGTCATACTTCATTTAACATCTGTCCAAGAAGGACAATGTAGTTTCCCTCTACAAAGGAAATACGCATGGCAAAGGTTATTCCTACTTTTTCCAGTTAACCCTCCTGTTACCTTCAAATGTAATAAACATCTTTTACCAGCAATTAAAACCTCCAGAAAATTATTAGAATTCATATTGTTTCCCAAGTTTAGGTGTTCGGTACTTTATGTTTGTTTGTTGACTGCCCATTAAATAAAAAGCCCCCCCTCCACCCGATACATCCAGAATACTTGTTCACGACTATGGAGAAATATGCAGATCACCATTAAAATCTCACTGATTGACCTCACATTATTATATTATATTACTTCTAAGTACATATTTCTTATATCAAATTGACCCCAAAGAACACCGATGCGTACAAGTTGTGTACAGGACGTTGAAAACATATCATGTGAATTTTATGTTTACCCAGTTGTCCCCAATAAATTAGGACAAGTCATGGAATGTGAAGCAAAAAAATCCTGATGTTAGTAATTTGTTTAGAGATGTTAAACACCCAATGGGGTCAAATTGACCCAAAAGGTCACAGGAGGGTTTAAAAAAATGTGTATTCATTTAGTTCATGTCAAAGTTACACATGTAGTTAGATGTAAACTCCCATTCGCAAGCGTTGTGGGTAGCGGTGCCAAGAGAACCATTCCATTCCTGGAGCCCCCTCAGTCAAGGTCCAAAGCGAGCTGAGCCGATACTAGAAGGGTTAACGCTGCAGACCACTGATTGGTCAGAGCCAACCATCACTAGCACAAAGCTGCTGTTTTTAAATAGCCCAAGCTACCATTATTAGCAACTGCAATTTCTAATAAACTCACTTGGTTAACTGCAATTTTTTTTTAAAAAGGAAAGAAAGTCAGCGTACAAATTACAATTCCATTTTTTGATGAGTGTGTCATAGTGCATAAAGCATCTAATAAACTTAAGAGCCGTCTTAGTTGCGGTGAGAAAGGACTACAAAGTCACCGTCAGCTTCTCACGTGGCGACGCACTGGATTCATGAAGACGAGGACAGACGCACATGAAGACGGAGTCCTGAAGTCAGTGTCCCTGCCCTGCGTGCCAAAAGGATGTCCTGTGAGAAATAGAATGAAGAATGGCGCCACGTTAGACAATGTACCAGTGTCTCGCAAGAAACGAAGGCGGACGCAACACGGGCCAATAACATGTCCCGCTTATTTTCACCGGCGCGGCGGAGCAAAAAAAAAAAAAATCCCTGAACATGTTTGCCAAGGTTCTATATTTATCACAGTGATATTTATATTGCAGCAATACTACTGGAGAGGGTGTTCCTTTTTGAGGGATGACTCATGGCAGGTTTATCACCAGTCAGGACAGTGAAGCGCACACACACCTCTCAGTCATGTGGCGATCACGTCTGTGACTGAAAGACTTTCTGGGAAGTGGCAGATGGCTTATATGGCATCGAATGGGGAAATAATAAAGCTGCTAAATTGCTGGAAATGTTGTAATGTGTTTTAATAGTTTTTTCCATCTTCCGACGAACCAAACTTTCTCTCTTTTCAATGCATTCACATTTAAACACACGTAGTTGAAGTGGTTAAATCGGTTAACATTTTTTTGGACGCCTTTCTTTTCATCCCTTACTCTCGTCCTTTCCATCCATCCATCACCGGCCGTCTCTTCGACTTCTCCAGGTCCGGGTCTGCTCCCATTCTGTCAGGCGCCCGCGAGTGATTGAATGAGTTGAAACTGGCAACGGGGGACAAGCGCGCAGACAAAGAGCCATCGATTGGTCAAGGATGACCATGGAGGACACGAAGAATGAAGCCGACGCTGCCGCAATCGTCTCCATGGCTCTCTACACCGTGATGTATCCCGTCTTCAACCAGGTGAGGAGTGCGGGCTGTCCGTTTACGTGACACGAAACAAAAGAAATGTGGATGTGTGTTAAATATTCAGGTGAAGTCGACGGGGTCTTAAAGTGTGTCTCGTGAAAAGCCTGGTGCACTTCGACTGTTTGATTTAGTTCTGTGTGAGGTTCAAATGTTCATGCTGTGGCCATTTTTTGGTTTTGATGAGTCGTAACAACTATTGGATGAATTGCTGTGAAATGTGGCGCAGGGACTCGTGTTCACCAAAGGATGGAAGGAACAAACGTTGCCCACCGGACTTTTCATCCGGCGCCATAACAAGGTCAAAATGTAGACAAACAAAGATGGTCCACATTCAACCTGCTCAACCTCAGCATCTCAGCGCTGTTAATTTGCATTTAGCTAAAAGGCCCCCCCCCCCTTGTGGGTCGACCCCCACAGAGCCGCCGAGCAAGCTTGTTTTCAATTCTCCGGCTGAGCATTCTGAAAGAGGAACAAATTAGGGCTGCAACAACGAATCGATAAAAATCGATTATTAAAATAGTTGGCAACGAATTTCATTATCGATTCGTTGTGTCGCGCGATTATTACGGTGCTCAATAAGTCACGGAGTATAAAAAAAGTTGAGTTGAGCGCAGAGCGGCGCAGGGGAAACAAGAGCGCAGCGGAGGGTGAGCAGAGAGCATAATGCTGCGTTGTTAGAGCCAATCAGCGCTGAGCTGCTCCTCTGTTGATGAATCTAATTGGCTGCTGCTGCTCACGTGGCGCTAGATGCGGAAGTCATTCACGCAGTCGGAGACATTCACGGAGCTGAGTGCGCCTCCGGGTGACGTCATGAACCCAGACACCAGGGCGCTACATGTCACGACGTGTGTGGCATTTCCACAAGAGTATAACGTAGAAAACATGGTTATTTATTCCGTGGTGGATAGCGGAAAATATTTTTCCATGGAGAAAGGCAACGGAGATAAGCCACGACTCGCTGTGAGCGCTGCGCTGCGCGTGCAGACAACATTTAACGGAGCGGAGCAGCGCGTGCGCTCTGATCGCTCTTTTAATGAAGTATCGAGACAAAAAATATGCTAAATCACATCGTTTTTAACGTACGGGTACTTTGTTAGTATCGCTGCACCGTGCAGCGTGACAGCAGCAGATGTAGCGGACTAACATTCAAGCTAACCTAACTTCCCAAACGCTGTGGACATCTGAACGCTGATTGGCCGAGACGCGACACGTCCATCAAAGATGTTTTATTGCGAAGAGCACCACTTCACATTTTTTCCGCGTCTCACTGAAATCCAGGTGAAAATATCCAGGTGAAAAAAATAATAAATCGGAACGCGTCTCTGATATTGTTCAGGGGGCGGGGCCACATGGGGACCACTGCTCAGGAGAGGAAAGCTGTCAGTCTGTTTGTGACGGTTCATCACCATGGTGACCAGTGAACAGGTTCATCACATGCTGACCAGTGGGTCTCCAGGACCTTTCCATGACTTTAAACCAAATTTCCATGATTAAACATTTTGTGAAAACTCTGTCTACGTGACAAAATGTAGTATTTAAACTAACAATGAGAGTATATATACCGTGTAAATTAAAATTGGAATAAAACACATTTGCATTACTTTTCCAAATATTTTGGGATTTTATTATTTTCAATTACTTTTCTAGGCCTGCTAATAGCCATTTAAAAATTCCATGACTTTTCCAGGTTTTCCATGACCGTACGGACCCTGTTTTGAATAAAGGGTTGAAAATTAAAGTTTTTTTGTTTTTTTATCCGATTAATCGATTAATCGATAGAATAATCAACCGATTAATCGATTATCAAAATAATCGTTAGTTGCAGCCCTAGAACAAATATTAACTATTCACGATACAAATCCAAAATTGAAATTCCATCAAATACCCAGGAGTGTAAAGAGGTGCGTGTGATGCATCAAAGGACGAAGAGAAACATCCGGCCTTCCTAAAAAAATGACTTCCCTGATTTGGCTGAAAACAAATGAAAACCTTCCTAATGTCAACGAACGGCACACATTGAGATGCATAGGGCGACGTCATACTGTACCACGGAGGATAAGAGTGCTGCGTTGGAAAGCTCGGTAATCAGTTCAACTTTTTATTCAAATTGGGAATAAATTGGGGGCATGCCCTCGTTCTCAGAGGGCTTGCGAGAACAATTAAAACTTAACAAATGAACACGAGTGAACGAGAAACAAACATCCAGACGACAATAGCACACGGTGGCCTTCGAGTGCGGAGTAATTTGTTTTTCGTGGTTTTTAATTGGCCTGTGTTTGTGCAATTGTGTTACATTTTTAAATTGTTCCATGTTTGTGCAGCACGACGCACGAAAAAAAACAAAAACTCTAACTTTAGCTTTGAAAAGTAGATTTCCGGGGCCCTGGTGGCCTCTGGGTTTGTGATGCTGACATGCAATCCTCGCACGACATGATTCCATGTTTTTGTTGTTGTTGAAGCTTGATTGAAAATGGATTGATTTTTATTTTAAATACATGCGAGCACGTGATGTGCGACCTGACAGACATGAATTACAGTCTGACGAAGTGAGAGATTCTGTAATACCAAAATATTGAGCTCAGAAGCAATGGAACAAACTTAATGTTTCGAGGGTGACAAACGTGTTTGTCAGTGTCTTTCGGCACACACACACACACACGCATTAGAGAATCGGTGATACCAGGCGTTGTAATTTATATGAAAGGCATTTCATTATAATTTGAATTAAAGACATTTCATTATTTTTGGGCTGTATAATTTCTAATTCTGTGGCTTTGAGGGAGAGCAGGTAGTTTGATGTTCAAAGCAAATCAGTTTGACGGTAACTTTTTTTTATTCGCGCTTTTATGTTGTTCTTTTATCACGTTCTCAAATCGATATTTCTTCGCTTCCTTCATATAACCCCCCCCCCCCCTCTCAGTTCAGCGCTGTGGCTCAAAAAAAGGTTTACGGAAAATGTAATTATTTCCCACGTCCTTAAAAGTTTGGCGATTTGCGCAAGTGCAACAAAGTAGTCCACAGTGTGCACATTGACAGACAGGAGTTATAGTTTGAAGTATTGACGGGCTCTGCGATAACAGAATGTCAGCTCAGAGGGATGGAATCGACAGATAGATGGACTGAGGCAGCTTTTCACAGGACAATAACATGGTGCCCTCCATGGAGACGGCAGGATTCACGGCTTCGATGTGCTTCCTGCAGAATCACATTTCAGGACAGAAGAGGCCATGATAAGAGGGAGTCTGTCTGTGTGTGTGTGTGTGTGTGTGTGTGTCTTTGTGCGCGCGCTGTGGCTTATGTTTGTGTATTTGTGCATTATGACTTGCAGTTGGAGAAAGTGAACTTATCGGCAGCACAGACCTTGAGAGCAGCCATTATAAAGGTAACACACTGAGTTTTATTCGATTTTGTTTTTGTTTTTGTGGATGAACTGCCATCTTTGTTGTAATACCTGGCCTCATAACTATCACAAATCACAGATATGGACTGACGATCTGTGGAGTTGATACATTCAACGCCACGGAGATGATGAGGGTTGACTGATGTGTGTGTGTGTGTGTGTGTTTCAAGGCAGAGAAGGAGAACCCCGGCCTGACCCAGGACATCGTTATGAAAATACTGGAGAAGAAGAACTTAAAAATCAACTACAACGAGTGTCTACTTCGCATGGCTGCAGACGATGTGAAAGGTGAGATGCTCTCTGAACGGCGCATGCAAGGAGGGGGAGGGGGGGGGGGGCATCAGCGTGTTCCACAGCAGGTCAATCATTATCAGGGCGTATTAAACTGGCCAACACTAACTTTCTGGCAGCACGACCAGCGACTTGGCTTCACTTTGGGTTTCTGTCGAGCTCCTGCTCGTCTTCCATTTGACCAGTCCGCCACCAGGGGGAGCTGTTTCTCCACAAATCAACCGCCCTGCCCGTTCTCCAGCGGTCCTTCGTTTCCATCTGTAATTGAATTCCTTGCGCGGTGTACAGTGATTGATGGTAGTAATGAATACACACACTTTAGATGAATTTTAAATGTACCTCCTGCATGGTACCGCGTTTTTTCCCTCAATCCTGCACACATTCACACTTGATCCCGTATTCATCGTATACATTTGCAGTGCAGACCGCCCTTATGAATTGCTTAATTTCGGCGTCCCCCGAAGCTGATTGCGTGTGTGTGTGTGTGTGTGTGTGTGTGTGTTAGTTTTGTGATGCGTACTTTTTCCCTTTCTTCCCGATGTTTTCAGAGTTCACGATTGACAGGCGAGAGCCCGAGTTCCAGGAGCTGAACGAGAGAGCCCGAGCTTTGAAACACATCCTCAGCACCATACCAGATGAGATCCATGACAGAGGAGGCTTCCTCCAGAGTATCAAGTAAGGCAGCTCTGTGCGTGTGAGCGTACACCAGTTTTAATAATGTATGAAAGTTTCACTTTGAACTCCCTTTGTTAATCCTAAACATTGCCAGGAAATGTCTCCAGAGGACATTTTTTTCCCCCCAAACATTCCAATGCGATTGAAATCTTTTTGCTTCATTGTTAATCGTTTGGTGCCAAGACCAAAGATGTGATGCATTGTGTGTGTGTGTGTGTGTGTGTGTGTGTGTCTTTGTGAGGAACTCCCTCATTGCATAAACACCCAAAGGCACATTTTAGACGAGGCACAACTGAATACAAAGTCAAAGAGAAGACACCAGTGGGTGCAAATAGATTCAAATTCACACTCTGCAGCTAAATGGGACGAAGGCGAGTTAAACATCTTTCCGGAGTTCCTTTGGGGAGTTTTGCGATCAGAGTCCACACAAACAAACGATTTCATGCACACTCCGCCCTCTTGGCGTCGGTGCATGCGCTGCATGCTGCGTACGCACATTTAGCCGTTGTTTTGGGGGCGAATAAAATACGCAATGACATCACATGTCCATTTGCGACCTTGGGAACAGCTGCCCTTCAAAATAATGTCAACTCAACGGTGTCATCCTGTGACCCAAATTGTAAAAAAAAAATCTATGAAATATATCTTAATATTCAACATTTCGTCGTATGTTATGGATTAGTGAAGACTAAGCCGTAAGGTCCCCGTATGCCATTTTATTTAGTGGTCCACCACACTATACACGCACACACACACACACACGCACACACACGCACACTGAAGAGGCACGGTGAAAGACTTTTCATTTTCCTGGCCCACTTTGTCATTATTTTCGATCGAATTCAATACTCTTAGCGAGTCACTGCTTAAGTTACTTACTCAGCCGAGGGCTTAGAAATGAAGTCGATTCCAAAGGAATGCTGAAGAATGAAAGTTATGAAACCGCGGATTTCGGGTGCATACCGGGAGAACAAGTTGAAGGTGAAAGCCTGCTCGTGAGAAAAGGAAGAAAGGGAGACACTGCAGGATCAAGGAGCTGTATCACTGCCTCACAACAACAGACAGATTTTGAGATTTTCATGCACTTGTGTGTGTGTGTGTGTGTGTGTGTGTCATCCTCAGAGACATTGCCAGTGCCATCAAGGAGCTGCTCGACACAGTTAATACGGTCTTTAGGAAGTACCAGCATCACAATAGACGGGTAAGTAGACGCATGAAGAAAATGAAATGCATTCCCACAAATGTAGTATCTGTGAAATAAGTGCTGAACGGCTGTCCGTTCCTATTGGCTAGGCGCTGGAACAGCAGAAAAAAGAGTTTGTGAAAAACTCCAAGAGCTTCAGTGTCACTCTCAAAACCTACTTCAGAGACGGAAAGTAAGACAATGTTTCTCGTTTTTTCTCATTCGCTCATTTTCTCTTTAACAGTAATGTGTGTGTATACATATTAAATATCTGTACACACACAAACACACCATATAAATGGTTGTCGTTTGATCACAGCTCCGCTTCTATCAAATCCGCCATTGCTGAATAATTCCCGTGACCCATTTCCTGTGGCTTCATGCTGGCTCGTATCCTCTGAAGCCTCACATTCTCCATTCCGGCCTGATGAAAGTGTTTCTCGGATCAATCCTAATGTTGTTGCCATGGTTTCTTTGCTGTATGATTGACTCGTGTGTCCTTGTGTCTCTGTCACACTCGTTTCCAGAGTGATGAACGTGTTTGTCAGCGCCAACCGCCTCACCCACCAGACCAACATGATACTGCAGGCCTTCAAGACTGTGGTGTAGCAGCCCACGAGGACACGCACACACACACACACGCACACGCACACGCACACACACACGCGCACAGACGTTTTTATTAGAGAGTAGGTGATATGAGGCTTTGTAATTTGTAAAGACATTTTATTATTTTGGGCTGTATAATTTATAATTGTGTGGCTTAGACGGGAGAGCAGGTGGTTTGATGTTCAAAGCAAATCAGTTTGACAGTCAATTGCCAGGGATTTTTTTATTCTCTCTTTTATGTTCTTTTATCAGATTCTAAAGTAGATATTTCTCGGTTCCGTTATAGATTTTCCCGATCAGTTCAGAGCTCTGTGGTTGTGAAAAAGTTCAGTAAAATGTGATTATTTCCCATGGTGATTGCACAAGTCTAAAAAAAGTGGGAAATAAGTGGTATTCAGTTTCCATACATTTTCCCACATGTTTGCACCTTTCCTCGTTTTATTGTCATTTCTCTCGGGGATAATCTTGATCTATACGGTGTGATGTAAATTGAAGTTATGCCCTGCCTCCATCGGCTTACTTCATGATCGAGTTCCATCTGTCGGGAGCACGACCTGGAGAAACTGTTCAATATCTTCTTTCTTCTTCCTGCACGGTTCTGGTGGGCGCTGCTTCGGCCCGGGCGTGATGGACACGGCCGCCCCGGGCGAGCAGCTGTGCTGTCAGAAACATCTGTCACATCTTCACATTTACTGTCCGCTTACAATTTATCGTCCACGATATAAAAGACCGATAGAGGTTGAAAAATGACCCGATCCAAAACTTAGTAGGAAGAACTATACGATGTGTTGGGGAAGTGTTGTACCCAGTCAGTTTTGTCAGCTGTTTCTAACTTTTTTTTTCTTGGGATCCCTTAAAAAAAAATAGTTTTTCTTGTGACACAAGGTGAGCACTTCAATCACATGCATTTTTTTCCCTTCTGTGTTTAATTTAAAGGATTTTGAAAGAACTGAAGTGGTTGATGGTATTTTTTACTCGGGGGAGATAAATAGCTTAATAAATTTTTTGTGGATTCCCTTTTTGTCCTGTATTTATCCAACAATAATAAACATCGACTTGAAACAATCCTAAATTGATGGTTAGGGATGTTTTTTTTAATTTGAAGAATTGAATCTTGACTTTGTTTAAACGCATGTAATCGACAATGAATGTATCATTTCTGTTTCCGTCTGTCTCTGACTCTTGCCACGGCTACGGCAAAAATAACTTGAACCAAATGTAAATAAAATTTCTCAAGAACTTCTAAACAAGTCATTTTTGCTTTTCTGTCATTTGAGGAAAAACTTTAGAAAGTGGGTCTCTCTTTAGATTTGCATTGTTGTGTGAAAGTGCTTCGTTCCCGCTCGGTTGCCCTTCGCTTGCACCCCTTTCCTCCCAATACTAAGAGCTGCACCAATTCTTTTTCTCCCATTCCGACAATTTCATTCTTCTCCCTGTATAATAGTGGATTTTCCACGGTGGATTTGTGGAGGGCTATTTTGGGGCTCTGTACTGGCTCTTACATGCACCACTGTAATCCAATTGTGATAGTGTTAATTTTTAAAGCTTTATTATTGAAATTGCTGAGACCTAATTTTCTCAGCCTGTCACCGTTGACGACCGCTGTAATCAGCTAATTCAAGTTATTCCAGGCCATTAAATCACTGGCGGGCCTTGGTCGTGGTCACTGGCGCGGCAGAGAGAGAGGGAAACGATCCTATCTGTGCTGGATGTGTGGCTTTCGTGTGCACTCATGCTTTCAGTGGCAATCCATTTGTCTAACTTTTAAAAGAATCTTTGGGAGACTTCTCCCCGACCCTCTTTTGGTGTTTGTGTGTGTATCTAGGTTGGAGGGTTGATTGTACTTCACAAAGAGTATCTTCTCTCCAGTGCCTAATCTGTGAATAGAAGCCACACACACACACACACACATGCTGGCGAGAGGGCCTGGACCTACAAATGCAGCTCTTTTTGACGACTTGGTTGCCAGGGAACTTAGTCCGAGTCTTTGAGAGTGAGGGATAATAAAAGAAAAGAATTGTGAGCGTGTGTGTGGCCTCTGCCTGGGCTACTGGACGGGGGGTGGGGGAAGTTGGTTAACTCTCCCTGGGTGTGTGTCTGCTGCAGCCAGGGCTGTTAGCACTGATTGCTTCTCAGCAGTCGCTGGCTGAGACGAACCTCTGGACACAAAGAATCTCCTGCAGACGAGACCCAGCCTAGATCCAGATGAAGCGACCAGAGGCTGAGGATTTGTTTGAAATGTCACAGATTTTGTAAAGACGATTCAGCACCGGTTTTTATGGACCCCCATTAGGATGAAATTAGGCGCCTTGGTAAGTTTGAAGTAGTTAGCTTGCCTATGAACTGAGAAACGGTGCGTTCGGGGCTACTATGTGGACTTCATGTACACACTGGAGAGGTAACGGCTAACTTTGAGAGTGATGTTGCCAGGCCAAGAGCCGGTTATTATGCAGTTATAGCCGGCTGTCGAGATCTTTCTTTGGACCGTTTGACTGCGGTGTGTGATGCTCTGTACAACTTTAATAAACCCAAGATAGTCATCCAGCAGGGACGGACTGTTTCCAAAGAGTTTAGTGTACCTGAAGGGGCCATTTACGAAGAAGAGAGGCCTCTGGTAAGTGGGTTTTGTTTGACAATAGACATGATGGCACAATACTATATATTTTTATTATTTCCCCTTTGAGTTACCTTGTGAAATTCACACAATTGAAAGCGCCTCCGTAAATGACAGCGGGCGGCATTTATATGTTGGATGTGATTTGTCCAGACAGCAGTAAGATGTGGGTTTCTGTTTAGTTCATTTTAGAGACGTGTGTAAGGCTGCTGCCAGCTGCTTGCCACATAACAAGTCTTTGCTTTTGTTACATCTGTTGCAGTCTGATACTTGTCAGTGTGAATAAAGAGGTGAATCAGCTCATCGTTATTTTAAGATGCATGCTCTAGTTATTAATCAGCACTATGTAAACAAAACAAACAAAAAAACAGCGAGCGATTGCGTTGGTTTTTGATTTCATTACACACCCTGTCATCTAAATCTCAGCTCGGGCTCCATTTGATGCCATTTTAAATGAATTTGTCTCATAAACGTTTTTATGTCGGGCTGAAAATAAAGCGCAGAGCGTCGCCTGTCTTCTCCCAGCTGAAGTGTTTCATGAAACTTCTCACATCATCTTACATGTCTCACTATTACCTCCAAAATGCTTTCAATCACCACACAAGCTAATTTAACACATTCTAGCTGCCGCTGCCCACCGACCTGTCTCCAGTATTTTGTTACCTGACATAATAAAGGCTTGACATGCTGGGGCAACCTGCCGCCTCCTCCAACCGTTCCCCAGACGTCACAGGGGGATCTATTCACCCGCCTTTGAAGGCCACTGAGTGGAGGGAACGATTCTGTTGAAAAGACCTTTGCACGCCATTCAAGACAGACTTGTGGATAGAGCCGAGAAAAGAAATCTGCTGTCGCTGTGACCCTGCCGTATGATTCTGGTGACATGACAACCGGCTGTGAAACAGATATAGATGGTTACTAAGGGATTACTCAAGCTGGGAACATTTAGTTTTGTCGTGAAACACCTAGAAATGGGGGGGAATCTATTATTTGACAGCATGTCGTCAGCACAGACTCGCATGCGTGTGCTTCACCTTCCTGACCTTGCTTTGTACGTTGGCGAATGATTGACAGGTCTGAGCTGTAACCATGGGAACGAGGATGGAGGTGTCGCAACTTGAAAGCAGGATGGAGACTGAGGACTACAGAACGCTGCAGGGCCTCTTCCTGGTGAGTGTCACTTTATCAATATTACAACACAGTTAAATCTCACTGGAAACACTTAAAAAAGACTGTTAGAGTGTCTTCTGTATCTTTGTTTACCAGTAGTATCCCATCATACCACACCTCCAGATCTCATAAGAAATATGTTACCGGCCAGAGAAGAGTCTTTAGCACATTGTGTTTTGAATTCTGTTTATATGTGAGCTGACATTGCGCAATGTCTCCTGCATGTGTCCCACAGGACCCCTCGGGTGCACCTCGCTCCTTGTCCAGGGCTGAATTCATCAATCTGGCTTGGTCCTCAGTTGGCCGGGGTTCCGAAGAGGAATACGGGCTCCTGTTTGACAGCGTGGTTGTCACTCAGGAGCACCGCGGCCTGCTTCTGGCCGTCGCCGCCGTGAAGGAGGAGGAACGAGTCGAGTGGGGAGGCCTGTGCTCTTTTTTGCTCCTGGAGCTTTCAGATAAAGTAAAGGACACCAGGAGCAGCAGCGTGCCTCGCTGGAAGCCACCGCGCACTTTGGCCTGTCAACACCGAGACCCGGTCCAAAAGGTAAAAGATCACTGACCTCTTGGAGGCTGAAGAGAAGAAGAGTTTATTGTGCGGGTTTGTGTCGCCCATTTTAAACGTCTGCTCTATTGCAGCATTTAGAGATTGACTGACTGGAGAATCCATAACCGTGCTGACTCGGTGGAATTCCACATTATTAAACATTGCGCGGAGGAAACGTTTTAAAGTATTAGGGTCTTGCTCATCAAAATGGCTCACCTCTTTGGAGATAAATGGCCCTGGACTCTTTTTACATTTAACACCTATCAATTAATATGTAAATGAAGCGGCCGGCATAAAGTGCCTATACTGTCGTGGAGAAAGTGATGGCTCACCACTTTAATCTTTCAAACCTGTCAAAATGTCAGGATGTTGTGGAAGTTGTTTTCAAATTGGCTGGAAGGTGTTGATCCCTTTAGCTTTGATCAGTCTTAAAAAGCCAGGCGGACTAATGGGGCACAGAAGACTAATTGCAGTTTGAAATAATGTCAGTAAAGATTGGCGCTCAACTTAAGCAGAGTAGTAAAAAAAAAATACAAAAAGCTGAACTTGTCAGGTTTTTGTGACGGGGTGAGGCTCAGGCGCAGAGTGACAGGCTGGACGCAATATAAATAACAACAAAAAAGCACTCTTTAATGGGGCAAAACAGTTTACAAAAAAAACAAGGTCCAAAAGGGGCAGGCAGAGAATCCAGGTTCGGGGCAGGCAGGGTCAACAGGCAGAACCAGGAACGCGGACAGGACGACGGGAAAAGAACACGGAACTAGAGATGACAATCCGACAGCAGACAAGGGAAAGACTGACACAATATATAGGGGGGGAAACAGGTGTACGACATCAGACAGTAACGAGACAAGAGGGGCTGAGGGCAGGTGCAGGGAATTAAACAATTAAGACAGAGAAGACACAGAGGAGACATAGGAGACACGGAACACAGGAGAAACAGAACAGGGTGTTACAGAACTCCCCCAACAGACCTCTGAGTGCTTCCTTTCCATCACCAAACAGCAGATAACAGACTCGCCGGAAAGGAAAGACAAGCAGCTTAAAGGGAGCAAATATTGGACTCACGTTCGTTGGGGTACCAGAAGCACCTTCATGTCTGCTAATATTGTTAACAGAACCGTTTGCACACATAATAATGTTACTCTGTACCCATGTCGCCCAAAAAAATAATTAAATGCTGCTTTAACCCTGAAGTAATTAATTCACAATTATGTTCTGAAACTTCAGTTGTGTTTATGTTCTACAAGTATTTGGTACTCCACATATTTGTCCAGTTTCCCTGAATGGTCTGACTGAATAGCTGAAAAATACATAATGTCTAAATATGTAATCTAAATGGGAATCTCCCATTACCAGTAGAATAAAAAAAAAAATTCAAGATAAACCAATTTTTATTTTGTTACCATTTATTAATTACAGCTTCAGCGACAGACACGTAGGAGCAGATTTGTAAATCTCACTAAAACAATCTTTATCATGGGACAGGCAGCTTAAAATGTGGGCATGACTTACATCCAGTCACATACATCCACAAACGTCAGTTTTAGGAAAAATGAAACAAATAAAGATGTAAGCAATATGCAGCAGGTGAAATGCCAGTGCTTCATGCGAAAAGAAGTCGCAAGATACTCATCGTACCAGGGACTTACCAGCTGTTAATAAATAGGTAATTAGAATAATTAGAGATAAATGCATGACACGCCAGTCTGGGAGGTTCTATAAAGACGGCAGTTGGCTGTGAGGAAGTGAGACAGTCTGCAGTAATTACATTGATACTAAATCTAAGCCCTGACCTCTCTTCGATTCGTGTTAATAAACCTTGTCTTTCATTAACGATATTCAATGTGTCTTTCACATCATACGCAGTCAGCTCAAGCCTTTTTTTCTTTTCTGCCGCTCTGTTTTTTTCTTCTTCTTCTCCTTGTAGCCTCGCCAAATCATTCATTAATCCTTTTTGGTTTTATTAATTTCTGCACGGAAGAACGTGCCCAACTCACGTGCTTCCAATAAGAGGAAGATGTAGGGTGTTTGATGAAGCTATTCGAGTGCAGTTTTATGGCTGAAGATCCTCAAGAAAGGAAAGTACATACTTTCAACAGAGATGTTTTAATCTTAAAGGCTGTATCCTCCATTTGACTAATTAATGTCACATTCAAATAAGAGCATTAAAGCTGTCCTGAAGGTCAGATTTATAAAAAGGGGTGCGCTTCGCCCCAAGCCAATTCATCCAGGTTAAATGTTGTTCTGTGACGTCCTCGGCTCTCCCCAGGTGTTGCACCTGCAGAGTTCAGGTCAGTATCTGACCGTGAGCAAAGGAGGAACTGTGGGCCTGCGGGACAGGGAAGACATGTCCCTCCTGCACACACATCGACTGCAGAACAGCACGGTCTCACCCAAAGACCTCTGGGTCACCGACGTGGTGCTGCTGCACAACGTCCACAAGGTGACTTTCCCTTCAAAGTAAAGTCACATCAGGTGACGTGTGTCGGTCAAATCGCTGTGAGGGGTTCGTGTTGCCACATTCTGGATCTAGTTTACACACAACTGACGAAATGTTATCGTACAAATCCTTGACATGAATTATTGACACATCGTCTGAGTTATTACTGCATATATTGTGCTGCACAGAGGTAAACAAGCATTTCAGTTCATCAATTAATTATTGATCAGTGGTTTTGGTTGATGGCATTGCAGACATGAAGCTGTTGCGTAATGTTCAGAAAGTAAATATTTCATTTCTAAGTGCATAAAACCATCAATTATTGATCAGCACACTTTCTTTAAGCAATTCAACCAAGAGATTTGTGGGTGACACGCATGAGAATGCTCCAGTTATGCATCAGTTATCAATCAGGAAAGTTGTTCTGTTGTTATTATATCACACTGATAAAATGAATTGCTTTCCACCTGTATGTGTCTCTGTTTCTAATTATCATAATCATGTCCACTCCCTTTCCCTCAGATAGCTGTGTCTTTCACAAGTAAGGAGGTGGTTTTTTATGACATTCTGTCAAGGCAGGACTTTAAGTGCAAGTATAAACTACAGGTAACCGATTCACACTATAAATATCTATATGTCGTATATTGATATATACTGTCAACATCACTTCTTTTCTAGGGGTTGAAGTTTACTCCCTGGTGTCTAGACTATTGGGTGGATCCCTCTAACCCGGACGTGGCCATCCTCACCATCGGAGACATTGGAGGACAGGTAATCCAAAGAAAGAGGAAGGCAGAACATTGTCAGGAGTCTTACTTTTCTGCATCATCTGTTTGTGTTCATCGGGCAATTGATCCATAACTGTGTGTGTGTGTGTGTGTGTTATCCCAGGTCAGTGCTTTATATTTTACCTCAGCTCAGATCTCTCTGTTTGAGAGTCTCGGTCTGAGGACGGACTCCGATTCAGCAGACATCGTCCTCTGGGACGAGCTGGTCAAAGGAAAGCATCGCTCCTGTTACACTGTGACACACCGAGGGCACACACCTGCATGGGTTAGAAAAGGTAGCAATTCCAAACACTCACATAAATAAAAAAAATGTATGCATGCTTTTATGAGGCAAAAACATCTCTTTGATGAAAGCCCAATCAATTTGTACAAATGCATACAAGTATGACTATTGTAGCGTTGTCATTGTTTCTCTGTCTTCTCCTTGTCCTGGCTCAACCTAAATTGCTTTCTCCTTTTTCATATTGCATGCATATGAAGGGGCCAACAGAAAGAGCCTGCAATCGTAGATAAGATACCATCGCGCTGGTATTTCAGATGAGTTTTTTGTTGGCTTCATGGGACTCCGGATCCTGCTGTTTTTCACTCCTATAGTTAACTGCATTCATCTGGGGCCTTGGGTCAAACGAGTGTTGTTAGTCAGACAGCATGGAAGCAAGGACACAGAAACAGGGGCTCAGATGACAGAGAGAGAGAAAACAAAGAACACACTCCGGGTGTCCGGGATACCTGATGCTCACAAACACACACTTTCACCTTGACGCCCGGGAGGAGAACCACCGTCTGTGCTCGCTTGCTCACTTTTTTAGTAACAGCACAATAACGGCTTAAGCAATACAATGGAAACACACAAACACACACACACACACACACACACAAACACACGTATCGCGATTGCATCATACATAGAGTCCCTCTGAAGTGTCATTGGGCTGTTTGCTAATGACTCATCCGGGGCAGCGCTCTATAGCCCTTAGGAAAGGGGAGATCCTGATAAAGGAGGAAAACAAGAATGGAGGACAAATAAATAAAGCACGACAAATGGGAAAACAAAGGCGAACAAATGAAGAGGGAAACAGGAGTCAGTGTCGCTGCTTAATCTAAATTAAGCATGCGTGTCAACAAGAGAGGGAACATGCGAATGTCTGCTGGGTGTGTTTATGAGTGTGTGGTGTTTTGAGAGTGTGGGAAAGGACCTCTGGGGTGCTGGTTCCTGTCTTTTGAAGTATGAGAGAGCTGTGTACTATTAGACATGGCTTCATCCAGACCTCCAAACCTTCGGGCTCTTGGGCCACCAGAGGGAGGAGGGAGGAGTGTGTGTGTGTGTGTGGGGGGGGGGGGGGGGGAGGAGTGAGAGGAAATTGGGAGGGAAATCGAGAAGGACACAGATCAGGAAGGACAATGAGGAAGGGCTGTAGGAAGTGTGTGTCCGAAAAGGAAAGAAGCATTCAGATACCCACTTAACACTGTGATCAGAGAAATGGGAAAGGACATCAAGGATAAATGTCATTGTGTCACTTGCTTTGATTTAGATATACAGTGACTCCTGCTGTTCCCTTTTCAATCCTAAACTCACAGCAATACAAATGTGACATTGCGTACGACACCGGCTGAAGCCGATGTTCTGTGTGTGCGTCTGCATCACAACTAGCTTGATTTATGGTCCGTCTGTGTCTGTGAGAGAAATGGCCTCATTAATCAATGCTGAGTCACGGAACGCCGTCGGAAAATCCACTGATCTTTTAATGGAGAAAAGACGTGGCGTATGAAAATGTAATCTAACGTAATTATTTGCCCCAGCAATGTGGCCGATCTTTGACCTGCGACTGTCGCATGCCGTCTCACAGCCCCGACATATTTGTGCAGAATTTGAAAGCCGAGAAGCCCCAAATGGAGACGTGCGGCATCCAATTTAGCTGTTCTCAATCAAAAGTGTGAATTCAGACGGATGATGATGCAAGATCCATGACATTTTCTGTAATGCCTATGAGCAAATCTAACCGGCCCGATTCTATGCCGCGATGAGCGCCTGTGGATTGGTTGGTTTACGACACAGAAGGGTTGCAGTCAATGCACGTTTAGCGCAGCCTTTTCAGTGAGTGGATAGCCTTCGGATTTCTGTTAGCGAGAGTGTTTTTGACATCAGAAGGATGAAGTAACTAATGAACAGTGTGTCATCACCTTTTTTGCAATGTTTATATATATATATTTTTTTACGTTGAATTAGCTAGAGAGCTCGATTATTCCCATCAGAGGAAGCTTTGAAGCCTGCAGTCTTTATTTAGTTTGCACAGAGAAAGTTATGATCAAATGTGTTCGGATAATTGTTTTGATGAATTAACCCTTTTGCTCTCTGTCTGACTCTCGGCACGGGCACACACTCCCCCATAGTCAGGGGATGTGGACCCATCTCACAAATACAAGTTAACCAGGTGATCTCCACTTTCAGTGGATAAAGAAGTAAAAATCATGCCGATGCATTATGAACAGTATATTTCTTTCTAACGCTGACGACCAGAATGAACAGCAACCACAGAAAGACAAAGGACACACACTGATTGATTTGTCTTTCATCATTTCCTTCCACCTATCCTGCAGTTCGTTACCTGGACTCGCTGGACGCCTTTGCGTCCTGCAGCACCAGAGCGCAGAGCAGCGTGGTGATTGGCTGGAGGGGAACGGACAGCGGGGCTCTACGAGTCTCTTCTTTCTCCACAAAGAGGGGTGTGTGGGACGTGGACCACCACCGTGGGCTCAATCTGATAGGTGGGAACCAACGTGTAGTCCGAATTATAACACCTCTCAATGTTGTGAGAGTATTGTTCATAATATCAGATCTCATCCTCAACTTGGTTTGATTTACACAGCCGGAAATTTGTTTCAGAGGGTGAAGAAAGCGCATCAAAATCATTTTTCGGCAGAACAAAAGATTCACGTGTGGTTATGAATGAACACATTTGCCTCAGAGGGTCTTTACAACCCCCCCCCCCCCCCAACAGATCAACAGAGGAGGATGCCTCTCCCCGGATGGACAGATAGATCTTGTGTGTACAGAATGAACAACTGTAACAGTTTAGCGCCACGCCTTCCTTTTTGTAATAGTTGTTTTCATCCGGTCACACCGTCTCATCAATCCAACTCCCCTCACCTGCCTCTGATCACTCCCTCGTTAGTCCCTCATTCCCTTCACCTGGTCCTCACGCCCTTCTCACCTGCAGCCCATCCCCTCATTAGTCCCTCACTTCCACTTGTCCTCTGCCAGATTGTCTTGTGTTTTCGTGCCAAGTTCTCCAGCGTTATTAGAGTATATTCCTGACCTGCCTGTTCTGACCTCTGATTCTCTGCCCTGCCCCTTTTTGGACTTGTTTGCTGCTTCGACTGATCTCCCGGTTTTGACCCAGCCTGTTTCCAACCAAAGACAGTCATCTTTGTGACTCCTGTCTGAGTAGTGCTTTTGGGTCCACTCTAATAGCGTTGTGACAACAACATAACAGAGTTTCCTTTAATTTGAGACATTCTGCTTGGCTGCAGCCACAGCAGGTGTGGATCATCAGGTCTTGTTGTGGAACCCGTTTGTGACCTCGAAGCCGGTGTGTCGGCTCATCGGGCACGCAGGCCCCGTCACCGCAGTTCACTTCATGCAGACCCGGCAACAGCTGCTCAGCTTCTCCAAAGATAAGGTGTGCATGCGCGTCTCTGTGTGCAGCGCTCTGCCAGAAGAGATAATGTAAAGATAAAGAGCCCTATTATTGTTATAATAATTGTGTAACCTTGCAGAGGAAGGAGGCTGTGGTGCAGATGATTCACAGCGTTGCCATTATGAAGACCACATCTCCTTTCAGCCTCTAATTTCCTTTTTTTCAAAGGCAATTAGGATGTCGGGGCTTTTACTGCATTTCCTCTCCGCTGAGCATGTTTTCCTACTCTTTTTCTGGAGATGATGAATATTTTAGGAACTGATTTATGTTCCATCTGCCTTTTTTCCGGTCAAACACCATCTGCCATTGCAAGAAGCTTTAGCTCGGATTCCTCTGGAAGAGTTCCACGGAATGGCGACAGTCCTCTTGTCCTCATGTGTGCTGTCAAAGCAATACGTGTAACATAGATAGAAAACAGGCAGTAGTCATATTTATTTTGCAATTATTATATTTGCTCTGTATTCATGATCCTGTTTTAGTTATTGTAGGAGTCCTGAAGTTGATTTTGTTCCAGTGTGTGTGGTGATTGATATAACTTCACCTGCTCCTCTTTCCAGGTCCTGTGTCTATGGGATGTATCTCGTCAGCTGTGTGTTCACCGTCTGGCCGGTGTCTTCCCAGAGACGCAGGAGGACACGCAGACGCTCCTGTTTGTCCACGAGGAGCGTCAGTTCCTCGTGCTTTCCTTCAACAGCCTGCTCTTCCTGCTGGAGACCACAGAGGAAGAGGAGAGGACCAGCAGCCACGAGCACCCCGTGACCTGTGTGCTGTATAACAGTCTGTTCCGACAGGTGTGCAGTAGATGAAATGGACCCCCGAGACTTTGTTTCTTTGGTTTTGGTCTCTTTCACTGTTTCTGGTGATCTTTATCCAAGAGACATACGGCAAACAGACGGCAGGCTGTATCGATGTTCTGAAGAGGATGTTTGAAAGTTCTTTTTTGACCTCAAAAACAGCAGTTTTAAAATCTGAACTCATTTTCCAATTAGCCGATGTTCTGAGGCTTTCAATCATATCACAAGCTCTTAATTTAAAAACATTTGGTTAGAGGGTGAGCAGAGGTTTCCCAGAGGAATAATGCTTGTCATTCTCATGATATATTGTCTGTTTGTTTCCCCGTCACCCCTCTCCATGACGTCCACAGCTGACATTAGTTTCCCCACACAGAAATAACTAATGTAACCAATAAGAACGTCTCTCATCTTAAAGAGTGCAGTCGCTCTTGCTTTTATTCCCACTTGACAGCAACATTAGTCACATGTTTTCCTCAGTTGTGGCTTAGCTCTAAAATAAAGGGTAACGAAGCGCGGAAAATTGTTTGGCTTTGTGAGAGCCATCAAAGAATCCATCATCGGAACCGACCTTTTTCACACCATGAAAAGGATCAAACTCTTTCTGATGATTGATATCCTCTCTCTCTCTCTCTCTCTCTCTCTCTCTCTCTCTCTCTCTCTCTCTCTCTCTCTCTCTCTCTCTATCTATCTCTGCAGGTAATCAGTAGCGACTCTGCCTCCTCTGTGATCTGCTGGCTGGCTCGCACCGGCCAAAAGGTCAAGCAATTCCACCGTTGTCACGGAAACAATGAGATCTCCACCATGGCCCTGGATGGTACGCAGACCAGGCTGTTTACTGCAGGCCTTGATGGAGAGATCAAGGTAGGTGGACAAACAAACACACAAACACACACACACACGCACACACACACTCAGTCTTGAAGAATGCAAACTCTGAAAGGTAAAAATGGCAAAGATTTAATTTTGATGACACAATGTGAAGAGCAAGGTGAAGTAGCTGTTAGAAGACACAATAATTTCAAATTTGTAACTAAATAAATCTATTTATAAAAACTTACCGCAGCCCTTCTAGAATTAAAAAGTATGTTATAAAACTCAATTTGTAAGGAGAGGGGGAGGGGGGGGAGCTTTCCAGAGTAACAGTGATTGTTTTCATCAACACTGTTTAAAAAAATAAATAGTGTCTGGCCCTTTTCCCCATTTTATCTACCACAGGGCATACGCCACTGGACATTATATTACCACGATCGTTGATGTAGCATCACTGTGGTGATTTGTTTGACAAAATCCCCCAGGAATAAATATGTTAGGATAATGTTATGTTTCTTGTTAGCTTATGTACAATGTTTTTCTAACGCTGATTGTAGAATATATCCTTCATGATGTAGCTAATACTGTGTCGAGCCTTAGCTAACATGCTTTAAGCTAGCCAGAGGAGTCGCCCCCTGCTGGCCATTAAAAAAATGTACACGTATAAGGCACTTGCTGAAATACAGAGACTCCCTCTTGATTCGTACATACCACTGGTGAACAGTATATGTCTCTTTTTTTTTACCGGCATGCAACGACTATTTTTTATCGTCATCATGGCCTTTTTTACATTGTTGGCAACCTTCATATCGTCTGTGATGACAATGTTCGTATGTTTGCATTGATCACACCAGATGTAGTTCTCCAATAAATTCCAACGTTGGCATGTCTGAGTGAGGGCAGGCTGCTACATCTGCCAGGAGGGGGCACTGTTAGACCTTTGGAAACTTATTTTTGCAATTTGCCACTTGCCACCCTTCTAATTTTTCATTTCTATTTTTCAACCATAAGAAAAAACAAACACAACATTTACTGTAGCACGTATAGTAAAATGAGAATATTTGCACCACTTCTGCATATGTATCAGAGGGCTGCACTGGTGTTTTATTTCGGTAACTGTAAAGCCACAAGAGCGGCATACCACCCCCTTCTATTAGGAAATGGTATGAGTCAGTGGAACATGAGGGGTGTACTGCTTGTGAGAACAGTGGCATTCCAATAAAGTATCATTATGTGCCTCTCAAAGAGTAGCAAGATACTTTGTGTTTAGTTATGCATGTTGACACCTTGCATCATGAATATTTGTTCACATTTTTGCGATTTAGAAAAAAGTTACGGCCCTCTGAGTCTGTGCCTTCTCTAATTATGTGTCTGCACATGCAAGCATGTGTCTATTAATATGCATTTCAAATGAGTGGCGCTCTGTGGTTGTATTTGCACTCCACATTTAAGCACTGCATAATGACTCCACGCTCAGTGCGGTTGTTCTCGACAGATTAGGAAAATAATTATGCACATTATAATCAACCACATCAGCTCTCTGACCCCATGAGCCGTGGTGAGGATGCAGCTATGTGCATCCCGTGCATGTGCAAGCAGCATACACTCACAGTGCCGTGTGAAACAACGACACAAGTCGTCCTCGGCAGAAGAGGCAGGCACCCCTTGGGCCAATTAACAACGAGCTGCATCATCGCTCCAATTTTCATCAACGCCGAAACCCGTGGCGTAGCAGTTAGGGCCATTCAGAAATTTTAATTTTGACCTTTTAATTAAAACGTTTCCCATCGGGCCAATCAGTGTCTCTTTGTTAAATGCCACAACACAGATCCAAACTGCGTCATCATGCAAAATTGTGTGAAACAGTGTGAAATGTTACCTGAGCTGTCATGTTTGATGAAAGTACAAACAATAGGTGGGTGCCCTGCTAGTTTGCATCCCCACGTGGGGCATTTAACAACATCTTGACTTAATTACAATTTGACAAAAGTGAATAGAACTACTATTTCTGCTCTTTTCTTTCTTTTCCAGACACGAACATATTGAGAATGTCAGGTTCTACAAAAGGGTGTAAAATGTATAGTTGTGTCTTCGTATATTTCTGTTTAAAGAAGGTGACATATTGACTAGGGGTACCTGTTTGCATTTCGGTGTGTCATAGGGCTTTGAGTGTTGTTTTTGTGCTGCAGGTGTGGGACTTCGACGGCCGCTGCCTCCACAGAATGAACGCCGGCCTGGGTCGGGCTGTGGAGATCTCACAGGTTCTGGTGCTGAAGAGGAGTATACTGGTGATGGGCTGGGAAAGGTGCGTGTATTCAAGTGGGATTATTATGGAAAACTAAATCTGTGTGCAAATTTAAGCCCCGGAGGTGAGTCTCATGAATTTTGAGGCAGTAATTTAATCGACTGTGTATGTTTGCACCTTGAAAGAGACTGCAAATGAGTGTGTGTGTGTGTGTGTGTTTCTGTCTCTCCTGCAACCTCTGTCTGCCAAAGACTCAGAGCCAACCAGACATCTGGACTCTTAATGAGTATCGCTGGCCCATCTCATAGTTGTGTGTGACAGCGTTTGTGTGTTTCTCTTTTTATACCCACATCTGCTCTTCATCTTCATCATCATCATTTCACACCCAGAGAGCTGAACTTGTCAGAAGAGCTAACATCTCTGTCTTTCTCTTTCTTTTCTGCACGTGCACACGTACACACACACACATATGCACACACACGTACACACGCTGTCTTGCTCTCTGGGGTGTCACAGCGGTAACGAGAACATAGACGACAGATAGGCAGCAGTAAAAGAAACTACTGCCATTAACTTCCTGTTTCTTCTCAGCCGCCTAGACCACTGTTTAACCCTCCTGTCGCCTTCGGGTCAATTTGACCCGATTCAATGTTTAATGTCGGTGTTCTTTCGGGAGTCAACAAACAAACATAAAGTACCTCACACTTAAACTTGGAAAACAATATTAATTCGAATAATTTTCTGGAGATTTTAATAGCTGGGGTCATATTGACCTCAAGGGTAAAATATGTTAGTAAATATAAAGGTAACAGGAGGGTGAAACATTGAATCGGGTCAAATTGACCCGAAGGCAACACAAGGGTTAAGGCACACAGTCTTGTGTTGTCTGGCATCTAATTCAAAGTACGCCGCTCATACCAGCTTATGCAGGTTGAAATATGCAAATCCCACAGGTACACAGATTCCTCAGTTTGAAACGACTGTATCATTTTTTTTTCTTCAAAAGTCAATAAAAGTGCACTAAAAGTCATGACTTTTAACAACATGTTAAAGAAGTTAAACTCATCGCAGGTGTGCTAATATATCCACCAGTTGCTTCAGCACAGTGTCCGCTGTAGCAATGTTGGTGTACAGAAGCATCTTCCGTTTTCATAACAAGCACTGGCCTTATGCATAGCATATGCTCATTGAAGGTTATATGTTAAGCAAAGATGGAATGAGTTATAGGGAAAATAGGATACATTTAGCATTATCCTTACAAATGATCCGAAGCATGACTAAATAAAACGTATTAGTGAAACGTCTGAATATTTAAACTAATTTAGCTATTTGTCTGTGTCTAAAAGACTCATGGGAGAAAGCAATTTTTGAAATTGGTCCAGTGTTGAGGGATGTTTCTGGAAGCAGCAGCCGCGAAACGAGCTGCGAGGGCAAGTGAGCGTTACGTTTGCTGGAAGTGCTGTTTTTCCCGCCGCGGACAGCATCAGATTGATATTATAAGTGTCCGACTGCATTGTGGAAAGGATCCGACCTGTGCTTTGTTACTGTGTTCGAGGAGAAGTCTCTTTCTGGAGTCTGACTATAAGTTAGACTGAGGGCGGCCATTTCCTTCAAAGACCTCATCCATATTGTTAAAGTCATCTATATACAACCATCTCATTGAAAATCCTTTCGATAACACTGTGTTGATGAACTGGGTCAGCATGTCCTGTTGTAAAAGTCTGTGATGTTTGTGTAGCGCAGCTTTACACCGTTACCCTTCCTCACTTCTTCCCATCGCCTCCTCCCTGTCTCTCTGTAGGATGTTAACAGTTTTCCGTCTGCAGTCCTTCTCGCAGTCTTTTGTTGAACCGTCGGAGTGGAAAGGAGGTGTTCGGCATCGCAGTGATGTGCTGTGTGCCGCATTCCAGCCTCCACAGACTCTGGTCACAGGTGCGTGTGTGTGTGTGTGTGTGTGTGTGTGTACACACAGGATGTTTGATAATTCCCTGTGTTGTCTTTCCAAAAAAAAAACTTACAAAAAACACATGTTATCGCCCATAAAAGGAGCAGTAGAAAGTGAGGTGAGAGTAGAGGCGCCGTCGTGCGGTCTGCTGTGATGAAATAAAGAATGTTACCAGACCTCGGTCGTTGCTGATCCTTGGTTCTTTTGGGGGAAACCCACGGGTGACGGCCCGGAAGCTCTCACAATGACTTTTGGGGACAACTGGGTAAACATGAAATGAACATGATGATATGTTTTCCCTGTCCTGTACGCAACTTGCATCGGTGTTCTTCCGGGTCAATTTGACCCCAGGCTGTTTTTCACTCTGTAAAACATATAAGAAATATCAATATTTTACACACATTGGTTTGGGTTGTTTTGGATGATATTGAGGTCACTATTACTAACAATTGTATAATCTTTAGAACGTTTTAGGGCCCTAACCTCACATACACCTTGTGTGGTGTTCGGGTCTGTTGGACCCGTTTTCATTTATCAAAACAAAAATGATACGATTCATTATTTTTTCGAACTCGGACTCATTAGCCTTGGCTCGTTGTCTGTGAAGAACATACATCAGAAGATATTTTCAATAACCACACACTGTACCCCCCCCCCCCCCACACACACACACACACACATTTATGCTGCAAATGGTGGGGGCGGGACCTTATATTTCCCGTGAAGATGTTGATAGTTCACACATCAAGGGGGGCGGCTGTAGCTCAGTGGGGTAAGGGGGTCGTCCTGCAACCCCAAGGTCGTCGGTTCGATCCCCGCTCTTCCCATTAGTTGCAAGTTGAAGTGTCCATGAGCAAGGCACTGAACCCCCGGGCGCATCACTGCAGCCCACTGCTCCTTAATAACTAAGGATGGGTTAAATGCAGAGAATACATTTCATTGCCTGTGTACCAGTGCAATGACAATAGATCGCGAACAGGTATTCTGGATGTATCAGCGAGGGGGTAAAACACTTTTTTACATTTAAAAGGCTATTCAGGGAGTCAACAAACAAACATACAGTACCTGACACTTTAATTTGGGAAACAATATCAATTCTAATAATTTTCTGGAGGTTTAAATTGGGGTCAAATTGACCTCAAGGGTAAAAGATGTTAGTAAATTTGAAGGTAATAGGAGGGTTAAAAAAAAATCATATTTTAGATTAGTTTTTATTATGAGTGGATTGAAAATGTTCTCGAGACTTCCTGTCTGTTTTTTTTTACAGATCTGCCTGAACCTTTGAAGTCAGAGTTTTTCTCTGATGTCCTTTGTTAGCCACGCTGCTGAAAGATACAGTATTTCATTTCAAAGATCAATATTTATTCCTCAGGGGAGCAACAGCTTCCTTTTTCTCTATCCTGAGCTGACATTTGCCTTCACCACAGGCCAACACCTTTACATGTCAGAGCCCATTAATTGGCAAGTTCCGTCCTAATTATATTTTTAACGAGAGCTGTATTATAGGCAGAAGTGTAAAGATCAAGCAGTATATATGATTTAAAAAGAAAATCCTCACCGTTTTATAAGAGAGATTAAGATATATTTCCAATAAAAAGTTATACACTTCTCATTTCACTTATTGATTGGTTTCTAATCTGTTTCTCTCTCTGCGGGAGAGATATCTTGTCATTCTTAGTAGATTTGATCAGCAGGCGGTTGTTTTTGTGTCTATTTAATACCTCACTGAAGATATTCCTTGTTGGGATCATACAAAATCAACCATGGCAGAACATTATGCCAAATTACCATCAAATTGATTAGGCAACTGTTCAGTTGAACCAAATGCAAATGACTCGCATGTGAAATCGGGAGGAGTCTTAACATCACACCAGTGCTTATTGAAATGCGAAAAACACTCGGCCCCTCTGGCTAATCCCTGTTTCCAATCACTCAATATACAGTATATATAACTACACTTCTGTGAGATCACACAAACTTTTGGAATGATTGTTTTTGTACGTTTTGTGGATCGTGGAATTCAACCCTGTGGCATTACATTCCGTTTGCCAAGGTGTTTCATTGAGCAACTCGAGACCTTCATTAACCGAAGAAAACAAAAAAACCTGACATGAAAACACACAAAAGACCCGGTCGAAAAATAAAAAAAACAGCAAGGCGCCTCAGCACGCAACACTTTCTCAGATGTTTCTGTCTGAAGGATTGCACTGGCAATCCTCCATTTACTGGTCCACTTCTATAATCATCAATCTGAAAAGACTCTGCTCCCAATGTGCTATGCTCTTCAGTCTGTGAAGTTGTATCACTTTGACTGTTCAGCTTCAGTCTGCTAGTCTGCATGAGTCGAGTGCAGAACGCCTCCGTCCCTCTGGGACGCGTCGACCCCGGAGATATAGCGATAAAGTCAGGGATGGAGGTAGATAAGAGTGGAGGGAGAAACGCTTTGGAAGGCAATCAATAGGAGCCGTAACAAAACCGCAATTAAGGAGCTGCTTTGTGAACTTGGGAACTTCGTCCAAGTTCACTCCCCAATTTCTTTGTTGGTGTGTTCTTCACCTCTCTCTGCCTGCTCACTCTTTTCATCCCAGTCTCCAACTGACACTCCCTGTTGCCCTCTGTTTATTTATCATTTGTTTACCTCATCTTCCTAGTTTGCCTGATGCATTTCAGCCTCCTCTACAAACACACACACGGCCCCTCGCTCTACATTCCACATCCAATATAATCCATTTAAATTATGTTTATTAAAGCTCTCTCAGTGGGAGTGTGGAGAAATGAGATGCAGTACTTTGTGTGTGTGTGTGTGGTAAAGCTCCAGGGGTGGGGAGAGAGAGTCTAAAATATTGTATGAAGTTGTGTTTTTTTTTTCATATGTCTCTGAAATGTGACAGTGTGGTTGTATTTTAAGCCGAATCACTGAATCTTTTTGTTGATAGTTGACACAAGAAATTGACAAAACAGAAGCTGTGATTTAATATTTTGAACACATATCTGAGATTCATTTCTGTATATATGTATGACATTAATATATGATGATTAATGCCATTAATATGACATTCATATATGTATTATGATATATATAGAGAGAGAGATTATATATGTTTTACAAGTAGCAGTCACTTTGGCTGACAGTTGATTGTTGCCTAACGTAAGACAAAAGATTGACCTGTATATGCTGCGTGAGTTTTTGTCATTAAGCAGTTCATCCAGATCAACTAATCTCTTATCCCAAAACAATACAATTATGTAACATTAGTCACATTCACATCCCGATTTCATTGTTGTTTCCATATTCATGTACTAGCACACTAAAGTGAAAGGTAGATGTGAACTATCATCGTGTTATTTTCTGCTTTAACTATCTCCGGTAATTCTTTCTTTCCCAAATCCATCGAGCACAAAGACGGCGTCTAAAAGCGATGACGCATGAGTTTCACTTGCCAGTGCTTTTCTTCAGGGTTACAGTGACAAATTATATGTTAGTTATGTGCTAGGTGAAAGCAATGGTGGCATCAAGACCGCCAATGGCAAAAGTACATTTAAAGTTTTGTTGGACACACATGCTTTGGATTATCAGGTTCAAGTGTGTGTATGTGTGTTTGTACATGTACAGGAATCTGTTTGCTTGTGTCTTAAGTTGAATCAAGTTACAGCATGAGCATTTGGCTGATGTTGGACAAAAAGTGCATTTTTCAAAAGTCTCCATAATGTGCATCTTTAAAAAAGTGAATTTTTCAAAAGTCCCCATAAAATGCATTTTTCAAAGTGCATTGTTCAAAAGTTCCCATAAAATAATTTTTCAAAAGTCCCCATAAAATACATTTTTCCAAAAGTGCATTTTTCAAGTGCCCATGAAAAGCATTTTTCAAAAGTTGCATTTTTCAAAAGTCTCCATAATAAAATAATTTAAAGTGCATTTTTCAAAAGTGCATTTAAAAAAAATCATTATTCAAAAGTCTCCATAATGTGCATCTTTAAAAAAGTGCATTTTTCAAAAGTCCCCATAAAGTGAATTTTTCAAAAAGTGAATTTTTCAAGTCACCATAAAATGCATTTTTCAAAAGGTGCATTTTTCAAAAGTCCCCATAAAGTGAAATTTTTCAAAAAGTGAAATTTTCAAAAGTCCCCATAAAATGCATTTTTCAAAAAGTGAATTTTTCAAGTCCCCATGAAAAGCATTTTTCAAAAGGTGCATTTTTCAAAAGTCTCCATAAAAGAAAACATTTTAAAGTGCATTTTTCAAAAAGTGCATTTTTTAAAATGTGCATTTTTCAAGTCTCCAGAAAAGTGCATTTTTGAAAGTGCATTTTTCATGCACATACACACAAAAACACACATAAGCAAGTATGCGAAATATCATTCTTTTCAAAATATAAAAAATAGCATTTTAAAAAGATTTAATTTGTGTTCCCCACGGTGACAAGAGTGTGTGCACTCAGGTGGAAGTCCCCATCGGGATAGAAGTACAAGAACACATACACACATAAAAGTCCCTTGAAATACAGCCTTTGGCTGCGTGAATAATGCAGGCGACCCACGCTCTCATAAAGTTTATTCCCCCCATATCCCGCACACTCTTCACACATCTCATTAACTCCCGCTGTTCAACTGTCGAACCACCTGATGAGATTCCTGCCTCATTTTATAAACCCACGCATCCTTTTCTAATACAAATGTACTGTCGATTATTTGAAAAGCACTTTCTCTTTAGGTGAATGTTGAGTGGTGAAACAGATGGTACCTAGGGACAGATGTTGAGCTTCATCATCTTTAAAGTGTTTTCTAGTGGCTGGCTTGCAATGATTCAGCAGCATGGGGAAAGTAAGGGGGGGGAGGGTTACAGAGAGTTTGTGCTAATTGTTCATATTGTTTTGAGAATGTGCAATTTTCTTTGTGTCAATTAACTTGAACATGAAAGCCTTGCAGTTTAAGCAGCGTTTTGGGAATACAAAAAAGCAATGTGGGAGTTTATCATCAGCCCTTTGCTATTTGTTTCGTCTCGTTTCTCATGTGTGCAGGAAGCTATGATGGAGAGATTATAGTGTGGAACAACAGCACAGAAAACGCTTTGAGGATACTGCGACCACTTGCTGAACTCGGAGAAGGCGAGAAGTCTCACTTTCACACACAGATGCAACTAAATTCAACAAACATTTCGTTTTACAATTGTAAAGTTAACGTTTCTTGCTTTTCTGCCTGTGATATGTCTTTCTTAGTTATTCTATATTTTTCATTACTTTGCTCAACTCTGATATTCTAGATCATGTTTCCGATTCCCATCTCGGTGTGAATGGCGAAGAAGACATCGATAACTCCACTGCAATAACTAGATTGTTATACATACCAGGACGCACATCTGGAGATATAGCAACATGTAAAGTATTGAACGCTAACTGGCAACTGTCTTATCTTTATTGTCCTTAGAATCTGAATATTTTGTTAAAATAGGTTATATAAGATGTGGGACATGGCATAATGTTTGAGTAACAATGTTAGGACATTGCCCGACAAAAGAAAGCAGGGAAGACCTTTCTACCCTTTGCTATTACATTATATGACATTTAGCAGACGCTTTTATTCAAAGCGACTTACAATAAGTGCATTCAACCACGAGCACAAACTCAGAACAACAAGAATCACGAAAGTAACGTTTCTTCAAGAAAGCCAAACTACAAAAATACTATAAGTAATTGCCATTCAACTGCCACTGAAGTGCTAACCTGTTTTTATTCAAGGTATAGTCGGAAAATATGTGTTCTTAGTTTCTCTTAATATTTTTTATCCCACAGTATTTTGTATTCCCACTTTTCCAGCAGATGGTGCAGACTTAGTGTCCTGTGGAGGTTCAGGGGTGGTGCGACTCTGGAACACCATCCACAGCCTTCTGGTGGGACAGTTCACAGCTCACAACAAGGACTTGGGGTCAATCGTTATGGCTGTCAGCCCCTGTGGAAAATATTTAGTCACAGCTGATAGGGAGGGAACGCTCAAGACATGGGACATACAGGTCGGTGTATGTCGCACAAATATGCATAATATATATCGTATATCGGCTGCATTAACCACACTGAAAGCACATGCCACCCTGAGGAAGAAGATGGAGGCTGGTGAACACAGAGCCAGACGGTGGGTCAGAGATCAAGAGACAGATTGACGTACACTATGGAGAAAGAGTGATTCTCCAGATTTCTGTTAGATCAGGCATATTGTTCACTCTTCAAAATGACAGACAGTGCTGTCAGAGTCATTTTGAAGCCTCAGTATCTTGCCCGAGTGCAAGCAGACCACTCAATCATTTAGAAAACCTCCACTGATACAGCAGAAGGGGGTAATGTCCCCGTCCTCTTTGATATTCTGTTTTCAACTTGAGAAGCAGTTTGAATGAATGGGAGGAGTGTTGTTTGCAATTTGTTTGCTATATTTATTAGACTTCAAATGTGTGTAAAAATGTGACTGGCAAATCCCCATCCACGAGAAGACATTTCTAAATTCAGCCTAGTTAGCTGATTAGAAATCCACCTCAGCTCACACTTTACATACAAAACCCATGATGGCGTTGAAGAGTTTCTGATGCCTCAGAAATTGCCGTTTGACTCTCGATTACGAAGACTTGGCTCGCACCAACGGTACGAGGCGTAGCTGCATCACTGTCATGCTCATAATCGCAGTAAAAGAATACCCTCTCGGGTATTATTGCCACAATATTCAGAGCTCAAATCTCTGTCACAGTTTATAAGAGGGGATTTATTCAGATGGGTGAGTCTCATTTGGCTTCATGTTTAATTTATGCAGATGTATGCATATATATGTAGCAGAGTTGAAGAAGTTGGACAGGCTCAGTGCTCTGGTAGAAATCCTGTCCTTTGGCAAGTTTGGAGAATGTTGCGCACTCAGCTGGATGACGGACAGACGCAGGACTTCACAGTTTGGTTTCAGCTTCTATCTGAAATCATCCACCTATTTGTTTCAAAGATCATACAGAATGTAGGAACCGGTACGTACCGGGAGAGAAGGGAAAGCTGGCATAGCAACAGCATTTGAGGGGGTTAGCGTTTCATTTCCACCACATTCAGCAGCCGTACAGTTACACTACCGTTCAAAAGTTTGGGGTCATCCAGACAATTTTGTGTCTTCCATGAAAACTCACTTTTATTTATCAAATGAATTGAAAATTGAATAGAAAATAGTCAAGACATTGACAAGGTTAGAAATAATGATTAATATTTGAAGTATTAATTTTGCTCTTCACACTTCAAGCTCAAAGGAAGGCCAGTTGTATAGCTTATATCACCAGCATAACTGTTTTCAGCTGTGCTAACATAATTGCACAAGGGTTTTCTAATCAGACATTAGTCTTCTAAGGCGATTAGCAAACACAATGTACCATTAGAACACTGGAGTGATCGTTGATGGAAATGGGCCTCTATACACCTCTGCAGATATTTCATTAGAAACCAGACGTTTCCACCTAGAATAGTCATTTACCACATTAACAATGTATAGTGTGTGTTTTTGATTAATGTTATCTTTATTGAAAAAACAGTGCTTTTCTTAGAAAAATAAAGACATTTCTAAGTGACCCCAAACATTTGAACGGTAGTGTATATAAATGTAATGCATGTTTTTGTACATCCAGCCAAAGCATAGCTTCAGTAACCCACTTCTGTGTCCCTCTGTCCCTGCAGCGTTATTGTCTTGAGCCACATGACGGAATAACCACAGAACCTCCAAAACTGCTGCGTAGTTTCCGCCCACACCTTGACCGTGTGACTCACCTGGAGATGTGTCTCCATGGCGACAGGCTCCTCGTTCTCTCAGCATCATCCGACTGCAGCGTGGCCCTCGGTTACCTGCCTGGAGAAATCATCGGCCTGTTCGGACAGGTAGACAGACAGAGACACGCGGACACACACAGGTCATTTCAGTGCACTGCAGCGGCTTGAAACGCACAACCCAGCCTGCATGTGAGCAATCCATCGTTTAGGATGGCAGAGATATTGTTCAACTCCACCCTGTCAAAGTAGCCGCCTTTAGATCCTCTCCATTTCAAATGCACGGCGGCGCAGGCTGGCTCTGATAAGGACTTTACCTCCCACTCTGCAGCCTCCTGGTGGGCGGTAGCATCCAGTTGACGAAATGGATGTGAAACCCAGCATCAAGCCATGGTTAGGCATGTGTGTGTGTGTGTGCGCGCGCGTGTGTGCGCCCGGGGCCGTGTCTGCTTGGTGTTGCTTCATTTCAGTTTGCCTCAGCAGACACACACACGCACACACACACACACACTCACACACACAAATACAGCTCAACATAAAGGAGAATATACATAAAAGATGGATAGAAGCATACTGTACATTCATGCGCGTCTGCAGATGTAAACTTTTTTGCAATACAAAGGAATAAGCATGTGATGATAACTGTGGAGCAACACATATTTTAAATATAATTTGTGTTAACTTTGAGTGTTTTATGTCACATTTCCTTCAGATAGTGTCTTTAGATCCATACTATGTCCGTGTAATATTTATCAGATGAATAATTACTCCATCCATATTCAGCATATCGGGTTATCAAAGGACACACTGTCAATTATGAATATGTTTTGGAGCAGAGCGAACATCCAGAGAGTCTCATTGAAAGGCTTCCCACTCCAGTTTGATGAGCGTTCCTCTGGCAGACTGGGCTGCAGTTTAATCCTGAAATCCACATGACCCCAGCTAATCTGCGCATTCAAAGTGTCCCTCTTGCGGTCACAAGGTCATTCCGCCCCGTAACCAAATGTTCTGGCTGTTTTGCTTTCTTCACTGCTGTCCATCATTCGTAGGAGGAGCAGTGGTGCTTGGAGGGACCCGGACATCTGCAGCCACAGCAGGAACCAGAGCGAGACCAGGGAGGGAAGAGGTCACCTCCAGCTCCAAGGGAGACGCTCCCCGACCCGAAACCCGACACCTGTGCAGAGGGTGAAGAGGTCAGAGTAAAAGACGAGGGTGAGGACTTTGGGGCGGCGGCAGGAGTGGACGGAAGAAAAGACTTATCCGAGTCACGGGTTGAGTCTGTCTAGACGAGAGTGCATTGTGTCGAGTTGAACACCGTCAACTTCATTTTTACAGCTCATGTCCATTGTCTGGTAAAGATGCACCGAGCTATTGAAGCGTTGAAGATCCATGCCGAGTGGGATTCCAGAGGAACAACCGGAACATTTTATTCTTTTATGTTTGTCTTGATGTAATTTGCTTCAAGTCGATACAAAATGAGTGATACAAGTTAAACGAAAGAGAACTTAAGCCATTGTCTACCATGTATTCAGTCAGAAAAACGTCACTAAATTTCTGCTTTTTTCCCATTTTATGTCGATGCCTCAGGACAGTGTGGTGGGTAACAGTGAATAGTCACGGCTGCCTTTCACAACCACAAAGGATGAAATAACATTTGTGATGCTACCCATTTTATGTTGTGTATGCTTAGAAAAATAAAGAGCACGCATTCAACATTATTTTTTGTTGGGGAAGTTAGAGAGTGCCTTATTTCTTGAAAGTGGTTGCGTTGGGACCTCCATCCAACTGAAAAAGACAATACTTTTTACTCGGCGCCCCATGCAGTTTTCTCAAGAATAGACTATATTGTTATGATTCAGAATGACAGACATAGGATCCGGAGCATATAGGAACTAGAGATATCTCTGACCACTCACCGATATATTTAATACTATATTATAACACTAAAAGAATTGGAAAAACAACACGCCGAGACTCAGGACACTCAAATGTGGACCAATGTTAAGGCAATTAAAAATCGGATCTTGGACATTTATAAAGAAGAAACAGAGAAAAAATACAAGTTGTTAAAACAATATTATGAAATAGGTCAGAAAACTACAAAATTACAAAAAAAACAGATCTCGCACTCAATAAATAATACACTTAACCCTGAATCTGGACAAAAAAGTACCAACTACTGCATTCCAAACATATTACAAAACACTGTACTCTCAACCCAAACTGGACTCAAAGGAGAACATAGAATCATTGCTGAAGTCTATAGACTTGCCCTTAATTGGAAAACACCAGAATGACAATTTGAATTTAAAGATTCCCAAAGAAGAATTGGAGAATGCAGTGAATAAATTAAAAAACAATAAGACAACAGGAAGTGATGGTTTTCCTCGCTGAATGGAATACGATTTTTAAGGAAGAGCTGACTTTTAACTGGACACTTGAAAAAATGTCAATTCCACCTTCTTGGAGTGAAGCTATAATTTCTGTCATTCCAAAAGAGGGCAAGAATAAAATGTTATGCAGTTCATACGGACCAATTTTAAATCAGGATTACAAACTGTATGCATCCATCATACTAAGAGATTGCAAACATTCATCCCTGATCTAATTGACAGCGATCAAACTGGTTTTGTGCAGGGAGGGAAAACCCACGATAATATTAGATAGAAAATATTGAGAAATCAAAAGTTGTGTTAGTCAGCTTAGATGCTGAAAAAGCTTTTGACTGTGTGAGCTGTGAATATTTGTTTTTAGTTTTGGAGCGATTTGGTTTTGCAGAAAAGATCATTAACAGCCCTATATTCTGCCCCGACAGCAACAATAAAAACAAATGAACTTCTTACAGACCAAATACAACTGGAAAGATCCACCCGTCAGGGGCCCCCTCTTCCAATCTTTTTTGCACTTAACATGGAGCCCCTGGCACAAGTAATATGAAAGGAATTCTGATAAATAATAAGGAACATAAAATAGCATTATATTCCGATGAAGTGCTTTTATATATCTGTGACCATATTCAGCATACAAGCTAAATATGCAAAAAACACATTACCATTTAACTACAATCCACCGCCCTGTATAAAGCAAAGGATACACATTAACTGGTCCCAGAAGGCAATCAAATACCTTTGAATCTGGTTAACTCGCAATACTAGTGACCTGTATAAAAAAAAATGGTGACACTTTAAACATAAACATTAAAGAAGATCTAAGTAACTGGTCGACACCCCTATTTAATTTAAGTGTGAGATATATTGATATTATAAAGATGTCCATTTTACCTAGATTATTGTATTTATTTATGTCGCGAGCAATTAAAGACAATCCCAGCCAGACAATTCCAGGATTGGGACAGACCTCCAGATTTATTCGGAACGGAAGGAAGCCACAGGTTAAATATAGCACGTTAAGCATCAGTAAGGAGAGAGGTGGAAACCTACCTAACCGTAAAGACTATTATTACTCTGCCCTATTAAAAACAATAGTTCTTTGATGTGATGGTGACTATGAGGCTCAGTGGATGGAATATGAATGCAAAGGTATCCCAGCACAAGCAATGATCGCAGATCGAACATTTTTAACAATGTTCTGGAGCTGCCCCAAAGTAAAAATATTGTGGGAGAGCACTTGGATAATTATGCAACACATTCTGGGGCAACAGATTCAATTTACATGCAAATCACTCTATTTGGGTGATCTACCAGAAGGAATAACAGGAAATGAAAGGTAGCTCCTAAAAATACGAACAGTAGCAGCAAAAAAAGCAATAACTTGTGAATGGTTACAAACTGACGACCCCCTCAACAGAAAACTGGACTGAAATAATGCAGTCTAGATGCAGCCTATATATACGTTTAAAACTAAGTTAAAGATACCATGTGAATAGAACTCTTTGAATATATATATTTTTTCTAGAGATCTGTTTGTTGGACTGATTTTATTATTCACTGACAACATTGGCGAAGTGTTGCATAGTTGTTTTAATTGTTTTGTTTCCTTATTTACAATTATCCTCCTTCTTAAACACTTTTATTTTTGTGTTCTTGGCCAGATGCATGGTTAATTTTTTTTTTGCAGGTTGTTTTTCTTGTTAAACTGTTAAAAAAAAATACAAACAAATATTAAGTTTAAAAAAAAAGAAAGACAGTGGTTGTGCTGTTGTCATATAAATGTCATAAAAGTTGTTAGTCCTCGTCAGAGTTTTCAAGGTCAGTCCTCCCATTCATTGCCAATGGAGTGACCTCCAGCTGGTTCATACACTCGACAGTGGGCATTAGAGGTTTTTATGTTCTGGCTTTCTACATTTCAGAGATATATTTTCATGCCCTAAATACTGATGGTGTTAATGTGAAGTTAGAAACGTCTGATTATAATCATTAAACCCCCCACCCCCCCACACATTGCTGTCATTTATTTTCCGGAAGTGAAAGGATCGTTAAGTGTTTTAAAGTGTCTTTGTGCTTCTCAAAAGGAATACAAGTATATAGATTATCTGATGAAATATCTTCGGCGCTTTGAACTTAGAATTGATTTCCCGTATATTGAGAAACTGCACTTTATGTCTTCACATATTGTGCGTTAGGGGCGACGGCTCAGTGCTCGGTTGTGTCCGTCCGGAGGTTTTTTATGAGGCTCCCGCTGTGTCCACGACGGCACGAATACTGATAAAAGCAAACTATTTGTAATAGGAACTAATAGAATAATTACGTTTTTACTACTGATACTTCTTTTACGAATATCATCACTACGTCTTGAAATATTCTAAGCAAGGACTTCTTAGAAAGAGACACTAATATAATATTTTGCCAGTTGAATCCAGTTATTTTCTGGATTTGAACCCATAACACCTTTGTTCCTTTGTAATATATGTATTGCACCAAATATCATTTCCCTACAGGGAGTATATAAAGGTGATCAAGTATGTGCTTGAGTATTTGAGTTTACAGTTAATTAAATTCCCCCCATGCATTGAGAAAATGCATATTTGGTCTGGCATTCTTTAGGTAACACTCGTGGACTTCTTGCTTCTTCACAGGATATTGTGGTTTTTTTGCGGATACTGCAACGAACAACGCTTTGAGCATACACATTTTCACATGTTCACACTTTGCTAATAAGAACAAAGTACAACTGTGGCTAATGGGAATGTCATTAGCTTTGCAGGTAAAAGGTCCTAAAGCAAAGTATTAAGCCAAATTACAATTTTGACCTGATGATTGCGCTGGATAAAAAAAGTAAATCATCAACATTATTACAATTGATCCTGAGGGGGACATAAATGTCTCTCGTTGTAATTCTCCATCTTTGCAATCTCACTTAAAATATCAAATGTGGTGGTGGTGGGAGAAGACATGTCAATAAATCACTGAAATCATGAGTATAAATCCTTGGAAGGCCATGAATATCTGGACTCAAACGTATGCCAATCCCTTGTGGCAGATGTTTGATCCAGTCAGGGAAAGGAATCACCATATTTGACTATATGTGTTGAGATACTTCCGTCTGGACCAAAGTGATGGACAGACAGTCGTATAGAGCCACACCAAGAATCTGTCCAAGACAAAAATAAACGGCAGGTGTAATATTGAACTGTAATGAGGCAAGGAGAAAACAAGTGATCATGATTATAACCTAAGCCACACATATTCATTACATGACGATAAAAACGTCAGCAATCAAAGGAACAGTGTGATTTTAATCTACAGTGGAATAGTTTTCTTCGGAATAATGAAAGTGGTAGATGTGGAGAAAAGAATAACTGTCTAAGTAAGCTTTAGGGGAGGTTAAATAAAAAATGGCCTTAACTTGTCAAATGCCGGAAAAGGAGGGATGGTCCCCACCAGGACTCTACAGGGAGAGAGAGTGAGTGCAGTGGACTGAGCTCATCAGAAAAGTGTGTTTGGTTGATGTGGTGGAAGGACTAGTTGGCAAGTGTACAGTGGGCTGCCAGCCAGCTACTAGGCATGAGGTGAGGAGAGGGAATGGCCTCGCTCCATCACCAGCCGAGTTTGTGAGAGAGTGTGTGTATGTGAGTGCGTGAATAGCCTCCGTCCATCAGTGCAGCCATTTACCGGTGAGTGAGAGCGGCAGGTCTGTTCCGCTCTCTCCATCACTCTGTGTGTGTGTGTGTGTGTGTGTGTGTGTGTGTGTGTGTGTGTGTGTGTGTGTGTGTGTTTGTTTGCTTGTGAGCAATAGAGGAGTCCTGGATATTGATGGGTCTGGGCGCTCAGTCTAATCTCTGCGGCAACACAAACTACTCTGGTATCCACAGGAGAAACAAGACGCACTGCCCTCTGCCACACACACACATACACACACTGACAGAGCAAAGTGCAGGATTTAATCTTTGCATTTTGACACAGCCATAAAGATCACTCGAAATGATAAGAAACAAGAGTAAAAGAGTGAATATTAGGAAGAAGTCTTATAACCAATCAAGATTCTAAACTGTAGAAGTCTTTAAATTAAGCAGCAACTTCACACACACACACTCAATGTGGAGGCGGAGAAGCAATTACGAGCAGGCAGGT
Source organism: Pseudoliparis swirei (assembly GCF_029220125.1). Lineage (NCBI taxonomy): Eukaryota > Metazoa > Chordata > Actinopteri > Perciformes > Liparidae > Pseudoliparis > Pseudoliparis swirei. The sequence goes on from NC_079407.1 coordinate 8,158,152, forward strand.
TGATTTTGATTTTAATTGGAGCTCATGCTGTGAGCTCCACCTGTTATCGTCAACAGCCAACACACATCAATGTGGAGTCGTCAGTTCTGCAAAACTTGTTTCGCTTTTTTATAGAAATTCTTGCTGCCCAAAAACAAGTTCCTCCTCAAAGTTCTTGTAATTAATTGGCTGAACAGTTTTAGTGCGAGGAGCTGATTGGCAGTAGTTAGTCAAATGTGTTTTATTATGATTATTATTTTTTTTGCTGAAGTTTTCACCAACGCTTTGAAGAAACTTCACATGGAATCAGATTTCCACTCACATCCAGCACTTTCGTTTTGATTTCACCGCACGGTGTCTTGCTTTCCACCATATTCACGTCTACTTCCTTTTCATAGTGACAGTTACAGGCTTATCCTAATTTCTAATCAGAATCGTCTCATATACTTGAGCTTCATGCACGAACAAATGGAAGCATTTTTCAGCACAGTTCTATTTCTAAGATATTCAGATTCACACTTACTTAAAGGTTTAATGAAAATCCTGTAACATGATCCTGAAGACATTTTAATGGTTTCTGGCTGCGAAAGGACCGGTTATGTAAAGATGTATTAATTCTGCCAAGGTGTCATTCATTTGGTAAGGTTATGAAAATGTCATCATAGTAGGGTTATTCGAATTCATTGTTTGGATAGAGGAGCAAATTATCTTTTGGTAACTTTATCGTGTTTCAACTCACTACCGTCAAAGTCGAGCCTGCCTGCATCATATGTGATGTGCAAATGTACATGCATGATAAATTGTGTCATTATTTCTTCTCCCTCCTCCTTGTTATTATCCTCCCTCGAAGCCCAACATATCTCAGACTGATGATAGATTCTAATGGCTGATCTCAAAGTCGTTATCATTTATGTAAGCTCTACAGAACACCCCCACACACACACACCTCAAATAGTCCGAAATTGAAACAACACAAAACAAAGTCGGGCATTTAAATATGATGGGGTACATTACATCCAGCTCCTCTCCTCTCCTCTTCATCTACAATCGTAGGTCCGGCGAGCAATGCGTGCCCACAAATGCCCAATCGATCTAACTCACTGTGTATAAAATATGGAACCAGAGCACAACTATTCTGTGTTGAACGAGGGGAATTAAATTGCTTGGAAGTGGGGTGATAATGCTAGCCTGCATGCCCCTGAGCTTGTGGCAGTGTTAGCATTTCAAATTGAGTTACACGCTAAACAAGCGAAGCGGTGCGCGAGTGCTCACTCATCTGTTTATAGCCGGGTTTGTTCTCTCTAGGAGCGTCTGTGTGTTTACCTGCCTCTGTTTCTTTGTTTTAGTGATATGAAAACAAATTACATTCCTCTGAATGTTTGTGTTTGGATGTACCAGGGAGAGGGCGCGAAGGTGTCTGCGTGTATTCTTATTTCCTCCCTTGCCCAGGAAACGCTCATCATGTAAATCAGTGAGCTATTAGGAGCTGGCTCCTCTTCCTTTGCTTTCTGATGAAGATGAATACGACGAACCGAGCCGCTGATGAAGGAGAGAGGAGAAGAAATGAGATGAACTGAATGTAATTAAAGTGCACTTCTGCTCTTAGTGCAGGTGTGTGTGTGTGTCTCACATAATTTGCATGCTCAGCTCAGTAGTGTCAGTCAGCTTCGTTTTTGAGGCGATGGGATTCAAGTTGTGGGAATCGCATCACACATGCGCACACACTGTACATATCGCAGTCCTGTGTGCATGAATCTTCATGATCATTTGTGTGAGTCGATAAAAAAAACATTCATATAATTTATGATACCATTAAGTTGCAATCCCACAGCTCACGTACATATTGCCGCAAGAGAATTGGGTTCATTTATTGGCGATTATAACTTCTAATTGAGATTGTGGTTCTTGCGACTATCCAGTATATTGTGTGTGCATGCAGCGTGTATATGTTCATGCATGTTCCACATATTAATTGTCCTGAAGCATCCGGGCTTGTAATATTGTCTTATTGAATGGTGCATAAATCTCTCCCCATATGCTGTGTTTTTTTTTAGCATAGCTTCATTTGTATGTATGAGTTTGGTGGCAGGTGAATTAGTCCAAGTCTACGTGCACATTGCAGCTCAGGCTGCCTTATTGCAGCACAATTAGCATAAATCAAATTTACATTTGTCATGTAATTTAGTACTCATCTTGGTATTGCCTGGTTAATTTTAGCACCCACCGCAAATAAGATTTATTGTCATACAGATTAATAATTGGAACACACACATACACACACAGACACACACACATGTACCTCCCACACATGTCTCAAGGGATCTATCATAATGCCACGACAGTGTGTGAACATTTAACACTTTGGATTCCGTATTTTGCCCCTCAGCATTCGCTCCGGCAACCCTGCACTCTTTTACTCGTTGTCTCTTGCGTACATGCCAGCCAATTTACTAACAGCGAGTGTTATGACTCAGATACGTCGATTGTTGGGATGCACTGTGAGAACTCGTCCACAGGATGGATGTTACCACAACACCCCCACATTGACTTCAGGCATCTGTCTCGAATTTATAAAAAATTCGAGTTTTTACACATCTAGAGACTCTAATTACCTCTAAATGCAGCGTGCACTGACTATTTTAGTTTAACCTACACCATGAGGCAGGGGAAATAAGCGTATGTCACAGTAAAACAAGCCATACAGTGTCTTTAAATAACTGCAGCCTTTGTCAAGTGCAAATTAAAGAAAGACTTTCTGGTCATTGTTTGCGCAGATTGTCTGGTGTTTGGTGTGGCTTGTCAGTGGTAGATTACACACACACACACACACACACACACGCACACACACACACACACACACACACACACACACACACACACACACACACACACACACACACACACACACACACACACACACGCACACACACACACACACACACACACACACACACTCATTGGTTGGATCAAAACAGTATTTCTCCAGCCAAAACTTCCATTTACCAAGTATTAGCAAAGGTCATGTCCGCTATGTTTCGGAGCTCTTTCCTTTTATTGTTGTGACTCTTTTCCTCTAATTCCGTCCATATTCATAAAGCTAGTCCATGTTGTGATAATGGAAAACCAAGATACAGTGATACTTATTTAATAAGTTCAATTGTTCCTTATTATCTGGGAAGACGGGGAAACCATTCCAGACTTTTAAAAATATTATTGGAATTAATCGGTATATACTTTACACATGAAGTTAAAAGAAATATTTATTATTTAAATAATAAGAAAATAGAATGATAGCAATATTGTTAGGTAATATGTGAAGCATTTATTTTTCTATGTTTCCTACCTCACAAAATTGACAGCTGAACTGCATTTACCTTATCTGTCTTCAAAATATTACCTGTCCCATAACAGTAGAGATGTTTTGTTGTTTTCACTGATTTAAATTGGCTCCAGAACTTGAGGAAACTATATTCTTTAATCAAAGAAAGTGTATCCAAGAGGTGTTGATAGAAAAAAGAATCCAACAACAGATGCAAACTGTGAACATATACAGTAAAACAAAGCACATCGAATTTAAATACATCTGTTGGGGAAAGATAAATAACACAGAAGAGCTGAATCTCAATCTGCCAATGGATACGTAGACGAGTGCAGGAGTAGTGGCAGCTGACCGCGACATAACCCCAGATATAATGTCATATTTAAATGCAAAAGCATATACTGCTGGCTAATTCAAAGTAGTTTTGGGTGCAGTGTAAGTATATTAACCTTTTATTGCATTTTAATTTAACTCATATTTCATCACATTTCTTAATTATTACATCTATATATTTTGTACTTTCCCACAGTGGCTGCCATTTTGGCAATGCACACTGCCACTGTGCTGGCCCTGAGGTGACGCACACAGCAACATTGAACAAAGAACATCTGCAAAATACAATAAAACAACGTTTGTCAACTGTTTTTGCTCCATTGCTGACACCATGTGATTTCAGTAATAACCTCGGGCTTGGGGGCTGGTATTGTGGGATCTATAATTGATTCAAATCAACTGCATTGTTTTCTTTCTTTGTGGGTTTTCTGTAACTTTCTGTTTGTTTACATCGATCAGTTGCTCTCCTGAAGGTGTCTTCCCTTTTTTCCCGATGAAAGTTTTTCCTGATCCGATTTGAGGTTCTGGGACAGGGATGTCTTATGCATTCAGATAGAAAAGCCATCCGAGGCAGTTTAATAATTTGTTATTTTGGGCGATACAAAATAAACTGAATTGAATTGACTCAGTAAACCTGTGCGTCTGCCTGCTCACTATTCTACTTCCTAACTGTCTTCGTTTTTGTTTGTTTAAAAAAAACGGGATTTCACACAAATGTTGCTTGAATGAGTTTTTAATTGCATTATGGCCACAGCCACACTTGGAAAAATGGAAATGACCAGATATTATATTTGTTATATAGGTAGAGAGAGGGGGACATGGTGGGGAGAGGCTATTCAACCCATTCTAGCATTTCATATACAGGAACTACAGCATTATGAAAGCCGATCACTCAAATCAGGCTTATGTGCTGTGTTATTGTCACACTGGGAAGAAGGAGTGTGCGGTTGAGTGTGTCCATTCATGTACCTTGTCTGAACAGTAAATCAATGCATGACAGCATCTATAAGAAAGGAACCCGAACAAAATTTGCTATGAAACTGTATATCATATCGAGTGTGTGTGTGTGTGCATATACGTTTATATACCCACCTGAGTGTTTTATGTGCGTGTGTGTGTCTGCGTATCTGGATTGAATCAGTGCAGGAGGGTCATTTGACTTACAGCGGGAAGATGCATGCGATCAGAATTCTAAGCAGCAGTTTTTAACCGTTTTAATATTGAAAAGGGTGTAAGGCAATAAATCCACTTTGACACTGTGTGCTGCTTCCCTGGGGTAGAAAGCTACTGATCAGCAGGTGCACACACTCTACGGTTGTAAATACTGATGCCCTCACGAGTCAAAACAGGTTTCTTTTACACTTTATACCCACGTCTGCCAAAGGTAGGGCAGAAGAAGAGGATGTATGCAAAGCGAGGGGAAGCGTGGTGCGGACTGAGAAAAAGGACCCTGGGTAATGGAAAAAAACAAACATAGTAATGGATAGAAACAAGTAAAGGAATAGTCGATGAGAGGAAAAAAGAGGGCGGAGATGAGAGGAGAAGAGAGAAGATGAGAAGAAGAGAGGACAGAATCAGTGGATGGAGAAAGAAGGAGGATGAAAGGTTGACTGGCGGATAGAAGTGGGGGAAATGGAGAGGTAAAGGAGATGCGTGAGTGTCGAGAGGTTAGTCAGAAATGGGCCCAAGAGAAATCGTAGAAAAACAGCAAAAGAGAGGATAGAAGTGAGCTGAGGAAAGGATGGAAAGACATGCAGTGAGATGAGTAGAACACACACTTTTACTCTATGTGTGTGTGTGTGTTTTACCAGCTAATAACCACCACACTAATCTGCACATGACCGTTGTTTCTTTACCCTTCTCCATCATCCATGTGGTATTTTTGTTTTGCTTTTAGACTTTATTGGGTTGTTTAAAAAGATTTTCAAACATTTCATTTGATATTTGAAAGCCTGACAGCTATGAGTTTGATGTAGATGTCTATCTTCACATCTGGTGTGAAGGTAAATTGTCGCCCACACGAAAATAAACTACAGAATATGTATCCATATTCTGTGCACGGTCCCGCTTAGAGCACAAGTAGTCGGGACCTAAACATCCGGCGGTAAATATCCCGTGCCATCTATATGCAGTTCAGAATAGAGAATGGCATTAATATTGATATATTATTGCTATTCTGGTACCATATGTCTCGGTTCTCCTTAAGGCCACAGTGAGCCCTTCAAAGCAAATGGATTTCCGAGTACTTTAACATATATTATAAAGCCCTGCATGAAAAAAAAAAGCCTGTATTGTGCGTAAGCATGTGTGTGTGTGTGTGTGTGTGTGTGTGTGTGTACCTGCATAGTCCACAGTGTCTTTGAATGCTGAAAGCCCTTTGACTAAACTACTTCAGTGTGTAAATCTATGGAATATTGCATCTGAAATGAGAGAAATGGGCGGCTCCGGGCTGGTGGCTTAACTCCTTTCATTTGCTACAGGCTCTCCCAGCCGCTCACTGGCGTGTTGCCTCAGTTTGGCCCCGTGGTCACATTCCCATAACTGATATCCCCAAATAATCTCCATCCTCTTTCCATTCAGTCGCTAACTGGCAGCATGTGTGTGTAATGAAAGTATTATAGGTTGCGGGTGTGTGAGATAAGAAGGGAAAGCATGTTATGTGACAGAACATAAAACAATTCCCAATTACGGGAATTACATATTTTCCGATTTTAGTCGAGTCAAATTTGTTTTTAATGTGACTGAAATATTGTAGCCCTACACCTGCCTGCAGCGTTTATCTTTTTCCAACTTCTCCTCACCCCTTGTTCGAGGTTTTTATAAATTCTGGACAAGCTCTCAGATCTCTCCGTTCACTTTCTTTCTTTCTTCTCTCCTTCCTCCTGTGCCCTTACACCCCTCCACGTCCTGTTTCTCTCCCCCATATCCTGTCTATCATTTCTGCCTTCCTCGGCCCGGGTAATCTCCCTCTATACTGCGTCTCACTCGTTCTCTTTCATCTTCCATCCGTCCTTTTAATCCACTCTCTGGCTGCAGCTTGTCTTATTCTCTCTCTTCGTCCCTCTCCCTTCTCCTCTTCCTGTGTCCGTGCATCTGTAGCTCCCCCTCTCTCTCTCCCTCCCTTGCTCTGTGTGTGTGTGTGTGTGTGTGTGTGTGTGTGTGTTTGTGTGTGAGTGTGTGTGTGTGTGTCTCTCTCTCCAATGGTCCCTCTCTCGCTGTCTGTTCTTCCATGAAATTAAAGCGCTCTAAGCTGCTGTTTAATCAGAGCCTGTTTGGGAAAGTGCTGCGATGACAGAAACTGTCCATCCCGAGTCTATGTATTCATGTATGTCAAACTGTGTGTGTGTGTGTGTGTTTGTCCATGACTTTAATTATAAATGATGAAGAGAAGATAAAGCTTCATGTTGCCACATTTCTCCATGTGTTTTTGCCAGTGCGTATGTGTGGTGATAGATGTGATAAGATGGCCATTAATCCATAGATAATCAGTATCAGCAGGTGGTGTGGCCTGATACAGTGACTGTCAACACAACATCTGAATTGTTTACTGGTGGGGGATGGATAAATGAACACAGGTCAGCACTAATTAAATACCATTTCCCACCACTAAACAGTGTTGGTTTTGGTGGAATTGGGGAAGGGAAGGCAGGATTGGCACCTGAGAGCTGGTGAAAGAGATGACTTAACACACTGTTGTGGACGATTTCTCCATTTCTTTTCCCCAGGACACTAATCTGTTTTTGGGGCCAAAGGGAATAGTTTGACATTTGACACTTTCTTCCAGAGAGTTGGACGAGGAGATTGATACCCCTCTCTTTGTTTGTGCATTCGGTACAGAGCAGGGACCAGGAGGTGATTTGCTTAGCTAACTGTTTTGTTTGTGTTCATATTAAATATGATACAATGTGTTAATGAGTGAACTTTAAAGGCACTGGCGATTGGATTTTGGGACTTTTGACACAACCGGACCAATTCCCCCCGATTCCTATATTTATGATAAGCTAAGCGATATAACCATGGCATTGGTCTGCTCCTCTAACCTAGGCTAGAAGGCAAATAAACTATTTTTCCAACAGAATTTAGACAGATTTGACGGAGGTGACTAATGTTAATGTTAGTGCCCTTTTAAAATGGAAGGTGTTGTGGTTAGCTATGGTGCTCTTAATTAAGGTTTGACTTATAAGCTGCATGCTTTCTCCAAATGAGGGTCATTTTGTTCTAGGTTTTTGTGTATATGTAAATTGCTCTCTCTGTCTCACATTATAAATTGTAGTTTATACAAGATATCATATTTACAAAACCATCACACATTCCAGCTCTTATCATTGGTACAATACATAGGTGCAAACTTCATCCACACCAAACACAAACTGACAGGAACACACCGTCATATCAGATATAATGAAACAAAGGCAGGCATTAGTCAGAAGCTGTTGCTGTGTACATGGAGCACACAGGGAAGGTACACACCGGTGAACACGCAAACACGATCATTGAAGCAGAGGCGTCGACACCAAAGAAGAAACAGACGTGATTGATTTCAACTGGTTACTTGCTCCTCATGCACGCATGTTAAGATCTTTTATAATAACTGCCATGCTCACCACGCGGCTGCCCTTTCGGGATTGTACATTATTAATGTGTTTGCGACCAACACGCGGGAAACAAATGACATGTCACTTGTGACGTATTGTGCGGTTCACATACGTCGGTATCCCAGCACGGAACATGGTGACCACTCCCCTCCCCCGACCTGGAAAGAGAGAATGACAGCTCCCCCAGAGGCAAAAGTCATTCTTCAGGCCAAATAGCTGTCATCAATCCACGACATGTACCACACATAAGCTCTAGATGGCAGTAGAGGTGCAGCCCTCTGACAGACGTCTGTGACCTGTGAGCGTGTGCCTGTGTGTAGGTGTGTGCGTGTACCTGCAACAATCTGTTTCCGTGAGAGAGAGAGAGTGTGAGGGAGGGAGGAAGGCGAGAGTGATCAAGCGATCAAGCGATCAAGCGATCAAGCATAAAAAAAAAAAATTCCAGCACTGAAAAGTATCAGAGTTTTATTTTACCTGTGCTCACATGCACCGTGTTTTACAGACATTTAAGGGGAAATGGTCTATTCTAAATCGTGTTCGTGCCACCATGTGTCTCTATAATCCATGGCAGAACAATAGGCTGATGTGATCAAACAGTATCAGCTTGTTCCCTGGTTATTAAATGTCATGTCTGACCCAGATTCCTTTGCAGCAGTTACTCTCACACTCACTACCTTTCCTCGAGTGGGATATAATAGAATAGGGTGAAATAAAAAAAAAAGCAATGTCACCATTTTGAGTGCAGCTGTCAAACCTTCCACCCGAGTCAAAATTAGCAATTCATCATCGTCGAGTGGAGGCATGTGTAGTTTACTGTATCCTCCTTCCCCTTCCAGTCTTTCTACACACCTCCCTTTCTCTGTTTGTCATCAAATGTTTTGTCACAAGAATCACTAACATGCTATCCTCCCATCCCCCCCCCCCGCACACACATTTCCTCACTCATTTCATTCATCAATCCATCTTTCGCTCCCATACTCAACCTCTCAATGTATCACTTGGCCTTTGTGTCCAGTCCTCTGGCCTCTCCCCTCATCCAGAGCTCTCATTACCTCTCTTTCTCAATGTCTGGCTGACCGTTGGTGCCAGACACTTCGATGTTCTCATCTCTGCGCCGCCATCTCTCTTTTTTCTTTCTTCAACTCATTCTGCGACTCTCTTTATTGCTTACTCCCTCTACCTCCACTTTTGTTCTTCCTCTCTAATTTCCTTCATTCCATACAGTCACCTCCTCACTATCTGTTGGTCAAGATCTGTGTTGCAGGTACTCTTTTTCTCCCCTCTATCCCTGCTGCTGTCTCTATAGTCCGTGGAATGTGCTTTTTGTTGTATTCCTTCATTCATTGGCACTAATATAGTGTCAATGTTAATCAAATTATAATTTTTAAAGGTCTACATTAGTCTGCCGCAAGCGTCATGTATCGGTGTCAATAATTTCCACATGCACACACACACGTACAGTATATCAGCCTCGAGTTTACACAGCAGCTAATCACCCACCCGGTGGGACCTTTTGCTGGAAGTCAGAGGAGAATGAAGACATCATTAGGAGAGACATCATACTGGACTCTTTTCATGATGTCAAGGATATGGAGAAGTATTCCTGTCTATGTTCTCATTCCACTGTGGCCCAAAGATAATGGCACAGAAACTCATTCTCTGCTCTGGTCTCTGTACCCCCTCATCACATTGCTCAGATCCGTCCGCTGAGTACCTCTCTTCCCCGTCGTGGCCTGAGTTTCTTTCTTTTCTCAGTGATGAGGACCTCAGTGAAAAGGAATCTCATTATTTTCAGTGCACACGCTGTTGGATGTTCCACACAGCAGTGGGAGTACATTGTGGTCGTGGCCTTTGAAATAACGATTGCCAGAAGTTAACAAGTATTTGTGTGTTTTTAACAAAAGCTCAGCAACAATATCTGCCATAAGCAGAGTTGTATCATACATTTATTATCAAGGCATGTTGAACATTGGCTTACAATATCAGAATTAAAACTTACATTTGACCATTTGATATTATTTGAAATTACTTAGAAATAATTGATTTACCTAGAAAGCTGTTGTGTTTTCGAATTTGCTGTAAAATGAAACTCCTAAAACGGCTTCTGTTATGGACATGGTTCATCCTTGTATTCGTATTTGTTTACTTTGGTGAAGAAAAAAAAGAAGGGAAGGGACAGTGTTATTTACCAGAATAAATGAACACAACTGTCATTTTTTAGATATCAGTACTGTCCCAAAGACAACTCATCAGCACCATGTTTTTCATTTGATTACAGAATCATTCTCCATATTCCTTTCGACAAAACAGTCGCTGATGTCTTTCGGAGAAAGTAGCTGCAATTTAATTTTTCTCTGATGTAAACATTTTTTAAATGTAATTCTTCAATCCTGTTAGCCCCGCAAATACAATTATATTCACATTCATATTGGCCACTCTCACGGCAGTTATCCTGACTTATAGAATGAAAAGCACTGGTGGAAGAATGCACAATACTTGGAACCTGGTACTGACATATATCATAATGAAATTCATCAATCATTAATGAAGAAATGTGTACTGTGACAAAGGATTACTGAACTGGGGTCCAGGCAGACATCTCTGATTATCTTCTTTTACATTTGGATATCATTGCATCATTGGGAATGTATTATGACTTAAATAGGTGCATTAGTGTTGATTGCTAAATCTATTTAAGCAGTGATCTTTATTTTCTTTGGGCTGTACTGCAACGTGTGAGCTGTGAATGTTGAGAGATTCTTCATATTAGGCTGCCGATGAAGCAGTTGTAGTGGTAGCATGAGACTAGATTGGTTCTATTCTTTGTTTTGATGACATCAAGTCGTCCTTCTCCTCTTAGTTTTTTTCCTGTTGTTTTGGTTGGAGTAATGGTTTGACTTGCCAGTATCATCATGCTGCATCACTTCACTCTCGGTTAGTTCGGTTGACTTCAATTACTACATTGTGCGATAAGTCCAGGTCAGGATCCAAATAGTATAAGGCTAAACGATTTCCTAACCTTTAATTTTCACTGAGGGGCAGCTAATGGGCTCATTGGTTAAAGCTGGTACCCGACATTCAAAGCAAGAAGGTCATAAATCAATGGCCAGCTATTTATCTTTCAAAATCCCCACCCTCACTTCTTCTTGCTTGCTCTGGTTTCCCCCCCAAAGACAGGCAGATCAGATGAGTTAGAAGTTTACAATTGGCTGTATAAATGTGCTTTGGTGTTAATCCTATGATGGACAGGTGACCTGCTTCCCTACCATTTGTGCATGCAGGGATAGTCTTCAGCCCCCTGAGAGTCGGAATAAGAGAGGATGAATGTGTAAAAGCGCCTAATCACCCTTTTTCAAGGTTATTTTACAATTTCGCCATCATTTGGTCAATATACTCCCAGGTTTACCCACAACCCACTTGTACATATCCCAGGAGTCACAGACATGCTGTTGACTGGCAGGTTGACGACTTTCTCCCTCCTTCCTGTCTCTGTCCCTGTTGCGACCACTTCGTCATTCCTAAAAGGTTTTACAACCGTTGCCAAACAGTCAATATATATCCAGCATTAGGCCACGGAGGAAGGTTTAACCCAGCAGATGACATTCAGTATGGCGCCATAATCATTGCCTCCTGATGAATTAAAAAACAAAATGTCATGCATTCTGGATTCATTACAAATCAACTGAAATATTGCAAGCCTTTTATTCTTTTAATATTGCTGATTATGGCTTACAGCTTAAGAAAACTCAAATATCCTATCTCTAAATATTAGAATATCATGAAAAAGTATACTAGTAGGGTATTAAACAAATCACTTGAATTGTCTAATTAACTCGAAACACCTGCAAGGGTTTCCTGAGCCTTGACAAACACTCAGCTGTTATAAATCTTTTTTTTTACTTGGTCTGAGGAAATATTAAAATTTTATGAGATAGGATTTTAGAGTTTTCTTAAGCTGTAAAAAATAATCAGCAATATTAAAAGAATAAAAGGCTTGCAATATTTCAGTTGATTTGTAATGAATCCAGAATGCATGACATTTTTTATTTATTTATTGCATTACAGAAAATAAAGAACTTTATCACAATATTCTAATTTTCTGAGACAGTCCTGTATATCCAGCATCAGGCCACGGAGGAAGGTTTAACCCAGCAGATGACATTCAGTATGGCGCCATAATCATTGCCTCCTGATGAATTAAATAGCCCTGACATTTCACAGCACGCTTGTCCTTTTCCCGCAACTGCTCTGCTTTTGTACCCCTCCTTTCATGCATTCTGTCGCTCTCTTGCTCGTGTTCTTTCCATTGCATTACTTTTTCATGTGCCTTCTGGCCTCTTGCTATGCCCCCCTCACTCTCCATCTCTCCCCTTCCCCACTATTTTTTTCTATACCTCTCACTCCTTTTCTTACTCTCTTCTTCTTACTCCGTCCCTCTCTTCTTCTTACTCGTATACGCTCATCGATATGCGACAGCACGCCCAGCTGTCTACGAGGGCAGAGCTGAGAGAAAACGAGAGAGAGAGAGAGAGAGAGAGAGAGAGAGAGAGAGAGAGAGAGAGAGAGAGAGAGTCGCTGTTTAGCCGCACAGAGAGAATCTAGCTGGAGGGTCATGAGTCATGACCCTAAATGACCATCCACGCTCACACACGCGCAGGCACGCTCAATAAGTCATACACTCACACTTCCCTGATGGCAGGAGCAATAGGTAATATGCCAAAAACGGAGAGAGAGAGAGAGAGAGAGATTTAACGGTGGAGGTGTGTTCGCTGCTTGCTGAGCCTTAATTGTCCTGTGGTGTGGAGGGGATGACAGCAAAGAAGAATAGGTACAGACTGGATGACTGGCTTGCTGCACTGTTTTGGGACAGACAGAGATATATTCATAGAAGCACAAACAGAGCTATCCCTGGGTTATGCAAGGTCATACCTAAGAAATGTGATTGTAAATATTGGAACCATTATTCACGACAACATTTTTTTATTCAATGTAGTCCAAAAAGAGTACTTGAGGAGTTGTACTTTTACGAAATGATGTCGGTATAGATATTTGTATTAACTCAAAGGAATTTATATCCATATGGGAAATTCATATGATTTAATAATAGCACACCCTTTTATATAATCAAAGAGTTGCTATAGCTATGCACTGCAGGTGCGTTGTTGTGAGCTGATGCAGGAATTCTGTTTATACTGGAATATTTTAATATTCTGACAGGGACACTCGATAATGCTGAAGTGGAACATTTTCTATGGTTTGTTTTATGCACATTAGGCTACATATGTGCAACCTATATATATATTCATGTTTACACAAACTAAACTATTGACACGTAGTCAATGTTTTCTCTCTTATATAACCTTCTTACTGTTGCACAAATAAGATTGATCTGCAATTGTGTGTCATCATGAAAGACGACTCTTGAAAAAACAACGAGGAGTTCAGAGCTTTAATCAGAACCATAACATGATGCTGTGAGGATTCTAATCAGAAGGGAATTCCAGCTGCCCGTGATTACTGAGGCAAAAAGGGACTTGATGACTTTGAATTCAATTTTTTTTTAATGTAAGATAAATCAACACAAACATCCACGGAAATTTCACAACAACAAACCAACAGATGTAGGAATAAAAACGAGCTCTGCTAAACTCATAGACTGTAGTTTAAACGCAGTTTATGTATGAGGGAGATGAAAGCAGAATCAGCTGCGGAACTATCGCGAGTGCACCAGTTTGGATGCCAGCCGCCTAAAAACAAAAAGAAGAAGAAGAAAAAGAACTATCGCGAGACCGGAGTCAGTTGCCGTAGTTACGACAGCCCAACACAGACCTTTCCGAGTGGTGGAGACTAGAGCGGACCGCCGGCGAAAACTTTTAAATATTGAAATAGAAACCGTAAGTTAATACAATTCATTTGTAAATTTCATTACAATAAAGCCTGCCAATTAAAAGTTTAAGCTGAATTGCGCTATGACACGCAGGTAAACTGAGGAGAGCGCGAGAGCGTGAGGTAAGTTAGCGTTGTGTTATTTAACGCTAGCTCCTTTAGCAAAGCTACTTTTAGTTTGGAGCAAGACAACAGTGCCACAAGAGAGACCTTGAAACCAGATGACGTATTCTCAGATATTCTTTCGTCGAAGAAAACCCCATCCGTTGTCCACTGTCCGTCGTTGACAAGGGAATTTGAAGCGAGTGTGTCTTTCACCTGGATGTCAACAACATACCGACAATTTCACGTCATGGCAGGAAAAGCACAGGACAGGTGTGATCAATAATATCAATCAAAGCTGCGTCCTTTTGTCCTATTGCGTCCCTGGTGTTGTGTGTATTACTGGTGCAGCTTCAAAAAGGCTCCTACATGTAACTGAGCTCAAAGTAAATGCACCTTTATGTCAAGTAAAAAACGCCCCCTCTGAAAAACGTCTGGAGCTATCTTATGCAAGCTGAGTTCAATACAAGTTCAGATTTTCCACTGGAGGCTACTGCACTTCTTCACAGTCTTGTGAGCGATGCTTTTTTATTATATAGGGTACTAGCAGGTGAGATGTCAGGGTCTCATTTCATGAGGTTACCCACCTTTAGCGAAACTTATAGTAGCTAATCACTTCCACTTACTCTCACTTTGCAATCTGCTCAGTTTATTACATGTTTTGATGGTGTGCCATTATCGTATGACAATATATTATATCTCCCTTTCCTGGCTAATTTCATTTAATTGATTTTTACTATCTAACAGAGTTGACAGCCATTTGTCAAGCATATACGTCTGCCGGATCAATTAAAACACACATGATTGCTTGTTTTAACTGCCTCTTGTACATTTGAGCAAATCTGTCCTTGCTATTTTGCTGATTTCATTGCAGCAATATTCATGTCTGGCAGTGTGTGAATTAGAGTAGGCCCAGTGTCACAGCTGGTTTTCTACCATTACTGTTGTGTTTTTTTTATTGCAGAAGAGACTCTTTGTAAAAAAAGCACAACGCAAAACGGAGGAGGAATACCTGAGGCCCCGGCCAGAAGAGACATGAATTTAAATGACTTTGTCGTGCTTCCTAACAACAAGGCCAAATCCGTCAAGCTTTCTGCCAGGTGAGATGAGATAAGATCAATGATGTGATTTAAGGCATTTGGTCGAAGTCCATTAGGGTTACTTTGCTGCCATACTGTTTCCATCTGTTTGCATTTAAATTCTGCCGACAGAATGAGCATTTCACAAAATGAAGTTTCAGGCAAGATAAACCGTGTGACCGGGATTTTGATCTGATTCATATTCAACGCAGTGTATTTGTTTTCTTCATAATGCCCAATGCAAAATAAAGTTTTCCAACAGGTAATTGATATCTGGCTTTTTTGGGACGCTGATCCTGTGTCTACTCGATCAAAACATCGATCAGTCCTGGCAACACAGATCTACTACTGCAGTAGATGAATTGAACATATCGATGAAAGCCAGGCTGTCCAATCTGATGGAGGTCATTTAGATGATTGATTGTTGTTGATTGATTGCATATTATGTGAGTGTCTATGTGTGTTGCCATAGAAACCTGCAAGAACTGCGGATGGAGACAGTGACTCTGGCCCAGGAGAGCAATGAGATTGAGGAGAAACTGCAACAGCTGAAAGAGAGCATGAGTAAAGAGAAGGAGGAGAGAGGGTGAGTATCACTGTTACAGTTGGTGTATTAGAAAAGGAGAAGAGAGGTGACGAGGAGGAGCAGCCTGAAGTGGGAAGGTGAGAATGGAAGTAAGATGGTAGATCACAGCAGGCAGAAGAAGGCGAGTGAGAGAGAAAGCGAGGGATAGCGAGAGAGGCGCTGACTGTACAGATCATTTTAGTGCTCTTTGTGTTGTGGCACTCCTTCACATGGAATATCTGTATTATTAGTTTGTTGCGGTTCGTCTTGTGGAGGATTTCATGTTGTGAACCGCCCTAGCAACAGGGCTTTAAGGAAGAGGCTGTCCATCTGTCAGTCTGTCTTTCACACACTAGAGTTCTCTCAACAACTACATGCCGGATTCACATCAATCCGAACACAATATTTGATTTTGCATGTACTTATCTTAGAATTATAGCATTATCTTGGTAATGGTGTTATCTGATCCTCCGTCCTCACAAAGCATTCGTTTTACTTAAATTATGTGCAAGAATCTCCATTCAAAACAAACAACGGTGCTTATAACAAGAGTTGTGCAACTAAGTCGAGAATGACTTCAGTTGGTTTCTCTTACGAATTAACATTACCATGTCGGCGCATGCCTAATGTCGGCGGAATCTGCACACTATTTAAAAAAGCATGCTACCTCGACCACATGGCTGACACAAACATATTTAAGTGTATTGCGATTACATTCCTAGCCCTAAATAGCAAAGTAAAATACATTGTGCTTTTACAACTGAATGTGCAAATGCCGTAAAATGTACTTAACATACAGAAGAGCAGTCAGAAGGATATCACTGGCATCATTTATTCTCGGGGACATCGTTATCTCATCAGCCACTAATGGCACAATAAACCTCGATCGCTCCGTTTGAGGGGAATTCTCCTCCTCCCATGCTCCTCCCTCACCACTCGTCGTCGGTTCTCGCCGGATTGTGTCCCGACTGTTGGAAAAAGAGCGCAGCCACTGAGTAATAGAGATAGATGGAGGAGGGGACTAAATGAGAAAGAAGGGGACGTCGATGACTTCTCTCCCTATAAAGGTCAAGAAAAGGTTGCTGTGGAAGTACAAAGGGAGCAGTCAGAGAGTTGAAAAATAGATGGAGTAGACTCATTGCCATAATGTGGACTGTTTCAAAGGTCAGTGGAGCATACATAAATTGGTCCTAACACCTTATATGCAGCGTTGCTCATAAAAGAATGAGTGATGTAAAAATGTGCATCTGTTGATAAAACTAAGCTTTCAAATAAAGGTAATACAATTACTTGTATTGACCCAAATATCCCATTTGTTATTCGTTTTTCTACCCACATTTTTTACAATTATAACCTAAATTGTACTTGTCTGCAATGTATTTGTCTTGATACGTCTTTGCTTGGTCCCTGTAATTGCTTCTATATATTAAATAAAGCTTACATGTGTTTGCATTGCACCATACATTAACCGTTACAACTCTTTTGAGTACATGCAGAGGATTTACAGAACCTCATTAATGCGATGTTGCCCTCCAAGAAATATCAAATTATTTAAATGCCTTAAATATACTTAATTCATTTTGAGAGGCTAATGAATAAAATAAAGGCAAAAGAAAGTGAGAAGTGACTTTCAGTGTCATACAGCTGTGTGTGCTGTTGTTGCACTTCAAAACAGATGGACTGTCTGCTATTCCCATGATACTGACCAGTAAGCAATCCTATCACAAGCAGCTGCCTTTCAGTTATATCTGGAGCTTTTAGTCTGTCATCTGAAAACAGGAAAATAAAACATAACAACACAACAAAAAGTGCTCTTGTGAAATAGAATACAATATTAACTTCAAGAAATGTAACACAAGTTCAACTAGAGAGTCCGAAGCAGTACAATCAATTTGCAAATGTTTGGGACAGCAGCGTTCTTTATAACTGTGCTTTACACGTGTATGTGTATATATATATATATATATATATACAGCCCATAAAAAGATCACACAGAGGCAGCGCTGTTACCTTCCAATAAAAACATGAACCTTTATCTTCAGATGAACTGGTACGGCAGCAACAGATATTATGTTTCATCCCAGGAACTAAAATGTATCAACCAAAAGGGGTTACATCGTATATCAAAATGTCACGGAGACATCAGGGCCAGGGGTAAATTACTAAAGGATGATGACAGACATTGTCCGCCCAGTCAACTCGGGGGTTGGGCTGCTAGCTGCCGAGATGACTGGCTGACCTCGCCGCCTTGCAGGTCCGAGCATCTAAAATATGTCAGAGCAGATTTCCAGAAGGGAAAATATGGATATATTATCCACATATTTAAAATCTCAATGGTTTTTCTTCCATCTGAAAAGTAAACACAATTAATAAAGTGACATAATGGCTGTCCTAGAAAGAAAATTACAATATCTCTTAAACTATCTGATGTGCAATTGATGACGTTTCACATGATGACCACATCACACCTTCTCACAGAAGCACTCAGCGAAAGGCCTTCTGCATTCACTGCACAGACTGATCATACGCATTTCATTCATATTTCCAAGTTCTCAGTGTCATCACGACAAAAGAGATTATGTTTTGTCAGTTATTCTAACAGTTGGCAGAATACAAAAGTGGGGCTGTTAGTGTTTTAGCTGTCAACGCATCATTTCTACTATTTACTGAAGCATTGGGTATATAAAATACACTGAATTGAATTGAAACCTGAATGAATGATTTAGAAAGGCTGTGCACTGAGATGACGTCATCACAATCGGAGGACACAGGTGCGCATCAACGGACACTTCAGGCCTCAGTATGCTTCACACTAAGAGCTTGTTATATTATCCATTGGTGCCGGAAACCACCGTAACAACTTTTTGTGTGTGCAACCAATTGCAACACAAAGATTGCCTTCCAGGAGACACATTTACAAACGTCTGAAAAACTGGCATTTCACAATTGCAATCCGTCTGTGTTATAAAACAGTGGATTGGGTTTTTCTGTTTTTAGAGCCAGAATATAAGAGGCGGGTTACGGTCCCACTGACAATGACCCACTTGGCCATTAGCTCAGATCCATACAGTAGTTTGAAGCATCAGGGGTTCACATTCATTGGAATAAGCATTGTTTGGTGGCCCTCAGGCCACATTATTGTATCTGGTATTGTGGACAAATACCCATTCAAATGGTTGGATAAATTATAGACCTCAGACTGGATATAGTCCACACACACACACATACACACACACACACACGCGTCTATTGCGAACACGCACATGCACAAAGAGGCAAACAAACACAGGCTGCCGAGAAATTATACTCAACCTATTGTGTGTGGGGGTGTATGTGATTGTTTTTGAGTATAAGACTATTACAAATGCATGCACATCTTCAAATATATATTTTTATTGGATTGGATAACACACAAAATAGCATTAATTTTCTCACCCCATTTTTATGACAGAATAGGTACCTGGCCCATTACTATGACTATTATCCAACACATTTACATTGAGGGCCATCCCCGCCACGCGTAATCAGGAAATGAATATGCTGAATGCAAACACACACTGGTTATTAATGTGATTGTTTATTTTCCATCCCCTGTTTACCTCACTTCTTCTCATTTCATTAACAACTCAGAGATGTGTTTTCCAACGTGTACTTACGGAGAACAGCATAATAGGGCTGTATATCACAATATATGAGCACATAACTCAGGAACAGCTTTAGGGAGATGCAGAGTACGTTTATTACCCATGGACCCCTTCAAATAGTAACGGGCGGAAAAAAGGTTCGACACACACACATTTCCAGTCAGCACCGCTAATAACAATATCAGTGATTTAGAGCTGAGGTATGATGAGAGCTCCACATGATTTACTTCTATAGGCTGAAATATATACATAACCACAAACAAGGAAATGCATATTGTAGATTATAAATGAAGGTTAATGTTTTTTTGTTTCTTTTAGGGGATGAGTTGTGTGTCTGTGTTTGTCCTTGTATATGAGTGCTGCCTATGGCTCTTATTAAGAAGCCATACATCAGAATGGGGAGAGGGCCGTCCCGTCCAGGTTGCACAAACGATCAGCACATAAACACAGTGTTTCCTGTCACACTGAAGTATTGCAACATTTACCGCTCCACCAGCCCCAAGATACGACAAGGTGTGTGCGCGGCAGCCTGTGTGTATTTTTAATAGCAGTCCTCCATAAATAATGCCACTTGTGTGTGTTTTTTTCTCACATTTTGCAGGTTCCAGAAAGAGCTATACTTTGTCGGTTGTGTTTGCCTTGTGTTCCCTATTCAGAAAAGACACACGCAACGGTGCTTACGCCCTGTGTCTTTGAAGTATTAGCAGTTTGGAAAATGTGTGTGTGTGTGTGTGTGTGTGTGTGGGGACTCAGCTG
This sequence comes from Pseudoliparis swirei, assembly GCF_029220125.1. NCBI lineage: Eukaryota > Metazoa > Chordata > Actinopteri > Perciformes > Liparidae > Pseudoliparis > Pseudoliparis swirei. The sequence goes on from NC_079407.1 coordinate 8,178,410, forward strand.
GCTTAGCTACAAAGTGTAGATGGATGAAATAATGTACTCTGCATATGTCGTGGCTGAGAGGTCAGGGAAAAAGTGATAAGATATTCAGAATTATTCCCTTCTTTCCCAATATTTTTTTTATTTTCCTGTCAAATATCCCTGGTTTCGGCAGCTTCAAGCTGTGTTTTGTGGGCGGCTGTAGCTCAGTGGGGTAAGGGGGTCGTCCTGCAACCCCAAGGTCGTCTGTTCGATCCCCGCTCTCCCCATTAGTTGCAAGTCGAAGTGTCCTTGAGCAAGTCACTGAATAACTAAGGATGGGTGAAATGCAGAGGACACATTTCGTTGCACGTGTACCTGTACTCTGTGCAATGACAATAGATTGAATCCAATCCAAATATAACTTTTTTTTTCACACAGGCCATTGTTGAAGATACATTTTTTGCTGATTCGTTTTGTTTTTGGTTTCACTTATAAGTGTTGTTGTCAAGGAGAGCAAAGTAATACCTTTAATACCTTTTTAATGTTTAGCGTTACTGCCGTGCAGAGGAAGAGGGGAAGCAGATGGGTGGGAAAATCCACTTTTCGACCTTTTTATATATATTACTACTGCCCGCTTCAAACATTCTTCCACTCCTTTATTAGTTTTTCTAAACCCAGCTTGTTTGTATATTTGCTGTCTGTTGGTTGACATGACAACGGGCAGAAGATTGTAGAAGAAAAGTTTGTCGGAGACGTGATGAAGGTGAAAACGCATTAACTGGGATCGAGGAGAAGCCGCCATGGAGTTAGGAAATAAAATAAACCCGTTGGGCTTTTACAATTGAACCCCACATGAACGTAGCTGCAGTTCCCTCCTGCCTTTGTATCTGAAGGCTGCTCAGCCAAGCAGCAGTTTGTTCGATGTGAATTCCAGGAACAGCTAATTGAAACACCTCTAATGAAAAAGTTGCAAACGGTTTCTCATCACTTCCTCCTCTGACTGACGTGGGAGAAAGCAGGCAAAAGTGCCGGTGTGGCGGCTCATCAGGTGCTGTGATGTATGATGTGAAGGTGATCTGGATTTCCTCTAAGCTTCCTTCCCCGACTCGCTCTCCCTCTCAGAACATGCCGGTGTCTTTGACGAGCCTTTAATGTCGATCTTCAAGCTGCAATTCCTGCTCAGGCTGTGCTGTGTGTGTCTTTACACACACACACACACACACACACACACACACAAAGAATAGGCAAACAAATTTGGTTTGCTGAGAAGAGGTCCGGTATAATCAGTTTGGGAAAAGTACACAGGCGATAATAAAGCCAGCTGGGGACTCGGGGGGCAAACGCAGTACATCATTCATTGTCTTGGTACGCCCGACTGACCGATTGAATGTAGCTTTGTCTTAACGCCGACATATCTTACAAACAATAGCTCTCGGCTTATCTAAAAGTACAGTTGAGGTTCCCCGTTTTCCACCTCCTTTGCTCCCTCTTTCACTCTTTCCCTCGTCTTTTTGTTTACTCCCGTCCCGTGTTCTTTTGTTCTCCACTGCTCATGTTTGTCTTCTGCGTTTGTTTTGCGTGCCTCCTCCTGTCCCCTGCTTCAGGCCGTGTGCATTCAGCACACACGTGCGCGTCGACTCTGTGACCCGACACCGCTCACGCCGGAGTCAAATGTGTTAAAGTTTGTGTTTGGATCCTGTGTCTCTCTCTCGTTCTTGCCTTTGGTAAGTTTCTGTCCTGCTTCAACCCTCGAGGTGTTTGCCCTTTCCTCTCGTCTCACAGCGGGTGGACGGGGGGTAAAGAGAGAAGACTGGATTACTTTGGTATTAGACTTCAGAGGTTGTGTGCATTTGCATGCGTGTGTGTGTGTGTGTGTGTGTGTGCGTGTGCACGAGGCAGATGGTGTCAGCTCTCCCTTTGGGTGAGGTGGGTCAGATAAAGGTGAGAGCCGCGTGTCAGACATGAGTGTTCCAAGGTACGACGGGCGTCGCGCGCCTTGCTCTCCTTCTGTCGTCGCAATATATCTCTGTTTATCATTTAGAAATGTGAGCTCGCTCTAAGCTAATGTGAAGCTGTCCTCCTCTGTGTTTCCTCCGCTTTGACTTTGATGAAGAAATGTTCTTTGACGAGGTGGCATTTGGCGTCGCGTTTGATGTTTGTTTTCAACACGCAAGTTGTGATTTCCCGTCCACTTGGCCTCACAGCGATGTGCGATGTAGGAATGTGTGAGTGTGAACGTGTCTATTTATGTGGCTTTCTCCGTGTAACAGGTGTTGTTAGGTCACTTCAAGTCTCTTGCCCTCTCCCCCCCCCCCCCCCCCCCCCGAGGGAAGTCTGTGTACGTATTTGTGTGTTTGTGGATAGAAGAGAGGAACATTAACTTTGGGAATGTGTCAGTACTTCTAAGTTTCTACGGGCAAGTTTAAGCTTTTCTTGTTTTGAAGTTTGTGTTTACTCACACGGATTTATGCGGGTGTAATTGTGTGTATTGGATAATGAGATCTTTTGCAAATGCAAAGTCCATAGAGATGCACCAACACACACTTCATCTCTCCAGGTCGCCTGTCCTAAGGGGACACCCTGTCATCCTGCACCCACAGGGGTGTGCCTCAACTGTCTCCCCTAGCGACAGTCCAGTTGCCAAGGTAATGTCGCTAGGGTGATTACCTGACGCCTAACATCAGTGTCAGCCCGGCACGTCGATGGAATCAGGGGTGGTGGCGAGTCTTGCCATGAGACACACACACACACACACACGGATGCAGATAGACACACACTCTCACACACAAATAGATGCCGACTTCCTGTGCCCTGACGGGCTGCCAGCTCAATCCAAAATAAACTTCTCTCAAAGACAGCCAGACATCACAATAGCATAAATAGCATAAATAATTCAACAACATGAGCATGAATAACTCTCATGTAAATGAGGATCCCCCTCCATCTCTTCACGATCCAAAACTGACAGGAGCGTCCTTCGTGTGTGTGAGAGTATGCAAGTGCACATTTGCCTTCACGCTCTTGTATTTGCGTCTGCATCGATATCGAGGCCTCGCTCATAGATAATTGTCTACATCATAAAAGAAAACATCCTTTTGGTCAGAGACTGATGTGAAAGTTTCGACCCATAATGACGTATAATTTATGTTGGTATCAATACGTTCTTGTGTGTGTGTGTGTACCGGCGTGGGGCAAAGTGCTTCCCCTTGCTGCACTAATTCCTCTCATCAACACAGAGACAATGGTGTGATGCATGAACAACTATTTTTCTATTTAATGGAACAAAGTGCTTTTCTAATTGTAGTTATTTATCTATTGTTCACGGATTTAGGGATTTAGTTATATGGTGATGCCGCACCTTTTTCATGTTTGTATATATATTTTTTCTTCCTGACATCAATGCCTTCCCCTCTACTTAAAGCCTGTTATTAAAATGCTTCTGTCGTTTTCGGTACTTCACTGGATTAAAGAAACATTAATCCTACATTTGAAAGGCGAGGTGTTTGCACTGCAGCGCTGTGCTAATTCTCATATAGATTGCGGGGAGCTTTCTCATTTTTTTCGATATTTTTTTTCTTTTACAGTTCATTCAAGAGAAAAATCAATCTTTATTCACTATGTTTTCTTTGAATAAACTGCCTTGTTGATAGTTATACCAAAGCCCTCAAATATTATGAGATCTTTCTCCTCGGAAAAATTATTAATAAACGGTGTAATTTTGACGTTAATCAAGGATTCTTCTGATTATGCTGCCATACCCAGATCTTCTCATGCAGAATGAATATTAAAGTGACTGTGACATTTCTTCAATATGGCAAAAAATTCTTCATGACCAAAAAGAAGCATAAACAAATCAAAACCAGGACACAAACAGATGTAAACACTGTCTCTGAAATGTGATAGCTATTAATACTGGAAGCTTTGCTCCTGTAATTGAGCTACACGTATCACATTGTATTTCCAGATTGTTTGTTTACAATTGCCAAAGAGAAACTCTCTCTCCCTTTGTCTTTCTGTCTGCTTAGGCACTCGGGAGGGTTTAGATGGAAGTCTGGACAGTTTGGTTCTTTAAACAGCAACGCTGTCACAAACAGCGTGAAGAAGAACAAGGAGAACACGCTCCAAAAGGTACAAGAGAAGATCCTACTTCTGTGGATGTGTCTGGCGTGTTAGTTTGTTTTAAGCCCTTGCATTAAAAAATGTAATTCATGTAAGATTATTATGATATTTAGTCATTTCTTTCCAACAAATTTCTTGACAACTTCACCTAAACTAACATACTTAACAACATACTTGTTCTCAAGCCGGATTCTTTACATTCTGAGAAGCTTCTTCTTGTGGTTTGTGACCTTAAGGGTTACCTGCATGGTATATCACTACCTTGTATATATATATATTTTGTATTCATCTGTACATTTAATATTGTTATTGTATTTTGTTTATTAATGCTCTAATGTGCACCCGCTGCTGTGATCCTGAAATTTCCCCATTGTGGGACTAATAAAGGATTATCTAATCTAATCTAATCTAATCTATAATATGTATTCTCATTCCTGTTTCCACATTTGCTGTGGGTGCACCATGTGCCTGCATCCATGAAAATATGTCCAGCCACTCCTTATCCTTAAGTGCACTTAAGTGACTTGAGATTTCCCTTAATTAGTTTTTTTATTTAATCTTGTCCCCCATGTCTCAGGGGAGAACACTTATGCCTTTGGGTATCTCCTTTGCTAAACTTTAGGCTTCTTGGGAGTAAAAGAATGAAGAACAATAATCATTTAATTGAAAAACTGGTTAACACGTGATATGTTACTTATATTATGTAAAACCCTCATGGGGAGCACGTTTCGGACCATGCAGTGATGTGAAAGGGCAAGCGATAGAACAGGAACACAGAGGAGTTCACATCGATGTATAGAAACATACTTGCACATAAACGGTGTCGCCACAGATGTGTTACTCCCCGTCTCCTCAACAGCTGTCAGCAGGCAAGGTGAAGATCCGAGTGCTGAAGGATGAACCACTGACGGGTGAGTCATTTACAGCCACAACATCGGCTTTCAACTGTGCGTTACATGCACCAGGGAGACAACAACTGTGGGTCCTTGGATACACTTGCCTGTGCTGGAATTCTTTCGACTCTCCACGTGGAGATTGTCATTCAGGAGCAGCTACAGATCAGAGCCCTGGGAACGGGTGGAGGTTCTGTGTCTTGCTCCCAGTTACTTCAGTGAGGTGGATACCTGGCATCACAGGGCCAGCCGCTGGAGTTCTCTTGTTCAAGATTGATCTGTGTAACCAGTGACCAACCTGGGCAGAATTATTAATGTGTTGGACATGCCTGAGGGACCAAATCACACCGGGAACCGGAATGTTTAAAAATGAGCCGAGTAAGCTTTTTATGGACGGTCTAAAATGCTGCATTAAAAAAAAAAGAAAAAAAGGAGCTGACAATTCCAACTTGTTGTATAAGCATGATCATTTGTAATAATCTTTGCATATAAAACCATAAGCAGTGATTCTATTGAAATATTGCTGTATGTACCGTACTGTATATTTGACGCTGAATATGTCTCTATATGTCTCGACAAGAAAGTCAGTTCAGTACATATAATATTAAAGATGTCAAATTAGATCCCATTGCTGAGGGTTAACAACAGTATTCGTGCTCTTTTTAGCCCCACCTCGGCCTCCACCCCCGAGAGATAGAAGAAAACACCGTCTGAGGGGAACACGCTGTGGACAATGTGAAATCAAGACTGCAGGAGTCGTAAGCATAAACACACGGATATTTTCCGTGATGGCATTTTCTCGTGTCTCAGGCAGTTGAATAATTGTGTCTCTGGATAGAAAGCTCAGTATTTAATCTACAGATGAATATTCACCTGGCAAGTTTTTCAACCAACAAAAAAAGGCAAACACCACACACACGAATTCACACACTTAAATAACAACAGGATCCAGATGTATACATTAAACGTTTGCACAAAACCCCCTGCATTTCCTAAACATATCGTGGTATTTGAAAAAGCGGTTTGTGTGGTGAGAATGTGGCATAAGCTATTCATTTGCCAATTTACTATTCTCGCAATCCACACAACGTTCTGTAAAATGTCAATCAACGGCACGTCTATTTTTAAAGTATTTAAGAGTGAAGGATTTGTATCATTCTTTTTATTTACATCCCAGCCATTCTTTACCCGTGGATGATATAATGTTATCGTCAATTGCGAAACACTTTAAGTTTCAATACGAGCTCTATGAATTAACCATTTCACATTATTCTGCGGTTTAATAATGATGATGGAGTAATCACCAAGATGATGGATACCTGTGATGAATGAGCCATAAAAAGAGGCAGAAGTGCATAATGCACCAGCTATTTAGGTGCTATGGAGAACCTCGCCAGTGTGACACGCACAGGGACGTCGCCCTTCTTTTCCGTTGTTCTTATTGAGAAGCCTAAAGAGTCGCGGAGCTGGCAAAAGTATTGATACACAAACAGATGTCTAAGGGCATTTCTACATCATGTGTTTAATTTTTCTGTGGGTTTGGAAATTCCACGATGATTGACATTTATAAAAAAGATTTATGAAGCTATATAATTCCGACCACTTAATCTAAATGCATATTTCTGAATTTTTCCGTACAGTCATGAATCTACAGAGTTTGATATGTCTGGCCCGACAGTAGGAGTCACAGAACTTAACTTACACTTATAGTTACAATTCAGAAACTCTCTCTCTCTCTCTCACACACACACACTGCCCGTCTCTCTCTTTTTCCTACCTGTCCATCACTCTCCATCAATTCATCTGTTTCTGGTGCTTTGCTGTCTCTTCTGCCCTCTGTGTCTTTCTATATATTTCTGTTCCCCCCCGACCTACATCATATGTTTTCTTCTCTGCTATCTCCCATCCTGCTGCCCTCTTTTTCTTTGCATCACGTGCACATTTAACAGTCTTTCTTTCCTTCTCTCACACACAACACATTTCCCCCCCATCCTTCTAAATTTTTCTCGCTTCCACATCCCCGCCCCTCTCTCTCTCTCTCTCTCTCTCTCTCTCTCTCGCTGAGCCTCTGCTGTCCTATCTGTTTGTCTATATGTGTGTTTGCACTGATAACAATTAAGTTGGATCCACGCATCAATACCCGAGACCTCCGAGGGCACCATTGTTTATTCTTTTCACTCTTCATCCACTGTTGTGACCCTGGCCTCCAACTATATGTGTGATCAAGAGAGAGAAAAGCCATTCTGTATGTACGTTTGTATATCTACGTCTGTGTATAATGGACAGCGGCAAACTGAGCCGAGTAATACGTGATTGAACACCAGTCCCTCCCACATCGCTATATTCTAGATCCTCAGCGACTCGCTCGAGCAATTCCGAGCCCATTTTCCGACCTGGAAGTCAGCAGAGTTTACTGTTGAATAACTGATGCATCTAAAAGACAGGGAGAGAGAGAGAGAGAGAGAACCAGAGCAATGAGGGAGAGAAAAGGAGATTGATAGAGGGCTTGAGGGAGAGGGAGGGGCTGAATAGATTGAACTGGCAGCCAACTTATGTCTGACCCTCTTGTTGTGTAATACGTTATTTTAAGTACACCACACACATGTGGTCAAATGTAATGCGCTAAGGCTTAACAGTCAATTTGATAATGATGCCACTGAATTGTCCAACAAAAGGCTCAATTGCCCCAAATGCCCCACAGTGATGGGCTTAATGGCGATGCTTACTGTCGTCTGGGCAAGCGCATAGGCACACATAAATCCACGGTCCACTCACACACACTCACAGGTTTTGTCCTATAATGATGGTAATAATGGAAAGCGTTATGACTCTGTCCCCGTCACTCTGAATGAAAATGCACACACACACATGCACGCATACACAATCATAAACACATCTGGGCTTATTTTGAATTATGACTCGCATATGGCACAGCCTTTACTGAAATCACCCGTACACACTCGCACACACTGCACGCCGAGTCATCCATAAAAAAAAAAAGGGGGGGACTTCATTTCCCTCTGTGTAGCACAGGAGAGCGCAGTGATATGATGCTTGCAGCCTGATAGGGATGCCATAGTCCCTGGGGAGTGGCTGTAATTTATCCTCAGGCATGAAAAGGGAAATGAGGCCCTGCTTTATGGGACCAGTAAAGGGCAATGTCACAGCTGTACGCTTGCATGTGAATGCATACATGCCCACACACGGCCACACACTCGGACCAAAAGAGGGACAAGATGAGTAAAAATATAGCAGCAGGATTACATTGTTAATCTGCAGGTAGAAAAACAGCACTGTCAGACCTGTTTATCCACAATGACTATGTATGGAACAAATTAACTTTGTTTTTGCTCAAATTATCATTTGCTATGCCCCGCCCCTTGTTGCTACTCCGTCAACGTGCCAGAGTAAAGCAGAGAGAAAGGTCTACGATATGCGCTTGAAGAACATATCAAGGATGTCAAACTTTGCCGTCTAACAAGCTGGAGAAAAGCTTGTCGCACCTTGGTCAGAGCTGGCCGACGCCATGCTGTGATTGGCCGGTCTGCCTCTGAGGGTGGGACTTGGTAAAAGGTCAACTATCTATTACAAAGAACAAATGAAGAAGGTTCTAAGTCATTAGATCCAGAAAGAAATCACACAGTTGTGAAAAAACAGTGATAGTCCCACTGTGGATGAGTAGAATGTGTTTCCTGTTCCCTCAGAGAGTGCCCTCAATAGTAAACGGAAGACATTCAGAATTTGACATGGTATTGATGAGAAAACCATAACAAGAAAATACACCTCGACCTTAAATGAAGAGAAACTAACACATTTCTTACTGCTTGTTTTACTTGTTTATGTATTTGAAGAAGCCTTCATCCTTTTCTCCCTCCCTTGCACACATCCTCCATTCTCATTTGCTGTCTCCTCTTGGCCTTGCCCACATGCTCCGTCTACCTGGTCTCGACCTTTCTCCCCAACCTGCTGACACAATGACTTTTCCCCACTAATAAGACCGGATTCTCATCGAAGAAAATGATAATGACCTCCCTTAAGATGCATTCACTCACGTGCACTCACATGCACGCCATCCACAGACGCTTGGCACAAACGCCTACATGCACACATCCTGATAGTCCCTACAATCCTCTCTTTAACACACACACAAGCACACGCACACACACACACACACACACGCACACATGCACACACTGACTGCACTGTGTATCTGTAGGTGTGTGCTGAATGCACAGAAGACTACTGTATTGGCTGTTTTACCAGATTCCACCAGAAGGGGGCACTGAAGCTCCACAGAATGATACCTATTCAGGTGAGCATGGTCCCACGGGCATGGAGTCCACCTCCTCTTCGTTTCTCTCTGTCTCTCTCTCTCTTAAATAGATACATTGAATAATATCCCTCCTGATTCCATTCTCCTCATGCTTCTTTTGCATTGCTTGCGTCCATGACACGTACGATGACGCACGCACTTAGACTTAAGCAGGCAGGCACGCATGCACACACACTCTCTCTAACAATGAGTTGTATTAATTAGACAATATCCTATTGAACCATATTCGTATTGAAAGCAATTAAATATAGTGCAATTTTTCTCAAAAATAATACCGAATACTTAATAATTAGATACAGTATGCTGATACATTTAATTAATCATGTCAAATTTAAACTAGATGATATTAAGTGTTGAGCAGTAATTGCTCTTTTTTTTATTGCATATTTTTCTCTGCAGTAGTTGGCTGTCGCTTAAGTTTTTTAACCAACTAGCAAACATGCTGTTGCCCAGTTTAACTTTAAACACCCCAATCTTCTCCTTTTAAGCAGGCTTTGCTTAAAACAACTGCTTCTCAAATGAACTAATTCTTAAATCAATTGCTCTAGCCCCGTCTCGATTCTTATCGTGTTATCAGATTCACTGCTGCATTTAACTGCCGTGATCCAATTAGTTATGAAACCAAGGTCTCCTTAATGTACCCCGCTAAGCTGATAATGCAGGTGACTAGAGGGAAAGCACCTTTTTGAAAAGCCTCTCCATATTTAGCTCGGGTATGGATTTACTTTCACTCCTTTGGTTTTGCACTCGGTTCTTATTGCGTTCGAGGGTCATTTGTATGTACATAATCTGCGTTTGATGGTTACTCAATCAATGTACTCTTTTGGATCTTGTGCGTCTTGTTTTCTGCTCGCTGCGCTGCTTCTTCCCCAGAATGTGTGCGGTTTTTCTAGCTTCTTGTCATATGATTGGGCGCTCTTATTCTAGCTTCTTGTCATATGATTGGGCGCTCTTATTCTAGCTTCTTGTCATATGATTGGGCGCTCTTATTCTAGCTTCTTGTCATATGATTGGGCGCTCTTATTCTAGCTTCTTGTCATGTGATTGGGCGCTCTTATTCTAGCTTCTTGTCATATGATTGGGTGCTCTTATTCTAGCTTCTTGTCATATGATTGGGTGCTCTTATTCTAGCTTCTTGTCATATGATTGGGCGCTCTTATTCTAGCTTCTTGTCATATGATTGGGTGCTCTTGTTCTAGCTTCTTGTCATATGATTGGGCACTCTTATTCTAGCTTCTTGTCATATGATTGGGCGCTCTTATTCTAGCTTCTTGTCATATTGTTGGGCGCTCTTATTCTAGCTTCTTGTCATATGATTGGGTGCTCTTATTCTAGCTTCTTGTCATATGATTGGGCGCTCTTATTCTAGCTTCTTGTCATATGATTGGGTGCTCTTATTCTAGCTTCTTGTCATATGATTGGGCGCTCTTATTCTAGCTTCTTGTCATATGATTGGGCGCTCTTATTCTAGCTTCTTGTCATATGATTGGGCGCTCTTATTTTCATCTCGTAGGACTCACAAAGAGATGTAATATTCTATAACGTGGGCGTTGTTATTGTGCATGGATAAGCCTTTAAATTTCTACGTGTGATGGTGTGAGTATTGGCGTACAATGATGTTTACCTGTTCTGCACATTTTTTTGTGTAGCTACTGAGGCCTTTTGTCTGATGATGCACAAAACAGCTCACCAGCCTCTCTGTCGTGTAGCTCTGCTCATCCACACAGGTCCCTGTTCAGTGCTGATGTCTCCACGCTAACTGACTGCTGGTTGGGTCACAGTATGTTGCTGGAAAGCCAGCATGGTGGAACCAAGTCGTACACACTGATAGAAAGTGAAAACACACAGTGAAACGGCTCAGTGAAAACCAATCTCTCTATATCTCTGTATGTGTCCTCAGAGTTCATCTGTTTCTCTCCTAACGTCACACTCAGTGATGCTGGGAGAAAGCTCATAGCTCATAGTTTCAAACACATACACATGCAAACTCTTTTTCAATCACACATGCAAAACTGTGTTTTGGCAGGACAGAAAGAGATTATACACATGCAGCTGACGCAGGCTTCTTTCTCTCTCTCTCTCTCTATTTCTCTATTTCTCTCTCCTCTGTTAATCCTGTTTTATTCAGAGGGAGGGACAGCGAACGAGAGTCAGAAAGACCAAATATAATATTAATTTCATCAGTCTGCTGTGCTGGGTTGTTTGTCACTGCCTCATCAGCTAATGTTTCCAGGCTCACACACATACACATGCACGCACGCACAAATGCGTACACACACTCACACATGTTGGTTCAATTAATGTTGGCAGAGCCTTTCTTGGTATTTGATTGAGCCGAACCTGTGCGGAGTACTAAATGGGTGTGCTGTATGAAAACATTCTGATGTCATAGGATTTTCCATTATATAGAAATATTTGAAAATCACATAATCTATGTGATTTCAATGTTTGATTATTTTATATTGTTTAATGGCGTTGTTTCTTGTTGCCAACACAACCCATCTCTCTCTCTCTTTATTTTTCTCTTTCTCTGTGATGATCAAAAGAGAGGTATAAAGCATGCAATGTTATTTCCCTTTGGGAACATTTGATTTCCCTTTGTCTCCCGTAAAAAGACAAGAGAGCGCTGCTGCTTCAACTGCTGCGCAGCATCCTGGAGCTGCTCTATGATTTAATATGAATGCAGGGAGTTCATTAGTATGATTATGGTAGCCTTTGTGTGAGTGTGAGTGTGTGAGGGGGGGTGTATGTGTGTGTATGTGTGCGTGTGTGTGTGTGTGGCCAAATCCAACCATTCGAATGGGTATTTGTCCACAATACCAGATACAATAATGTGGCCTGAGGGCCACCAAACAATGCTTATTCCAATGAATGTGAACCCCTGATGCTTCAAACTACTGTATGGATCTGAGCTAATGGCCAAGTGGGTCATTGTCAGTGGGACCGTAACTCGCCTCTTCTATTCTGGCTCTAAAAACAGAAAAACCCAATCCACTGTTTTATAAGAAACACAGATTACAATTGTGAAATGCCAGTTTTTCAGACGTTTGTAACAGTGTCTCCTGAAAGGCAATCTTTGTGTTGCAATTGGTTGCACACACAAAAAGTTGTTACGGTGGTTTCCGGCACCGATGGATAATATAACAAGCTCTTAGTGTGAAGCATACTGAGGCCTGAAGTGTCCGTTGATGTGCACCTGTCGGCACAGTTGGCTGAATAGCAAAAAGACTGCAAAGTGAGAGAAAGCCAGAGGAAAGGCTTCAGCTGTGACATGGTTTGAAACCTCTTGCGACGCAAATATTTTCCATCGAAATTTATTCAGATGAGGAAAGTAATGTCCACAGACTTGAAGGGTTGTTTGGAGACATCTTTGATTGTTAAATATTTCATGGCCATGGGCAAGTTCTCTCCCCGGAGGTGCTGAATACACTAGTTCAGCACATGGAGGATTATCAAATGAGCTACACTCGGCTTTCATCACAAAAGAAACCAGAGAGTTTAAAAACCAATCACGAGTGTCTGACTTAGCCAGATTGGGCGTACACAGATTCATGGATCCACACTGACGTTATTACTGTGCTTCTGTCCTGCAGGAAAGGAGTGTCGGTAGCAACATTATCTTACGCTGCAAGAAGCCTCCTTTTAATGAGTTACAGTAGCGCACACTCATTAGACGGTTATTTCACCCACGGGTGAAAATGCCAAGGTCACGATAAAGGTCCCTGGGCCAAAGGGGCTCATAAGACCAATTGTGGTGTTCCGAGGATTAAAGTGATCCGATAAAGTTTCTCTGTGCTGAATAGGCTGCTTGTGTCCTCCAGAAACCGGCTTTTGGCAGACAATGTAAATCTCCGTGAAGGTGCTACAGGGCCAGCAATAAAATCAGGAAATGAGCAAAATTATACGATAAAGCTTCCTTGCCCAGTCTGAATTTAGTGTTTCTCAAGCTCGCCGTTTCTCCGGTTCCTCCACAATTACATGACACGTTTGTTCGTGCATCCCCGTTGGACACCTTCAAGGACAAACTGGTTTACCTCAGCAGCCCTACTGGTCCCTGGTGATTAATAGAGCGGCATAATGAATTCAGCCTGTGGAATGGAGAAAATCAATCAACACTTATTTGGTGGGCTTTCCATTTTCTCTTGTCCAAAAGTATGGAGATGTGCGATCACGTTCCGTAATTGGTTTTTATTTATTTTGCAGAGGAGGAAAAAAAACAAGCCCTGGTGTATTTGTGACGTGCTCCTGGACGAAGTTTATCAATAGATACATATTGCTTCGTGGTTAAATTTATGCATAAAGTGTGAGACCAGCTTGGTTATTTTGTGACGGACATTACCAGTGTCTTTGTGGTTTCATTAACATAGAATAAAGATGCATACATTAACTCTGTAACATTGATTTCATCATTGTGACTTTCAAGGTTAGACTCTTGATGAAGGTATGAGCACTTACAGTAATTAGGTTGCACCCTCCAAATGGGGTTCATGGCAGCTGCCTATAGTATCTTCTCATGTCCTTTTTATCGTTAGTGTGAATGCAGTGGAACTTTCTTAATGGTATGAAAAGGTCTTCATTTATTGTCTACTGTGTGATGTTTCTGATGCGTGATCAGCATTAGAGGCAGCAGCACAGTTGATTCTCTACCGCCTCTCTCTTGTTGCTCTATTTTCCTCTAACTCAATGCACAGCTTTGATAAATCACGACTACATTCTTATTTTATGCAGCGATCGCAAATTATTATTATCATAGTTGCATCACCTGTGATTCAGTTCCTTTCCCCGCTATTATGTTTTATGTATTTCATTTGAAATGTATCATATCTCTGTCACAAAGTGCCAGCTGCTGCCTTTTTGTTCAGTGACAACAATGTTGATTTGAAACTCATATACAGTACTTTGGTCTTCTTTTACAGACAGATTTACAGACTCACGTGAGTACGAGAGATGTTGTCAGCTGCTTCCAGGAGCAGATTAACCCGAGCTCCGATGCCGCTACCTTCACAAGTCACGCTGTGGCAAAAGCTATGCAACTGCCCCCTGATCCCAGCCAGGTAGGTGGTGATCTTTTTTTTAGTCATACACACTTCTACAAGATCAAGTGTGGCGTTAGGATGACAAAATACATTTTTGTTGAGATACATTAACTCACATCATTTAGCATATAGTACAGTCAATTGTTTTGACTTTTTGGTGAAACGGAAAAAGAAAAAAACAAACGAATCTTAAAAAGATACACTACCGTTCAAAAGTTTGGGGTCATCCAGACAATTTTGTATCTTTCATGAAAACTCACTTTTATTTATCAAATGAATTGAAAATTGAATAGAAAATATAGTCAAGACATTGACAAGGTTAGAAATAATGATTAATATTTGAAGTATTAATTTTGTACTTCAAGCTCAAAGGAAGGCCAGTTGTATAGCTTATATCACCAGCATAACTGTTTTCAGCTGTGCTAACATAATTGCACAAGGGTTTTCTAATCAGATATTGGTCTTCTACGGTGATTAGCAAACACAATGTACCATTAGAACACTGGAGTGATAGTTGATGGAAATGGGCCTCTATACACCTATGGAGATATTTCATTAGAAACCAGACGTTTCCACCTTGAATAGTCATTTACCACATTAACAATGTATAGTGTGTATTTTTGATTAATGTTATCTTTATTGAAAAAACAGTGCTTTTCTTTGAAAAATAAAGACATTTCTAAGTGACCCCAAACTTTTGAACGGTAGTGTCTATTGATAAGATGAGTCATTACTGTTCCTGAAAGTGTATTCATACCTATTTGGTGAACAGAATCATCGGGTCAAAGCTTTACACGTAAAAGGCCGTGGGTTAAATCATACAGCAAACCACAAGTCATGAATATGAATATAGGCAGTCCAGTATTTATTTCTTTAGCTTAACTTCTGGTCCTTGAAGCCAAAGCTTCTATCTTCTAGATCTGCTGTTTGTGCTACTGCTAAATTTATTTTGCAAATGATTTTTGACTTGATATTAGAGAACAGTGCGGAATCTTAAATTACAAATAATAGTGGAGGGCCATATCATATAAGATACTTCTCCACACAGTTTATTTTTCAAAACCTTTTCAGACAATCCATAAAAATATTTTTTCGTTCAAATGGTTATTGATCCATGAAGGAAATTTCTCTCAATTTATAGTTCACTTTCTGTGACACCACAGCAGAAATATGTCAAACAAGCCTTTGCTCCATGTGAGTTTGAACTCAACTCCCTGTGAGTCATTTGAAAGCCTTAAAAAAAAAACTAATTGACGCTCCATCCACAGGCTGTATCTACAGGAATGGACCTTTGGACTAAAATCTGCCCCCAACACTCCGGGTCTGGCACAGTTAGATTGACATTTCAGTCTCTTTACACCACATAGTGCTGTTGATCTCATTCTCACAGCAGTCACTTTGAACGGTTTGGATCAAAAGATATTGAGAAGATCGATATGTTGTATGTATATACAGTATATCAAGCTAGATGTCAACTGACATATTCACGGTAGACTTCACTCAGCGATCAAGAGAGACCAACAAGCCACAAACCTGAAAAAAGCAACAACTGGCTGACTTAAAGGGGAAAGTAATATGTTTAGCTACTGAAGATATAGTGTGAACAGGCTGGATTAAGCACAAGTATGAATATATATAGAGTGTGTGTGTGTGTGTGCGTGTGTTTGTGTGACCCCAAGTCTCTGAGCTGAGTCACACCATCTGAAATGTTTTCTTGAGTATGTGAGGAGGAACTGCATTTAGAAACATTAATAAACATAAATGTGTGTTTATTCCAACCAAGCAACGTTTCAGAGGTCAGATATGTTTTGAAAATATCTCCCTCACTTTTTAATGGTGTCTCAACAAAGGTATAGCCAAGGTCACTGCCAAGCTTGCATGTTTGTACACTTTAAAGTCACGCGTTTCCTTTGCCAGCAGCTACATCAGGCAATATTGCCCTGCAGCACACAAAATCTCAATAGCTGTCCCTTTCCGGTTTTTTTTGCACTCATCAACGAATGAATATTTAGTGGTGCGAAAGGGAAAGTACACAGGCAATATAATATATCGGAAAACAAGATTTGTTTGACCGGTGTTCGATTCCTGCTAGCAATGACCTTTACTAATGATATGCATACACAGGAGAGAAGCTTCTTAACCTTATCATACTTCGGCCTTCCATTCCGAACTGAACTCGAGGGATATTTTTTTCTTTCCCGCAGGTGTTGACTGAAGAACATGGAGAGGAGACAAAGGTGGACATGATTGAACACGGGCAGAACATGTCCTTTCTTAAAGGGGAGTACAATGAGGCGGAATCTGCCAGATCTTTCCAGGAAGCCCTCCGACGGTGGAGAGGAGAGAAGAGTGATGGATCCGGAGAATCCATGAGCGAGGATGCAATGTGGACACCCATCCAACCAGGTGAACTGCAGCGACGTGGTCGAAGGCATACAGACGTACACACAGGGCGAGGGATCGGGGCTACGGCGGAACCAGGCAACAGCTGTCATATTACACATTGTCATTTTATTAATTAGGTGCATGAAATATAGATTAATGGACCTTTAAGTCATCGTAGCAAACCCTAGTTTATTAGATTTATTTTTCTGATAAGTGGTCCCATTAAGATGTTTGACATGCCTGGTATGTGTATGTTGCGGTGGTCCAAGTCGTGCTTATTCATATTCTCTGTGTCGTGGCGTATACAGAGTATCATATTTATTAAGTGTTAATAAGCTAATTCTGATCAGATGAGAATATAAAAGTATACTACAGTGTGCCCCTCACAGAAATGCAAGACTTAAGTTAAGTGCAGGTGCCTCAAAATTGTATGTGAAGATACAGAAATACTCGAGTTTCTGTATATTTCTTTCCACCTTCCGCCTGTACATCCCTCTCTTCTTGGCTCTTCCTCCTGCATCTCCCTGATTCCCCCCCACTCTTCGGCTCCCCCGCTCCCCCCTTCCGTGCTCAAGGCCTCATAGAAAAGTGCTTACCGCTGCAGTAGGAGGGGTAATCCATGACTGTTGCATATTGAGATAATGAGAGAAGTGTTGGGGGTGGCCCCACTCCAAACCACAGCACTAACCTCCTCGGCTGTGTGGATGCATACGTGTACAAGGTCCACTGGGTCAGGCAGTTTGTATGCCTTTCCACACAAACTGTGTTTTCTTTACATGTGTGCATGTGTAGCATTGCGTGCAGTTTGACGTGGGTGTGTATAATTAGTGCCATTATTCGAGTTTCTGTGTGTATGTGGCTCGGTGTTTGTGCTTTTCATTAGGCCTCCTATTTTCTCTGCTTTACTGCTTGGACATACCCTGCTCCTCTCTGCCTTCGCTCCGCTCTGCAAATTACTGCTCGCCCCTCCAGCCATAATTATTTCTGTCAAGCCAATGGCGCCCGGGCCCAATTTAAAGGCGCCACTGTGGACTGTCGAAGTGTCTGGAGTAGAATCATACATTTCTCTTTCTTACCTTTATCTTTCCATTTCTCTTGTGTACTTAATATATTCTTTTTGTATTGTGTACATCTTGTTTTGTATTCCCAGGGGGCTGTCTCTTGTCTGTTTGTGTATTGGCACTCTTGGCGTGGTGACAAGGTGTTTTCTCACTTTATGAGGTGAGGTGTTTTGAGAAAAAGGTGTTGAGAAGCTGGCGAGGGATGTTTTCCTGCTCTTTTTTCTACCTGTCTGGCTCCTTCTCTCTGTTTAGCTTTATTTTCCGACTCTCTCTTTCTTAACTCACCCTTCCCTTAACTCTATGTTTGTGTGATCTTCCTTTCCCCATATTCCTCCAGTAGCGGTGTCAGTTATGGCGACCCAGGCCGACCTCTCTCCAGACAGGGGAGCTGTAGGACGCGGAGGAGGAGAAGAGAGGGTCCCTGTCAGGGTGGAGTTTACAGAAAACAGCCTTACCTACATGGACCGATTGCTTCTCAAGAAGCACCGCAGGTACACAGACCGAGAGAAAATATGCATGCACCTCAAATACATGATTCTAAAGCATGCAAAGGCTTCCCTCATTGGGTCCTGGCACTGCCCCATGAGAAGCTGTGCTTCTCATAGTCATTATCCCTGACAACCTATCTTTTTTGTACAGAATAATTATTTCCTTCACAAAAAACAAAGTAACTTAAAGTTGTATCGTTACATAATTGTGTTTTTTCACGATTTATTTTATTTGAGCGGTTAGTGGTAATATACGTACCGTTTTCATGATTAGTGATGCTCAAGGCTACTAGACGATGGCAAGTGTAGACGGTAATGTCCTGTGATAAATTGGATATTTTTAGTGCCAAAAGCGGACTCATTGTTGACAGGTTGTAGAACGTAAATCAATAGTGAATTGTGAGTAATACTGTATTTGTTTAATTTCATATTTACAACTATGACACCACACATACAGTATGTTACTGTGAAGCTTTGAGTGGACTTACATAATGCAAGATTGTGATTTCAATTCAATCGTTCTGTGACATTTATCATATTTTAAGACAACAGCAATGCTAAGATATATAAGATTTGCATTGTTTTACTCTTTTCATTTCCATATATTTCTTTTTCTAATTTTTTTTCAGTCATGTCTCCATGTGCCCATGAACATCAGACCATTTTAGTATATAGTATAGCAGGCCAAACACTTTAACAGGCGCATACAGAGGTCACTTTGTGAAAACCTATTGAGGTGGCTCTTATTACAGCTGAGAACATGCACACACAGCTTCCACACGTCTCCTTATCACTTCACACAAATCTACTCCTATGTTTATACTCCATTTTCTGGGGGACACATCCAGATGTGCACACACACACACACACACACACACACACACACACACACACACACACAGACCATCTCTTGCCACCTCATATTTCCTCTTCTGACGCTGTACAAAGCAGTTTCTCAGCACTTATTGTGCCTTAGACTGCCTGTGGGCCTGGATTCAGCAGGTCCCATTATTACAGCCCTTTATTTAAGCGGCTCCTTCTGGGCTGAGTTGCCCACTGGAGAGCAGGCCAGAGGAGGGGAGAGCAGAGTGCAGTTTTTGGCCCGTTGACTGGCTGAGCTGGAATACTCCAAGTCCCCTGCTGTAGCAGCCTTTAACTGTGGAATAGACTAGAGAGCCAATCGAGAGTGCAATAAGCCTGCAGCGGTGATGGGGCAGAGCTTAATGAAGAGACAGAGAGACTGGCGGCTGGCACGAAGAAGTGGGAGCCTGAATTTTAACAAGCCTCTATAATAATGGGGGGAGGGAGGGAGGCAAAGTGAGGGAAGGAGGGAGCGTGGAGGAGGAAGGATTCTTTTCAGAGAACTTGAGGAATCTGCTAAACGTACTCAGTGATATTAGAGTCATAAACTCTCTCAGCTGGTTGGGTTTATTGGGTGGCCTCCGTGTTCCAGACAGCAGAGCTGTGGCCAGGGGGGCATTAATCTGATTTCCTGAGCTGGCTGCGCAGTGTGGGTTGGCTCTTCCATCAAGGCACCGAACCCTGAAATAAAGGTCTGCATGGGCATAGAACTGGCCCCGATCCACGTCTGTAAGAAAAGGCCTGACTGCACCCGGCTGGCACGGCCAAATTTACAACACAAACCTAGTCCAATGAGACTGGAGTAAGGTTACAGCCATTGCGTTATTAGTTTGAAAAAGAGAACATCTTTGTTATGTTTGAGCATACATAGATGTCAGAGTAACTCTTATCAACAGAAAAGTCCAGTGGATTGTTTTCTTATTGTTTGTATGTCAAACCCAGTTCTTTTCCATCTTTTTTCTGTGGATACTTTATTTCTGGGCTGTTTATGTTCTCTGTCCATAAACTGCCGATAGGGATCTAAAGTAAACAACAGGTCTGACTGATCTGAAGCAGCGAATGTGAGCTGTGCCAAATGGTTACTTGGAGCCAATGTGTTGAGCTTTAAGGACAGAAATAGAAGCTTAGCTGGTTGGAGAAATGGCCAACCTATCACCTCTGATAGATGCGGGGACTTCCATGAAGCACATTTGGAACATACGTCAAATTTGATTGAGCTAATCGGCTGTCCGCTGTGCAAAGATAGCACCAGTAATGGTCCTCTTAAAGAGCTCATTGCTATCAAATCTCTCTGACTCTAATTTCACTTTATTGCAGAGGGCTTCACACAAGGGTATTCCCATTAGTCCAAGGGACATTTAGATAAGGCTTTAACCAAAATGAAGTCCTGTTTCTGATGAAGTATCATAAATAAAATGGTCCCACTGAGAAAGTATGTCCTATACATCACTTAGCGGAGTCTCAACTCCCAGTCACTCAATTCTACAGTTCCATAATTTGTCTCTGGAAATCATTGTAGATATACCGCTCCTTTTTAGAGAGACATAAAAATAATTTCACACTGTATTTATTACTTAAGGGAAACTCTCCTCTCGCTCTTCCTGACAGGGTGCAGGCTAATTTGGTAGGGATTCAAAATCCTTTCTCAAGAACACTTCCCCAGGGTTAGTTTTGCTCGGTGGATGTGTAAACCTGGCTGAATTGGTTGAAGGTCACTTAATCAAACATGTACCTCCAAAGGGGGGTGAAAATGCAAAACACAAGAGGAACCCAGAGGAGCAACATGTTTCTATCGTAGGCTCGGGCAAAAGTCTAAATGCAAACAGCCTGAGGCTCGTGGGGCTACTTCATGTAAAGTACTGTATGCACGGAGAAAAGGGACGGACAGTGTAAAGCAGGGGTCAGGAACCTTTTTGACTGGGAGAGCCATAAAAGCCAAATATTTCTAAATATATTTCATTGAGAGCCATACATTATTTTTAACGTATAATTTTAATGCGACTTCTGGTGCTGCATGATGCTACGGGGGGGGCTGCCGCCCCGCGAGACGGCGAGCCGAGAAGTGTTAACGCGACACGTAGAGACAGAAGTGACATGCTGCTGGTTAGATACGATCAATAACAGACGGCTGTTTCGTTTAATAAAAGAACAAAGTCGTCTTTAAGAAAAGGGACCTTACATTATTCTGCTGTAATCTGGCGCGAGAGAGAATTATTTATTTTTTCAACTAAAAATTGTCTGGGAGCCACATGCCGTCACCGGAAGAGCCATATATGGCTCGCGAGCCATAGGTTCCCGACCCCTGGTGTAAAGGGATGTGAGGGACAGGATTACATATTACTGTCCGAGTACATTAAAAAGGCCGAGAAAGGATAAACATTGCCAAGTTTGAGGATATGGACGAAGTAAGAAGAAAATATATCAACTTTCCCAATCTCACCTTTTCATACAGCGAGAACTTCTCATAAAGTCTCTCCCGCTAGCCTTGAACTTTGGCTATATTAATCCAGGAAGGAGGGAGTAAAAGTAAGAGGGGAATAAAGAGTGACTGTGAAGGACGGTTTAGGTCGGGCTCCGGCAGAATGATTTGACTAGAGAACCTGAGACTGTGCATAAATCCATTTGAAAAGAGGAAAATAAGACAATTGTTTCTCAGCCAATTCCTTTGTGCCTTGGGTCTGGCCCAGAGCGTACGGGTTTCATGTTTTATTTGTGTTCATTTTGAATTTATTCATCCATTTCTATCTATTTTTGTTTTCTAGAACACCAGTCGAAACTTATCATCCACTGTTGGCCTTTGGTAAAGATTTAAAATCACTGCCTCAAGCAAACACTGAGGAGGAGACTGCAAGCAGCCTAACAGGTAATACACAAGGACACACACACACACACCTACACACACACCTCCTTTCTGGAATACATACCTAAACAGGCTGTTGGACCAAACAAAGAAACCGCTACGGACAGAGTAGTTTGACAGATGACCTGCAAACTCAGACACACTCGGACACACATATACAAACACACGATAGCAAAAAGTAAAAAAAACTTTCCCTCTCAGCGGGTCAGACGTATCACTGCCTGCCCATCCAGCCGTGGCGGTGTGATGGGTAATCACTGGCTGTGATTGTGTGGGCAGAGGGCCGTTAGAGGCGGCTCATGCCTGACAGGTTGCACTCTGACTGGGAAAGGAATGGGGCAGTGAGAGGCCGTGGGGGGTTTGACTGTTGTCTGAAGCTCGGGGCCAGGAGCTCACCAGTCAGGGGATGGTCCTGGCTTTCTGAGCCCCAGCTGAGGCTGTAGGGTAGACCACGGTTATCTCTCCCCTTCAAAACCTGTGAACCCTGTGGCTGTCAACTGCCTCTCATCACATCAATCAAGATTCACCTTGTTAGGATCTGCTAGTCCTGGCGTGCCCCCCTCCACATAGCTGTTGAATAGTTGTGTTATCTATTCTAAAAATCTTGTCGGTTAAAAATGGTTTCCTGTGCTCCACATAAAAATGTTTATGTGACAAGGCAACCAGCTAAATGTACTAATATGTCCTAGAAACTGGTCTACATGAAGTGCATCTAATTAAAATAGAAGGATTCTTTTTGTACGTCTGTCCTTTGATTTTCTCCACTCTATCAACTTCACACTAGGTGCTTAGGACCAGTGAGAAGTGCGAGCTCTTGACATCTGTCGGACATATTTCTTTTTAGAGCGATATTGGTAGTTTATCTCGAGGTGATTAGCTGTTACACAACCGAACAGCCTCCTGGGTACAGCTCGCTGTCTGCTGCTAGTTTCAGGATTAGCTGTAAACCTGCAAACGTAATTCTGGTTCGAGCGCTCTCTCCGTTGTTCGTTACATTATTAACTTTTACAACGACAAACGGCTCACTGGGTACAGATGTCAAGCTGACGATGTTCGCTCAAGCTTTTGGCCCCAAATGACACGTATACTCCAACGTTGCTCTGGGATGCAACCCTGTCATGTAAAGTCGTTTGGATGAGCGGTTCTCGAGAAAGCTGCAAGCAGCTATACTGGAGGCCAAACTATCGACCCGTTACCAACAGGCAGCTTTTGAACCGGCGGTGCACCGGTATTATGAATTAGTAATTTCCACTCTGCCAAATCGAGTAAATCAGAAATGCAGTTTTAGAAGTAACATGATACATCTTTAAAAGAGCTCCTGTCTCACAGGTGTTACAACTTTTAGAGATGGGCAGCTTTGTACTTTTCTCCCTTCTTGTACTCCATGTGGCCAGCATCTGTGATAATGCCAACCATTCAATCGTAGGTTGCCCTTTTATAAATCCCATTCCAGACATAGAAATCACTCTTTCGCTCTTCTCGCATTCTGGTTCATGCTTTGAACTAGTTTTCAGCTCTCATAACGACCCAGAACAAAACATTGATTATTCAACAATGACTACGTTGGCATGGACACTTATATTCCACTGCTATTCTGATTATGACGATATTCTGAATTTCGATACACATTGTGTAAACAGTATATTATTGGATACAAAAATCTGAGTATGCACAGCTGAATGTAAACTGGAATGTTAGTATATTCATTTGCATTAGCCATGCAAACAGCTTAGTATATTATTCGTGTCTTTTTCGGGTTAAGGGTAAAACAAATTATATTTTGTTCAAGTTAATGTAGACAAGTCAGTTGACACACACATGCAATTCAAGAATAACCTCTAGATAATTTATCATGATTAAAAAAAGCAGCTTAGGGGACCAGACTGTTTCTGTCAGGTCTTGGAGTCTGAAGGCTGAAGTTCAGTCAAAGTAATTCACGCCAGCGGATTTGACCAATTGTTGCGGTGGTTTTATGGTTATATTTCACAGAAAATGCTCCTCAAAGGAGGGTTTCTAAACCTTCTCCATCCCACGACCCCGTTTTCCTAGTTGCAAAATCCGTATTCACCCCAAATTAACCCATAAAGTTGACAATTTGTGATGTACACTTTTTTCATTTTCTTGGAAATCTTCCTGCAGCAAAGGTTTGGTTATTTTTCCGTAAAGAAACATTTTAAACACCCTTAAAGTGATACCAATACCAATATACTGCTTCATTAAATACCCATCATACTAGCAGCTAGTGGAAGCTGTGTGTGTCCCACTAGCCAATCACAACGCTCATACAGGGATTACCGCTGCGGACGCTGCCCCCATAACCCGCGGTGGAGAGACTGTGTTGTCGTCATGGCATTTCATATCTCTGCTCACAGTGCAATAATTAATATTCCATTGTTACAGCAATATGCAGATGTGAGGAAGACATCAGTCTCTTTGGGAAATGTAGAGCTGTTCAGTGGCTGATAAACTATTCCTTCCACCTGCTTCAAACTTTTCTCACGCATGTCAATTACAACAGGTTGCGGAGTTTCTCCTCCTCTCCTCTCTTTGAATATGAAAGGGTGGGCTGTGTTTTTACATGAATTATTAAAGGCATCATGTGGGACCTCTCCCTTGCTTTATATTCTCATTTTCCCAAGCTGTCAGACCCATGTGGGGATGTTATAGAAGGATTATTAGCATGAGAGAGCGAGATGGGGAGGTGGCACAGACAGGAAACTTGCAGCGGTAAAACAACGATTGAAAGTCACAGACTAAAACAACTTTAGAGGGCAAAGAAACGAGGATTTCAACATCCAGTGTGTTATTGGCAAGAATAAATTGCCGTAATATATCTTAAATCAGATTGTAAAGCCCTCTGAGGCAAATTTGTAATTTGTGAGAATGGGCTATAAAAAACAAACTGAATTGAATTAAATAACATGTTTTTATATCCAATGTCTCATGTTCAGGTAAGAGGAAGCATCATTATGAAGCAAATTCAAGAAATGAACCACAGGAATGTATAACCTTTTTTGTTTTGTTTGTCAAGTGTTTGTTGTGTTTCAAATGGGCTACAAATGAAACCCTTTGTGCATATTTGTGTTGCATAATGACAATAAACGATCATTGAATCCTTGAAATACCTACATTCAGTATGTATTGATGCTTAAACAACCATACGAGCTGAAATGATCTGTTGATATTTGCTCAACATCAATACATCCACTTGTGATGACACATCCCTGCTGCTCAAAAGACAGCAAGGTTGACATCACAAGGTTGTGTACACAATCGTTCAACTGGAACTGATGATACATTATTACAAACCCAAGTGTGCTGCTCTGACCCCGACCTGTGATTCCTAGAGGAGGAAGATCAAGAAGCAAATGTCCCTATTGGTATCAATAGTCCAGACCTCCTCACAGGTAGACATGAGGAGACAAGCGCCAAAAGTCAACACTCAGATGAACCTGTTTTTCTTTGTATGTTGTTACGATTTTCGACTTGGTTTAACCCTCTTGTCGCCTTCGGGTCAATTTGACCCGATTCAATGTTTAATGTCGGTGTTCTTTCGGGAGTCAACAAACAAACATAAAGTACCTCACACTTAAACTTGGAAAACAATATTAATTCTAATAATTTTCTGGAGATTTTAATAGCTGGGGTCATATTGACCTCAAGGGTAAAATATGTTAGTAAATATAAAGGTAACAGGAGGGTTAAACATTGAATCGGGTCATATTGACCCGAAGGCGACAGGAGGGTGAAACATTGAATCGGGTCAAATTGACCCGAAGGCAACACAAGGGTTAAACCATAGTAAATAATGCCATTAATCGGCTGTAATTGCGTCGCAATTTTTTGTAATCAAAAGGGACAGTGGAATGCTTCTCGGAAAGTTGAGGTGATTTTAACCCTCAGTGCTGCCAATGCAAAAGCTTGACAAACAGAATTCGGAGGGGTTAAATTTGACCTATGATCGACACATTGGCCAGTATTCATGTTTAATGAAGACATGAATGTGTGTTTTGTATAATTATTTTGTTCCAGCCACGAAAAAAACAAACACAAAAATACTCAGGTTGAAGCACATAACACAACCCTCTTTCCCTCTTATCCTGTGTTTGTGTGCGTTTGTAGCTCAGGAGGAGGATTTCCGTCGCTACTGTGCATCACTGTTTGCTGTGCCGGTCAGCAGCGGCAGACCTGAGCCTTGGATTACTGCACCTGAATCGTGCCTTGTCATAGAAGTCATGGATGAGGTGAGAGTGACTGAAATGTTTTATTTTAACAAACGTGTCCTAACACACAAAGTGAATTTAGACGGGGCCAATGGGGGAGTAGAAACACACCTGCATACAATTCAATTCAATTCAGTTTATTTGTATAGCCCAATTTCACAAATTACAAATTTGTCAAATTTGTCATACAGTGCTTAACATACTCCAGTATGTTATTACTTTCCATTTCTCCCTCTTTGTCTAATTCATGTGTGACAACACTGTTCTCCTTGGTTTTCTACAGAGAGACAAAGACATACATGGAGTTGTTGCTGACTGGAGGACGGATAACAACAGAAAGTGAGCCTAATTAAAAAAAATAATAATAATCTGCTAAACACATTCACAGTGGCTTGTGAGAAAAAGCTTAACTGGCTACGTCTGTCAAATATGGAGACTATCAGAAAGCTTTTCATCTCGAGACAAGGAAATTGATAAAAAATCCGTTAAACAGCTGATTTAATTTACTTTTTGTATCCTTTTGGAAAAGAAGATAATTATAATCACATCCAGTCGCCTCATAATATATGATGCATTACCAGCATGTATTAAAATATAGTTCCTATTTAATAAGCAATTTGTATTATTG
This sequence comes from Pseudoliparis swirei, assembly GCF_029220125.1. Lineage (NCBI taxonomy): Eukaryota > Metazoa > Chordata > Actinopteri > Perciformes > Liparidae > Pseudoliparis > Pseudoliparis swirei. The sequence goes on from NC_079407.1 coordinate 8,205,255, forward strand.
AAATGAAATCTCTTTAATCTTTTACAAGGTTGCCAATCATCTTCATGATAACAATGTGCCATCAATTTATGCATGGCCCTGGACTCTCTCACATCGCTTTCTGTTTCCCGCAGTCTTCCCTCTGTTCAGCCGGTCCTCATTAAGGGAGCACTGGTGCCCCACACAGCTTTAACCACTGGTTCCTCAAGAGTTAGCTGCTCCTCTTCTAGTCCGGCTAAACCATCCAGGCAGTCTGGAGCACCAGCACAACCGAAAGCAGCTCAGAAGCTCCATTTGTCTAAGCCTCAGACTTCACAAGCAGAACACTCAATGAAATGTGAGCTTTGTGGGGGTTTTATGCATCGTCTCCAGTGTTCTCCTCAGAAAGCAGATGTAATGTTGGATATTAACTTACGACATACGTTCTCAGAACCAGTGGTGGTGTGTAATAACACCATGACGATATGGTTTCTAGAACATTCTTGTCTTTAACACACACAATCAGTTCCAAAAGGTAATTTGATCATATGTATTGAATGTTGGCCACACTAAATCAGTGGTAAATCAGTATTGTGCATTTGAGGCTTGTAGCAAAGCATTAGTCAAGGGCAAACTTAATAATTCCTTTTCCAGTAAAAAAACTCCCCCGTGTTTTATGTTAATGAATCTTCTTTTTCTAAATTTGTATTATTGTTTGTCTTTTCGTTTGCACAGCATCGTCCTCCAAAAGTAAACTGTCATCATGCCTCACTGCTGAGACTCCAGGGACTTCAAAGACATCAATCAAGACACTAAAGCCCAATTTCCCGCCAAATGTGCATAAATCAAATTCTGACCGTGGATCAAGACAAGTTTTGTCCACTCCGTTATTGGTACATTCCCAAACTGAGACCCCTACATGTTCTCACTCCCCAGACTCATTCCCACCTGATGTTTCTCCTTTGGCAAGTACCAGACCGACACTCCCAGAAGACCATCTCTCTCCTTCCTCCACATCCCTCTCCCTTAGGTCGACATTCACAGTCTCACCATTAAGCTCCACTGAGTCAACCTTATTGCCCAAAGTTTACCAATCAACCCCAATCCAAAGAAGCTCAGACTCCTCTCTCTTACGAGAACAATCCCAATCTTCCAAGTTATTCCACGAATCAATCTCACTGAAGCTCTCTCAATTGCCCCCAAACCATCTGGAGTCCCCAAGGCAATACCAGCATTCCTGCTGTGTCCCAGAGTCTCCCCTATCAGACACTCGACTACAGCTGCCTCTGTCACCTGTGTGTTCCAGTCCAAACCCACCACCAACATCTCTGGGACCAAATCCAGCAGTAATAAATATCGCCAATTTATCTCTATTTAATGCGTCCCCTCCAGATGCATGTTTTGGTCATAGGTCAACTGCAATAAATAGGGATTCTTCAGATTTTATGTGCTCTACCCCCATCTCTGGTGAACATGAATTAACTCTGGTTTTGCAGTGTATCCCATCATTTCCATCGCAGTTCGATGTCATCAAGAATTTGCCTTTGGCTATGAAAATGGAGGAGGAAAGGGAGCTATCCGTAGGTGAGTGAATTGTAATATGTATGTGTCTGTGCACTGATGGTGTTGAGATAGTGACAAGAACACCAATCACACAATGTTCACTTGTTTTGATTATGAAACGGCTGCCAATGGCTAATATTGCATTCAGTGAGTTGACTGATCACAGCAGATGATTTAGAACCATTTTTTGTCGTAGAGGATGAAATTCGTAGAGGATTTCTTAGAAGCATTGGGTAAAGGCAGGGACATATTTTATGACTCTTCCGATATAGACACTACCATTCAAAAGTTTGGGGTCATCCAGACAATTTCGTGTCTTCCATGAAAACTCACTTTTATTCATCAAATGAATTGAAAATTGAATAGAAAATATAGTCAAGACATTGACAAGGTTAGAAATAATGATTAATATTTGAAGTATTAATTTTGTTCTTCAAACTTCAAGCTCAAAGGAAGGCCAGTTGTATAGCTTATATCACCAGCATAACTGTTTTCAGCTGTGCTAACATAATTGCACAAGGGTTTTCTAATCAGACATTAGTCTTCTAAGGCGATGAGCAAACACAATGTACCATTAGAACACTGGAGTGATAGTTGATGGAAATGGGCCTCTATACACCTATGGAGATATTTCATTAGAAACCAGACGTTTCCACCTAGAATAGTCATTTACCACATTAACAATGTATAGTGTGTATTTTTGATTAATGTTATCTTTATTGAAAAAACAGTGCTTTTCTTTGAAAAATAAAGACATTTCTAAGTGACCCCAAACTTTTGAATGGTAGTGTATATACAGGACTGTCTCAGAAAATTAGAATATTGTGATAAAGTTCTTTATTTTTGTAAATAATAAAAAAAAAAAAAAATAAATGCATTCTGGATTCATTTACAATCAACTGAAATATTGCCTTCTTTTTATTTTTTTAATATAGCTGACCTATCTCATAAAATTTGAATATTTCCGCAGACCAAGTAAGAAAGAAGTTTTACAACAGCAAATCATAATCAAACATTTGAAAATGTGTTTCCAGGTGTTTCGAGTAATTTAGGCGATTCAAGTGATTTGTTTAATACCCTACTAGTATACTTTTCATGATATTCTAATATTTAGAGATAGGATATTTGAGTTTTCTTAAGCTGTAAGCCATAATCAGCAATATTAAAAGAATAAAAGGCTTGCAATATTTCAGTTGATTTGTAATGAATCCAGAATGCATGACATTTTTTTTTTTTTATTGAAAAAAAAAAAAAAGAAACTATATCAATATATTCTTTTTTTTCTGAGACAGTCCTGTATATAAATGGCGGTCGACTCGCGAGGTTTTTGGTGGCGTTTGGTCCGACTTGTTGGCCATGGTGGTCGGAAGATGCCCTGGGCAATGAATGTCTCAAGCTCTGCTGCACTTTATCCATTTCCCACACTTTTGTCCCCATTGTTGAGCAGTGTATCTTCGTCATATGCCATAAGTGCTCCTGTTTCACTGTACTTTATCACTTAAATCATTATGAAAACAAAACTAGTCGATATAAGGATGAACACGACTGGGACCTAAAGGCATACAAGCAGCATAATAATAGACTTGATTGCGTTGGATTTCACAATGGAATTGCTCCTCTATTGCTGCCAGAATTGTGACCATTATTGCTCTTTTATTGCCACATCTTACAAAAATCTTTCAGCCACCCACATTATGCTCAAAAGTTTCCATATGTGTCTTTTTTTAAAGCGGCATGCATGACATTTTTAGTAGCCAGGTTAAATAAGGGTATAAAACAGTTTAAGTTAGTACATTATGATCGAGTTAGATGTATGCTATAGCTATACACTACCGTTCAAAAGTTTGGGATCACTTAGAAATGACTTTTTTATTAAAAGAAAAGCACTGTTTTTTCAATAAAGATAACATTAAATTAATCAGAAATACACTCTCTACATTGTTAATGTGGTAAATGACTATTCTAGGTGGAAGTGTCTGGTTTCTAATGAAATATCTCCAGAGGTGTATAGAGGCCCTTTTACAGCAACTATCACTCCAGTGTTCTAATGGTACATTGTGTTTGCTAATCGGCTTAGAAGACGAATGTCTGATTAGAAAACCCGTGCAATTATGTTAGCACAGCTGAAAACAGTTATGCTGGTGATATAAGCTATACAACTGGCCTTCCTTTGAGGTTGAAGTTTGTAGAACAAAATTAATATTTCAAATATTAATCATTATTTCTAACCTTGTCAATGTCTTGACTATATTTTATATTCATTTGATAAATTAAAGTGTGATTTTTCATGGAAGACACGAAATTGTCTGGGTGATCCCAAACTTTTGAACGGTAGTGTATCTTGTAGGCACATCTAAACATCCTTACTTTCCTCTGCACTACTACTATGTGTACATCGTGAATGATTCCATTATATCGTCTCCGTGGTTGAATCGCATACATCGATGTAATACATTTCAAAGCACTATTATATGTTTTCCAGAGACCGAACATTATTTTTTGGGGACCAAGATTTTGGTGAAGAAAAAGAGAGATATATTCATATTTATGGATATGCAGTAAAGTGATTCCTGATAGAACACTTTGTCATGCAACATGATGCCTGACAAGCAATTCTCAATGGACGAGCAGTTTGTATGAATAAAATGCCTGTGGATCTCCACAATAATGGCTTCCTCTTATCCCACTGGGCTGTCAGAGCCAATTTAGATCCAACCATAAAAAGTGTTTTTTATTTATTTGTTATATCGATTAGGGTTTTAAGTATGTGACGTAATGCTACAACAGACAGGAAGGTAATTACACTGGAAATAATGACACTGGATTCTCCTTTGGTATAGCGCACACATTGGGACCCACTGAAGCAGATACACACTTCTTTCTCATGCATACGCACGCTAGAGTAGTAGATACACATTTGGGAGCAATTTATTTGAAGTGTGTTTTGATGAATTGCTGAAATGCGTTGTGTGTGTGTTTGTGCAAACATCCAGAACTTTTGACTGTATAGGGTAAGGTTTGGTTAGGGTATTTTATTAAAAACTTCCTATTTACTGTCTTTTGAAAATGATAAACTCTGATAAAATATGGGCTTTAAAAAGATAACTGAGTGTAACGCCCGGTTCTGTTTCTCCTCTGTGTCTTGATTGCTAATTCCCTTCACCTGCCCTCAGCCACTCCTCTGTCTCCCTGATTGTCTCATGCCGTACACCTGTGTTTTCCTCCCTATATATTGTGCCAGGCTTTCCCTTGTCTCCCGTCGGCTTGTTGTCTTTATTTCCGTCTCTAGTATTGTCTCTGTTTCAATGATCTTTGTCCGCATTGTTGATTCCTAGTGTTTTTTCGTAGTTGCTTTCGAGCCAGAGTTTTTATGTTGTACCTTTTCCTAAAGTAAAATGTGTTTTTGTTTCGCTTTAAACCTGGAGTATTGCCTGTTTCTCTGAAGCCTGAGTCTCACCCCGTGACAACCCGTGACACTAAGGACTGTAAATTGTGATGACTTTTTAAAATGGACCCATTCCTTTACTTTACCTCCTCGTATGTCTCTTAGTCACGATTCACACCCTAGCTCTCTTGTCATCTTTGTGTCTTCTTTCATCCTTTGCGTCCTTCTCATCCTTCTCATCCTTCTCATCCTTTCCTTCTTACAGCTCTGTGAGCAGTCCCAAACTCAACAAGTCTGCTTTATTACCTTATTAGAGCTTGATGCATGTGTGGCAATTTCAAGGACATTAACAATGGCCAATGTGTCCATACTAAATTATAAAAAACCTGTCCTCTATTTTTCATGAAGACAGTGGAGATGAAATGTCCACTGATAGTCTGGGTCTGGCGTCGTATGAAGAAGACTCCTCAGACGAAGAAGCCCAGATGCATGGACGTTTAACGAGAGGAAGATCAAGAGACGAGCAAGGGAATCCTGCCATATCTCATTCAGAAGATCCCTTTGTTCCCGCAGAAAGAGAAAAACATTTGCAGGGCGATGAGCAAGAGCAACTTTCAGAACCTTCCATGGTAACATGTTTTCATATTCCCACGTTTTTTTTTCTTCTTGGACAAAAAACCTTGTGCTAGAGAGCTGTAAAAGCACTATTTTCTGAATTTATAGGGCAACATTTTATAAGTGGTTGCCCAGCTGACAATCCGGCAAAGATCCAAAAGAGATTTCGCTTCAGACCACTGTTGCTAAAATAAGCCGAGTATATTTAATCCATTACTTAGTCCATTAGCCCATTCTTTTTTCCTCAGGAGTGCATGTGTTCCTAAATTAAAAAAATAAGAGCATGCAAAGAAGTTTAGCAGCACAGGGAACAATGTGTAAGTAACATAGTTTATTAACAATGTATAACATACATATTTATACTGTGTGCCATGTGCATGCTCCTTCGTGTCCAATTATGATGTGAAAATCAGTGGAGGACTGTGTACAAGCAGCCATGCTCACCTCTCTCACCTCAATCAGTTCACTCAAAGTCGAAATCAATGCGCTTAATTTTTAACAATAGTAGTCCTTTTTTTCCGGTGTTGTTCACTTTTCTCTCAGTGGCCTCATTTGACACTGGCTGCGTCATCACTGAAAACTCTACTGTGAGGACGCATTGCAGCTTTTGAAGTTGTTAGACTTTTGTATATATATATATATATTTGCAGCAGAGACACACACAAACACACACATCACTAAAACCACAAAATGTATTGGCACACATTTTTGTATTGCATACAAAATGCCTTTTTTAATTAACTAGGGCTGCAGCAAACTCCTTCACTTGATACAAAGAGTATTGATATGACAGTGGGGAAATTATTTGTTTGCGAACAAAGGAATAAAAGAGTGACCAAGTAGGCTGTAATAGTCATATCCCAATATCTTGTGTCTTGAAAGTGTGTCTTTCATGCTGGCTCATAAAATTAATGAATGAATGAGCTAGTTTGACAAGTTTAAGAGAACCAGATCGTTACACTGATTAATATCACTCCATAGAATTAGAAGACTTTCAGGGAGAGTTTCTTATTGTAGCTGACCTGATCAATCTGATAACATTTGTATCGCACTAATTACTTTACATTATTCATCTATAGCTCAGAGGTGGTGGTGTTAAAGGTGCACACTGTTGTAGGAAGAAAGAAGGAACAGAGTGGATGAAAAAGACACTGCTTGAATGGTCCAGAATGACCTATCAGCCATTTAATGGTATGAATCCTTTATAATGTGACAAGAGAATGAAAAAAAGAAGGGGGGCTGGTGCTTTATTAAAAAGCTGGAGCAAAATGAGGTTCATGATAGTGAAGATGGTGGTTATCTGTGGCCTCTGGACCTGAATCAAACTGCTCCTAAAATTTGATAGTAATTTTTTACAATCTCTCTCTCTCTCTTGTCTTTTTTTGTGTGTGTGTAAACTTTCTTGCCTTTTCTTCTGCTGTACCCCCATTGTGTTGAACCGTTACGCCGTAGTTCAGGCAGTAAGTCAACTGCTGCATCCTTTCTTGTCACGAGGAGACATTGGCTAGCACAAACACAACTCCATTTTTATTTGTTTACTCCCTCTTGTCATTCTCCATCCCTGCTCCTTCCTATTTCTGAGCAAGAGCTTTCCCACATGCACTACTGGGTCTATCAGGGTCTTGCAAAGCGATGCCTAGCATGCCAATGCATCAGATCTAATCTTAACTAAACAGAGCTTCCTCATTTCAACCCCGCCTCACAGGAGGACATGTGCGCGGGAGGAACAGCTCATCAAACGTGCTGTTGTGAGATGCTTTTAACAGCTCCAAGGGTTAATTAAAAATCAATTCATCGAGTGGAAACAGGGGAAACGGCGAGAGAGGGAAATAATCTCCAGTGAAAGACACCGGCTTAGCCATCACACAGTAGAAAATGGAAAAAACTAAATTCCTAACACGATTACCTGTCTTCATAAAAGTTGAATTGCTATTGAATTTCAGTTTGTCCTTTGAACTGATTGTTTAGGATATAAATGGAACTAGAGAACAAACTATGCATTCCTGATTCCCCAATACACTTGTAACAATTACACAGTCTTCACTCTATTCTCGTGTCCCCCCCAATGCCCTCCCAAGCCCCCATCACAATCTGTTTCTTTGTGCATCATCTCACCACGTCCTCCTCTCATGATCTGTATGTGTGCTTCCTCCTTCCATTTATTCTCCTTTATACCACGTAACCCCCCCCTATTTCCCTCTTACCCATCTGTATCCATGTCCCCGTAGGCGATGCACAACCAAAGTGCTGGGTCTAGATCGGAGCAGTTCTGTGATCCGGATGGGTTTCGGCCTTTGGGTCTGGCCATGAAGTCTGGTCACTCCGACACACCAGAACACACACACTGTGACCCACTGCTCACTGGCCCAACTTCAACGCCCTATTCAGAGCCAACAGGTGGGTTGAAGTAGGGATGTCCTTTTAAGTTTACATGTGTGTGTGCATGCATTTTAATGCTCCTATTTTATAGATTTTTTGTCTTTGAAACTGGCTCGAGTTTTCCTATAAACTACATGAAAAAAGTGATATTTGCTGTGTTTTGTGCGTCAAGAGATAAGATTGTGAAGATTACCTCTGTGTCCAATTTTTGCCTGTAGATACTTTCCAATTTGGAAGCGTTATTCATATCACAAAGGCCTCATAATAGGATTTAGAACAAATATGTAAAAACGAAGAGCTTACAAGAGAGATGAAAATGAGTTTTAAACCCTGAGGAGCGCTGGCTGCTTGGTGGAAAACGAGAGATGGGGGACAACATCGATAATTTACTACTTGTGGGTCCAAGGGGAGCTTTCCCGAGATGCCTTTTTTGTTTTGTGTGTGTGCATGTGTGTGTGTCTTTGCCTGCACGTGCCTATGCTTCTTTTAAATGGCGTGCCTCCATTTTATTAAACTTGAGGCGAACAAAGTTCATCTGCAACTTGTGAAAGGCCCAACCTGTAACACCCGGTTCTGTTTCTCCTGTGTTCCGTGTCTCCTATGTCTCCTCTGTGTCTTCTCTGTCTTAATTGTTTAATTCCCTGCACCTGCCCTCAGCCACTCTTGTCTCGTTACTGTCTGATGTCGTACACCTGTGTTTCCCCCCCTATATATTGTGTCAGTCTTTCCCTTGTCTGCTGTTGGATTGTAGTCTCTAGTTCCGTGTCTTTTTCCCGTCGTCCTGTCTGTCGTATCTGATCCTGCCTGCTTCGACCCTGCCTGCCCTGACCGACGATCCCCTGCCTTTTGGACCTTGTTTTTTTTTGTAAACTGTTTTGCCTCATTAAAGAGTGCTTTTTTGTTATTTATATTGCATCCAGCCTGTCTCTCTGCACCTGAGCCTCACCCGTCACAAAGACCTGACACAACCTATTCTCACTCTTAGCTTCTCAAACTCCGAAGCCGGAGGGATGGGAGCAAATGCAGGACTTTTACCTACTGCTGTTTGTGTCCAGTGTGAAACCCAGCGAACATTGACTTATTTTACATCAGTTTTGTAACGTAATGTATACATATTCAATAATTACATTTAAATAATATAATTAAATGTATTTTAACCCTGTGGCCATTTCCTATGCACGTGGTTTTGTGTGTAAGTATACCTAAAACACAGTAAACCTACGTTGGAAGTTTATCTTGAAAAGAGACTCTTGCATGTGATGAGTGAACCTACAACGTCATAGTGTGAGGCAAAGCTGCGGCGTTTGAAGAGTGGAAAAGTGAGAATGTGTTGTTGCAACGTCCATGTTTCATCACAGAGAAATCCTCACAGATGAACACAGCTCGCTCTTCACGTTTCTTTCCCAGTGTAGATAACAAACAAGCCTGTGTTCCTTTGCATGCCACTTTATTTACTTTGACTTTGGCGAGCAGTTGAAAGGCACGGGCTGCCCGACTTCTCAACGCTTCTGAAAATACATTGTCCTTCCCGTGATTATGGCTGGAAAGTACTTTTATGTTATTACATTATACAACACTATTTATCACCACACGTTGTTTCCGAGAATAATTGCACAGTTTGGATTCATTTTTCTCCTTGTTTCTTTTATTGGCAACTTTCACCTTGAACTGCACCAGACAAATGCTGCTGAAACAAGCACTTTTTAGTAAAGCGTCTGACATTAACTGCTTGGTGGACCATGCGGTTCACATAAGTACCGGCATATTTCCTAATTGTAACCACAGCATGGTTTTTGAAACTCCTTTTTTAACACTGGCGATTTGTAAACTGACCACGTCTATGGGGTGCTCAGACTGTCTGACAAGGCTGATGGACGTCCGGCCTTCACCTCCAAATTGCATCAGCGTTAAAATAATAATACTTGGATCGAATCAAGAGCTATAATTTATCTTGGGGCTCATTACACCTTCAACTGCTGTCCAAGGCGGTTGAATACATGCATTTCAAACAGAGGCGGCTGTTTTGATTCAGTATGGATTTCAAATTCTGACTTTACTCAAAGCAATACGGCCTGCAAATGATCCCGCCAACCTTTTTTCTCTTCACCGAGTCCCGACGTCCAGCTTGCGTCAGATGGACGGGGTTGACAGAGAGAGACTCCCACAAGGGCACCACTACCCTCCTCACACCGTGCAGCCAGCCGCTCGTCAAACACGCACTGTCTCTACCACCATTGTTAAAACTTCAAAGTTAATGAGAGAGAAGGCTTACGGAGGAGGAATATCACCTTGACAACACTGCACACACGTCCCTCCATCTGTCTATTTCATGCAACAGGGTTTATATCTCCTGCTCTACCGTTCCACCTCTCTCTCCCTTTTTGTTCTTACTCCCCGTCGCCCGGCCAGTCAGAAAATGAGGTTGTTAGAGTGCAGTTTCTCTCTGAGAGAGAGAGAGAATTAAAAACTAGAAGATAAATGAACAAAGACAGAATTCCAGCGTTCCAGAATCTTTTTTTCAAACTCAGCCAACTTTTGAGTTTAGAAGGTGTCTGACTCCTCTCCTCCTTTCCTCTTTTCATTTGCAGCTGATTGAGAGTAGTTAGTAGATTCTCCATCCAGTCGATAGTATTAATTGATTGGCTAACCACTGGAGAGAAAGAAGAAAGCAGCAGTAATTGCATTGCAGCAGTCAGGATTGGCTGACAGGCTTGTTAAGCAATATTGGTTTGGTAGAGATGCTGCTGTTGCTGAATGGACAAATGGATTATCGCGTCACATGTAATTTACTAAATTTGCATGAATGCACTTAGTATTAATAAGCTAATAAATTCCTCCCAGTCGTGGTTATTTTTTTTTTATATTGCACGAATGAGTTGTGATTTTCTCTTTCATTTCTGACTCTCCGCACATCAAGTGGATGACTTCGAAAAGAGACGGAAAGCAGTGGCCGCTGTAAGAGTGATATGTTTAAATGATTACAACCATTTGTAACCATGACCTAGTTTGACTTTTCAAATTGATGAACAGCCATGAAAACGAATAGCTGTATATCCTATAACTCACACAGCCTCTTTATGTCCGGTGTGTTTTTGAGGCAACGTCGAAGACAAAAAGGTATTCCATGCATTGGAATCGATACAAAATCACAGTCTGTCGGAGTTAGATAGCAAAGCAGAAGTATTGCTATTTCCATTTGCTAGCCATACATCCAACTGGTAACAGCGTGACGTTGCGTGATCTTCGTCCTCGGATATTATTTATCTTGGATCCAAATATTGCCAATGTTTTTTAGAGCATGTAAAGGGCAACACAGGGATGTGTCTGGAGTAATGAGAAGGGATGCTTTTTATAAAAAGCCTCAGCTTTGGATAAATAAAATGGTATACTTTGCAAATATTGAGAAAATATTGAGACTATTCTGTTTATTTAACCTGTCTCAGTGCTTCTCTAATTATTTTTGTGTCAGAGGGTTATGGGCCAAGCAGCAGCTCTAGTACCTACACTGAGGAACAGCTGGGTCTTGGAACGAGGAGGAACAACCGCATGCAGCCCACTGAAATTCTAATTCACTCAACCAGACCCACCAGTAGAGTAGAAATATCCGTACATGAACGAGGAACATCTGGTAAGTGTAGATGTGTGTGTGTGTGTGTGTGTGTGAACGTGCGTGTTTGTGTGTGAGCATGATTCAACTGACTGAGTTATTTACTTTCACACAAACAAAACTCTATTTAATACACAATTAATACACCTACTTCTGCTTCTAGCAACACTTTCTTGGCAGGAGTATGCAGGTTTCCTAAAGAGATTATACTGCATCACTTGAGAACACAAACACGAGCAGGCGCACACGTCACACACGTCACACACACACACACACACACACTTACTGTACAAACACACGCAGGATTGGGAGTCGGTCCAGGAATGTGCTCTCGCATTCACTTCCCTCTTTCAGATCCTGGAAACACTGCAGTAATCTGTTTATACTTACACACACCACTCACACACACACGCACACACACACACCTTAGAGACCAGGCGATAATCTATTTCATGCAGTGGTATTAAATATCGCCCACTCCTCATTAATTCACTGTATTTCCTTCCTCTTTCCCTCTTCACCCATTTCACTGTGAACAACTGAGTTTATATTGAACACCACTTTTTACTTTCTAGACTTTCAAGCCCTCTGGCCCCCTGTTGTCTTTAGTTTTCTTCACACATCTAGCCACATTTCTTCCTGTTATTTCCCTTTTAACTTTTACTGTTAGCAACATTAGCTGCTAGCGGCCCGGTCAGCCGACGCCACGTTGAGACGCCGCGCGGACTCATTTTCTCAATCATGAATAAGTTCAGTACTTCGAAAGGAAGCTCACACCTCACAGATCTCTCAAGAGCTCAACACCTTTTCAACACATTGCATTCCAGATTCAAAAAGACTCTGGTGCGCGACATGTTTGCAATATTTCTAATTCCACAGGGGAACCTCAGCACAGATGTTTCGGCAAGTTGCTTCGCTCACTGTGCCTCATTGTGCTGTCTGCCGCTCCACTGTGCTGTCTGACAGCACACTGAGGAGGGCTTCTCGCCCACACATCTGTGCTTTGGCTTCAATCTGCCATTAATTAATATCTTGAAATGGCTTTGGTAAAAAGCATCTTTGTGAGTCGGGACCTCCTTTTCCTGTTTATAGTATTTTATTTCTGTTTTTTACCTTTTATTTTTTTAAATACACTTTATATGTGTTGCATAGACCCACCCAGTTCATTACATTATAATTTGTCATAAAGACACACATGTCAACTGAAGGCCTTGGAACGGAATATAACTATATATAGAAGTAAACAACACATGCAAAACAAGAAAGATTAAAGTCTGACCATCTCGAGGGATCAGATTTGAATCTCACCCCAATCTTTCCCTGAATATGTTTTAAATCAGACACAGAGCTTCATCAGTAACCACAATCTAGCTTGATGTCCCGTCTGCTTTGAAATGGGAGTAAATTGATATGGTTATGTGTACGTGTGATTACCTTCGCATTGAAAATGCGGAAGGTTATGTTTTGATCGCCGTGTATTTATTTATTTATTTGTATGCGTGTTACTCGCATAACACAAAAAGTATTAAACCGAATCGCATGAAATTTGGTGGGATGATTGATTATTATCCGGGGACCATTTGATTAGATTTTGGGATCGATCGGGTCAAAGGTCAAGGTCATGAAAAGGTCAAAATCTTCTTTTTACCATAGCACGGTCAATTTTTATCCAATTGGCATGCAACTAGTGACAAAATGTTCATAGTTCAATGCCCAATCTTGTGATATGCGAAGGTATGCGCTCTACTGAGTGCCCGTTCTAGTTGCACATGTGTTTGCGGCCCTCTGCTGTGAGTCATTCCTCCCATGCGGCTCAGTCTTGCCTGTGCAGGTGGTTATGAGGCAGTAAGTGAAGGTTCAGAAAAACAGAGCCAGTCTCTGAGAGTAAGGAGACAATGGAAGATTGAAAGAATGAAATACTTAACACTGGAGCTGAAACTGGTTAGACGGCACGCAGCATGAGGAGTCGGTGTGCCGCACATGCACACCCACGCCATCATCGCTTCTCAATGGGGGCCCCGATGTAATTTACAGTGAGCAGGTGGGGATGGATGTTCAATCTGATTCAATCTGATGTGGCTCGCGGAGGAGTGGGGATGAGACACCACTCATTCAACTGACTGTTGTGATAGTTTCTCTGTCTCTCACCTCCATTCACTGAATCCCCTCCCCCGCTGCTTCCTTTTCATTTTCTCCCGTCTTCCTCGACATCTCCACTTATCTCTGTCGTGCGTTTACACTTTCTGTTTGTGTTTTTGGAAGAAACTCCTTATGTCCTCACATCCATCCGTGCATTCACCCATCTATCCTTCCGTGCGTTGATTTATTTATCCTGTAGAGGAAAATAGAGGAAAAATATTTAAAATAAAATGTACATACATAATTTTATGTTCGTGATATTATTATTTTTTTCTAAGTTATCAGTAGTTCACATTTGTCTTTTATTATTATTTTTACTTTGTCTCTTTCTTTTTCTTTTGGTTTTCTTTTACTTTTTCTTGTTTTGGTTTTGTTGTTGTTGCTTGTACGACATTTTATGTTTTCATCCATATGTGTGTGTACTGTCTGTGTGCCTGTAGTAGTTGGGAGGGGGGGGGGGGTTAAATGGTTAGGGGAGGGGCCGTCCAACTCATCTCAGAGGAGCCTACAGACCTCGGTCTTTGGACGGTCCTCCATTCGTAAATTTTTTCTGTTAATGTTTGTCAGTATGTACACGTTATATATGTACTTATGGAAAATAAATTACTTACTTACTTACTGTCTTTATTATTCAGAGTCGGGGTCCAGCCTGCGTGGCAAGGTTGCGCCAACTCCGTGTCACAGTCCGATGACAAACCTTCTTCCCCTCTCTCCTTCCCGCTCCCATTCTCGGTACCTTCCATCCTCCCCATCCTGTCCTACATTGGGCTCAGAAGCGGGTCCGGGGTTTCGTCCGTTCTCCCGGGCAGCCCAGGAGATCATGGAAATCTGTAGTGTGGACCACACGGGCTGCGAGGACCCTGACCTGGAGTCTGACACGACGACACACATCCTGGAGCAGGAACTCATGGCAACGGGTACAGAAACACACAAGTCATGTGATCAACATATTACGATGATAATGATAATAACAACAACACATTGCTGTTTTGTTGTCAATAACAACAGTGTTTGATGGTTTATAAGACGGTTTTAAAAATAAAGTCATAAGCATTACCCTTCTTCAATATCCACTTCAGAAACATGGACGCAGGCTTCAGTATTTGGGACGGGAGTAGATCACCATGCAAAGGACCGGTTCACACGGTGGGTAACAAGCACACACAAACTCAAGGCTACCTCAAGCGTGAAGTCCAGTCCATGGGCTCTGTTTTGGAGTCTGCGAAGGGTGTAGAATGTCACTGCCGTTGTGGCATCCCACATTTTATCGTGAGGTTCCCAGATAAAGAATGTGTGAATTACTAGGGTCATGTTTATGGAGAAACTTTTTTACTTCCATAGTGTCAATTATACTTTTTGCATTTAAAACAGACACATTTGACTAAACGAGCGCATTTTTGCTGGGTTTACAAAAAGGACCATATGGTGTTGTTACCGAACCTGAGAAAGTTAATATATTGTGATCTGCCCTGATTGGATTAAAAAGTACTAGCTGTAGCATCGGTAGCTGTTGAAATGTTCCTGAAAGGTAAATGGTTGTTTTTTCTCTCTCTGCCTCCTCATGACTTCCTGTTTTCCTACTGTTGTCTGTGCCTTTTCACCATGTAATCCATTGCTCTCGCTCCCCGTACACTCCGCGACACTTCTCCTCTATTCCAGTGGTCGCAATGGGGGGTAATCCCTCTTTTTGTGTGCTCCGTCAATCCCTCTTCCTGTCGGCTATGTGGAGTGTGTAATGGATCGTTAGCCAGCAGAACGACTTCAGCTTTGACAGCATGTTGGTTATCAGGCCGTAATGTGCTGCTTAATGTGTGTGTGTGTGTGTGTGTGTGCACGTGTGTGATAGAGAAGGAGAGCATTATTGCATTTTTCTTGTATTTGGGGCGGCTTTAGCTCAGTGGGGTAAGAGGGCCGTCCTGCAACCGCAGGGTTGTGGGTTCTTTCGCGCTCCCCCCAGTTGTGCAAGTCGAAGTGTCCTTGAGCAAGGGAAACCCCCCAGATTCTTCAGGCGCTTCATGACCCATTGCTCCTTAATAAATAAGGATGGGTTAAAAGGAAAGAGAGGGTTAAATGCAGAATAAAAATTTAAAAAAGTGATTCTTATTCCCAAAGCTGAGTGTGTTGGTGTGTGTGTTGTTGATGTTTAATGGGGGTGTGTATGTGTGCGTAGTGGGCATAATCTGCGCTAGAGGCCTTGTGCTGAGCAGAGCACTGTGAATATCACATTCAGATGTGTAATAACCGGATTAACACAGACTACACGGAGGGCTCCCAAAACAGCTCCTTACATCCTTCAAGAACACACACACACACACACAAAGGACTGTTAAAATTGCCCAAACATGATGTTTTAATGTTTATTCTTAAACTAACACGTAGGATCAAGCTATTACAATATTTGATGTTTCCCCCCCCGCTGTATTTATATGAAAACATAAGCTGTAATGAGTTTTTCCATACACTATTTGGACCGACTTCCTAGCAAAGTCTGTGTGGCAGCTCCTGCTCTCTTCTTGATGCTTACACTCGGGGCCAGAAGTCGATACACAACTGTGAATGTATCAGCAGGTACACAATTGGCATGCTTGTGATTATTGACACATAGCCGTACTGAAGGTTACGATGCAAATGGTGAGTGGGAATTCTTAGTCAGTTGTGAAATCATAAAAAGATCCAGCTGTCAACAAGCTCCTGAAAGCAAAGCTTCCAAAAGAGATACTGATTAATAAACTAATGAATACTAACAAGCAAGCAACACATCTGAGAGAGAGATCCTGTTTGGAGAGCTGTTTTAATAACACTATTATGAATTGAACGTTGGAGACATCTGAGGTAGAAATGCAATGCTCGATTTTCCTGATGACATTAAAAGATTGACGAAAGGTTTGAGGATCAGTTGCAGGTTGAGTTGACACCAGTGTTAGATCAGGTGGGCACTGGGGATGGCATGGATATGCTGTCTTTATAGAATCTAAATGCAGTTGGGCCTTGTCATAGTCTGATGCAAATAGAATCCTAAATGTCTCAATAAAAAAATATGCAGGCTCCATTGGTGTAGTTAATTATACTAGGGTTTTATAATGGTCAGTGCACTCTTATTTAGAACAGTTCTACTTCCTGCTTCCTGTTCATTAGTGGCGGAGACATTTCACACACCCATCCTAATTTGTAGGTAAATTCAACCTTGGATTCAGTATGCTGTCAAACCACAGCCCTTTAAATGACCACCGCAGATGACACTAACTTCCCGGCTGAATATATCACAAAGGTTTCTGAAGCTAAATCTATGATCTGAAACTAGTTACGTCTGTCCTTCACCTTTTATTTCATAGCTGTGCATGTCAGATGTTCTGCCTTTGATTGGTTGATTTTGTCTTACAGGGGCAGAGCCAGAGACGAAGAAAACGAAGAGGAGGCTGCTACACAGAGAGACCGGCAGAGTGTTCTCTCACTGCCTTGAGATATTCACAAGCATGCACATAAACACACACACACTTGCTTATTAATGAATCAATTAAATTAATTAAACATACATGCACACAGAGATGAAAGTGAGAATGGTGGAATTTTAAACTGTTCACGTGGTGTACAGGATGGTGCGCATGACCCTAAAATACATCTGTGGAGAACTCTTGTGCAAATAGATGGCTACAAAAATGTAATTGATTAAATACAGTTTTGATTTGAGTCGTGTGTCCGTGTTTTCGATGCACAGCATATGTTACGCTCGTACATCAAACGTCGCCGCCAGATACATGCTTGCAGATGAATCGGCTGAAGGCATGAAGCACATGATGAGACGGGCAAAGGGCGTAGCCAGGGGGGAGATAAATGGTGACTTCCGTTTAATTCTCAGCACCTCGGATCCCCTTGTGTGTTTGTCGCTAAGTGTGCCTGTTTGTGTGTGTGTGTCAGGTGACAGACGTCGAGGGGCAGTGTGCTGCCCACGGCCCGACTACCTCCTTCAACAACTCCGAGTCAGGCCCTGTGTTACCCCGGCTGCCAGGAACCTCGGGGTGACACCCGACAGTCGACTCTCCCTGACTGCTGACATCACTGCGACAACACGTTCCTGTAGGTATACATGCTGCACAACATCAGGAGATTACGTCCTCTTTTTATCAGAAGGCGGCAGAGGTTCTGGTCCAGGGCCCCGTCTGCATCCAGGATATGGTCAAGCGGTACACACCCCAGGCCGTTCACTCTGCTTGGCAACAGCAAAGCTCCTTGTGACTCCGTCACTTTTAGCTAATCACTCGACAAAATGCAGCAGGGCTCTCACCCATTTTGGTCTTACGTCACGCACTCCCGCCACACATCGTATTTCTCACGCTGAAAAAAACTCTCGGCTATTTAATGTTTTAATGTGCCGCAGCGCGCCAACATGAGCTGGCCGTGCTGCCCTCACCGTGGAGGAATCAAGCGCTCCCCTGGAGTTCTGCTGTGAGGTGCCACTTGTTATCAGCCAATCAAAAAAAAGAAATGGGCTACACAATAGACAATCAGAAAAAATATCCGTAAATTTCGTTCTCGGGGGGGGGGGGGGGGGGAGGGGGGAGGGGTGCTGATGGAAATGTCACTCTTGCCTGTCTTCAAAACTTGAGAGCCCTGATGCAGACTGTTTGCTGTCCTGGCCCCTCAGTGGTGAAACAAGCTCCCCACTGACATCAGGAGAGCAGAAAGTCTCTCCATCTTCCGCCGGAAACTAAAAACATATCTTTTCTGACTATAACTTGAATAAAAACAGATTAGCACTTCAGTGGCACTTGATTAGAAACAAACTCGTGATATTTTTGTAGTTTGACTTTCTTGAAGAAATGTTACTTTCTTGATTCTTGTTGTTCTGAGTTTGTGCTCGTGGTTGAATGCACTTATTTTAAGTCACTTTGGATAAAAGTGTCTGCTAAATGACATGTGATGTAATGTAATGTAATGCTACAGTGCCAGTTTTACCCACTGGGACTGAACACGACCCATTCTTCTCTGTTGTCATCTGTTTTCTGAGTAATACGGTTAGGGTGCCACTGGATCAGGTCAGACTGTACACACACACACACACACACACACACACACACACACACACACACACACACACACACACACACACACACACACACACACACACACACACACACACACACACACACACACACACACACACACACACACACACACACTCTGTAAGGGACGTAAAACGATTATATTTCTGTATGTGTGTGCAGGAGCTGGGGAAGATAAACACAAACTGGTTTGTCGTCTCTGGTGTGTACATGTTGGTGTGGGATTTTTTATTTATTCTTTCTCAGCTCTGTTGGTTTGTATTACTCCCCAAAGCCAGTCCTGATCTATTATTGCTGCCACTGTCCTCAACTGAGTTCAAAACCCACCACCCAATGTTTTATCTCTCGCTGATGGGCATGTGAGGACACAACTATGTGTGACGCATACACAAACGTAGGTCGAATGGATGTCAAAAAGTGACAACTTTGCGCGTGAATATTAATGTGAGTGCATTTGGCCCGACTCTGCATCAGGCTCTGTGAAGGGGTAGACGGGAATTTGATTTTTCCCGGCGTTAATCGCTAGAAGCAGACAGGAAAAGCCTTGTAATCCAACAGCAATCATCACAAGTCTGATTGATAGCACGGCGACAGAGAGAGAAAGATAGAGAGACCAAGATACAGACAAGGAGAGAGGGAGGTTAAAAGGTAGATCTTTGTTATTGTGTCCTTCACTGAGTTTATCACATTATGTTTAGGAGAGAAAAATAACAGAGACATAAATCTGATGGATATTGAACCGCTGGGCTCGGTTTAAACAACTCCGAGATCTTAACTTGCTCAGTCTCTCATTCTTTCTCCCTCACCCCCACATTCACCTCCACATGCATACAAACGGGAAAGGGAGCGGCAAAATATGGCTGACCTTTTTTAGATTCAGAGATGTCTGTGATGTTGTGGATGCTGTCAGAAAGACAGTGAGACTGGAGGAGTTGGCATTTAACTGTGCTATATTAACTGACCCTTCTCTGGAACTGGAGTTCAGACTGGGGTGTTAGAAAAAAAAAACAGACAGACAAAAATAAGCTGCGTTATGAAACTAACTTTTTTATTTTTTGTCTATTCGGGTTGAATTTTGGATTTTTTTTCTAATAGAAGGCTCAATACTGATAGAAATGTTGTAGTTTTTTCATTTTTAAACAGAACACATATGAACATTAATGGTACGTCTGATAACAGAATGCAGTTATCTCCCTCTTTGTCTCTCTAAAACCGTATTAGTTATTTTGGTTTTCATGAAAAATCTTTACAGGGTATCTGTACGTTTAGGTGGAGGCCTATATTGGCCAATTATACATTGTGATATCTTAGACTAAATTCATTGCCTTAAGCTTAGGAAATATTTATTATTGTGACAAAAGTAATAAAACAAATATATATATGTATGTATATATATATATATTATATATATATATTTTACATATAAAAACATTTTCTTAAAGGAATAAAAAAGGTATTTGGACATGCTCCTTTTTCTTTGCAGCCTGAGTGTGGTAGGCCGACCTGTCTGAGTTTGATTGACAGATGGAAGGAGACCTAAGGACAAAGTAGACAAACTAACACTGACCAACATGGTGGCTACTGAAGATCAATGCCCGCACCCACGTCCAACCAGACGCAGGCGACATTTACAGATACGTTAACAAGCCGTTTAATGTGCTGCAGCTGAGCAGCTAATTAGTGCCCGTGCCCGCACACTGACCTCAGCGGTGCACTTCGTTTCCCCGGTGGCTTCACGAGGGTGAAGCGGATGTTTCGTAAATTTGACGCGCGGGATGTTATTTTTAAGAGGGTGGGTTGTTGGTTTCAAAGTCTGTGGCTCTTGTGTGTTGGCTGCCGTCTTGGCTCAGTGTGACCGTCTGCTGTGTGTCTATGATATACAACTGACCTCAGGGCTGTCCTTGTGAGAGAACTTTAATGCTTTTATCTCAGAGGACATGGGGGGTATAACGTGTTACAGCAGATAGCATATGTATTCTGTAGCAGACACAAATATAGGACATAGGCTTATCCGTACATTAAAAACAATACAATTTAACTCCGCTCTGTCATGCTGTCTGCACGGATTGAGTACAAGGGGGCGGGGCTGCCGAGCGCTCTCACAAGCAGCGCTCACACTGATTGGCGTCAAGTGCCCACCGTCTTCGGCTTTCGAAAAAAAAAAGATGCCAGAAGTGAAATGTACTTTTTCTACATTGCAGACTGTGAAGGAAAGCCCACTGACATACAGACATGAAGGAAAGCCCACTGACATGGAGACAATGAAGGAAAGCCCACTGACATACAGACATGAAAGAAAGACCACTGACATGGAGACAATGAAGGAAAGCCCACTGACATACAGACATGAAGGAAAGACCACTGACATACAGACATGAAGGAAAGACCACTGACTTACAAACAGTGAAGGAAAGCCCACTGACATACAGACATGAACGAAAGACCACTGACATACAGAGACACAACTACAACGCTTGTTTTAAAGCCACACAGACCAAACACACATCTGTAAAGTTATGTAACTCTACAAAAGGCTCCATATGCTATGTTAGCACATTAATATCTTGCTGTATTAATACTAATATTACTGCCATTTGTTAAGTGTTCAAAAAGCTGTTTAGGAAGAAGTTGTTCAAAAAACAGAAGTTTTATTTATTAATATTATAGATAAATATACCAGTATTGTATTTGTGGTATCATATCGATTTCTGGTATGGTATCAAAGATCGTGACAACCAGGTAGAGGCAAAACAGACTCAAGGAAAAGGCTCATGGCTAAGCAGAGCACACGAGTACTTAAGGACTTGTTCAGGCCCAAAAAAGGGAAGTTAGTTCATGAATGACTTTATATTACATATGACAATTTATATGTGTTATTATTAGGGTCCGAGCACTGACTTAGTCAGAGCGGAGAACCTATTGTTCTTAAAATGTTTATTATTTTTATTACCGTACCTGTTTTCGGCACAAGCTTTGTTCTTAATCAAATGAGTTTAGAATGGTGGTCAGAACAATCAAGACCGTAGTTATAACAACTTACGGTTTCATCAAACAACTTGGATGTGGTCAGCTGCTAATTGCATCAGATAAAGGACTCATCTCTGTCCTGGTCTTGTTAGACCTTAGTGCTGCATTCGACACTATTGACCATTGTAGCAGGTCTCATGTCGCTACCCGTGGGTTTCCCCCACCAGCACCAAGGATCAGCCAGGCACCAAGAGGTTTCTTTCGATGACATCTTTTATTTAACCAATCACACACCGAGCAGACCGCAACACTGTGCCTCTGCTCCCTTTTTCCGTCCCTCCAGCTCTGCTGCCCTTTTCTACAAGCAGCATCGGCTGCTGACTGATTGCCAATTAGTCAGAGCAGCTGACTGATTGTCAACCAGCCAGCAGCCGAGGCCAGATTGGGGACGGCTGCCACAACCATGATATCCTATTACAGAGACGGGGTCAGTCGATTGGCATTTCAGGCACCGCACTAAGTTGGTTTAAATCCTATTTATCAGATCGATCTCAATTTGTATTTGTAAACGATGACGCCTCGATAACCACCAACGTTAGTCACGGAGTTCCACAAGGTTCTGTGCTTGGACCAATTTTATTTACCTTATATATGTTTCCTTTGGGCAATATTATCAGGAAACACTCCATAAACTTTCATTGCTATGCAGATGATACTCAACTATATCTATCGATCAAACCAGAGGAGACCAACCAACTCAGTAAAATTCAAGCATGTCTTAAAGACATAAAAACATGGATGACCTGCAACTTCTTAATGTTAAACTCAGACAAAACTGAAGTTATTTTATTCGGCCCTGAACACCTCAGAGATCAATTATCTGGTGATGTGGTTTCTGTAGACGGCATTGCCCTAGCATCCAACACCACTACTTTGAACTATTCATACACTCTGTCAAATTCATTGAATGTGTTGTAACTCTGTAATGATTCCTTCTGTACACATGCCATCTATTGTTCTGTCCATCCTGGAGAGGGATCCTCCTCTGTTGCTCCCCTGAAGGTGTCTTCCCTTTTTTCCCCGTGAAAGTTTTTTTTCTATTCCTTGGAAGTTTTTCCTGATCCGATGTGAGGTCCTGGGCCCGGGATGTCATATGTGAACAGATTGTAAAGCCCTCTGAGGCAAATTTGTAATTTGTGATATTGGGCTATACAAAATAAACTGAATTTAATAGAATTATTGAGGTTATGAAATATCCAGGTCTGTATTTGTTTAGCTTTTAAGATAAAGGGAAAGTACAAGAACTACGTGCGTGTGTGTGTGTCCGTGTATTTATGGTGCTGAGAATGCACTTCCGCTGAACTGCCATACTTGTCTTAACTGCTCAACGACAAAAACAAGATTGCCATTGACCCTGACTTTGACCTCTTGGGCCTTTCCAAGTTGTGTGTGTGTGTGTATGTGTGTGTATGTGTATGTTCATGTGTGAGAGAGTTCGAGAATGACTGCCGTCGTTCCTGCTGCAGTTGTCAGGTTGGAGGCATATTTACCGTGAATGTGCCATCTAATCATGTCCCATGTTGCCTCCTGGAGCCCTGCTGCCTCATTACAGGTGAAGGAGAGTGTGTGTTGTGTCTGTCATCTGCAAAACATAAAAAGCCTCCTCGCTGCTTGGTTTGTGCGGGATGTCGCATGTGTCTCCCCTATTATTTCCCGGGCCGTGAATAGACGAAGCAGCAAAGTTTAACACAAGTATGAAATGACAAATGGCGAACGTCAATAAGGGATGTTTGCGCATGTGTGAGCATCACGCATGTGCTCATAGAAATACACTGGAGGCATATGTTCAGTAGATGGATGGGTAGATAAAAGATTCCTTCAGCCAGCCGTCTTCAAGCTTTATTGCACTAGAAGCCCAACGGATTCCATATTTCCTTTACTTTAATCACAAATCCCTGTTTTCGTGGAGATGAAGCGTTATTATTTGTCCATGTGGCGTTTTGCCGCCTGCACAGCTTTAACTTAGTTGTGGCTCAAAATTACCTTCAAGGTCATAGCTTGTACGTAAATACCCCCTCCCCAGGCCCCCTCATTCACTGGAGATGAAAGTACAGCGTGCCATGGACAGAGAGTTCAGGCTGAGAAAAGTTATAATGGAGGGGGGGGGGGGGGGGGGAGAGGGAGATGAAGTGAGGAAAATACAATGAACAGAGAGGTGGAGGAGGTGGAGGATGGAAATGAAAGAAATGGGGCGGCACTTGGAGGGAGACCGCTTAAGCTTGATAAGGAAATGCATTTTACCCCCCTTTTATATTTTATTTTACAGGTCTATATTTCTCTCTGCGTCTCCCTCTCTGTCTCTTATTTCCAGCCTTTTCTTCTTACACTTACTCTGCCATTCCCCCTTCAACATTTCCTCCTAACTTCACCACTTTAGTCCTCCACGCCCCTTCTTCGTCCTTTCCAATGTGCCCTTCCCGATTCCATCTCTGCTTTGCTCGTGTCTTCCTCTATTGCTCGACTCTTCTCATCTTCCCACCTCTTCATTCCTTCCTCCCTTTTAATCCTTCCATTTGTCCCCTCTCTCTCTTGTTCGGCGGCAGCTCCCAGTTCCCTGACTGAGCCACCGGGACCTGCTGACAAATCGATACATCACTGTAATTGATTCTGTCGGGGCTCAAAGTGTTTAATGAGAGCCCCTCCCCTTCATCCTCCTCATCTTCCTCCTCCACCACCCTGTTCCTTTTTTTTCTTCTGCACGTGGTCTCCGGCACAGTCCAGCTCAACGGCTAATGGAGCACATTGCATCCATGTGCAGCGAAGTGCTGCCGGTGGTGGGCGAGGGAAGGGTGCCGGGGGTCGAGGTAGGTGACGGGGGCCTGGGGGGAGGAAGGCAAGCTGGAGGGTTGAGGGTTCATCAGAGCCGTTCCTAAAGCAAAGGATTGAGCCAGCTAGTAATTAGGGCAGGTAGAGGGTTGATGTAGAATGTGTGGACATGGGTGTGTGCCAGGTGGGAGGAAAGAGTGTGTGTGAGTGTGAGTGTGTGCGAAGGCGGTTACGTGCTTTTAGTGGCTCACAGCTTCTCCGTGAAGACATCATGGTGAGAACCTGTTGTTTGCAGTTTCATCAATTACAGAATATTTTTTGTTTGACCAACACCTGCAGTGGATCAACAGATGCACACACACTCCCCCACAGATGGCAGGAATACACATTAGGTACGAGTGAGCCATTAAACAGCAGCAAATGAAAAAAGGAAAGAAAGGAAAATCAGGGAATATGAGGCCAAATAAGGTCAAAACAAAAAGCAGAAGCATACTAATCTTTTTATAAAAATAAAAGAAAGATTGTAGGAAGTCAGGAAAGATATAGAGTGCAGGGAGATACGTGTACAGGAGGGTGGGGAATCTTATGGACAGTGAATCATTATTTTTCAGCAGCCTGTAAGACACTAATGAATAACACAGGAATATATCAGCTCATCGTTTGCTTCTCTCCTCTGCTTCTCCTCCTAATTTCTTCCATCTTTAACGAGAAACACCTGTTAGCGCTCCTCGTTAGACTTCCCTTGTTTGGATCCCTTTAGACTTCTCGTCCCTCTTGTCTGTACTGTGTGTGGGAGAGAGACAAAAAGTGTGTTTGTGCGCACCTCCCTGCCTTTGATTCAATTATAAAAATATCCACTTTTATCCATTTTGTAATCTTCAGGATAGCAAAAGGGATGTTTGTGGTTTGCCAGATTGTACGAGTGAAAAATGTGTATACAGGTCGAAAGATATTGTTTTGTCAGTGCTGGAAAAGCATGAATATATTGCATTAGAATGTTAATGCAGTGCAGTAAGTTTTATGTGCATACTATGTTGACCATTTACATATGGTAAATCTAAGGGTGGAGGGGTTTGCTTCATGACCAACAACATGTGGTGCGACCCCAAGAACATTAAGACTCTTTCTCGTTCCTGCTCGCCGAATCTGGAACATCTGACGATCTCATGCCGTCCATTCTACCTTCCCCGGGAGTTCAGCTCGGTCATCACCACAGCCGTCTACATTCCACCACAAGCGGACACCGACGTAGCACTATCGGACCTACATGATGTGTTATGTCGGCATCAGAACAAGTATCCCGACGCGGCTGTGGTGGTGGCTGGGACTTTAACAGGGCAAACCTAAAAAGTCATGCCGAACTTTCACCAGCACATTACGTGTGCTACCAGAGGGAAAGAACGTTGGACCACTGCTATACGCCATTCAAGAGAGGCTACAAGGCTGTCTCTCTCCTCCGCTCGCAAATCAGACCATGCCGCCATTTTTCTGCTTCCGGAGTACCGACAAAAGATCGCGGGAAGCGGTAGTGACGAGGAACGGAATGCGGTGGTGAGACCAATCAGAGGCAGAGCTACAGGACGCGCTAGGTATCGTCGACTGGGACATGATGGAATCCAGTTCCAGTGACGCCAGCGAGTTTGGAAGTAGCAATGAGCCTCATAGCAACGCTTAGCGGACACCATCGTCCCCACGGTAAAAGTTAGGGTCTTTCCTAACCAAAAGCCGTGGGTTGATAGATCCATCCGTGAAGCTGTGAACGCCTGCATTGCTGCCTATAACTCCGGTCTTGTATCCGCAACATGGACGAGTACAAGGCAGCGGTCTATGGACTGAGGAGGCGGTGAAGGAAGCCAAAAGGAGGTACCGAGACAGAGTGGAATCACAGATGGAGCAGCGCGACACCAGGCGCCTATGGCAGGGGCTACGGACTATCACAGACTACCAGAGCAGACCCGCGCTATGGTGAGTGCCGACGCATCCCTAGCGGACGACCTGAACTCATTTTATGCACGGTTTGAGGCTAGCAACAACAGCGCTTAGCTCGCCGCTAACAACAACACCGTTAGCGTAGCCGAGGTGAGTTCTACCGCTGGGGATGAACACACACTCTCTGTGACCGAGCACAGTGTGAGGAGGGCTCTGCTGAGGGTGAACACCAGGAAAGCTGCAGGTCCAGATGGCATATCTGGGCGAGTACTGAAGACCTGTGCTAATCAGCTAGCTCCAGTGTTCACCACAATATCCAACCGCTCCTGGCTGAGTCCGTGGTCCCCGCCTGCTTCAAGAGATCCACTATTGTCCCTGTGCCCAAGAATGCTTCTCCAGCATGTATGAATGACTACCGACCGTGGCCCTCACCTCGGTGGTCATGAAATGCTTTGAGAGGCTGATAAAGGACTACATCTGCGCCTTCCTCCTTCCTCCATGGACCCGCTGCAGTTTGCTTATCGCCCAAACAGATCCACAGATGATGCTGTCTCCCAGGTACTGCACACCACACTCTCTCATCTGGACAGCCAGAGGGGGCCATGAGACTGCTGTTCATTGATTATAGTTCAGCTTTCAACACCATAGTCCCTCCAGACTGGCCGGCAAGCTGATTGAGCTGGGACTGAACACCCCTGTGTGCTTGGATCCTGGACTTCCTGACCGCCAGGCCACAGGTGGTCAGGTGGGCAGACACACCTCCAAATGCCTCACCCTGAACACAGGATCCCAGGGTTGCGTCCTCAGCCCCTACTGTACTCCCTGTACACACATGACTGTGTGGCCAGGTTCAGCTCCAACACCATCATCAAGTTTACGGATGACACAGTGGTGGTGGGCCTGATCTCCGACAACGACGAGAAGGCCTACCTGGAGGAAGTTGCTGATCTGTCACTCTGGTGCCAGGACAACAGCCTCATCATGAATGTCACCAAACTAAGGAGCTGATTGTGGACTTTAGGAGGGTACAACAACAGAGGACGACTCACCACTGGGGATTAACGGGACTACTGTGGAGAGGGTGAGCGGGTATAAATACCTGGGAGTCCACATCACCGAGGATCTGACATGGTCAACGAACACAGACACTCTGGTGAGAAAGGCAAGGCAGCGCCTCTACCACCTCAGGCAGCTGAGGAAATTTAAAGTTTCCCAGAGGATCCTTCAGTCCTTCTACTCTGGAGCTGTAGAGAGCGTCCTGACGGGAAGCATCACAGCCTGGTTTGGCAACTGCTCCGCTCAGGACAGGAAGGCTCTGCAGAGAGTAGTGCTGCTGAACGCACTATTGGAACTACACTCCCACCCTGCAGGACTTGTACACCAGGAGGTGCAGAACCAGAGCCGCAGGATCATGAAGGATCCTCACCACCCCAACAACAGACTGTTTCAGCTGCTGCGGTCAGGCAGGCGCCTCCGTAGTCACGCTGCAAGAACAGAGAGACTGAGACGGAGTTTCTTTCCTCAGGCCATCAGGATTGTGAACCCGACCTCACCAGGACCCCACATAGACCCACACAACTGCCCCTCTTAGGCACACACACACACACACACACACACACTTACTGTAAATATTGTGTTGTTTTTTATTGTAAATAGTGTGTACTTGTTGCCCTTGCACATTCCTGCTGAGCATTGCCACTTTCATTTCACTGCACACCCTGTGTGTGTATGTGACAAATAAAACATCTTGAATCTTGAATCTTGATTAATCAGATCTGGAGTGTGTGTGTGGGTAATATTTCACTCCCAATGCCATACGGTTGGTAATTAGCTTGTATCCTCGTTTCCTATGCCGATTTAAGTATTTTCTATTTGCAATGGACACAGTCGATAAACTTTTGATGCAACATTTTCAGTTTTAAATGGAAGATAGGGGCTCCTCATGCTTCTTATCGAGGGGTGTCTTCAGAATACACAACGTCCATGTCCATAATAAACAATATCCTGCGATTTGACGATGAATGAAATTACGAAAAAAGCACATTTAATTTCCCACCACTACCGTTTGATGTTAATCCTGTCCGAGTGGGGCTTTATTCACATGGGTCCTCTTAGCTGGCATGCTAATGGTAGAAAACAGTAATCCTGGTGCTTGTGGCGCTGTGCGCGGTCACTGAGGACAACATTAGACTAGCTGTTGATGGTCAGTAAATACCTCTAAAATGCTGGCTGGCTGCTTGTTAAACCATTAGGTATGAGCCCAATATGCACGGAAGTGTGTTTCACTATCAGACAGAAACAGAGGTGTGTGTGTGTGTGTGTGTGTGTGTGAGTGAGTGCTATATTGAGAGTAATGTTCAATCTGCACAGATAAGAGTACTGCTCCTAAACCACTGGGGTTCATTAACTTCCTCAAGATGATGATGATGATGATGAATGTTGGTCTATAAAACTAATTTCTCTGTTTTCCAGGCCTCCCCACTTTTGTTCATTATTTTACCCACCCTTCTTCTCACAAGCAAATGCATTTTCATGCACATTCTGAAGTATCACAAATCATAAAATCTGTATGGAAACAGTTCAGTGACACTTCCTCAATTGCGCGAAAGAAACTTTTGCTCTCGCTTTAGGTGTTTTTTTTTCTCTTGGTCAAAAAGAGTTTGCGTGCTTAATGGGATATGGAAACGTCTTTGCCAACTGCGTTGTGACGCAGTGAACATTGAACTCGCATGGCTGATCAGCTGCTTTGAACTGCCTGGAAGTACCTCGCTCTATTTTTCCCTCTTGCAGATGGGTTGGATGGCCATGCGACTTATTTTGCTCCCAGCTCACAACCTCTACTTCGTTGACTGAAGCGTAGCCTGTTCCGCCAACCTCTGACAAAGCGGCGTACTTTGCCTGACCTACTTTGTTTGTACCAGACAAGGTGATGGAAACACGCTTAATTCACCTTTTTTTCTTACTTTTCAACATTTTCGAAAGCGTGCTTAAAGTCCGCTCGACAGTTGAAGGGAAAACGCGACTGCTGCCTCTCTCCCTTCTTTGTCACAATCACACTTGAAGTGTTCACCGCGCTGCATATTATCCATCTCTTGTTGTCTCTTTTAATGTGTTCTCTTTCTATTATCCCCGTCTTCATCAAGGTTTCTCTCCGAATGCTCTTTTTTTAATCTTTCTTGGTTGCTCTCAGTTTCTTGTTTTTGTCCTCACACACATCCGCACACACCTGGCTGCTAGTTCATAGTTAAAATATGTGTGTATGAGATTGCCAAAGAGGTGATTAATTGGTTGTTTGTTTGACTGTGTGACTAAACCCATAGCCCTCATCCTAATTAAATATATTTCTGCTAATTTGGCTGGGCACCACCTGTGTATATCCAGCTGATTCTTACAATACAGTTCTGGCTTAGGGCTGTTAAGCCGATGCTATACAGTGGTTTGATGAATGTCTCTAAACTTACTTTTTGATGAGGATGGGATGATTATTTTTGTGAAGTTTCGACATGCCCAGAGTATTAACGAGCCTCTCTGTGAATGTGTTTGTGTGTGAGAAAATGCAAACGTTTGTATATAAATTCAGTTTGTTGTCCTAATTATCTTTCCCAGAAATGCTTACAGATTTATTTATTTATTCATCGTTGGATAGTTGGACAATAATTTTTCTCTTCTCGTCTCCCTAGCCTGGGGGAGCTTTCAGGAAACTCAACGGAAATTGTGACAGTTGACCAATGAGCCACACAGCAGCAACATGATGTACTCATTCATATGGATACATGTTGTTGATGCAGAATATTTGTCTCATTCCCAAGGCTGCTTTGAAACACTGCGCATGTGTGTTTGCGGTGCAGCGTTATATACAAAGCATTGAAAGCTTTTCTCTCCGTTTGAAATCCTCGACGAGTTGACTGAAATGTTATTTTTTTCGCAATCCTTAACCTTGTTAAACTTGGTCCACTCAGCCTGTGGTTTTGGCCTATCCCAGCATGTATTGGTTGCAGGGGGCACACTGGAGAGATTACAATTCCTAAGAATCCTACATGCGATTCATGTTGAGATGTGGCTGCGGCCTTTTTTTCTAGTACTTACCTTCATTGTAAAGAGCCTGTTAGACAGCGCGGAGAGTTTCTGTGGCTGGAGGAGAGACGGCGTGGCGTCGCCGGGCGATCTACTTCAGCTGAAAGACGATGTTTTTTGAAATGTTATTGACGTGGCATTGAAAGGCGGGGGTTAGATCAAAGAAGTTGGAATGGAGACCGTGGTGGTGTATGATGTTGCTATGGGAGAGAGGAGCCGCTGTTTGCTGTTCGTTCAAATGTAACACCCCATTCATGTCCAATATTCATGTTTCTGTTTGGCGTTGGAGTGGTAAGGCTGGGCCTTCTCACGGCGTTAACAACACACACGCAAAAGCTTCACATCTCTTGGTAGTTAATATTTTCCAATTTACTTAACGTCCTTGTGACAGGTTTCTAGCCTTCACCAGTAGGTTCCCCCTACAAGCACCAAAGAATGAGCAGCCAGAGTGATATTCCGTAATAACGTTTATTATTTTAGGCCCGCAGACTGTGTCTCTGCTCTCCACGCTCCTGGTCTTCCGTCTGCCCAGCTCCTTTATGGAGACAGACTCAGATACACAAACACAGATCGTCATCAGCTGCACTGATTACCAATCTGATTACCAATCAGTCCAGCTGATGACAATCAGACACCGTTCCCTGAACCACACCCCCTCTCCACCCACTCTGCAGCCGAGCCTAAACACCCCCCGCTGCCACAGTCCTCTTTAGAAAACGACAAAAACAAATGTATAAAATGCAAAATAGACACAAAAACCCCAGCCAACCGATTTGCTGGTTGGTAACCACGCTAACCACTTATCCACCGTACCGACAACTTGAAAACACAGTGAGAGCGCACCTGAAGGCAACAATGCAGCTGCATGGTGAACAGCACCGTGCAGCCCGCTGATTTAACTGTGCCTAAACATGACAAATATGTTCCTGGTGGAATACAGTGTGTGTGTGTGTGTGTGTCTGCGAGAGCGTGTGCATCACTATGTTCGGTGCAGCGTTGAGGCTCAACACACTTAAGGCTCAGCAATCAGCCAATAAAGTTTCCTCGCCGCTGTCATTAAAGCTCCACATAAAAGCGTAAGCTGCTTTTATCCTGCCAAGGAAGAAAGGGAGAGCACATAATTAAATTAGATGAAAGGAGGGGAATTAGAGGCTTCCTCCTCTTTAAACACAAATGACTTAATCAGAACCTTGGGCTAAATGAGAGACATGATCATGGGGAGGATAAACATCTCCCTCCTTGCCTCCATTCTTTTTGCCGCCTCACTTTGTGTCACGTCTTTTTTTACCTCCCTAAACTGCCGCGTACTGTTTCTCTCACCGTCTGTCTGTCTCTGGATCTTGCTTTCTCTCACGCCTTTTTCTACCCCCTGAATGTTAGCACACCCTGTGACCATCATTTGTTGTTCCCTCATAATTACACACAAGCATCCTGTTCACTTTCTTGTCTATATTTCCACATTTTCTCCCTTAAGGTGCGTTCACACCAAAAGCGGATTTTTTTTTTTGCGTGACCGAAACCCATGAAAAGTCAACGTACAGACGCGTGTGGCTGCGATAGACGCAATATTTTCTCGGGCGGCGCGTTTGGGGTGTTTGGGACGACGCGATGTGGGCGACGCGTTTACAGCGGCGGAATTTTCGCCCCGAGTTGAAATATTTCAACTTTGAGGCGGTCATCTCGCAACTCGGGCCAATCAGCTCTTGAGTTCCGCTCTCGTAGCGCTGGAAGCGGAAGTCTTTCAGACGTAACAGTAACTTCATCGGTGAAAGTGACCGAGCTGTGTGAGCCTACGGGTGATGTCATGAACCCAAACACGAGGGCGTTAAGGTGTGGGATGTCCACAACAAGTATAAAGCAGAACTAGTGGTTAGTTATTCCGTGGTGGATGAAGGAAATAATAACGGTCATTACGGAGACGAGACACGGAGACAAGCCCCGCCCCTCGCGGAGCGTCTCGACGCTTATGGTGAGAACACCTGCGTTTCCGGTGCGCCTGCAGAATGGTCGCACTGACGAGAGCTCCGTCAAAATTTGTCAAGTTTGCTTATGACACAACCATTGTGGGCCTCATCACTGGCAATGATGAGTCAGCCTACAGAGAGGAGGTTGCTACCCTGACTACATGGTGTCAGGATAATAGCCTCTCTCAACATCAGCAAGACAAAGGAGATGATTGTGGACTTTAGGAGACGGCAGGTGGAGGAGCACGCACCCCTGCATATCAACGGTTCAGCAGTGGAAATGGTCAGCTGCTTCAGGTTCCTCGGGGTCAACATCAGTAACAGCCTCACCTGGTCTGCTCACACAGACAAGGTGGTCAAAGCGGCCCGGAAGCGCCTCTTCTTCCTGAGGAGACTGAAGAAGTTTGGCATGGATTCAGTCATCCTCACCAATTTCTACAGATGCACAATAGAAAGCCTCCTGACTGGGTGCATCACAGTGTGGTCTGGGAGCTGCACAGCCAAGGACCGCAAGGCCCTACGTCGTGTGGTCAGGACTGCGGAGTTCATCATCGCCGGTAGG
Source organism: Pseudoliparis swirei (assembly GCF_029220125.1). Taxonomy (NCBI): domain Eukaryota; kingdom Metazoa; phylum Chordata; class Actinopteri; order Perciformes; family Liparidae; genus Pseudoliparis; species Pseudoliparis swirei. Next base: position 8,238,283 of record NC_079407.1, read on the forward strand.
GAGCTCCCAGCCCTGCAGGACACATACCACACGATGCCTCAGGAAAACTGGCAGGATCCTAAAGGACTGCCATCATCCAGCCTTCAGACTGTTCACCCCGCTGCCTTCTGGAAGGCGGTACCGTAGTATCCGGTCTCGCACACACAGACTGGAGAACAGTTTCTTCCCGAGAGCCATCAGGCTGCTAAATGGACACTGACACACTATCGACACTTTTGCACTCGTCACTTTACATACACTGTCACTTTCAAATCACTGCTTGTACTTACACGCACATACTGTCTCTTACACGACAAATACATATTTATCAGAATTATTGCACTACCTGCTACTCCCATTTGTCTGTAGTTTAGTTTATTATATGTTACCATATGTGTAGTATATGTTATATGTATATATGTTAGTATTATATGTATAAGTTGGTATATGTTTGAGCATATTGTATTGTATATGTATCTTGGATATTTAGTAAGGCCAGGGATGTCTATGTGTACAGATTGTAAAGCACTCTGAGACTAATTTGTGACATTGGGCTATACAAATAAACTGAATTGAAATTGAATTGAATTATATGTTATGACATGTAAATTATGTTCAGAGTACTTGTACAGAGTCTATGTCATGTTATGTTATGTTATATTATGTTTGCTATGTTATGCTATGGTAGTTGTTGTGTGGTGACTTGTCCTAAGAATTTCAGTGCCCAGTCTGACCCTGTGTCATTCTGTGCATCTGACAATAAAAGACTTGTAACTTGTAACACGGTGAATGGTCGAGTGAGTAAACTCACGCGTTTTGGGCGACGCGAAAAATCGCTTCGCTTTTGGTGTGAACGCACCTTTACTCTTTAACTGCATTTCACCTCTCAATCGCACCATTAGGATTTTATTGACATTAGTACTCTTATCGGCTCTTTTTAAATTTTACTGTGAGGAAAAAAAAGACAACAATGTTAGAATAGTGTTTCGGGGGGCAGCCCGACCGCCAACACTTGACTTCCATGGCAAGTTTCAATCTCGTAGGGCGAGTACTGTGGCCACCAAAGTGTGGGGAAATGTCCGTGGAGCGGTCAGGAGCCTGAATACACCACCTGAGCGAGTAGATTTCTGAGTGTTTGGCGCTGCTGTGCCTTGATTCATAAGCCCTTATTGATTCAGACTCTCAATCATATCACACCTGACACAATGGTCTGTTTCATCATGAGCACGCCCTCAGAGAACGGCAGTTTATTTTTTGTATGATCTTCCTAAACATTGTGTTGAAGGAGGGCATGATGCAAGGGAGCACATCAAAGGAAAAACAATCATAAAACCTTCTGAGATCTTGTTTGTTGGATTGAGCTCTGTCGGGTAAGGGTTGGTTCTGAAATGAGATCCAGCACTGCATGAAACTGACACTAATAGATGGTAATGAGGTTATTAGTTCATCAGAAGAAGGTTATACATATTTTAGGATGTGACAGGCTGTAAATGCTAAGCTTTTAATAGACAAATAGATAGTAGAATAAGGTGTTTAATTCGTTCACAGGCTTTTTTAAGAAACAGTTGTATTTTATAGCTTGATGTTTTGGAAATATGCTTATTTGCTGTCTTACTAAGAGTTAGATGAGGACATTAGTACCTCTGTTATGTCTTTGCGGTAAATATGAAGCTTACCTGGCTCTGTCCCTGTAGAAAATGACCAGCTGAGGTTTTTTTACGAGGCGTTTTGCAGCATCACTTTCTTACAACAGACGGACGCAAGAAACTCTGACTGATAAAAAGATTTGTCTTTCCTTTCGATGTCTTTATGTCTATCTAAACGAATAAGAGGTTTTCTTCACGTCATATTTGTATTTATTTATTACCTTTCTTTTTAAAAGTTTTTTAAGCACATCTGTGTATTGGTTATACACTTTTGCCTCACTTAAATGTTAACTGCATCATAAATAATGAATCCTTCCACAATGTACGATGTCTCTGGAAACATCAATTGTGTTTTTAATTCATCCCACAGTGGCATGAGTAGCAAAAGGATTTAATAAAATCAGGGGGTTACTGCTGTTACAATGGAAAGAGGCGAATGAACAGGGAGTTGTCGAAAGACGGGCAGATGAAGGGAAGCAGCTGCATTCTAAGAGTGAAACAACAGGGCAAGGCTGTGAGAGGGAGAGTGCTTTTTCTATATTCAAGGTTTGTATTGGTTGTGACCTACAGCTTCCATACATTTGCAATTGGAGTTGACTGTTTTCCATGTTTTTACTCTTACAGAGTGGCAGGAGACATTTGTGTTTGATCTTTCAGTTGAACTTGCATGACGGTGAAGTTGTCCTGCAGCAACACACACATCCGCACCATACTTGAAAAGAATGTGTGAGAACATATTTGTGCGCGTAAGCTTTTTCTTCTTTGTGTGTGTGTGTGTGTTGTGCCATCAACTTCACTACAGACCTGAGGAGAGCCATGCGACTTCTAATTAGCAGCACAGTGGGAAGCAGTCTGAGCAACCAATCAAATCTGCTTTAGAAACCGGTTCCCCCTGAGACGCCATGGAAACAGGACAACTGAGTAACCAAGGCAATGGGATATTATGTCATCTATTTAGCGGCCTAACATTACTGTAATTTATATCTAAAATGAGATGAAAGAAATATTTGACTTTAGTTATGTGCGTGTGAACGTGTTCCACTCACTCTTCTTTTGCGACAACTTTTAGGTGTTCTTGTCCCTGCAGTCTTCTCATTTGCCCACCGAGTGTTTAAAAATAGAAGGAAATGTTGAGGAAGGAGAAAAACAGGGTTCATGCAGAGTGCATTCTTGTTGATGAATTGTTTTTCTCCACGGACATGTTTTGATTCAACCAGCATGGATGGCAACAGACACGTCTATGGGATGCTGCGTGCATCAGAAGTACACTCCAGTACTTGACTTGTGTTCTCGGAAATACAGACACTGTAAATGAAAGAGCGTGTAGCAGGTTAGACTTTGGTATCTAAATTTGCAAGGACATGAAGTACATAACTCAAAGGGGGGGGGGGTCTAGTGAATGTATGTGAATGAGTCTGTAAGAATTTCCATTAACGTGAGCAGTCAGGGAATAGATCATTTACGAACATAGGATTGTAGCACACCTTGGATTTGCTCTCTTATCTATTAATGATACGCTCATCCATCTATCTGCCAGCAAAATTACAAAGGTCAAACTGTCCTCATATGTATTGTACTCACACACACACACACACACACACACGCACATAGAAACTCATTAATAAGGATTAATGCATTGCTGAATACTGTGTGTTCAAAACGATGTATTCTACGTGCTTCAGTCACCGGCCAAAGTGGCAAGGTCAAATTCACTTGCATGCTGTGGCCAAAAACAGACAGAAATAATGTCGGCAGGGTTGTTAGCATAAGCTGCGGAAGCTACAGGCATGGCTACCAGACTCATTTTAATGATATACCATTTCAACAATCTATTGCCATTATCTTCATTGTCCTGAAAGATCCCTGCCAGCCATGCAACATCCTGTCTATTAAACAGCTTATTATATGATTTAACCATGCAGTTATACACCATTTTTGAATGACAGCAAATCCCATCATCTCAAAATTGTCTGAACATTTCAACAGGTTAATTTAGCTCCACTCTTTTGAGGAAAACAAGGTGAGGTAAGCCCTTTTTTCCACCCACCGGATGATTCAGTGAGAAACACGGATGCCATGTGATTCGCTACCGCTTCACAAGTCATCTTTGAGAATATTGGATTGGTACCGCTGTCTAAATGTGAGTGCCTTGAGTACCTTTTTAAGGCACTGTACAATTTTTATTATTATTTCTTAATAAATGTCAGTAACAGCAAATAACTCAAATTATGTACAGCCTGTCTGTAGGTTAAACAAACCAACAATATTATTTAACTGACACAGGACAAGTTATTTGCTTCGACTTATCACTCTAAAGTAAACTGCACAAAGTGATGGCTAAAGAATGAAGACACCATCGGCCTTTAGATTGGTTCCCTAATAGCCTTAACTTTCCCTGTGCAATATTTGTTGCCAGCAGGTGCAGTCTGCCAAGAAAATAAAAACTTGATTTACGGCACAAAGCCGTGGACAACTAGATGCACTGTGCCTTGTGCAGTGTTGACAAGATGTTTCCGAATTAGCCGGCAGCATTTCCTAAAGTTGCCATCATTGCCGCCGTAGGCTCGATGTCAACACTATCACGATTTCATGCGTGTAAAGATGTGTGGTGACAGGGAGACAGGGAGGCGCCCTGCGCTGGAGGCAGCTGAGCCGTAGTCTGTGATATACTTCAAAGCAACATTGGGACTGAATTACAATATGATATATTTGATTGAAAATATTCCTTGCTTTTCTTTCCAAATAACTTGCTGAAAAGTTGAAACGCTGTCTTTCCTTTGTGAGCTTTAGAAGTGCTGAACAGAGCCTGATGAGCTGTATTCCCCTGTCGTCATGCTGAGCTAATCAGCTCCCAGCTCTTAGATCCGAAGATAATGCACAGACGTGAGAGGTGTATTGATTTTCTCATCCAACGCTCTATAAGAAAGCAAATATGTTTAAGTCAATTCATGTACATGTAAACCTGTCACTTTTGTGATCTGTGAAATAGAAATTTGAAGGTATTCCACCACACACTCCCCATCTCACCAAACACACGAGGTCATGCATCGCCATGTGTCCCCGGGTCATGCTCCTTTCTTTTTTGTCAATCCTTTTCTCTGGTCGAGAATTACGGAGGCTGCAGTGGAAATAATTAAGGAGAGCAAATTCAAGAGGAGCTCATCCACCCCACTCAGCATTTGGAGAAAGAGCTAACTCAAATTCAGGGGGAAATGCAAATGATAATGAGATGGACGACATGCATGGCAACGTGTGATAAGGAGCGTTCAATCCTTGAACAGGCTTAACCCAGATTTCCTGACAATGCTAGTATATTACACTACATTTCAACCACGTATGAAGAAACACTCAGTGCGTTTACATGATGGTATAATTCGAATCTTGCTTTAGTCGGACTATGCTATCTTTTGGGGGATCTGCTATTATCCCAATATACATGGCAGTGAGTAATTCGAATCATTGGCCGAAAGCATGTCATATCCGATACGATAGGTGGCGCTGTTTTCATTACAACTCGTGGTGATACAGCCATTTCCGCTTGACCTCTTCACCACTACCAACAACAACCAACAACAACAACATCAACATTTCGAGAAAGATGGCGAACAGAGAGCAAGTAGCTACATCCCTCTACTATTCTTGCATGATGTTAATAGTGACATTATCGTCTCTTTCGACTCCTTCGACTTCGGGTCACGACATGGGAGGAGGGCGGCGGGATCTCAAGCATGCGCAAAGACGCAAAGTCCAGTTCCTAATCCAATTCACCGTTACATGCCGCAATAGTCGAATTATCAACCGGATCGGATCGAGTTATCCAGGGGTGTTAATCGGATCGTAGTCGGACCGCACATAGTCGAACAAAGGTGTTTACATGAAATGGATAATTCTATTTCAGTCCGACTCAGCCAGTTATTCGAATGCATGTAAACACGGTCACTGACTTCTGTTAGATGGTGTGAGAGGATTGCATGCATCTTATGTCAAGGAAGGTACTTGTCTACGTCATCAAAGGCACGAGGTGATACACGTCATGTGCGAGCTGAGCTTCATTTATTTTTGCTCTGGTCCCCGTTGAGGTATGCAGTCGTAGTCACAAAACCATTTGTGTAACTTCGGCCTTGCCAGTTTCTCATTCATCCAGTTTCAAGTCTGAACATGTTGAAGGAAGGATGTCATTTAACACCAAGAGATAAATGAACCATCAAATGAAAAGGAAAGAAAACCAAGTGGCTGAGGAACTCAATAACAATTTATCTCCTTCGGATGTGAATATATTACGACAGAATTGCTGCCTAATTTGAGCTGGGAAACAGAGGAGAAGAGAAACGCAGTGGAAATACATTGAGTGATTGAGAATTGAGTAATCAGGATCATTCGATACATGTTGATGGAACAACATCAATAGCTGGATTCTTACAAATAGACATTGTGCAGCCAATTTGAACATTCGAAAAGCATCAGAGACTTTCTACACGAGTCACAGTGTGGAGTGTGTCAGTTGCTGTTAAAGGTTTGCCTGCGATCAATAAAATAATTATACATCTAGGGCATGTCTTCTCATCGACCTAAAATGTAAAACGTTAGATTCAGGCAGATATGTTGGTCTCTCGGGATTGGTCCTTCGTTCGTCACTCTGAGCAACGCATTTTACATCACGCAAAAACATTTGATGCATTGTTGATGTACGATACGTTTTGGTGCAGCTTTAAGTCAAGCTCAGAAGTTGCAATAGAAAGAGTATATCCTTTTGACTCATACACAAGTAAACATTTTGTGTACACTATCAAAACGTAGATGGATTCACATATTTTTCTGTTAAGAGGCACAACAATGGGAAACTTGCTTTCTTCGACTCACGTTGCACTCAAGCCTGCAGCCACTTACAGAGTGAAGTGATTGCTGCCAGTCCAATGCCGGCTATATGCCCCAATGGGGAGACTCAATCTTGATGTGCAGAATTGCCAGAAGGCTTTCCCTATTACCAACTTGTGCGCAATCCATGTCTTTGTAGCCTTAAAACTTATTCATCCCATCTCTTCTACTCTACCCACATCTCCCTTTGATTATCAAAGTGGGTTTAAACTTCAAGAGAAATGAGATCCACCTGGATTCACCGTCCTAGTCCATCTGCCAACCACAAACAGCAAGAGTTATTTGTATAAAATCATCGACTGTGGACAACTGCTCTGTTAAGAGGTTGTTGGGCAAGGAGGGAGCTTCTTTAATGTTCACATTTATTACAGTTACGTATGTTCTGCTTTTGTGAGCCGTGGTTTTATTTGCTCGTTCAAGGAGTCATCACTTTTCCAAGCGTTCAAGGTTTGTTGAGTTTTACTCTATCCCCACTGCTTGTGTGCAAACTGTAAAGTTGTGGTCATGCATGTGTGTAATTACCTTCGCATTGAAAATGCGGAAGGTTATGTTTTGATCGCCGTGTATTTATTTATTTAGTTGTATGCGTGTTATTCGCATAACAAAAAAAGTTTTAAACCGAATCCCATGAAATTTGGTGGGATGATTGGTTATTATCCGGGGACCATTTGATTAGATTTTGGGATCAATCGGATCAAAGGTCAAGGTCATGGAAAGGTCAAAGTCTTCTTGAATCGCATGCAATTTGGTGGGATGATTGCTTATTATCCGGGGGCCATTTGATTAGATTTTGGGATCAATCGGGTCAAAGGTCAAGGTCATGGAAATGTCAAAATCTTCTTTTTACCATAGCGCGGTAAATTTTTATCCAATTGGCATGCAACTAATGCCAACATGTTCATAATTCAATGCCCAATCTTGTGATATGCGAAGGTATGCGCTCTACCGAGTGCCCATTCTAGTTACTGTATGTTTGCATTTAAACGGCCATGGTAATTAACTAAAAACTAATTTGCCCTCTGAAGACTTGACTGCATCTTGTTCTGTTCTACGCTTTCAAATCTTTGATTGGGGAATTTACCGATTTCTTTTTAATCACTGCAGACAAACAGGAAAGTGACATCAAAGTGTTATTATTGCCGAGATCACAAGCGATTTTCTCAATTCTTCTTCACTGTTTACTGCTTTAATGATTGCTTTCTAATAACAACATCCACCCATTCCAACAGCAGTCTGGAGGAATACAGTTGCTTTCAATATGCCTTCAAGATAGAGGTGGCTACGACAGAGAAGCTCCCATGTAATGCTGACGAAAGTATGTTGACGTGAAAGCACATCTCGATTCACATCAACTCAAGTAAAGCATAAACATTGCGCAGCTGTCTGCGTAACAGCATTACCGTCACTGTATTCATCCGTCACATTTAATATGGCCTGATCAGCATCCACATCGATGGCCAGTGCTGGCACTGAACGACTCGCACTGGAACATCTGCCGCTGCCACGATGATGGTACAGTTCTACAGTCCATCATCTGCTCCATCACCGCCTGGCACCCTGCAGCCACAGCCAAAGACAAGCGCATCCGCCGGCCGAGAGGGTTATCGGCTGCAATCTGCCTTCCCTCAGGTCCTGTTCACTTCCAGGTCACTGCGGGCCAGAAAGATTGTCCTCCCTCGGGAGGAGGCTGCGGTCCATCATGAAGCTTTTTCCTGACGGTCACCCCAGGACTACCACCTCTTCCACCTTCCTCTCTCCTCCTTCTTCCCTCTCCTTCCTCTTCCTCCTCCTCCTCCCTCCATTCATTCTTTGGCAATAAACCTGTTTCTGATTCTGATTCTGATTCTGATTCTGATCCGCTTATTATAACCGCCATGATTCAGGGAGTCTGAACAAGTCACCCTGGCGCATGGACATTATTGTCCTCTCGACTAATCCTGAGCTCCAGTGTCATTATATTGAGCTTGGTTTTGATGAGGGGCGTGAGGGGAGACATTGCCCTCACAATGGAAGTGATCATCTTTTACGCTCTGGCGGCGGTTCATAATGCTTATCCCCATCTTCATCTATTCCTCTTCTCTTTATGAACACTGTTTAAACATACAGCTGTTCAATCTCGCGAAAGCTCCGTCCAGTGTTTCGGGATTTTAAAGAGAATGCAACGAATGTGACATTCTGCAGTGAACAATGAAATGCAGAAGCTTAATTCAGCATAATAGTGCATTCATGTGATATGGGATGGATGGCAGGGATGGGAAAGACTCCCACTTCGATTTGATCCAGTATTTGCTGAAGCCCCGCTGAATTTCGCTGCTTAAACTAGAAACGTATTGCATATCACATCGCCGCGGCACTTATCATTTAACATATACCCATCGGGGGAAGACAGTTTAATCTAAATGTAATACAGCTACTTCAAGGCATTACATATCACAATGATGACTGACGACCACAGCTCTCAGTCTGAGAGCGGAAACCGGTGAGAGAGAATCACTCTTGACACTGAAACTTACTTACCATTATATTATGTCCAAGCCACTGAACCTAATTTCGGTCATCATTTGCCCTTCCCGTTGTAAAATCTCCAGCCTGGAAAGTGCCTGAGCTTTCAGCCTGAGTTCATTTCCGATCCTGTTAGTTCCTGACTGGCGCTGATTGTCTCTCACTACTCTCTCTGTTCTGGACTGCGCTTTAATGTTCCGCTTGCATTCTTCCAAATCTGTTCATCTGAATCTGTTACAATATGTTTTTATTTTCTACATCCAGCCACAGCAATGAATGCTCCGATGAGTTTCCGAGTGTTGGGGAATGGCACCCCTCCTGCTAATGAATAGGCCTTCATGGGCGCCTGTTGTGCTGGAGACCGGTTGAATGGTTAGATGCATATGTCTCAGACAACAACCCACTGATAGACACGCACATGCACATACACATACACACAACCACACGCACACACACACACACAGTTGGTATCCTTTGAGGAGGGACATCCAAACTAATGAGGGCTCTATCTTTTAATGGCAAGTCAATAAGCCACCCATGCCTAAGTCTGGGAGATTCATGAGTGTGAGTTTAATTGTGTGTGTGTGTGTGTGTGGGTCTGTGTGTGTGTGCTGCCAATGAAAGTTATGGTCACATACAGAAGCCCAGCACTGAGTGTTAGTACTATGAATGACATTTTTATGCTGATTAACATTCAGTTCAGTCGATTACGGTCACGATCCATCTATCCGCTAACCAAAGATCATCGGTCTGTATTACACCCGAACATTGACAGCCTATCACACGCCTTATATGGCTGTGTATTGGAAAGCACCTCACGATATATTCTCATTGGGTCACTGAACACTGTAAACTTACGAACGTCTCGTAGTCTACATGTGTTATGTGGACTTTTAGAAGATTCCTGAACTAACTTGTGGGGGTAATGCGAGTATATGGGTTCACTTGGCAATTATGTCGAGCCATTCCTTGTCTCAGAAAGAGCTGTGTCATCATTCTCGGCATGTCTCAGTTGCACACTGTCCGGGAAATGTCTTGTCATCTGTTTGTTATTTTCATGGATAGAGTCTCTAGATATATCCAGTGCTGTACAAAGTGTGTGGTATATAATTTACCTACAATACCTACAATTATGTTTTGTAACTACATGATTAAACAATATCTAATGAGTTTGAAGTGGAGTTAAAGTGTTTTCTTTTGAATTGTACTAGGTCCATCTGGGCCCTTTCTTTCAGAAATGTAATCGGCTGATTGTCAGATAATAAGAAGACCTAAAAGCATTAGGGTTTGTTCATCTGGATTATTTTCAACCCGTTTCTACAGACACTAAATATAGCAGAGCTTGTTTTATACCTCTGTGCCCACCTTAAAGGAAGCTGCAGGGTTGGACAAACATGCAATGATTTAAATATATACCCATTTCTCAACACGCCTTTATTCCACAGAATATGACAATCAGTGCTCTGTGAATGCAGCGTAATGGAGTGCTGCGCAGCACACAGCAGTGGGGGGAAAAGTATTGCATTCCTGTAGTCTCTGATCCAGGCTCTGCTACAACAACAACAACAACTATCCCTTCGTAGCTCCTCTCAAACTGAGTATCGCCTGTCACCCTTAATGTGGGCTATAACCCCCTGTGCCATGAACAGTCTGGATCACAGCTTACAACCAGTTCCAGGGCCATGACACACAATTACAACCCATTCAATTTAGCCTGCAACTATGGAAAAGACTGAGTGAGCACTAATGATATCCCTGGACACTCTAATTGACATTTTAAACTTAAACACAGAAATTAAAACCACTGAATTGGCAAACTGGAAAAGTGATGCCGTAGCCGTGAGTACTGTAGAGATATATTTGTTTCCCTTTCTCCAAAATCCTTTAAGAGAGCTCAGCTTTACTGTCAGCTCAGATAAACAAGAGCCACATTTTTTGGCAGACAGGTTGCACTATTCGATGAAGTAAGCTTGGTGGACTGTGAAGACATTCTGACTAAAAATATGAAGCCTGGGACTGCATGCTTCATCCATCACGAAATACCCATACGTTAGATTGTAAAAAAACAAAAAAAAGAAGAGAAATTTCAGGTTAACTGATATCAGATCCGTACAACCCTTTTTATATCAAGGGTTAGGACACTTGAGAGAAGGTCATTGCAACTTATTTAGAGGAGAAAGAAATACTGGGACACAGTGTTCTTGATGCAGCTGTATGTGTGAGACAATTGTGTGAGAGTTTTTAGACCAAACACGACTCTTGGAATTTTTTCTATATGCAAAATGAATTTTTGTAATAAACATTTAGCTGCAGGGTTTATCCTAAAAAATGTACCCTGTGTAAAAAAAAAGGCACAATAACTTAACTGTTTAAAAGGCTATCCGACCTTGACTTCTAAACCAAAGTTATTAACAACGGTGTTATAATAAGACAGACATCCTGGCTATCACCTTGCAGAAAATGAGCTGTACTAGTATACCGGAAACAGAACAACTTGGTCACTGTATAAAGGGAAACTTAAAATAGCAGAACAAATGGCTCCTGTATGGTTAAGCTCCCAAATGTTATTGTTAGTTGTGTATTGAAAGAAGCAATATGTTCAACTCAAGACTACTGCAATCAAAGAGCCAATTAACATGCTGTAAGATGGTTTGTGGATATATGTGTGTATTTGATGAATATTTGATGTTTGGAGTCTAACTGCATGCTCCTCTCTCAGATCATGAAATCATGTTGGGACCACAGATGAGTTCTGCATAATAAATGAGGTCACTCATCACATCAAACTACCACGGAATCAAACCCTTGTTCTCACTTCTTTTTCACTCCCTCTTCTTTTTGCTTTATACAATTCTCTCTACACTGAAATTCTTGTGGAAGATTTTCAGCATATTAAATATGTGGGTTTATTGATACACAGTAAGACTTAAAGAGTACATTTTAACACTCAGCCAGTGAACATATGGTCCCCTATCTTTTGAGTGTTAAAGTAACACTTAACATAGTGTTAACATTTTAGAGTTAACGCAGCTCTGGGAAGAGTTATTATTTTACTCGACACTACACTGAGAAGTGTTCATTTTGATTAACACTAGTCCGAGTGTCAAATATAAATAACACTTGTAGTTTCAAAAGTAATACTTCTCCCTGTAGAATAATAACTCTTTCCAGAGTTACACTACCGTTCAAAAGTTTGGGATCACCCAGACAATTTCGTGTCTTCCATGAAAAATCACACTTTTATTTATCAAATGAATATAAAATATAGTCAAGACATTGACAAGGTTAGAAATAATGATTAATATTTGAAGTATTAATTTTGTTCTACAAACTTCAAGCTCAAAGGAAGGCCAGTTGTATAGCTTATATCACCATCATAACTGTTTTCAGCTGTGCTAACATAATTGCACAAGGGTTTTCGAATCAGATATTAGTCTTCTAAGGCGATTAGCAAACACAATGGACCATTAGAACACTGGAGTGATAGTTAATGGAAATGGGCCTCTATACACCTATGGAGATATTTCATTAGAAACCAGACACTTCCACCTAGAATAGTCATTTACCACATTAACAATGTAGAGAGTGTATTTCTGATTAATTTAATGTTATCTTTATTGAAAAAAAGTGCTTTTCTTTGAAAAATAAAGTCATTTCTAAGTGATCCCAAACTTTTGAATGGTAGTGTATGTTAACGATGAAATGTAATCACTATGTTCAGTGTTAATTTACTTTTTCATCTAGCTGACACTTTTATACAAAGCAACTTACATTCATACACCATAGACACAGCTACAGGGATTCAGGGTTAATGGTTCTTGCTCAAGGGCACATCGACGAGGGCGGGGATTGAATTGCCAACCCACTGATTGAAAGACGGACCTGCTAACCACTGACCCACAGTGGCTCTTTAACACTCTATAGATAGGGACCATATGTTTACTGGCTTAATGTTAATGTACTCTTTAATTCTATACTGTATAGCTTTTGACTCGGTCACGTTAGCCATCTGCGATTCGATATTTCAAGAGTGTAAGTTGAACTCAGAATAGAGTTATTCTAAAATGTTGCTTCTGCTGAAAAAGCAACATTTTAGATTAAAAAATGATTTAGAGAAATCCTTTCGAGAATTAAAACACGCGTGATGAAACTCAATTTGAAAGGAGAAGGAGGGAGGCGGAGCTTTCCAGAGTACACTGGGGGTTTTACTCTAGCTGTAGTTGGAATGACTGACAGAGTCAATTCACTTTAACACTGTATATTTTACACAAACATGTTGAACTCTGAATATTTACATCAACATGGGGGGCTATTTACTCTTGCTATTGTTGTAATAACTCTAAGTCAATATACTTTAAAAAATATTTTTTTAAACTGGAATTTACCGTGTGCCAGTCTAACCGTCAAAACACAAATTACACAAACAATAAAGCCTCTGGTTATTTGATTTAGAATAAATCAAATGACTACAGATGAAGCAAGACCGTACATGCACACAATGTTTTTGTCACATTCTTCCTACTGTATCTCAGTACCTACCAGGTCTCAAATAAGTAGTACTCATGTTTCATTTTGGTCTACAGCAGGGGTCTCAAACTCAATTTGCTAGGGGGCCGCTGGAGGTAGAGTCTGTGTGAGGCTGAGCCGCATCAAGTATTACTTTTTTTTTAATTTAGAACTGATCCAATCTCATCTTTATTAATAACAATTCAGAACATGAACGGTTGAACGGATTCTTCAGAACATGAACGGTTGAACGGATTCTTCAGAACATGAACGGTTGAACGGATTCTTTAGAACATGAACGGTTGAACGGATTCTTCAGAACATCGACGGTTCTTATGAACATGAACGTTTTTTAAGAACATGAACGGTTGAACGGTCCTTCAGAAAATCGACGGTTCTTATGAACATGAAAGTTTTTTAAGAACATGAACGGTTGAACGGTTCTTCAGAACATCGACGGTTCTTATGAACATGAACGTTTTTTAAGAACATGAACGGTTGAACGGTTCTTCAGAACATGAACGGGTTCTTCAGAACGTGAACGGTTCTTCATGAACGGTTCCGCAGAACATGGGCTTCTCTTGTCTTCTCCTTGCTGCCAGAGACTTGCAGCGCTTCCTCTCACACAGCTGAGCCACATTTGGCTTGAGGGAGGAAGCACTTGAGACCCTCAGGATGGCTTGAAGATGCTCATTAGTGAGTTTGGAACTGTACTTTGACTTAAAAGTTCACGGGGAAGAAGAGGAGCGGGGGGGTCGCAGACTTCAATCCCACTGAAAGTGTCCGAAAATCGAACGCTGCACTTACACTATGAACGCTGCATTTTGGGCGTCTGGATGTCCCGCACTTCGGCTGGAGAAAGCTCCACAGTAAACTACTTTGGCTGAAGTGCGGGACATACAGCTGCCCATAATGCGGCGTTCATGGCGTAAGTACAACGCGTAATTTTTTGACACTTTCATCCGCGTCCAAGATACCCCCCGTCGAACGACCCGCTCGACATTCGGATGTGGTATTTCCGCGTTGAGCGGCCGTTCTCCGGAGGGGGTTTCGCGGACCTCATCCGATGAAAGTGCCCACAAATCGTGCGTGTGACAAAAACGCGCGGGCCGCACTAACAATAAACTTTGATGGCAAGTAGGGGGCCACAAAATATCTACCGTCGCAAGTTTGAGACCCCTGGTCTACAACAACTTCAACAGTGCTTTTTTAGTCTTCCAATTCAATTTAATTCAGTTTATTTTCTTTCGCCCTTTATCACAAATTACAAATTTGCCTCAGAGGGCTTTACAATCTGTACACAAACGACATTCCTGTCCCAGGACCTCACATCGGACATTACAACTAACTTTAACTTGCAAGCTAGTACCACTGGTTCAACCTGCTTGCTTGGAGTCTGTGTTCCACCACAGTCCCCGACGTTGGTTTCTGTAACAGTTTAGCTCCACGCCTTCCTTTTTGTAATAGTTGTTTTCATCCTGTCACACCATCTCATCAATCCAACTCCCCTCACCTGCCTCTGATCACTCCCTCGTTAGTCCCTCATTCCCTTCACCTGGTCCTCACGCCCTTCTCACCTGCAGCCCATCCCCTCATTAGTCCCTCACTATTTAGCTCCCTCACTTCCACTTGTCCTCTGCCAGATTGTCTTGTGTTTTTGTGCCAAGTTCTCCAGCGTTATTAGAGTATATTCCTGACCTGCCTGTTCTGACCTCTGATTCTCTGCCCTGCCCCTTTTTAGACTTGTTTGCTTCTTTGACTGATCTCCCGGTTTTGACCCAGCCTGTTTCCAACCAAAGACAGTCATCTTTGTTACTCCTGTGTGAGTCGTGCTTTTGGGTCCACTCAAATAGCATCGTGACAATTTCATTATAACAACAATTCTAAAGATAGATAGATAGCAATGAAGGTTTCAGGGGAAATGTATGAGTAAAAGTAACAGTTTTCTTTGCAAAATGTAGTGAAGTAAAAGTCAGCAGAGATACAAATAGTAAAGTACAGATATAAAACACTCATCTGACTTTTGCTCAGTTTTCTTATTTTCAATATTTGCTGAGGGTGTGCTTCCTTGTGGGAATCAGGTATTTTTTTTAAATTCTGTTTTTTGATGTCTAGTTTTTGTTTTTTTCATATTGTGTCCGTTTCCCTTTAACGTCTAACATTTAGATTTACTACTACTTATCTTTTATCTCTGTAACCTGCACAGTACCATTGACATCAGCCCGGGGATTACAGATGATAATTAGCTGTTGTGTACAATACATATATTGTGCATTGTCCCTGCTTATATGACAAATAAAGACTAAGTACAGAATAAGTATAAATGCCACTAATAGGATCTTAACTGCAGCTAATAAGGATAAGACCTGTTCCCCCACATATGTGAAAACATCTTAATATTTAACTTCAGCCATTTTAATTTAGTTTTATTTAAGTTAATGCCATCTGCCATGAACGGGAAGAGTCTGATTTTCCCAGCTGCTCCTGAACGCATCATCTCACTCTTCCGGTAAGCTTTGGTTGCCAGCTCAACAGCGAGCATGACTTCTTCTTCTCTCCTCCTGCTCAGTGTGTCTCATGCCTTAATGATTACATGCAACAAGTTTGCTAGGTTGGAGGCAGGTCTAAGTGGGTTAGATGCACGGGCGGCGCTATCGAAGCTCAGACAGCTATGGCTACAGTCACGGATGGTTGGGTAACTGTTACCAGTTTTCCTGCTCAGCGACACAAGCGGAGATACAGTCAGATTGTAATGACGCCGAGCTGAACTCACTAAAATTAATGTGGAATCGTCCCAAATTTGCAGACAGTTTCAACCGCTGGCTGCTCGGTGGTGCCCAGCAACTGGAAGACTTTCTGGGAAAACCTGATCTGATGAGGAGGCGGCATTCATCCCACGTCTCATTTCTGCGAATATGACCAAGTTGATCACCGGACTTAATCTATGACAACCCAGGGTTCAGATCAGGAACCGTTTAACACCCTTCTCTGCTCTTCCATTCACCCTTGACTTTAGAGTAGAGACCACTTCAATTAAATAAATCAAAAGTAAGCAGAAGAAACCTTATACAAGTTAACACAATTATTTCAGCAGTGCAACAAAATAGGTCTATTAAATGTGGTCTCCTAAATATTCGATCTCTGTCATCTAAAGCTGTGTTACTGAATGATTTAATATCAGATAATCACATTGATTTATGTTGCTTAACTGAAACCTGGCTGAGCCATGAAGAATATGTCTGCCTGAATGAATCGACTCCTCCAAGTCATATTAATACTCACATTCCTCGAGGCACCGGTCGGAGGTGGAGTAGCAACCATCTTTGAATCGAGCCTATTAATTAATCCTCAACCAAAATTACACTACACCTCATTTGAAAGCCTTGTTCTTAGTCTTTCACATCCAACCTGGAAAACACTACAGCCAATTCGATTTGTGATTCTGTACCGCCACCAGGTCCATATTCAGAGTTTATATCTGAATTCTCAGAATTTATATCAAGTTTGGTTCTTAAAACCGATAAAGTTATTATTGTTGGAGATTTTAATATCCATGTGGATGTTGATAATGATTGCCTTAGTGCTGCATTCATCTCCTTGTTGGACTCGATTGATCTTGTTCTTACTTTGACATTGAGCATTTGAACGTCTTCCCACAGAATCCTCTTCTGTCAGACCACAACCTCATAACTTTTGAATTTATACTACCGGTGTACTAAAGTTTCTACACTAGATGTCTAACTGATAGTGCCGATTCCTTCTGTATTTGATTCTCAATATAACAGAGGACTCCTGGTCTAACTTTAGTCCGTCCCAGATTGATCATCTTGTTGACAGTGCCATAGGCTCTCTGAGAATGACACTGAAGAAGACAGTGAGGAAGAGGAGGTTTGCTCCTGGTATAAAGATAGTCTTAAAACATATAAGAAGGCCCTCCGTAATGCCAGAGCAGCCTATTACTCATCAATGGTTTCTCTTCAGCACTGTAGCCAGGCTGACAAAGATTTTAACTATTAGGGACTAGGTTAATAATCTCTTGCCCATAACCAGTGCCAATCTGTCCTCAAGTGGAATGGCCTTCCTGGTGTATATTTGGAGGATTTTCTCCTATCAACCGTGACCAATTATTTTCACCTGTCTCTTGGACCCCATCCATTAGATATTATCAATGTGTCTCTGCTAACAGGCCACGCTTCAAGGTGGCTGTTATTAAACCTCTCCTGAAGAAGCCCACTCTGGATCCAGAGGTATTGGCTAACTACAGACCGATCTCTTACCTCCCTTCCTCTCCAAGATCCTTGAGAAAGTAATCAGTTGTCATCATAATAGTTTATTTGAGAAATTTCAATCAGGATTTAGAAAACACCACAGCAGCACTGG
The DNA here is from genome assembly GCF_029220125.1 of Pseudoliparis swirei. Classification (NCBI taxonomy): domain Eukaryota; kingdom Metazoa; phylum Chordata; class Actinopteri; order Perciformes; family Liparidae; genus Pseudoliparis; species Pseudoliparis swirei. The sequence goes on from NC_079407.1 coordinate 8,256,171, forward strand.
TGAAAATTACAAATGACCTCTTAATGGCAGCAGATAAAGGACTCCTCTCTGTCCTGGTCTTGTTAGACCTTAGTGCTGCATTCGACACCATTGACCATGACATCCTGTTACAGAGACTGGAGCAGTCGATTGGCATTTCAGGCACGGCACTAATTTGGTTTAAATCCTATTTATCAGATCGATCTCAGTTTGTATTTGTGATGGCCTCTTAATCACGGAGTTCCACAAGGTTCTGTGCTTGGACCAATTTTATTTACCTTATACATGCTTCCTTTGGGCAATATTATCAGGAAACACTCCATAAACTTTCATTGTTATGCAGATGACACTCAACTATATTTATCGATAAAACCAGAGGAGAGCAACCAACTCTGTAAAATTCAAGCATGTCTTAAAGACATAAAACATGGATGACCTGCAACTTCTTGATGTTAAACTCAGACAAAACCAAGTAATTTTAATCGGCCCTGAGCACCTCAGAGATCAATTATCTGGTGATGTGGATTCTGTATTGCCCTGGCATCCAACACCACTGTAAAGAATCTTGGCGTTATCTTTGATCAGGACAGCAAATCTCAAGGACTGCATTCTTTCATCTAATATTTCAAAATCAGGCACATCTTGTCTCAAAAGATGCAGAAAAATTGGTTGACTGGATTACTGCAACTCCTTATTAGCAGGCTGCTCTAATAAATCTCTTAGGTCCCTCCAGTTGATCCAGAATGCTGCAGCTCGTGTTCTCACTAAAACTAAGAAAAGAGATCACATCACTCCTGCACTAGCTGCTCTGCACTGGCTCCCAGTAAAATCAAGAATCACTTTTAAAATTCTTCTCTTAACCTACAAAGCCTTGATTGGTGATGCTCCATCATATCTTAAGGAGCTTGTCGACTACTTGTAGTTCCTAGAGTCTTAAAAAGTAGAATTTATCAAGCTCCTCTTTTTGGAACCAGCTTCCAATTTCAGTCCGGGAGGCAGACACAGTCACCTCGTTTAAGAGTAGACTTAAGACCTTCCTCTTTGACAGAGCTTATAGTTAGGGCTGAATCAGGTTTGCCCTGGTCCAGCCCCTTGATATTTTAGGATGCACTGAGTACCTATCTCCTCTTTTTCTCTCCTTAAGGATGAATTTTCATCTCTCAATCACACGTTACTAACTCTGCTTTCTCCCTCTGCCTGATGGATCGTCTGGGTCGCCACTGTCCTGTTGAGACTCTCCTCCTCCCGCCATCTGCCTGATGGATCGTGGAGGTCTCCATCGTGGAATATGCCTACTATGAACTATTCATACACTCTGTCATATTCATTGAATGTATTTTAACTCTAAATCTGTCCTTCTGTACACATTACATCTATTGCATCTGTCCATCCTAGGAGAGGGATCCTCCTCTGTTGCTCTCCTCCAGGTTTCTTCCCTTCCCCTGAAGGGTTATTTGGGAGTTTTTCCTGGTCCGATGTGAGGTTTTGGGGCAGGGATGTCTATGTGTACAGATTGTAAAGCACTCCGAGACAAATTTGTAATTTGTGAAATTGGGCTATACAAATAAACTGAATTGAATTGAATTGAATTATGTGTTATTACCCAACCAATGAAACACTTTCAAAGTGAGCTGTATAATTTGAAAACATTTATGAATTTCAATGAGAAACGCACCTTTCCCGTAAAAAAATCAACCCTCTTGACATGAGTCATGTTGTTGGATTATGTCCAGTTCATGCTCGCCTCTACCCTCGATCCATCATACCATTTTCAACCTTGAACTGCAAAAAATAACCAAATAATTGGGAGTCACACACATAAATACAAAATGCAAAGAAGCAGGGAATAGTAATTATGCGGTTGTTTGTATGCTTATTTGTGTGTGGGATGCTGACTGGATGGACCCCTAACAGTGAGACGGAGAGGGATTTACGAAGTCGTACTCCCTCCCTTCTCTCCACATTTCACTCAACAACGCACTGGTATCAAGCTGTGGGAGAAAGAGATTATCTCTCTCTCTCTCTCTCTCTCTCAATGCAAGCATAATTCATATTATGCTTGAATTTAATTGAATTGAGAGAGACCATCAAATTCTCTGTAATAACTGGTCCTAATTAAGACCAGGGGGGATATGGTAGTTATTAGCTGTCATAAAAAAAGTGTATCAGACTGAAAGAGAGCAGTTACATGTATGTGTGTGTAAGTGTGTGTGAGAGTGAGAGTGAGAGTGTGAGAGAGAGAGAGAGTGGGAAAGGGATTGTTGTGTCCATTCATCTTCATGTGCGATTGAGAGACGCAGAGATAGAAAAGAAAGAAATGATCATGACTGTAATTAGCTGTGTGTGTGTGTGTGTGTGTGTGTTCATGCATGGGTGCATGCATTGCGAGCTGGAATAGTCGAGCAGAAGTATTCCCTCCAAACACCCCAACTGTTATTAATATGTATGCAGCTGAGAGAGATACCCTTTCATCTCCTAGCTCATCAAAACACACACAGAAATGCATTATAATTAATCCCCAATAAACTCTCAACTCCGAACACACACACACAACACATGCCGCACACAAAACCAGCAATCTATCAGCAAGGAAATTATTAATGTTAATGCAGTCTGGTTCAATAAAGTCATATCCACAGAGGGGAAGCTTTGTAACTTTGGTGACTCCTTCCTGCGTTATTTTATTCTTCCCAGAGTTCTTTGGGTTTTACGTCGATGAGAGCATATGCACACAGACACACAGAATGGTACTTGGACAGTAGTCGAGTTACAAGGTTAACAACAGGGTTGCACAAGGAAATGTAGATTGGAGTCCTATTTTGCTACAAACAATGGAGGTGGAGGATGAGTTCTGGAGTCTTCCGAGGAAAGAAGCAGTGATGAAGTCCGGCGCTGTGTGGCTGTGTACTTCTGTATCTCTCTCCAGACAGCAGCAGGGTGAACAGGTTGTGGCTGGGGTGGGTATGTGATGTTTTGGGCGGTTTATTTACCCGCTCCTGTCCTGGGCCGTGCACATCCCATGCCAGTTTGTAATATTTCCAGTCAGGATGCTTCCTGACGCTCCTCTGTAAAGGTTCACGAGAACTTAGCATGGGGATTTCTTAAATTTCCTTAACCCTTGTGTTGCCTTAGGGTCATTTTAACCCGAATCAATATTACACCCTCCCCCCGCCTTAGGATTAATTTGACCCCATTCAATGTTTAATGTCGGTGGTTGTCCTTCGGTCAACAAAACAAACAAACATAAAGTGCCTCACAAACTTTAAAAACAATATTAATTCTAATTTCTTTCTTTTTTTTTAATTTTTGGCGTCAAATTAACCCAAGGGTAAAAATAAATAAATATAAAAAATAAAAAGGTGACAGGAGGGTGGAATCGGGTCAATTAAATGAAAAAAAGGACCCAGGTATATTGATCAGGTAAAAATGAACACAAGGGTTAAGAAACGCATTCGTTTCTGAGCTGTCTTCTCTAGGATGGAGATGTGTGATAACCATTTCAGGTCGTTTGTGATGCTGAGTCCCACAAACTTAAAGCTGTTAACATGCTCCACTATTACTGAACAGTGACTGCTAGAACCGAAAGTACATTTAAAAAGCAGGGCATTCGGGGGTTAAGACCACATCTTCTCCCCCAAGGCCATAGATGACTCTGTACTTTGACTTAAACCTGTAGTTATTGATTTTAAGGGTTGGAGCATAATCACAACAGACTTACTTTAAATTTCAGCAGTCAATGTACAATAATTGTCCATTTGGTATGATGTTTCTGTCCACCTGATGAATGCAAGTCAAATTTTGTCTCATATAAACTTTGTTTTTGTTCTTCACCAACTCCTTAGGCTTAGGTAAATGCTACACCAAGTTCACCAGCTAATCACTATCTGGGTCTGTCTGCTGTTTGATGCAGATAAGATGTACAGTAGAGCATATGAGCCTTTGATTTCCCTTCTGCTACTACATTTGTATTGTAAGGAGATTTTTGTGATCGCATACCTGTATTTATCCAAAAGGTGCTCTATGTACGCACTTTGTTTCTGTGACTCCTGTCTCGACTACGGATTTCCTCACAACCTGTTCCATACAATTAAGCACAAGTTAGCTCCGAGAGCACTCTTGTGTTTAAATTCAGCATGATGTTCCACCGCTGTTGTACCCAACACACGGCCATTAAGGTCCCAGTGGAAATAAAGACGGTGCCTATTGAAGTTTACCAGCCCCCAAATGAACTTCTAATTAAGCAATTGAGATGCAGGAGTCACGTCTGAACCATATTGTTGTCCCACAGGTCTGGGAAACAAAAGAGAAAGATCAGAATGACCTGAAACTGAGACTTTAGTCACACACACATGTTTTATTTTTAAATATAATTTTTTTGGTTTTTTGTGTGGCCTTCATTAGATACTGATACGTTTCAATTGTTTTTTTGGACAGTTTTTGCTTCATATGTTGTTTTTTTCTTTATTTTCTCATTGGATCCACTTTCCCTGTTTTGCTTTTCTTAATCCTCACAGGGGGTTTCAACCAGCTCAATAAGGCAGCACAATTATGCAGAAATGTGCCTACGCTGTTAAATGTATTTCTGTTTTTCTACAACACTTCTAAATTTACTCTCTTTCTTTGACCTACTACCACAAACTCATACTCCTCAATATTCTATTGTGTACTTTCATGCCAAATACACTTGATGTGTACTTTATCCGCACAGTCTCCTTTTCACGTTTCCCCACCTCCTTTCTCATTTCTCTTGGCCTAAATTCACATCTTTTTGCGATCTATCTCTGCTTCTCTCTGGACCATGCATTACATTACAGCACAGCCTCCATTGATTTGCTCTCTGGCTGAAGTGCTATTGATTCAAACACATGCTCCAGTGCTACTGAGATCAGGCACTACCGCTGTGCCAAGATCGTAGATATAAACACAGGCACATGAGCACACACCGATCTCTCAAACACTTCTCTTACCCTTTCCCCCTGCTTTTTCTCTCCATTACATTTACACTTCAAACACTTGGCAATGCACTAGATCCCTTCTTTTTCTTCCTCATCTCCATTGACACTGCATCTGGGTATTCATCGGCATATTGATGAGCTCCGAGCTCCGCTCCACGGAAGACATACAGTATGTCTTCATATGCAGTCCGTCAACTATGATTTTTGGAACTGATAATCGTGAGCTGGAAGGACTTGACATTGTGAGAAAACAGCAACTCTTATGGAGTTTTTCCCTGGAAGGAAGGCCTCAGAATAAACCTTCAAATTATGTAACGTGTGTTTGTGGGCCTGTTTTCGAAGAGAGGAAGCCGATCATGAGACGGGCCATGAATTTATGTTTTTATGCTTACACACTGAGTGAAAATGCTTTTTAATGAGCAAGAGAGAGAGAGAGCGATCGAGAGAGGATAGGACATGATGAGAAAGGAAAAGTCTGAGCTTTTGTGCTGCTGGACGTGATGTATTCACATGAAGCAGGGGATGGAATCTGCTGATGTGGAAAACTGCAGACATGCTCAATGCCACATCGACAAATCCACATATCTGTGCTTGTAAGAGCTATTCAAGCTTTCTTCTTCTCCTTTCCAGTCATTCACACCTGATCCTTTTTTTATGTTCACCTTTTTAGTAGTTTGAAATTGTTTTCTTCATGCGAAAATGATAAACCATCTTTAAAAATCTACGAACGGCTAACCCCTAGTTGTGATTTTTGTGAACCAGATATTTTTTCATAAAAATAGTGTTACCTTGGTCGTGTTCTGAAAACTTACTGGCTCCACCTCAAAACTTATTTTCTAGTGGAGCAAAGAGCTCCCCCATTATCAACAAGCCAGTCTAAATAATTAAACTCTTTCTGATAATGTCTTCAACCAAGCTTTGTTTCTGCATGTCACATGACCCAGTGCAAATGTTTACGACAGAAAGAAAGAAAAGAAATGCTCACTTTTATTTCTGTATATGTGTGTTTATGTTTATGTTAAATGCATTCAAGATGAAACTAAAGTATATCAGCATATTGACAAGGAATCTGTATTAATACAATTTCGATTAAAAACATGCACCCGTCTCTTTCTCTTTGCTGGTATGGACATATGGACTCTACAGCCTCCGACTGTTCCATAAATGAGCAATGTTTTGAGGAGACAAGAGACAAATAAGTCTTTTAAATAAACTCTTTGAACTTATCACCCTTTTAGTTCCCAAGCAGAGCGAACAATTTACATTAACATCGAATGACATTAACCTCAACCTTCCCATTCCTTTCCAACGGTTTTATACACAGTACATTTGTGATGTAATGTTCATCCATGTTTTTATTAAGAATAGATTCAGACAGAAACTCTGCTGCTATTTGAATTCCTTTGAGTGCTCCTACAAAGAGCTGAGATCTTTCCAACACTTTTGACTATATTTAAAAAAAAATATGGTCAGCTCCTTGACACATGCATTTCTAACTGACCTCAAAGGGTTTCTTGGTTTTCAACAAACTAAATTACAGCAAACAGACAGACGTAAAGGAGAATTTAGGCCTCGTCCACATGTCTACATTTCATTTCAAAACAGCCCTGTTCCACAGTATAGTGTAAGAGTAACGATAAAATCATGTGTAAACATGTAAAAGGTTCAATTAAACAACGATCTTTTGGAACTCCCAAACCTTCGTAACACTCTGTGATATTTTTCCAGTAAATTAGCTCTAATATTTCCAACAATATCGACTCTTGTCACGTTTGATAATGTTCAGCGGAGTTAGACAGTGGACTCATCAGGAAACAAAAGATTAGTGGGCAGACAGGAAGGGACGTCTCGATCTCCACAGCAGCGTATCAGCCTTTAATGGATTTTTAACCTCTGTACTACATTAGACGTCGAGTGTAAAGCACCAATAGGGGTTGGAGCAAACGGTATCACGGTTCGCTTCATAGCACAGCAGTCCCCAACCTTTTTTGAGCCACGGACCGTTTTTTTCTCAGACAATATTTTCACGGACCGGCCTTCACAGTGTGGGAGATAAACATGATGTAATAAATATGACTTGATTAAATGATACAACCGGCATAAAGTCCATAAAAATACAACTCACCATTACGCGGAATTAGTGGGAGCCCTGAGCTTGTTATCAACAACGAACCGGTCTCATCTTGGGGTGAGACAACGACACCCGAAGTGTGTTTGCTCTGTCCGGTCTGCTCCCTAACTTTGTTCTGGTCACTGTCATCGAAGAAACCCTGCTTCACAAAAATGACGTTGGAAATGGAAGCAGGGTTTTCAGAGCTTTTTTAATTTTTTATCCAGAACACCGACAGAGTTGTTGCGTGAAATGTACTTTCAAGGCCGCCGTGATTTGCGATCTCCAGCAGTTGATATTTTTCTGGCACGGACAGACTCGATTCACTGGGATTGTTTACAAATGGGTCCATTCTTTCGCAGTGTTGATGTTGGAGGAACAGGAACACACCACCGGACGGCACTGACTGAAAGAAACAGCGGTAGACTTCTACTTTACATCTATAAGCGTTTTATTCAGAAATCAGGATACAAGTAGACATCATGGGACCCCTCTCAGCCTGGTACCTATTGTATTCAGACCAGAGAGAGGCACCTTAGCAGAGGGCGCGACGGTTTAAATAGTCATCAAGACCAGTTCTGATTGGTCCAGCGAAGAGAGGGCGGTGTCTTCTCATTGGTTCTTCGTCTCTCTGCTTCCATCGCTGTCGCCCATTCATTGGTCCTTCTCAGCCCGCCAATGAGAGCATATGTTGTGAAAAAGTGTGGGAAGAGAAAGATGGAATTCACTTGTAGCTTCCTTTGACTGAGCTCGGGAGTTTTCTAAGATAGTCTTATCTCTTCCGAAGTGGGATGCGCTGCGTCCAGAAGGTCGTTCATCAAAAGGCCTCTTCACATGTGTGCGTGTGTGTTGGGTCAGAGAAAGGGCATGTGTGTGTGTGTGAATCCGGATAATAATTGCCCTAGCTTGGACCGTTCCTTATCTTATCTGCGCTCAGTAAATGTCTCTGTGGCTCTCCTGTTCATGTGAGCATGAGTGTTGCTTTGTTCTATTCAAATCTAGGTTGAGCGTTGGTGCATAAAGTTTCTTTCATGTGTCACTGTTATCTTCTTTGATCAGTTCAGGCGCTGGAATGCCCTGCTGAAGTTTCTAACTCTCATCCAGTGTTTTTCCACTTTACACATAACATTTATGCACAATACACTAGGCCAGGGCTATTCAACTTCAGTAGCAAGTGGGCCGAATAAGAAAATCACGGGGGGTGTGAGGGCCGCACAGAATATTGATCAAATCAGTACCCGATGCTCACCTGTGCGAGCATCAAGCCGAGAAGAGTTGTTGACGGGGGGTGGGGTGGGGGGGTGCTAGTGAGAGTCGCGCGCGAGCCGAAAAGGATTGTTGACGGGGGGGCCGCTAGTTGAATAGGCCTGCACTATGCTATGCTAAGCTATAATATATATTCTTTACAGCAGTCTGGGTCTTTTGTGGTTTGTTTGGATGTACCGCTCCAACTCTTTTAATAGCAAAGACTAGTGATCATGCAGCAGCTGGGAGAATGATGTCTCAGCCTCTGTCTCTTTTAAAATCCTGGTCAATGTTTGAAACATGTCAAATATTCCCCTCTTCACTCGCCGTCTCCACAATTGAAGCGACTTTATCGGCCAACTTGAAAATAGTTGTCATTTTCTCCTGAAGTGACGGATTGAGTTCATTGAGCAGGTTGAATATATATGTTTTAAGACCCATTATTTGTCACTGAAATGGCCCGCCAGCAGTGCGGGTTCGGCACATGAGACTCGCCTGCAGCGATAAACCCATACTTTAACCGACTCCTATTAATGGGTTTTGAATGCAGCTTTCTTTTTATGCCTTTCTTCTTCTTCTGTCTCTTTATTGGGCCTTTTTCCCTCGCCAAAGAAGCTGCTCTCCAAAGATGTTTTTTTAGTTTCACTCATTTACGCTAACTTGTGGGTTTTCTATATACAGTGCATCTGGAAAGTATTCACAGCGCTTCACTTTTTCCACATTTTGTTATGTTACAGCCTTATTCCAAAATGGATTAAATTCATTATTTTCCTCAACATTCTACACACAACAACCCATAATGACAAAGTGAAAACTGTTTTTTGCAAATTTTTGCAAATCTGTTAAAAATAAAGAACGAAAACATAACATGTACATAAGTATTCACAGCCTTTGCCATGACACTCAAAATTTAGCTCAGGTGCATTCTGTTTCCACTGATCATCCTTGAGATGTTTGATTGGAGTCCACCTGTGCTAAATTCAGTTGATTGGACATGATTGAGAAAGTCACACACCTGTCTATATAAGGTATCACAGTTGACAGTGCATATCAGAGCATAAACCAAGCTATGAAGTTCAAGGAATTATCTATAGACCTCCGAGACAGAATTGTATCGAGGCACAGATCTGGCGAAGGGTACAGAAAGTTTTCTGCAGCATTGAAAGTCCCAATGAGCACAGTGGCCTCCATCATCCGGACATGGAAGAAGTTTGGAACCACCAGGACTCTTCCTAGAGTTGGCCGCCCAGCCAGACTGAGCGATCGGGGGAGAAGGGCCTTAGTCAGGGAGGTGACCAGGAACCCCATGGTCACTCTGACAGAGCTCCAGCGTTGTTCTATGAAGAGAGGAGAACCTTCCAGAAGGACAACCATCTCTGCAGCACTCCACAAATCAGGCCTGTTTGGTAGAGTGGCCAGACGGAAGCCACTCCTCAGTAAAAAGCACATGACAGCCCGCCTAGAGTTTGCAAAAAAGCACCTGAAGGACTCTCAAACCATGAGAAACAAAATTCTCTGGTCTGATGAAACAAAGATTGAACTCTTTGGCATGAATGCCAAGCGTCATGTCTGGAGGAAACCAGGCACTGCTCATCACCTGGCCAATACCATCCCTACAGTGAAGCATGGTGGTGGCAGCATCATGCTGTGGGGATGTTTTTCAGCGGGAGGAACTGGGAGACTAGTCAGGATTGAGGGAAAGATGAATGCAGCAATGTACAGAGACATCCTCGATGAAAACATGCTCCAAAGCGCTCTGGACCTCAGACTGGGGCGACGGTTCATCTTCCAACAGGACAACGACCCGAAGCACACAGCCAAGATAACAAAGGAGTGGCTTCGGGACAACTCTGTGAATGTTCTTGAGTGGCCCAGCCAGAGCCCTGACTTGAACCCTGTGGCAGCGGGGGGGGGGGGTGTAGGCTCGGCTGCAGAGTGGGTGGAGCGGGGGTGTGGTTCAGGGAACGGTGTCTGATTGTCATCAGCTGGACTGATTGGTAATTAGATTGGTAATCAGTCCAGCTGATGACGATCGGTGTTTGTGTATCTGAGTCTGTCTCCATAAAGGAGCTGGGCAGAAGGAGGATCGGGAGCCATGAGCAGAGACACAGTCGGCGGTCAGAGCGCTCAAATAAAGCATTTTACCAACATTCCCTCTGGTTGCGCATTCCTTGGTGCTTAGGGGGCGGAAACCTACTGGTGACGGCCACAATCCTGTCACAAACCCGATTGAACATCTCTGGAGAGATCTGAAAATGGCTGTGCACCAAAACTCCCCATCCAACCTGATGGAACTTGAGAGGTTCTGCAAAGAAGAATGGGAGAAACTGCCCAGAAATAGGTGTGCCACACTTGTGGAATCATACCCAAGAAGACTTGAGGCTGTAATTGCTGCCAAAGTTGCTTCAACAAAGTATTGAGCAAAGGATGTGAATACTTATGTACATGTTATGTTTTCGTTCTTTATTTTTAATAAATGTGCAAAAAACTGTTTTCACTTTGTCATTATGGGTTTTTGTGTGTAGAATCTTGAGGAAAATAATTAATTTAATCCATTTTGGAACTAGAATGGGCACTCGGTAGAGTGCATACCTTCGCATATCACAAGATTGGGCATTGAATATAGAAACATTTGCATTAGTGCATGCCAATTTTGGACAAAAATCACGTGCTATGGTAAAAAAAGTTTGACCTTTCCTCTTTGACCTTGCTTTGACCAATCCCAAAATCCAATCAAATGGTCCCCCCCCGGATATAACCAATCCCACCCAATTTTGCGACAAGCATGCGATTCAAGAACATTTTGACTTGACCTCTTTGACCTTGACCTTTGACCCCAAAATCTAATCAACTGGTCCCCCCACATAATATAATCATCCATCACCACCATCAAATTTCGGTTCAATACTTTTTTTTTACTTTTTTGAGATTTTTGACCTATTTTGACCTGTTCATGACCTTCAAAATCATCAAATCAATCTAATCAACTGGTCCATAACCCCCCACATATCAAACATCCCAATTTTCATGGTTCATTTTCTTTATCTTTTTTTTTCATGCAAAGATTTTGACCCACCTTGACCCTTTGGCCCACGACCTGATCGATCCCAAAATTCATCCCCCTAATCATAAATCCCAAATAATTTCATCATGCAATTGATTTCAATACTTTTGAGTTTTGCGAATATACGCAACAAATAAATAAATAAATAATAAATAAAAACAAATACACAAATTCCCAAAACATCGGTAATAAGGCTGTAACATAACAAAATGTGGAAAAATTAAGCGCTGTGAATACTTTCCGGATGCACTGTACATGATTTGGTGACCTCATGAGAGGCTCAGATGCTGCGCCTGGGGGTTGGGGACCGCTTTTATAGTACATGTGTGTGACCTGAGAATGACTTTTAAGCTTTCCACCAGAGAGATGTCACTGTAGGTAGATTGGAGAGGATGTTTTTCAATGTAACTGTTTATTTGTGCTGCATAAGATGAATTACATATATTACACATAAAAGGAAAAAAGGAAAATATTCCTCAGATAAGAAAAAAACATAAATTCAAGAAAAAAGCAATCGTATGAAATACAAGATTTTCTCCGCGGACTCAACTGAATTGAATTACAAAAATTAAAAGTCAAAGGCTGGTCTCTCACTGCACCTCTCCAATCTAATTGTATCATTTAACCGCTTTCATTTTTGCCAAATTTGCTTACGGTGAGACTTTATTTCCCATTTCATTTTGCCTCTGTTTAAGCAAAGAGCATTTGCGCTCTTCAAGTTGAATTATAGTGCCAACCAAAGCAGCACAACCGCTAACTGACTCCAGCACTACACACACACACACACATTTAAACCCATACACACACACACAAAATACACACTTGCAGGGCAATCAATAGCAGTGGTGATGGATGCCGCATGCTGATGTACCTGCTGCCCTCTGACCTGTAATTGAATGTCCAAGGTTCAGATACTTTATCACAATTGGGCCATTTCCTCCACAGGTCATCGGCTGCTAAATGGTCGATAAGCCTGCACACAACTGCTGCTCATATGTCTGCTGTCAAAGCAATGGGCTTTGCTGACCGATTTCCACCGTATGTGTGTGTGTGTGTGTGTTTAGGTGTGTGTAGCCGTGTGTGTGTGTGTGTGTGAGTAAGTGAGAAAGCAAGAGTTGTGCAGGAGATTTCAGTGAGAGCGAGGGCGCTTGAAAGTCGGCGTATGTGTGCATACGTATGAGAGAGAGCACAAGTGTGGAGAGTCCTTAAATCGATTCCCAATGCCTTTCTGCAACGGACATTTTTCATCGCCGACGACTCTCATGGTCCTGGAAACAGACTATTTGGAATATCGCATCATCGTCACTATCGGCATTCTTTCATGATCCATGAACTTTCAATGGCCTCTGAGCTTCAACACCCACCATTATCCTTAGCGTTTAACTCTTTGATAAGACATATGAACCTCTCTGTCTTTTCTTTCCCTCCACTATGGAGGTAACGGTTGGGTTTTATTGTGTATTTGTCAGCAGGATTACACAAAAACTACTGCCCTTATTTTCATGAAACTTAGCGGAAGAATGTAGCATGGGCCGAGGAAGTGGCGATTCATTTTTGCGGTGGACTGGCCTTTGCAGAGATCTGTGCTCTCAGAGTTACCTTCGAGTTTAAAATGATTTTTTACCAAACACAATGAAGCAGAGATGATACCATAGCATCCTCTAAAAACTTCACAGAAACCTGTATAATAGATGCATTAGTATGGGATACAATTCATTGACAGCAAACGCAGCAGCATTTAAATATTTAAAGTCCAATTTCTTGTTTACGATCACATTTCCTGCTTTGGTTGAGAAATGCCATTCAGAAAACTCACAATGCTGCAACACCTTTGGTAATTGGTAATTAGTCCCCTTATAAGAAGCATTTCAAATAATCATTTCAAAATCACTCGGCAGGAAGATTAGATAATCCAAGCAGTATGTGCAATGAAATGGCGTAAATTGAAAGGATATTAAAAACCAAGGTAACGCATTTACAATTCATTTCAACCAGTCAGCATTATTATCAGCTTTTACTCCTGAGGCATTCACCATTTATCAGCTAATTGCCACACATTGATAGTAATGTGGGGTGATATTGATGAGGTATACATATTCATCTTTTTCGCTGTAATTCGTTAATAATTGTTTGAGGTAAAAATGGCAAAGACACTGTTTTCATGCTTTTCAAATGGAAAAGGACAATTATCAATTGCCCTGTGTTAGCTGGTCAGTCCCCCAATTTGGTTCAGATGGAAAATATGTCAACGCTCTGATTTCAGTGGCTCCCAGACAAAGTCTCTTACTTTGCTGAACCTCCGACTTTTCCTGTAGTGCTACCATTAACGGGATGTTTGTAGTTTCAAGTTATTTTTTATGATCCTCTTTGTATGACTTTAGGGATCTTCTGACATTTCATCTAGGGCCTTCATCAGGTCAAAATTTGCCCAGCACTTTTTGTTTATAGATTGCATGAACAAATAACTTTAAAGCTAATTACTAATTAGGGAGAACATAGTCAACATTATTCAATTCAATTCAATTTAGTTTATTTGTATAGCCCAATTTCACAAATTACAAATTTGTCTCGGAGTGCTTTACAATCTGTACACATAGACATCCCTGCAGGCACGTGCACAGACATTTTGGGGGGCAGGTGCTCAAACCAAAAAAAAGGGCACCCAATGCTAAAAAAAAATTCTGACAGAGTTGAAGCATTAGCAGCATTACATTGATGATGCAATACATCCTCGACCTGCGTTTCCTCTGGCAGCATCAGACAGCTAGCTTACATTTTCTTTATGAATAAAGATGAATTATTATATAGCAACAACAGTTCAAGCGTTCTGATTGGCTAATGGGTCGTCATGCCAGCCACGTATTGCCCTCGCTGGTCTCTCCCTCTCTCTATTCTCTAAACATAACTAACGTTAGTAAACAGCTGGACAAGGCTTTGAAATCACGGAGTTTAAAAACATTTTTTTGTAGGAAACGTCGGACCAGTTGTGACGTCATGTTTTCAGCAGCGCTAATGTTGTGGTTGATCACAAAACAACGTCAGGGGACAAACACCGTCATGACCTGTGTGTCTGATGCTGCGGGTCAGAGGAGAAGGAGGCGCACCCGTTCGGTGGCGCGAGGAGCACTGCGCGGAGGAGGAAGTGGAGGAGGGGGGGCTCGTGAGCGCCGCGGAGCGGGTCGGGGCGAAATTCTCACAAGAACTCAAATAAATGCCCCGTCGGATGATAAAACACATTTGGGGGGACTTGATGACAGAGAGAGTAACTTTTATTCTTAAATACGGATGAATAAAACAAATGTTTCTCCAGCAAAAAGGGCACTTTACTCATCCAGGGCAAAGGGGCTGGTGCTTGAGCACCACTAGGGCTCTATCTGTGCACGTGCCTGCATCCCTGCCCCAGAACCTCGCATTGGATCAGGAAAAACTCCCAAATAACCCCTCAGGGGGAAAAAAAGGGAAGAAACCTTCTGGAGAGCAACAGAGGAGGATCCCTCTCCAGGATGGACAGGTGATTATATCTGTTAAACATTAGCATGTTAGCATTGTGCGCACTTTGGGATGATCATGTTAGCACAGGGGTCGGGAACCTATGGCTCGCGAGCCATATATGGCTCCCAGGCAATTTTGAGTTGGAAAAAAAAAACTCAGCCTGCCCCCCTGTAATTTTCTCTTTCACGCCAGATTACAGCAGAAGTAATTTACGGTCCTTTTCTTAAAGACGTCTTTGTTCTTTTATTAAAGTAAACGTCTGTTATTGATCGTCTCTACACACCAGCATGTCATTTCTGTCTCTACGTGTCGCGTTAACACATCTCGGTTCTCCGTCTCGCGCGCCCCCCCCCCCCCGTAGCATCATGCAGCACCAGAAGTCGCATTAAAAGCAAGACATATTTAATTTATTATACGTTAAAAACACTATATGGCTCTCAATGAAATATATTTAGAAATATTTGGCTTTTATGGCTCTCCCAATCAAAAAGGTTGTTGACCCCTGTGTTAGCAGTTAGCATAAAGGGCAGTATAGTCCTGTCTTGTTTTGAATACCAAAAGATTACTACTGGAAATCAACACGTTTCTTGCACTGATGAGTCCTTTCAGCCAGTGAACTTTACCTCGACTTGTCTTAATCTCTCATTATCGTTTAAGTTAATCACTCCTGTGGTCTTTCCCTCTAGGCCTCGAATTGAAAAACTGAACGTTTTCTCAGATATCAAGAAATAGTATTGCTTCGTATAAAAGTATCAATCGGAGATTCTCGATTTCATTTATAATTTAGAAAGCTCCAGAACAAAAAGATTTCTAAAACATGTGCATATTAGACGGAACGGACTCCCTGATGTATTCCTGTCCCTTCAATCACATCGATTGCCTGGTTTAGCATGTCTGCAAGGCTGGCCGGCTTGGATTTGGAGATAATCTGATTTGTTCCTTTGTGCCAAACAAGATACATTCATCAGATAAAACTAATACGACAGTCTATGATTTAAAGTGTTAGCATTATTGGAAAAAAGCTCCAGCAAAGGCTATGTAATGGAAATGCAGTTAGGCACTGTGTTTCTCAAAAAGCCTTTTAGAACTTTGGACACATCCCCAAAAACTTTTGAGTAAGGTCTCTGATTGGGATTGGAACCGATGTCCTTGGCAAATAAACTAAATTTGAGGGAGATAGTATACTTGATGCATTATTCTGGAATAACATGAAATATCAGTCAAGCCTGGGTTTCAATGTGGCGTCCTTGGTTTTATATTTACAGGGGAACAGCCAATAGCACGGAATATCATATTAATCATTTCAGTCTCCCTTTAGTGTGTTCTGTTTGTGTATGGCTTAGTCTAAAACTTCCCTACATTGTGTTATTTCAGGAGCCACTCGCTCCACACATGCACACTCGCAGGGTTTAGCAGGACATTTGGAGGAGAGTAAACAGAGAATATTTCATCAGCTGTGTGAGTTGGCAATATTTTGGCCCGCGGTAACAGCATTACATTCTATGTTTGAGGTAGTGAGTCTCTCTCTCTCTCTGTGTGTGTGTGTGTAAATACACAGTTGGTGCAAGAAAAATAGCCATGTAGGAACGAGAGGTGGGTACAAATGTTTTTAGATGCATTGAGATTCTCTCATGAAGTAATATGACACTGTCCGTTCCTTCCCGTCGCCCCTGAACAAAACAGACATAATACACTTTCTTGTTTACGTTCTAAGCTAGGCTAAATACTAGCACCCTAGTGAGTTTATAAAATTTGTTTTGGTGAAGGCGGCTGAACTTGAGCGGAAGGTGGCTGAGCTTGAGCAGACGAATACGGATTCAATCCGATCGGCACCTCCTGGCTTAAAAGCTAATGTATGGGAATCATTTCACGTTTTCCTTTTTTTTGCGACCCGTCTTAATTCAGTTTATTTTATATAGGCCAAAATTACAAATTTGCCTCAGAGGGCTTTAAAATCTGTACACATATGACATCCCTCTCCCAGGACCTCACAGGCATGAGGCCAGGCCCTTGAGGCAGGAGGAACAAAGGAGGCAGGGCCGATGAGGAAGGAGGGCAGGATGCAGGATGCAGAAAGCAGGGGCATTTCTTAATCATTGAAAAGGCATTCCCACTATGTTGTATACTTTGTAACTGAGATACAACATTCATCCCGATGTTTTTACTGAACTTAACAATCAAACCAAAGCAAAAGTCATAGTATCAGTGAGGAAAGCGACCATGATGGTAGTAACATGCTATGTTTGATATCTGTTGCCACACAATCTTGCATCAACGACAATGGTGAGCTTTCAGCTCAAATACAATTCTTTCTAAAGACTAATTCCTCCCCAGTGATCTCGCAAGCTACATTATGGGAAACTCTTAAAGCATACCTGCACGGGCAAATCATAGCCTATTCCTCTACCATCAAGAAACGGAAAAACTCCAAACTGCAAATTCCCCGACTACAGATCTGTGTAAAGAACGGTTAAGACCTAAATAGAATATTGTATCTACTGATGAGGCAATACGTCTCCAGAAATAATGTGTATGAATTTGGAGATAAATCTAGTGGACTATTGGCTATGCAATCCCAACAAGTGGCTACCACCCGCAATATCATAATCCAATCCAATCCAATCCAATTTATTTATATAGCACATATTAAAAACAGAGGGTTTAACAAAGTGCTTCACAGTAAGCATAGCATAATAATAAAATATAATATTACAGTAGTAGATAAAAGGCATACAAACAAAATAGAGAGAAATCAATACAAAACATAGCTCAAACTGACTCGAAAGCGAGGGAAAAGAGGTGGGTCTTCAGGCGGGACTTAAAGGTTTGGAGGGTGGGCGACAATTTGACCTGGGGGGGCAGGTCGTTCCAGAGCCTGGGGGCTACTGCTGAGAAGGCCCGGTCTCCTCTGGTAATTTTCTTAGTTTTAGGGACTACTAGGAGGAGCTCAGATGGCGCGGCTGTGTCCAGTCGCCGTCGCGGCAGCTCCGCGGAGATTGTGCGCTCTTTTAGTTTTTGTGTTTATTTTTAATATTTTCTTTGCCACAAACACATCGGCACTAACAACATACGACCGCAGCACACTTTTGGACATAAACTTTTGCGCAAAACAAGGGTTTTTGTCCACTTTTTCCATCGATCCAGCGTGGCGGCAGAGATCGTCGAGCGAACCACAACAACAGCAGTGGAGCCGCTACTACGGGAGACGACGAAAACATCGAGGGAAACGGAGCGGAATTGAACAGACTGAGAGTTCAAGCCCACCGTCCACCTTTGCCCAGCATCCTTCTTGCTAACGTCCAGTCTCTGGAAAATAAGATGGATGATTTTAGGGCAAGGATCAGATTCCAACGGGACATGCGGGATTGTAACATCTTTTGTCTGACGGAAACTTGGCTGACCCGCTGGTGCCGGATCGAGTCATATGTCCAACCGAGTCCTTCTCTGTTTTCCGTGCAGACAGAACGGAAGAGTCTGGTAAATCTAAGGGTGGAGGGGTCTGCTTCATGACAAACAACATGTGGTGCGACCCCAAGAACATTAAGACTCTTTTCGCTCCTGCTCGCGAACCTGGAACATCTGACGATCTCATGCCGTCCATTCTACCTTCCCCGGAGTTCAGCTCGGTCATCACCACAGCCGCTACATTCCACCACAAGCGGACACCGACGTAGCACTATCGGACCTACATGATGTGTTATGTCGGCATCAGAACAAGTATCCCGACGCGGCTGTGGTGGTGGCTGGGACTTTAACAAGGCAAACCTAAAAAGTCATGCCGAACTTTCACCAGCACATTACGGTGCTACCAGAGGGAAAGAACGTTGGACCACTGCTATACGCCATTCAAGAGAGGCTACAAGGCTGTCTCTCTCCCTCCGTTAGGGAAATCAGACCATGCCGCCATTTTTCTGCTTCCGGAGTATAAACAAAGGATCGCGGGAAGCGGTAGTGACGAGGAACGTAATGCGGTGGTCTGACCAATCAGAGGCTGAGCTACAGGACGCTCTGAGTATCGTTGACTGGGACATGATCCAATCCAGTTCCAGTGACGCCAGCGAGTTTTGGAAGTAGCAATGAGCCTCATAGCAACGCTTAACGGACACCATCGTCCCCACGGTAAAGTTAGGGTCTTTCCTAATCAAAAGCCGTGGGTTGATAGATCCATCCGTGAAGCTGTGAACGCCTGCATTGCTGCCTATAACTCCGGTCTTGTATCCGCAACATGGACGAGTACAAGGCAGCGGTCTATGGACTGAGGAGGCGGTGAAGGACGCCAAAAGGAGGTACCGAGACAGAGTGGAATCACAGATGGAGCAGCGCGACACCAGGCGCCTATGGCAGGGGCTACGGACTATCACAAACTACCAGAGCAGACCCGCGCAATGGTGAGTGCCGACGCATCCCTAGCGGACGACCTGAACTCATTTTATGCACGGTTTGAGGCTAGCAACAACAGCGCTAGCTCGCCGGCTAACAACAACACCGTTAAGCGTAGCCGAGGTGAGTTCTACCGCTGGGGATGAACACACACTCTCTGTGACCGAGCACAGTGTGAGGAGGGCTCTGTTGAGGGTGAACACCAGGAAAGCTGCAGGTCCAGATGGCATATCTGGGCGAGTACTGAAGACCTGTGCTAACCAGCTAGCTCCAGTGTTCACCACAATATTCAACCTCTCCTGGCTGAGTCCGTGGTCCCCGCCTGCTTCAAGAGATCCACTATTGTCCCTGTGCCCAAGAATGCTTCTCCAGCATGTATGAATGACTACCGACCGGTGGCCCTCACCTCGGTGGTCATGAAATGCTTTGAGAGGCTGATAAAGGACTACATCTGCGCCTTCCTCCCTTCCTCCATGGACCCGCTGCAGTTTGCTTATCGCCCAAACAGATCCACGGATGATGCTGTCTCCCAGGTACTGCACACCACACTCTCTCATCTGGACAGCCAGAGGGGGGCCTATGTGAGACTACTGTTCATTGATTATAGTTCAGCTTTCAACACCATAGTCCCCTCCAGACTGGCCGGCAAGCTGATTGAGCTGGGACTGAACACCTCCCTGTGTGCTTGGATCCTGGACTTCCTGACCGCCAGGCCACAGGTGGTCAGGGTGGGCAGACACACCTCCAAATCCCTCACCCTGAACACAGGATCCCCCCAGGGTTGCATCCTCAGCGGCCTACTGTACTCCCTGTACACACATGACTGTGTGGCCAGGTTCAGCTCCAACACCATCATCAAGTTTGCGGATGACACAGTGGTGGTGGGCCTGATCTCCGACAACGACGAGAAGGCCTACCTGGAGGAAGTTGCTGATATGTCACTCTGGTGCCAGGACAACAGCCTCATCATGAATGTCACCAAAACTAAGGAGCTGATTGTGGACTTTAGGAAGGTACAACAACAGAGGACGTACTCACCACTGGGGATTAACGGGACTACTGTGGAGAGGGTGAGCGGGTATAAATACCTGGGAGTCCACATCACCGAGGATCTGACATGGTCAACAAACACAGACACTCTGGTGAGAAAGGCAAGGCAGCGCCTCTACCACCTCAGGCAGCTGAGGAAATTTAAAGTTTCCCAGAGGATCCTTCAGTCCTTCTACTCTGGAGCTGTAGAGAGCGTCCTGACAGGAAGCATCACAGCCTGGTTTGGCAACTGCTCCGCTCAGGACAGGAAGGCTCTGCAGAGAGTAGTGCGTCCGGCTGAGCGCACTATTGGAACTACACTGCCACCCTGCAGGACTTGTACACCAGGAGGTGCAGAACCAGAGCCGGCAGGATCATGAAGGATCCTCACCACCCCAACAACAGACTGTTTCAGCTGCTGCGGTCAGGCAGGCGCCTCCGTAGTCACGCTGCAAGAACAGAGAGACTGAGACGGAGTTTCTTTCCTCAGGCCATCAGGATTGTGAACTCCGACCTCACCAGGACCCCCACATAGACCCACACAACTGCCCCTCTTAGGCACACACACACACACACACACACACACACACACACACACACACACACACACACACTTACTGTAAATATTGTGTTGTTTTTTATTTGTAAATAGTGTGTACTTGTTGCCCTTGCACATTCCTGCTGAGCATTGCCACTTTCATTTCACTGCACACCCTGTGTGTGTATGTGACAAATAAAACATCTTGAATCTTGAATCTTGAATCTTGAGCTGGTCAGCCGATCTCAGACCCCTTGAGGGGGTGTACACCTGTATGAGGTCAGAGATGTACTGAGGGGCCAGCCCATTAAGCGCTTTAAAAACAAACAATAAAATCTTAAAATGAACTCTAAAGTGGACAGGAAGCCAATGGAGGGAAGACAGGACTGGGGTGATGTGATCGTACTTGCGGGTTCCTGTAAGCAACCGAGCCGCAGCGTTTTGCACACGCTGCAGGCGGGCCAGCGAAGTCTTGTTTAAGCCGGCATAAAGTGCATTACAGTAATCTAAACGCGTAGAAACAAATGCATGAATTACACGCTCAAAATCAGAAGCGGATAAAACCGGTTTAATTTTGGACAGCAGCCTCAGGTGATAAAACTGGACTTAACCACAGAGTTTATCTGTTTATCTAATTTAAAAGCACTGTCGATTTTAACGCCCAGATTAGAGACCATGGGTTTTGCATACTGTTGCAGGGAACCCAGGTCAATGGAGGACATCGCCATTTGGTCCAAACACAATTACCTCCGTTTTACTCTCATTTATGTTTAAAAAGTTTCGCGCCATCCAGGCCTTTATGTCATTGAGACAGTCAACCAGGGGCGTCAGAGAGCAGGTGCGTTTCTTTAGGGTATGTATATTTGGGAGTCGTCCGCATAAAGGTGGTAGGAGACGCCATGTTTTCTAAAAATGAGCCCAAGGGGGAGAAGGTATAAGGAAAATAAAATGGGCCCTAAAATGGAACCTTGGGGAACTCCACAGGATAGGGGGGCAGAAGACGATGCGAAGTCACCAAGCCTAACAGAGAAAGATCGCTGGGACAGGTAGGACCTGAACCACTCTAAGGCAGTGCCCCTGATACCCACACAGTGCTCTAGGCGAGAGATAAGGATGGAATGGTCAATCGTATCAAAAGCAGCTGTGAGGTCTAAGAGCATTAAGATAGCAGAGTCACCAGAGTCTGTAGTGACCAGGAGGTCA
The DNA here is from genome assembly GCF_029220125.1 of Pseudoliparis swirei. NCBI lineage: Eukaryota > Metazoa > Chordata > Actinopteri > Perciformes > Liparidae > Pseudoliparis > Pseudoliparis swirei. The sequence continues at coordinate 8,278,166 of NC_079407.1, forward strand.
TTGAACACTCTTAGAAGGGCAGACTCAGTACTGTGAAGCGCTTTAAAACCGGATTGAAACATATCGAAAATATTGTGTGCATGTATGAAAGACTGCAGCTGTAAGAGTACGACTTTCTCCAATATTTTTGAAATAAAAGGAAGTTTCGAGATGGGTCTGTAGTTAGAGAAGACAGAAGTGTCCAGATTTGTTTTTTTTTAACAGAGGTACCACAACCGCTTGTTTGAAATAAACTGGCACAGAACCGGACTCTAGGCTGCTATTTATAATAGTATGGACATTAGAACCAATAGTGTCCCATATCTCTTTGAAAAGTCGAGGAGGGACTGGGTCTGTGGGACAAGACGATGGCCTCAATTTAGTAACAATGTCACAGAGAGATGACAACGACACTGGTCCAAACTGTTGGAAGACAGCGGCGCATATGATATCAATGGAGGGGTCGAAAGAAGGTGGTGAGATACTGGCTCTAATAGTGGAGATCTTGTCAATGAAATAGCAGAGGAATTTTTCACATACCTCAGTTGAAGCTTCAATACAAGTGAGTAAAGGAGAGTTTAGCATCGCATCAATGGTTTTAAAAAGAACACGAGGTTTGTTTAAATTACTAGAGATAATCTTAGAAAAGTAACTCATCTTTTCCAACTTTACAATGCTCTGATACTTTCTCCAGCTTTCTTTCAAAATGTCACGAGTTACATGAAGCTTGTCTTTCTTCCACCTACGCTCAGCCTGCCGGCATTCACGCCTAGCAGCGCGAGTGACGTCATTAAGCCAGGGTTCGGATTTAGGTCTGGGGCGCATGAGTTTCAGGGGAGCAACAATGTCAAGAGCTCCAGTGCAGGAAGAGAGAAAGGCTGAGGTTAATTGCTCAGTGTCCAAGGAGTCAGAGGACATAGTATCAGACTGGGCTAGGTTTAGAAATGCAGGAGAGAAACTAGCAGCAGTGGAAGGTTTCATCATACGGCCGTAACGGACAGGAGCGCACGGTTTAACCGTTTCACAAGCAAGACTCACATCAAATAATACAGGCATATGATCAGAGAAAAAGGCGCCACAAATCTCCAGGTTGAGAACAGGCAAACCATAAGATAAAACAAGATCAAGTGTATGTCCGTGTTCCTGCGTGGGGCCAGACACAGACTGCACAAGATTGAAAGAATCAACAAGGTCTAAAAAGTCCTTTGCCATAGGTTTGTCGGGGCAACACACATGAATATTAAAATCCCCAACAATAAGAACACGATCATATTTTGGCATAATTTCAGCCAAGAAATCGGAGAAATCGTTTAAAAATCCCTTATTGTATTTGGGAGGTCGATAGACCACAGTACACAGCACTGTATGAGCGACCAAGCTCGAACATGCTCAGTTCAAAGCTGCCAGGTGAGAATGTCAGTGAAATCTGCTGGCATTTATAGTCACTCTTAAAAACAGTTGCCATACCTCCACCTCGGCCTGACGTCCGCGGAGAGTTAAAATAACAGCAGCGCTGCGGTACAAGTTCGGAACGCGCTGGACTCACCAATACTGAGCCATGTCTCAGTCACGAAGAGGAAGTCCAAGCCCTTGGACGTGAAGAAATCCTTTAGGACAAAAGTCTTATTAGTCAGCGATCTTGCGTTGACCAAGCCAAACCTGGTAGGGGCTGGCAGATTGGCGGCGTTAGAGGTCCGGGGAGCCCGACACAGAGACCTCAGGTTATGCGGATTAACTCCGCGGCAGCGGGGACGAGAGGAGCAGGTCCCGCGGTGCAGGAAAGCCACATCCGGGTCGACGGCAGGTACCAGCCAGGCGTCGACAGGGTCCAGGAAACGCCTCGGAAAAGGGAGACGAGGAGCTGAAGAAGCCCTCATTCTCACGAGTCGACCACTGCGTTTTCCCCGGCGGCGGTGGCGTTTACAGCGTGTAGGTGGAGCCGGGGTGCGGCACAGGTAAACCAGTCCCCCCGATAAAAACGGAGGCAACGTTCCATCTCCACCACGAGTAGTCCTTGCCGGATTAGCGGCAGAGAATCGGAGGTCCAGCAGTGTTTGGCGATTATACACCAGCAGAGAGTTGACGTTTTGCATCAAAAAAGACAGAAACAGTACAAAAACACACAACATCGGCAGACGGCAGGCCACACACACTGGCGCCATCTTGGTTGTGTGGGAACGTCAATGGGACCAGGAGACGAGGGGGAGACACTTGTACTCAATTCAGAGTAAAGTGAGCGGGGTAAAAGTCAGGGGAGGAAATAGGAGGGAAGAAGTCACGGGAGACATTTAAAAAAAAAAAAAATAATAATAATAATAATAATAATAATAAATAAAAAAAACAAACAAGTTGATAAATCTTAATGACATAAATAAAGCCTTTTTACAATTCTATTCCAACCTTCACACCTCAGAACTTAGCAACGATCCCGGCCCCTCATGTGCCTTCTTTGATAATTTGACTATCCCTAACGTATCCGAGAAACAAAACACCAACTTGGGCGCAGATATCTCAGCTGCTGAAATCAGCATGGCTATGAAATCTATGCAGAGTAACAAGTCCCCAGGCCCGGACGGGTTTATAACAAAAGAAGGAGAACAACCCGGTATTCTGATCATCCTATCGCCCTATCTCCCTACCTGATGTGGATTTTAGAATGCTGTCTGAGGTTCTAGCTAAACGCCTGGAAAGTGTGATCACAGATATTGTCTCGTCTGATCAAACAGGATTCATCCAAGGCCGACACTCCCACTCAAATTACGAAAACTATTCAATGTTATCCATTCGGCCCCTTTAAGTTGCCCAGAGGTAGGGGTTTCTCTTAATGCAGAGAAGTCCTTTGACCGGGTCGAGTGGAAATACCTATTTACTGCCCTCAAAAAATATGGTTTCTCTGACGAATTCACTGCCTGGATTAGACTACTTTATTCCTCTCCCCTATCAGGAGTAATCTCTAACAATACTCAATCTGACTAATTTCCCCTTTGACAGGGAACGAGACAAGGTTGTCCTCTTTCTCCCCCTCTTGTTTGCACTAGCCCCTAGCAGTGGCACTGCGACTCAGTAAGGACTTTAAGGTATACCTTGGGGTGGTTTAGAACTGTAAGTTTCTCTTTGCGCGAATGCTTTGCTGCTGTATGTCTCCAAGCCTTCTCTATCTCTTCCCTATATTCTAGATATCCTGAATCAGTTTGGGAAAATATCGGGATATTATTTTAATTTGCAAAAAAGTGAACTTTTCCCTTTAAACTCTGAAGAGGTACTCCCCTCCAGCCTTTTCTCCTGTAAAGTGACCCGGGTGGCATAAGGTACTTGTGGATTGAGGTAAACGCGGTCCTTCTACTTTACTTTTAAAAATAACTATATTACCCTTTTGAATAAATGCAAACAGGATATGATTCGCCTGACCTCTTTACCATTATCATTAGTGGGTTGTGTTAACCTAGTTAAAATGATAGTATTACCCACATTTTTCTATCTCTTTAAAAATATTCCTATCCTGATTAAAAAAGAAATCTTTAAAAATCTTGATAAAAATCTAATCTCGTTTATATGGGGGACCAAACTAGTCGGATCAGCAAGACTCAACTCCAAAAATCAATGTGCGCAGGCGGCTTAGCTTTACCCCATTTAAACTGGTTTGAAGACAGTCCAATTGTAAGAAATACAACTCTTTTCTAAACAAGTCCATGACATCTCATGTTGACAGCATCCTATAACTCAACCCGAATAGTATTAGATAGTAATAGTAGAGGATTGATATCCCAAATTTACGGGTTCATGAATGATATCAACCCACACTCCTTGGAAAATGTAAGAATGGCCTTGGACTGAGATCTTGCAGTGGTTATAACAAATGACCCATAGGACTCTATTTTAGACTTGATATACACATCATCTACATCCGCTAAACACAACTTAATACAGCTAAAAGTGGTACACAGGGCGCATTACACTATTGCTATATTGGCAAAAATGTACTAACTCTGATCCGTTATGTCCTCAATGCACCAATATCCCTGGCAGGGGCTGTCAAGGTAAGGTTGTCAAAAAACTCCTTGGTGTCAAGACGCTGGGAGTGGATGAGATCTGCCCTGAGATGCTGGAGGCGCTGGACATTGTTGGGCTGTCTTGGCTGACACGCCTTTTCAATGTCGCTGCAATTTTTTTTTAAAGCCCTGGATATCCATTATTAGAGACAGAATTTCAGGGTCATAGTGATATTTTATGCTCATTTGGACTCTATCACTGAGATACAGATTAACAAGTTCAGTGTCAAATATACCATTCAATGGAAAAATTTATTAGACTCATTACCAACTACTGACAGTCTGTAACTACCTGGATTTACAGGTCACTCTGTGAATCATTTACTTTGCACTAAACTCATTGGCTGTAATCCTGGCTGTCTTTGAGAGAGACGTTACTTGCGGAGTAAGAAAGCCAGAGCAGCAGCCTCCCCAAGGTCCTAGTGTCCGGGGATTATGGCCTGACCAGGTGCTCGATAATTGCCCGACCAGGTGCCCTGACCATGCCAGGCACCGTGTTGGCTACCTCTGCTTTAGAGTTTTTCCAGGCACGTCCAACTCTGCGGAGACCCCGGGGAAGACCCAGGACACGCTGGAGGGATTATATCTCCCAGCTGGCCTGGGAATGCCTCGGGATCCCCCAGAATGAGCTGGTGGTGAAATGTTGCGGGTGAGAGGGAAGTCTGGGTCAGCCTGCTGGCTCTACTGCCCCCGCGCCCCGACCCTGGATTAAGCGGATGAGAACGGATGGATGTGATAAGACTTTTCTTATTTTGTTAACGGAGACACTGTTGTATCCATCTGTTGCCAAAGCTGAGCTGAGGTTGCATGTGGAAACATAATTATTTTTCTATTACCAGGTGTTCACTTGCTATGTCGTTCAAAACTTCTTCACTGAGAAGCATTTCCTTTGTTATCATTAACTTCTCCTCTCTCCATTCCCTCACCCTGATGTTACACCTCAAACTATTCCTCCTCCCTGTTCATAATTAGGTCCCCTGACACTTTCCTCACTGTCCAGCTGTGCGGATGTTTGCGTGTGTGTGACAGAGTTTGTATCTATCCTTGTGCTTGCGACATTGATGAGGAACAAATACTCCATTTATCAGATCAGAGAGAGGTATGTGTCCCTAAAGAATAGTGAGTTTAAGTGTTTTGTGTCTTCCTTTGTGTTTGAGGCTGTGTGTGTGTGTGTGTGTTTCAGTATGCTTATGTGAGTTGCACATTAATTAGGCCTATGTGTGTGTGAGTAGGCAGGTACGTGTAGCTCTCTGGGCAAGTGTTTGAGACACAGACGGTAAGAGACACAAGAGAAAGTTGAAGGACAGTCCATGGTCTTGAAAAAATACCTCTGTATCATACTCAAAAGGTTCAAAAAGTGTGTTTCCTCTCCTCCAGTCCATCACGTGTAGCTTCATCCCCAGCCTGTGGGGGGCAGTGTGACCCCAATATTCCTGATGACACCTGAACAATTCAAATATGATATATATATATATATATATATATATATATATATAGATATATATAGCGAGAGAGAGAGAGAAATATTTAGAATTTAAAGTATGTACATTTTTTGTTGTCGCCATTCGGTTTATTGATGTGTATATTCAGTTTTGACAACATTCTCCCAACATACATTAGATAAAGGTCTGGCACAAAATGGGAAACGTCGTTTGATCATCGCAGCATTGTTTTTTTCTTCGAGTTGAAATTACAGGACATAGCACATTGAGCTGGTTAGAGCAGCTCACTGGAGAAACTCCCCTTCCCTCACTCGACTTCTTAAATCCCAGAGAATGTTTGTTTATTTTCCCAATTGTGTTTTCTGATGAATGTTCTCTTTTTATCAAGCACTCGCTGTTGATCCTCTCCCTCTTAAGAATTGGAAAAAGGAAATATCTACGATAAGAAGTTGTAGTCTGGGTAGTATTGCCACCCTATTTCGTCAGTACCACATGTCAGGAACCACGTGTATAACAGAGCTCTTCTATGTAGGGTAATTTAAGAATCATGTAAGTCTTAATCTTGATTCTTAAAACATTAGGTCTTTCATTTTGACTTTAGAGAGGTTTTTTTGTGGTGCGCCAAAATATAATGTGGACTCCTCGACAGTGCTTTTACAATATTAAAACTGATTTCATGCTAGCCTATTAGCTTAACAAAATATGTTCTTGTATTTTTGACTTTCAGCTATACGTTAGAATGAAGCACAGGGTCCGAACAAGGCAACTTTTTTCCCCCTGCATCCCTGAGGCCCGGAGGACAAAAAGGAAATGGCTTCACCAGCTCAAAATTCCTTGATGTACTTCGAACTAAGGGATGTCTGAGGTCAGCCATAAAGCGAGCCGCTTCCCTGCAGCTGGTTTTTGCTCTTGCTGTGCTCTTAACCTGTGACATCACTCCATAACAGTTGGGGCTTCGGCCCGAGGATGCAAATCACTGCATCAGCTCCCCATGATGGATCTGCAGGGTGATGGAGAACAGCAGTGGGTGTCCTGCCTTGAGGCAAAAGACCCACTTTTACTTTCCAGAATTGACTCACTCTGACTGGATGCTGCATGTCGGATGTGAGGATCCCTCTGGACATGATGTCAACCCCTATGTTTTGTAGCCTTGGAATGTCAATTCCTTGCTCAACACCATATGTGTCTGCAGCTCTCACTGCTCACTTCAAGGTATCCCATAAGAGAAGGTCTCCAGCATGTCCTGCAGCAAAGCGCTTCAGAGCTGTATGACCTTCGGGAAGTTCTGCCTCACCAACAAGGAGGACAGGATGAAGGAAGCAGTGGATGCTTACTGAGCTAAATGAAATACAAAAGCTCCCGGTCCCTGCCTGGCAGCAAGTGCTCCTCCTCCTCCTCCTCATCATCATCATCCGAAGATGTGAGAGAAGCGGTGGGCCTTGACTGCCGGCAGAGGCAATGATCAGTTTCGAGAGAGTCGGCAGAGTCTCGAGGAGGCTTTTTCTGATCGGATCGATGATTGAAAGTTATAGACATTTTATGAAATAATCTCTAGAATCTGAGCCCTACTCTGCATTTTGAGATGTTTCAGGTGGAGCGGCATATCTGCCCGTTAAGCCTCATTAATCGGCACAAGTACATTTGAAATCCTTATTTACAAACCAGTTTTTCTCCTTTCCCCTTATCGCCGCTCTCTATTTACCAGCTCACCAAAACTCCTGAACAGGAATACATGTTATGAATAGGGCTGCATGGAATGTCCTTATTTTTATATTCAAAAATCTGAGTGACGTTTGATAATTCAATCTGGGTAGCCAAATTTGACTGCCAATCTCACAACAAAATCATTGTAGGGAAGAGAATGTGTTGACGAAAAAAGTTAATTCAACATTCATAAATATCAACATGGCTATTTCAAAATCGAAGAATAGCTATATATTTATTAATCAGAACACTCACAAAATAAGATATTACTAGATATATTTTTAATTTATGAACGATTTGCTAAAATCTGCTCGGGAAGGACCTTTTTTGGCTTGCCTCTCCCTCCTGTTCCTCCTGCCTCGTCTTTGGAGAGCTACAATGTGCAAAATGGAATTAGGACCAAATGTTCTATTTAAAACTATAAAAACAAGCAAGATAAGAAATGATGTATTTCTCTACTGGATAGAACTGCGATCAGTCTTTATAAACATACTCAACAAATAATGGCATCTATTATTTTGAAAACCTGCTACATGTAATAAGAAATGTATCTCGGTAATGTATCTCGGCCAATAATAGTGTTAATATTTGTATAGTTAGTTTTAATAGCATCAAAAGAAAGACAGACTATCTACCAAGATATGACCAATCAAATTTGATTATGTTAATTACTAGTTGGTGATACCGCTATTTGTTAGATATGAAACAGTTTGGGAATCATGGAAATGATGAGACCAATTTCCTTTTAATACATTTAATATACATTATTTTGAACCAAGAACATTGCTCGTTGTGTGTGAAAAAGAGAAGGGAAGAGTAGGTGGACTGTTGCGCACAATGTTTCTAATACGTTGGAAAGTTAATCATCGTGAATTTCAACAGAATGAATGAATCTTTAAACTATTCGATTCAGCCCTAGCTATGAATATCATTTTGGATATCATAGTTTCGTAGTTTAACACAATGCTATCATATTGACGCATCAAGCAAAGCCAAAGACTTTTAAAAGGGAGCAATTGTTGGAATAGAGGAAACATTGATATGATATAGATAATCTTTTTACTTTGAGATACAAAAGTTACATTTTTCTATCAATGCTCATACCCGAAACTTTAACTGTATTGCTTTCAAAATGGCAAAAGTTTCTATAATTCCATAGCTTTGTCCTGGTGATAGGATCGCCGATTGGCAATCTCACGATCGGAAGATAGGACAAGAAAAAGAATTGCGCATCCCTAGTCCCAAAATGAAGCAGAATTAGCACAGCACCTGCAGGACCCACCCAAAGAGATACATGGGCTCGCCGTTACCACTTTGAGATTGTAAATGCAACTTCCTTATTTGGAAGTTGAGTGCTCAAGACTTAACAGCGCTGGTCGAAAGCAAAGTCTGCATTAAACATAAATTGTCTCTTGGAGATATGAGACTTTCAACGATAACACAAAAATAGGAGAGGGGCAAAGACGAGGAAAAACAAGAGGAGAAAGAAAGCATTTCACAGTATTTTGATATGTCCCCATATTATCCTTAGTACCCCATGGGATAGAACCTTTGTGAATGCTCCATTGCTCTTTCAAATCCCCTCGATTACTGTGTCTGCATTTCAAATGGCGCTCTAAGTGCGCTACTTCTGCAAGCCCTAAAGCCTTAGGCTGGAACTATTGCTCACCAACTGGGGATTATAGGCTTGTATTTGCCATTTTCTCCTTGTTATTGGTCTTTCCCATGTATGCATGCTCTCCGACTGTACAGGGACGAGCAGAAATATATCTCTGCATGGTGAAGCATTGGGGAGCATGCTGAATTATTGATTGGTTCCCATGGATGATGATGATGATGAGACTTTGTAGTATGCTGGTTTAGCTCTAGGGCAGGCGCTTTGATTAAGCAGAGTACCTCTATTCTCCTGCTGAGAGAGAGAGATACAGAGCGAAGGAGAGATCGGCTTAGGATAAATCTAATGTATTTATCAGTGGACAACAACTCTCCAAAACATTTAGACAGAGCGGAGAAGAGAAAAAGAACAAACAAAATATTAAAAGATACGAAGGCTGCATGTAGGCAAGGGGATGCAGAAAAAAATAAGAAAAAGGCTCACTGAAAAATAAAGTCAGTGTTTCCCACATGAATTTGTGAGACTATGCTAGATGGACCTTCGGGTCCATATTGGGAAGTCAGGGCTCATGCTCCTTAGAAATATCTATTTTTTAAAGTTAAATGCTCTAATCAAAACTTTGAGAGAGTGGCTAGAATTTTGAGGAATTGTATGCTCTTGTGCAGGCGCAATGTATAGCATATAGCAGAGTATTGTAAGGGTACTGTACGATACTTGAAGTTTTTAGGTGTTTGTACTTTGTATTTCCATTTTGTATACATTTTATATTGTAACACATTGTACATTGAACTTCACTAAAAAAAATTAAGAATTTAATTGCAGAAATGTGCCATCTGCTTATTGAGTGTACTATTGGTAAGTATATTTTAATGCCAATATTGTTTGCGCTTTTACTAAATACATTTGAAATGCAGGACTTTAACTACTCACATAGTGTTGATACACTGTTCTTACGTAAAATATTTCATCATGAAAACATTGGTTGAATAAATGTGAATTAGATGACATTTTTAAATTCTGCACAGTAAAAGAGACAAACGTCGCATTTCGAGATGTGTCTGGTTAATGGTCACGTCGGGTAAAAGAGGCTTGAGTACAAAAAGTGAGCCCAAAAGTGAGCACTTCTTTCACAGACCTGGGAAGCGACAGGAGGGTGCTGTAAAGCTGACACAGCAGTGTATGTTTTACAGTTTATGGGAAACGACTGTGGGTGTTCAGCCCAGTACTGCTGTGGCTGACTTTAAGAAGGTTGACTCATCTTTTTTGCTGAAGTAACCTGATGTAGCACCACCACTACCACCACCACTATATAATACTGTTTAATGTCCATAGCATGCCTTCTCTTTCTGCAGTCCACATAACTTGACACTGCTATCAGAAATCCTCAAATAGAAAACTAAGCAAAATCTGGAATAGGTTCCTGAGGCAATGTCTGCATTGAGTAACTGTGTTCTCTCTGCTTTGTAGTGGTGTAAAGGACCATCGTTGATCAGGGATCTGTATGGATCCCCTCCTCATGGTTTGGCATGCATGTGAAACGCGGACTAATTGACCAGTTTCATCATCATGTGGTGAAATACATTTTTACCGCTCATCATTATCTGTGGAAAACCATGCGATCGGGAGATTGCCATTAATGCCTTGGAGTAGCTGATCTATTGAATGCTACATACAGCAGCGGAGGTCCCATTCAGTTCCATTATGATTCTCCTCAGTAGAAATGGTAATTAAAGGTACATTCAAATGTAACCTTGCAAAATTAAGTTTTTAACATGAAACTTAAAATCATACAGTTGTTTGTAGTAGATTACAGTTTTCTCAGCAATACAAATCGATATTAGTGAAGGAATTATGACCAGTTTAACTTCCCAACACTAGCTCTGAGAATTGTATGATACATAATTAAAACTACTTTTCCCAAGTGTGTGTTTGTCTTATCATTTGAGTTGTATTTTTTTATGCAAATACCACTATAGATGTCTACAACAAAGGAAAGAAAGTCTGGAGCCTTGAATGCCAGCTACTATAACAAAACCGAACAACAACAACAAAAACAATCTGTTATTGTATCTCTTTTGACCTTTGCTATTTTTTTTCCCTTCACCGTGAATACAATTTAGCAGCTACATAACTTGCCACCTCATTTGACAAGATTTAGTTGTGAATTCTATTTCCTAATACAATTAAGACAACACGAAAGCTTTATTAGCCTCTTATTCTTCTCCCTCTTTTCGTTTGTCACATCGCTCTCTCTCTCTTCTCTCTCTCTTTCTCTCTCCCCTCTGCAGATTTACACCGTCTCTTTCTGTTTCATTTTCTCATTCCATCTGCTGAGCCAGTCAATAGAGAAAGTGCCCAAAGGCAAGCAAAGCTGCTACCGTGCTAATATGTCTTAGCACTGATTATAGAGAGCAAGTAAATATGTGTCTGTGAGTGTTTGTCTGCATTTATATCAGTGTGTAATGAAATGCTGTTGTGAGGTGAAAGCCAAGTGGGGTGACCAACTAATGTTTGCAATTGTGAAGACCAGAGATTTAAGCTTGAACCTTGCACAGCGTTGCACAAGCTGTGAAGAGGCTTAAGCATGACAGTTTTACAGTATTGTTAATGCGAATAATTGACAGTAAAAGCAGGTGGAGTTGGGGTGGGATTCAAGAGTTCCTCTCCTCCCATTTAAAAACTTTTCCACAGGAGAAACAAAGGGCATGGACACAAGCACACCACAGTTATAGTTCCAATTAGAGATGTTGTCCTTATCAGCGAACAATATATATTTGATTTTTATTTTCTAACAGCTGTATACTACTTACCCTGGATGTGATATAAGGCAAACTCCAACAAATTGTTGCATTGTCTGACTAATTAAACTGGTAAAATGTAAACACCCCTCAACACCAAAGCTTTGCATTCTGTACATGTGACTTTTTACTGGTGGGGTTTTCTAGTGTAAATGATGACCAAATTGCTAACATTGTGTTCGCTCTGATTAAGGTAACCCTCCACTAGCTGCACATGCGCATGCTGGTATTGGATTGTGCATAGTCCCATCTAACAAAAAACTAGAAACGTATTCCAGTGATTTAGACGTTTGAAACTAAGTGGTCACAATCTGGCTTAAAGATTGTTTGAAAGGGAGGTCAACACATAGACCTCAATTAAGTGTTTTAATTATAGAGATACAACAACATAAACCAAATCAGGTGTGACTTGTCAGCAGTCTTGTGTGAGTGGAACAAAGTGTGTGATTGTACTTAATGTCAATTGGCAGGTAAGAATAAAAAGAGCTGCTCGAGCAGGTCATGTCCAATATGCACAAGCTCCACTGACTTCTTCTTCTTAGAAGGAGAAACCGTAAAAAAATAGGTAACCTTGGGCTGTCACATATTTTAGAGAACAATGATGTCTGTTCAAATAGAAGATTAGACACAGTTGAAATATTAAACAAATTCCATCTTCAGCTATCGCTTAAAGCTATTTGTTTTTATCTCACTTTCTCTGTCAACAACATTCTGTCTATACTCTCCTATTTCCATAAAAATGAAATACTGCCTCACTGTGTGTTAATTAAATCCCAATTTGTCAACAAAAATATATGACACACACACACATACACACACATGCACATACATACACACACACTGTGTTGACCTCTTTGACACTTCTTACTGTAAATTCTTTCTTTCTAATCCAGCCCAAGCTGATTTTTCTCTCTCAATGTAATCAAAAAGTATCTCTCACATGAGTCACTGAACATTTTTTAAAGTCTTGGTGAATCAGTGCGTGTCCTAATGTTGTTTATAGTCATTACTAATCATATATTTAACTCCGCTGACTTGTAGAAGACCAATGATATACCTATAATAAGAACAAATACTTTATTGTTATCATGATGGAATAATTATAAGGGATAATAGTACGGATTTGTGTGGTGATGGTTTACAGATTTCTTTTTTGCCAGCAACATCTTTAAGTTAAGAAAATACTTTAATGTCCCAAGACATTCCTAACTTATTTGTAGACAAATATGTTTCTGCATGCATTTCACAAATAATTCCTTTTGTCTCTCTGTAAAGCTAAATGGAAAAAGAGAGACAGCGAAAAAAAAGAAGGAGAAAAAAAGAAAGCAGCCAGACTGGAAACCCTCTTCTAGTAAAGCCAAGAGTGACAGAGAGACGATGGAGTGCCAAGACCGTGGAATGAGGAAGAGAACATTAAAAAGAGTAACTTCAATCTCGGGGCACTTATCAATCCAATCAGTCCATTTCAGTCTTCCTTTCAACTCTCCTCTCTCTTACTTCTGTTCTGGTTGCTCAGCCCCCTGCCTGATATAACAGTGACTGGACTGGACGGTGACTTATAGTTCACATCTGAGTAATCCTCGGTGATTTGTTCTCATCTCACTGTCTTTCAAAGCTGATAGAACATGCAATCGCATTATGAATTAATCACAATAAGGACTGATTTGAACATGTCCATTATTCTCACTTAAATTGAAAATTTGTAGCTATATTACTTTTCTCACCACTGATATTCAGACTATTAAAACAACGTTTCCACTGTACCTGTGTGCAGTAATATACCTCCTATTAATTTATCTTAACCCTGACTTAAACGTAGTCCTAAACTCAACATAATTCCTAACCCCAAATGTTCCCCTAAAGCTGTCAGGTGTGACAAACTGTACTTGCTCTAAAGTATTTTCATCATCTCTGTGCTCGTGAAGACATCTTGTCCCTATAACAGCCTTTAACGGCCCCGATTGTCTTTCTCCTTATTGCTCTGTCTCCTCTCGTATATTTTCTCATCTCTATCTACTTCTTTATGATACCCTCTCTATCAAATTCTGTCAAACTCTTCCTCTGTCCATCAGTTTCCATTCCTTCTCATTCCCTCGCTTCTTTCTTATCTGGCTCTTCACAGCTGTCAGCAGTGTCATTCACACTTTACAGACGACTGTGGCGCAAGTCGACCTATCTCACTCCCTCCCTCTCCCTCTCTCTAGTTCGTTTTCTCCTCTATCCGTCAGCCTAACAAAAAACCCCTAAGGGTCCACATGTTCTATCCCATAATACTGTGCTGTGCCCCTCTGAAGATTGCCAATTCCTTGCTGTTGGTCTGAATGCGACATCTACTTTTCTAAGGTCACCGTACATTGGTGTTTCCTGGAAGGGACCAGTGTGAACTTCCCTCAGTTCATACTGTATGTCAGCATATGTCTGTGTGTGTTCCACGACACCGTAAACCAGCGTTTTCATATATAGTTCAACACACCGGCAGACGTTATGTTAAGGTGGTTTCTAGTAATTGAGAATGTGGCTTCAGGTATGTCGTCAGGATCATGCTGATGGTGCGCTGGCGAATACACTTGGTGGATTTACATTGTCTGTTTGATTGATTTTGCCAACTGTTTTTTCTTTGTCGCTTATATGACGTGTTTTGCCATTTCTTTGAGTTTAACATTTAGTATGCATTGTTCCATAGGCCATGGTGACCTTTTATGTCTTTCCTCACATATTTGACGAGCAGAACCGGCTGAAACACATTCTTGTTTCAGCTGGTGAACCCAAGATGCTTCATTTCTGCATATCAATAGTGAAGAGAACGGTAATTTAAGAACAACAAAGTGAAGGACGTGATAGAATTTCATATATTTGTGAGTTGTAGGATTATTAAATTAATACACATTTTAGGAATGCCATTTCTACTCAAATTGTTTAAAGTGTTGTGTATCTTTGTGTGTTGTATTATCTGTTGTATGAGCTGATACCATTTTACAACTAGAACGGGCACTCGGTAGAGTGCATACCTTCGCCGCAGCCACTTTTTTGGTACCTTTTCATGACCTTGGCCTTTGACCCGATCGATCCCAATCTAATCAAATGGTCCCCGGATAATAACCAATCATCCCACCAAATTTCATGCGATTCAGTTTAATACTTTTTGAGTTATGCAAATAACACACATACAAATAAATAAATAAATACACAGCGATCAAAACATAACCTTCCGCATTCTCAGAATGCGAAGGTAATCATGCATTTGTTAAATATTTATTGTAGTTTTGTTTGGACGGGCCACACAAAGAACTGGGACATAAGTTCAATTTGATATATTTCGCGATGGGTCGGTGATGATTCATAGACAGGTCAGCGTTGGGGTTCATTTATCTGCTGGTTTAAAAGAAAGACATGTTTTCCCCACATTTTCACAGCCGCTGTTGCAAAGCGGGGCTGTCATATTTTAAGATGTGATTAGAACAAGTTGGTGTTTATGCTGTCAGAGAGCGTTGTTGTGATTGTTTTTGACAAGACTTGCTCGGTAATTCTAAAACAAGCCTTGGTCATGCTCAAACACAAGCAACACACACAATTGCTTGATAAGACTTTATTTCTTAATCCTGCTAAGAAACTCAACAACTACCCTTCACGGCCGTAAACAAATAATTTAAAGATATAAACTGTATTGATGATGTATGATGATGACAGAAACACTTATTACCCAACAAATACATTTCTACAAATACGTAATCTCAAATAATTTAGAGAAATGCTTTTACCCTGCGATGCCATAATCTTAAATGATCACCAATTATCGAACAATGTGTAGTCAGGCAACTAGCCAAATAACATTGCATTTAGGAATCTCTTTTATTACAAAGGCAGCCAAAACATATACATTATACATTTGGGCCTACCTACTGGAATGAAAACCCAGATATACAGAAATTGCTAGCAAATGTTTTTGAATGATAAATATGAACAATTGTATTAACTTTTCAATGTACCGGGAGCCAGTTTGCTTTTGGTAACATTGTGCTGCTCTTCCAAAAAACAGAAAGTTACATCAGTTCATTTATGAATATATTAGGGCTTCGTTGATCATTATGTCAGCAAAAGAGTGTCAATAAATAGGAGAGAGCTCTATGAGCGAACAATATAAGTGATGACTAACATAATGTCATACAGAGTAAAGCTTATAAACTAGTGGCTGGTTAGCTGGTCATCTAGTTAATAGATTAATGGAACATTTTGCTAAAATCCCGATTGACCGTACATGCTATATTTGACCAAGATATTGACTATGATATGTTTTCATTTTATAGGATGTTATTGTAACACCCTGTTCTGTTTCTCCTGTGTTCCGTGTCTCCTATGTCTCCTCTGTGTCTTCTCTGTCTTAATTGTTTAATTCCCTGCACCTGCCCTCAGCCACTCTTGTCTCGTTACTGTCTGATGTGGAACACCTGTTTCCCCCCCTATATATTGTGTCAGTCTTATAGCGCTCTCAAGGCATGCCCCATCCCGAAGTCGCTTACAGAGTCCAGTAGTGGGCAGACTGACGGAAGTGGCAGCCAATCAGCGCCCTACGCCCCTCGACCACCACCCATCCATACGAACCGGGTGAGGCTGCGTGCTGATGGTGGGGAAACCGGAGTACCGAGAGGAAACCACGACACGAGGAGAACAACATGCAACAGACAAGGGACCTGGAGGGGGACCGACGATCTGAACCCAGGACGTCTTTCCCTTGTCTCCAGTCGGATTGTCGTCTATAGTTCCGTGTCCTTTTCCCGTCGTCCGGTCCGTGTTCCTGTTGACCCTGCCTGCCCTGAACCTGGATTCTCTGCCTGCCCCTTTTGGATGTTGTTTTTTTGTAAACTGTTTTGTCTCATTAAAGAGTGCTTTTTTTTGTTATTCATATTGCGTCCAGCCTGTCACTCTGCGCCTGAGCCTCACCCCGTCACACGAACCTGAAAGTTATGTCCTGGGTTGTTTCGTGGATACACATAGTACATTCCTGGAATGCTATTATTGTGAGGAAGTTAACATCCAGTAAATAGTCAAATCTTATTTATTTTCCCATCCGACTCTTGGTAAAGAAGCGAATATCCATATTTCCTAAAAATAATAAGTATTTCACTAATGCTTCGTTAGCTGTTGTCCAGCCAGTCAACATTTTACAGGACTCCAAACCCTAAACCTTTCTTAGTTGGTCTCACTTGCACATGATTTGTGTGCACCCTTTTTTTTTTTATACAGCCGGATATTAATCAATGACTGCATGCTGATGAATAGATGTCTTAATTTGCATATCCTGCCAGCACTCATCACCACTGCTGTCTGAGTCGGAACCTCTCGTGTCTTCCCACCAGCCTTCACCTCTATCTCCTCATTTCACTTTTTTAAATAATCAGCTATAGCCTGCTTAATTTGTGGAACTCTGTATCAATGTTAACGACCATGAGCGTCATGGACGTGCATAAATGCAGCCATATACCATATACTTCAAAAACAATACATAACTTCCTCCTGTCTTAACCCACAACAGTGCCACAGGTAAAGCTTTGCATTTTTCTGTGCAAGGTGTTAATATTCATGTTTTGTGGTACTATGTTGATGCTGAAATAAGTATTGTTGCTGGACAGTACAATGAAAAAAAGTATATCCCCTTCTGCGGAGCAGCTGCTGCTCAGGCGGTCGAACAGGTTATAAATAGTAGCGTATTTACTGTAGATCAATTTAAATTTAGAAATGTCTTTGAACAAGACACGGAATCTAAAATGACTTCCATAAGCAGTGTAGCGCCTTGCACGTCAGTTTATCCGCCAGTGCTGCA
This sequence comes from Pseudoliparis swirei, assembly GCF_029220125.1. NCBI lineage: Eukaryota > Metazoa > Chordata > Actinopteri > Perciformes > Liparidae > Pseudoliparis > Pseudoliparis swirei. The sequence continues at coordinate 8,295,571 of NC_079407.1, forward strand.
TGTGTGTGAGCAGCACTGTCCTGTCCGGATTAAAACCTGCTCTACAAATGCAGTTTGAGCATAATTGACCTGAGAATAATTGTCAGGAAGTAGTCTTAGGCGGTATCACAGTATCGCAGTATACCAGAGTTTTTAGACGGTTTTACAAAACTTTAATGAATTCAGAAACTCTGCTATCTATGACGCTGTATTGTAGTGCACACCACCAGAGGTGACTCTACTTGTGTAAGAGGCAGCTGAGCTCAGGAGCATCACAAGCGGTGAGGATAACGTTTCAGGACTTGTACTTCAGGTTAAGTCTTCTTCCAATTGCAAAAGCCGTTTATTGCCACATGTTTTTATTCAACAGCTCACTGATATGTTCCCCTCCCGCTGTCTGCGTCAAGGTGGCCTGACCTTTTAAGGTGGACCAGCTATTCTCATTCATATTACTACTCAGCACACCCTCCCCAGGGACATCATATACCGTCTACCTCGATGAAATGTCAGGAAGGCATCATGGTATTGAAAAAGATATATCACACCCCAAGTCTAGCAGAACGACTTATAGTCAAACGCACCCACGCACACGTACACACACATCCCATGCATATGCAGAAACATGGACAGCACCTCCTGACCACAATTGCTCTCCGACTTGAATCGTGGTAATTTGTGTCGGCCATTCAATTGGTTTATGCAAACCCCTATTCCCCAATCATAGGGCTTCTTCCACTTCCTTTGGAATGTTAATTTGGACTGTAGTTGCAGCGGAGAACAAAGGTGAGAGAATCATGCCTGCTCAGGTAATCCGGTAGGTGTTAAACGGGCTCAGCTTTTATTTTCTGAAGGCTCGGAAAGACCAAAGGGAGAGAGACAGACAGATTCCGGCGAAGCAAAGACACACAGACGGGTAGATGGTTACATCGTTAGCGATGCATGCAGACTGATAGGTAGACATCAGACTGAACTAGAGAGATAGAAAATGAGTGGATCATCAAAATATTCACAAAGATACAGGTAGATAATATTATGTGTAAAAAGTAGTGGAGAAAAGTGAGAATATATGACACAGAAGTAGGAGAGAGCAGACAAAACAAAAGTATGCAAAACAGAAGGTAAGGCAATGAATGGCGTACGTTGTATCGAATGAACTGAATAACATCTATCGCTCAGCTCAGTTAGATTTAGTTCATGTTTCTAACATCAGCCACATTAATTAGAAGCAATCTCAGAGCTATTGTGCCCTTCCCCAGTGTCATTCAGCCTTCATTACAGCCACTTTGATACTGAAATGAAGCTGGATTGTGGCCATTATACCACAGAGCTTTGCTGCCATTCAGTCAAAATTACATACTCAAATTCTTTTTTGGGGTTTAGCTTGCTCTGTCTAGGTGGGTGTAATATGTAGAACATGTGTGTCTGTGTTGATGCATATGCACATGGGGGATGTGAATACTAATGCTTGCAAAACTCAAGTGTTTGTTTCTCACATGAGAATAGCTGCTCCACCTTAAAGGTCAGCCCACCTGATCTGCTGTTGTCGCTTGTTTTGGGCTAACCTCCTTCACCGCCATAAAAAAATAAGAAAACCCCAAAATATATATATATAAAAAAATTAAATGTCTAGAAAGGAAATATCCTGACACCGAAGTCTGAACGAATGGCCTTCACTTATGAAATATATTTCATTAAAACTCGACAGACACAACAAAGTTTACACACACAAAACCATCTTGCTTCGATATTCACTCATGCACACACACGCATGCACGGACGCACCCTCACACAAACACTCACACACTCACACACACACACACACACACACACACACACACACACACACACACACACAACCAAATACAAAGTCTCACACTTTATGAGCTGCACAGATATGCTCACAAATCCACTTGCTCATTTCTACTCATTGACAATTACAAGGGGATGAACACGCACTAATGCACTTGTTTCTGAGGAGAACACACATTACCCTCTGCTTCAATGAACTCAGTGTTCCAGTCGGTTGAAGACGACAGTGCAGCTTACAGTGATACTTAGAGGTAGAGCTAAAGAATGAAATCCTAATCTTAGCATGTCATAACACCAATTTAACTGGCTGGCAACCAACCTTTACAAGTACAATACGTGAATGAGGTTTAGATGGAGGTGGGTTTTTTTTAAATACAAATGCACGCCATCTCCTATAATTGTCTGTACTTTGTGGGAAAAACCACATGTAGCAGTTGCAAAATGCGCACACACTACGTTGGTAGAAGTGCGTGTAGCAGCATAAATCATTGATGTGAGTTCAAGCATGATTTTTTAAAACCTAATCATATTTTGTCTTGTTTATAAATACATCCTGGTAATTTGTGGATGGTGTTTCTCTCATGTTTACCCTAATCTAAATCCACAAAAGATCAAATAAACCATCTGGGCTTTTAGGTTATACTGACTATAATATGTCTGCTAAGTGATTTCAAATGATGAATATTGAGAAAAGACGAGGGATCAGCAGCAATTTAGTCTGGGCTTTTGTTTTATTGCTATCCACCATGATAGAAATACATGTGTGCAGTGCAGTCAGACTAATATGCAGTAATTTAGAATTGGAGTCGTAACAGTGTGGTTTAGTGCAACTGCTGCATGTGAATTATTTATGGTTGCTCGAATTTCTGCCCATGCTATAAAACACTGCATGAAAAAAGCCTTTTTATTTGACAAAGCGGCTTGTATTTGATTGCAAGATCTTCCCGTCAAAGGTAGGGTACCCAGAATAGAACGGCTGATTTCATAATTGATGACACATGCTGGCCTCAGTGCCTCTGTTCAATATGTCGAAGACACGCACACACACACACACACCCACACACACACCTCCCTTTAGAATCTCTTCCGATGAGTGACACTATTAATCAATTTTTATTCACACACTACCTCTCCTCTCCTCCACTTCATTGTCTTTTATCCTCATTTTCACTTCGCTGACATTTCTATTGTAACAATGTCCCATTCCAAAAAATTATAATGAAGGTAGCCATTTATAAACCTTTATTACGGAAATCTGACATTTAGCCTTGATGATTTAAAAAAAGAAAAAGAAAGAAAAAAAAGTCGAGCAGAGTGAACTCGTTTTTTTCAATGTTCAATGTAGTTCACATATCGTTTAAGGCTATATCAGCAATATTTACACTATTCAATAAGTTCTGCCTTATACTGATTTAAAGTGAAATGTGTGTATTCTTGAAGTTTGTGTGCCGCAGCCAAACTGCATTACTTAGCCACCCCCGGCACACACATGCAGAGACTCACAGTCAATCCTCTTCCAGCCTTTTCTCCTGTGATCATGTCACACCACGCACTAACCAATATTCACACACCCTGCTGAAAAGAGTGCTTCAGTTAAAATTTACAACCCCATGCATTTTAAGCTTGTATGTTTATTGCCTGAAATGTCAGGATGAAATCAAATTAATTACAAGGCCCTACATCATTCTGAGCTTCCTGCCTAGGGCTTCATGCTTACGCTGCAGCCAGCTCAGATTCCCATGCACATATTGAGCTGGGAATAACATGGTGTCGGTGTGTGTGTGTGTGTGTGTGTGCGTGTTTGGTTAGCATGTTAATTTTTAGGCCTCCGTGTAATACAAGTGTCAGGTGAGGGCTGTTAGCAGGGGTTCGTATGTAGATATATTTTCAGCATGGGACTCTGGGAAATTTAGTCTCTCTCTGTGGTACCCGGGCTCATTAAAACATATTGCTTTTCTTGCCTCTTTCACATTTTGTATCTCGTCCCGGAGCAGCAGCGGCAGCAGCCAGGCCCGCTGAATGTGTAACACATTATGAGTTATGAGATTCAGTACAGTTTGGGATTAAATTTGCTGCGTTATCTTTTTCTTACACGATGCAGGCTCGGTCCCGCCTGTGATGAGGCGCTCTGGCTACAAGACTGCCAGAGAGAAAAGTGTGTGTGTGTCGAGTTCTCTCTTTCTCTTCCTCAGTCCATATCACCACTCATGCGAGGCTTTCACCCCCCCCCCCTCTCTCTCTCAAACAGACACCTCCACTCCTTCTCCCTCTCCTCCCCTTATGCTGTGTATCATCTCTCCGTCCTTCCCTCACTCTCTGCGCCAGTACCGAATGGAATTAGAGCTCCAGACTGATTTACAAAAAAAACCTCATCTTCACTTCGTCAATCCTTCCATCTTTCTCTCCTCCATCTCTCCTGCTGTTACAATCCTCCTCCTGCCTTCCCATCTTTCTCTTCTCACCGTAGACCCCTATGATACTTTTTTACGGCTCCTCGCACTCTCTGCATCCTCCGTCAGCCCCCTCCTCCCCCTCCTTTATTTTTTTTAGACCTCACTTCCTCCTCCCCTCGCCACTGCAATAAGACTGACAAGATAAGAGATTGAATTTCTCCGCTCAGCAGTCCGAGCTTGAAGAGGGTGTCATGTTTAAGGAGGGGAGTACCTGACATTGCACAGCAAACCTTTGTAACATTTCAATGGGTTTCCAATTTCTCCCCATCACATCTTGTCAGACATCAACCTATTATTGACAGATTGTGGATTAGAGGTGGAAGGGGAACACAGGGCGCTCAGCAGCTTGCTGCTCTCAGTGCTTGCTGATATCTACAGTACGAAGCGCTGTGGGACAAACGCTTGAGGAGGCAATAGGATTTTCTTTGCTTGGATGACTGTGTATAAGCGATGTCAGGTTTGTTGTACAGGGCGATCTCAACAATAGGTACATGCTTGGAGGCGGGGCTGGAGGGGAAAACAATCGGGGCTGGAAGGATGGAAGGCATCAGAGCGGCAACGGATGAAAAGGAAAAACGATGGAGAAAATGTCAAGATTGAAACAATGTCTGATGGAAAAGAGGAAAAGATCAAATACTGGCAGAACAGTCTTCTTTCCAATATATCAATTTAAAGTTCACTGATGAACATATGAAACTTCTATTAAAAGACAATGTCAACTCTAGTTTAATTGATTCACATGTTCTTGAGAAATAACTTCGCCAAGGGGGATAACAACTTAGAATGATGAGACATGGGACTGTAACAATGTGGCTTTGAAAATAAGTTAGTACATGAAGGTGATATAAAAGGTTAGGAGAAGGGATGGGCATCGATACTAGCGCTCTTATCAATACTGGTCATCGGTTTGGCCTGCTTATCAATACTCTGATCGATTCTTTTTTATTATTTTGTGAGCGACAAGTCTTTTTGTGAGCAGCAACAGCAGCACATTTTTAAACTAGAACGGGCGCATACCTTCGCATATCACAAGATTGGGCATTGAATTATGAAAATGTTGGCATTAGTTGCATGCCAATTGGATACAAATTGACCGCGCTATGGTAAAAAGAAGATGTTGACCTTTTCATGACCTTGACCTTGACCTTTGACCCGATCGATCCCAAAATCTAATCAAATGGTCCCCGGATAATAACCAATCATCCCACCAAATTTGATGCGATTCGGTGTAATACTTTTTTAGTTATGCGTGGAACACTCATACAAATAAATAAATACACGGCGATCAAAACATAACCTTCCGCATTTTCCAATGCGAAGGTAATTACTCACGATTGTAAACATACATATTACTATGACACTCTCCTCACTCCCTCTCCTGTGTCATCTTTCCTGGAGCAGTTTGTGTGAAGGGTCTCTGGCTAGAGGGAGGGGGGCCGGGCTGGGTGATGGCTGCAGCCTCAGCCCAACAATCTCCAAAAAGTTCAGACATTCTTAGAAATGCTCAGCGATTAGCTTTAATGAGCCTGTTCTTATTATCCAACTCCGTATGGCATCTCTAACGTTACCTGCGGTGGACGAGGATGGACGGCTGCTTGTCAAACAGTAGAAACATGTGCATTTCTGCATATTATTTTGGTTCTTGTTCGACAAGTATTTGTATAAATTGCTGGTTTTATTGTATTTTAGACAATGAGAGTTATTAGCATTAAGTGGAGGAAAATGTAATCACACTTAGGATTTTTTTCTTCTCTCTGCCAGAGCCAGAGAGGCAGGGTTGCAACGCTGCTTTTTTCCCTCTGCAACTTCTAAAGTACCAATAGCAGAGCCGTGTACTCCGCACCTTTTTACTACTGTATAATATAATGGGTTCCTTTTTACAACCGAGTTTCGGGGAGCATCTCTACTTTAGAAGTGAGTGAAAATGTAAACCAGTTAGCATCTCTAGTTTGGACGGAGTGAACAAACGTAAACCAGTTAGCTCAGCTAATCATTTTATCATATAGTATGACACAATTACACTGCTGTTCCATTTCTTCAGACAGACGGCCCAGAGTACGCTCTGCGGCTCTGACAGTAACCGAACAGTACACTCCTACAGTGCTCCAAATTTGTGAAAGGTTTGTGCCAGAATGCGCTCTGTTGCTTGGAATTTGTCTATTAACGAACATACCCCTCACCACACCGTCCTCATCGGTAGATTGAGTTTGGTCAGCTGCCATGGAAATGCAGATGTTCAAACTTCCAATGTTTCTTGAACTTCCCCTCCATGTTGGCTTAAAGGTTGAGCTGGTGAGTTCATTTTGGGGTTGGGCGGATACATTAATAACTAGAATGGGCACTCGGTAGAGCGCATACCTTCGCATATCACAAGATTGGGCATTGAATTATGAACATGTTGGCATTAGTTGCATGCCAATTGGATAAAAATTGACCGTGCTATGGTAAAAAGAAGATTTTGACCTTTTCATGACATTGACCCTGACTTTTGACCCAATCGATCCCAAAGTCTAATCAAATGGTCCCCGGATAATAACCAATCATCCCACCAAATTTCATGCGATTCAAGAAGATGTTGACCTTTTTCATGACCTTGACCTTTGACACGATCGATCCCAAAATCTAATCAAATGGTCCCCGGATAATAACCAATCATCCCACCAAATTTCATGCGATTCGGTTTACAACTTTTTTTGTTATGCGAATAACACGCATACAAATAAATAAATAAATAAATACACGGCGATCAAAACATAACCTTCCGCATTTTCAATGCGAAGGTAATGATACTGATGTTCGTTTTGAGTATCGATGCAGGGTTGGATGGATACCAAATAAATAGATCTGTCTTCCATGTTAGATCACAACTGCTTCTCTGCAGCAATGACTTCACTGTAGGAAAATTATTCGGCAGTAATTAGAGTATTGCTAGTGGTTGTCAAATATATCCTGAATAAACCGATAAAAGACCGCATCAATTTCACAGCTGACATATTTATTCCATTTTCATTGTTGTGCATTGTAATTGATTTTACTATCACTGGTATTACGTATGCCAAGATCAAAAAGCTAGTTTTTATTCTTGACCTAAACAAGCAAAGTCCATTTACGTCGCCCTACCTAACTAATAATGTAACTTTGAGGAGGTAGAGACACCTTTTTCCCTTTTTTATTGTAAATGCTTTTATTAATTGATAAATTTAACAAGAATGGGAAGTCTTTGATTTTCCAGAGTACAACCATACAGGGCATAAAGGCATCATCTTGAGAAATATTTGTGCCATAAAACATTTTCTTTAGTTAAAATTGATATCTAACAAGTAAAGTAGTTTAACTTAAATTGTCTTTTTCTTTATTTTTTCACTGTGTTCAAATGACCCCAGATGGTCTGAGTGTATCAATACTACATTTGCCTCAACTGCGACTTTAAGGACAGGCTCTGCAGCTACTTTCTACTTCCTTTTTACCACAGACACAGCTACATTCATACTGGAGTGAGCTTGTGACGACTGAGATTGTGACAAATGTAATGCCCGGTGCCCAAAAGCTCTTTAATCCCTTTCTTTCTATCCTCGGAACCTATTTTCATTACTTAATTTCATTCTTCTAGTTGACTTCCTCTTCATCCACTTGTTTCTCCCCTTATTCCATCCTTTTTTTTTCTTTGCTTGCTTCCTGGATTCTTATTTTCTTTCCTTTCTACCTTCTATCCATCTCTCGTCCTCACTTACCTCCACACCTTCCTCTCTCCTTTAGACCACTCACAATATGTCCCCCACTCCTCGCCCCACTCTCGCTGTTTACCGAGCATCCACTCTGTCATCTGCACTGAGACTGATGCCGCGCGGGCGCCATCCCTCTCCACAGTGTCATCACTCCGCCTTCAAAATTCAATCATTTAGTGAAACTGCAGTCATGCACCATATCTCATCTCCACTATTCTGGCGCTGACCGAGAGGGTCCATTGGCATGGCCTACTCATGCCCTGCCTAGATTTTAAACAGTTTGGACACATGACGCATTTCAACTCTGATGTGTTTTGATAGGTTTCACTTGTGTCTTTGGGATGACAGTCACAAAGCTATTTTTGAAAGTGGTGGGCGTCAGGTTTCTGCTGAGCCAAACTCAAGCCAAACTGAGCTGGGCTGTGACAGTTGAGACTGGATGTGTATTACTTCCTGAGCTGCTTAAATGTATAACAATGTGAACTGCTCACGCTTCATATTTGTTTGAAATGGATTTGGCCAATGGTAGATTTACGTAGAACAGAGATGCAATGTTTACAATTGACCGTGAAGGCACGTCAGGGCAATCTGTCATAGAACACCATTAATTTCATGTAAATTACCTGCTTTATGTTTGGCAGAAAGATTTCAAAAACTGTCACCTGGCTTGTGATCCAGCAAAACAATAATTGGAGGGGAAATGTCCGTCCTGTCGATCCATATTCCCATACTTTTCCCTTCAAGTTTAATAAGGTAAAGATTCAAATTAATAAATGTCTTTCATTGATTTCAATTTCCCTCCTGTCTCCTTGTGATGCTAAAATTACAGTTCTGCTAATAAGTGGCGATCAGTTATTAGTTTTAAATTCAGTGTGAGTTTTCCATGCCAGGACAAATGTTCAGGTCTCTGGGCTCTGTGATTGGATACTGGCTCACAGAGTGATCGAGTGAGCCAGCCCACAAGCGAGGGGAGGTCTCCTGGCTAACATTGTGATCGGATGAGTGTAAGAGTGGAGAGCAATCTGGGCACGATGTGGATACACTGGTGGTTTCATCAACAAAGCCATACACCACAGTTCAAACCACAATCTCCTGCCTCAACCATTCCAGATGGACTGTTTTCATTGTGAGACCTCTCTCTGTTTCTCTCCATTTGGCTCTCAGTGTCTTATTCCAGACATCTCAGATTTGGATCTTTGTCTTCAAGGAGTCTCTCTTGTCCTTGCCTTCTAGAACAAGACACAGACACACTTTCTGATCTGACGGCCCTATCGATAACATTTGCTAATGCGACCCCTTGCTGTACAGTTTGTAATGCCCTTTTGGGGGACATTTCCCTCAGGACCTACAGGTCCCGATACAGGAAACTACTTTTTTTTCATTTACAGTGTCAATATAAGGTTGCTGCTGCTGCTGCTGGCTGTTGGCCTTCTGTTGCAAAATATAAAGTTCATACTAACAAAAGATCCTCTTGAACTCTTTGCACATCTGAGATGGATTTGATCCCAGATAGGAACATGACTGTCATCGCCAGAAAGGACTGGAGGGTGGTTGGCTTGGTGCAGAAAGTGCAGCAATTTGACACTTCAGACAACAGTTTGTTTGACAACTTCGGCCGACATGAGATTGATTAAACCTACGAGGATCCTTTTCTTCCTTACCTGTATCCTAATCCTAGAGGCAGCAGATCATAAAATGCCATATGAGCCAATAATTAAAAAATATGTGTTAAAGATGGACATTTCACTTAAGGCAAACCTCCCAATAAAAATACCGATGTAAACGTACCGTAAGCCTACCCCAGAGCCAGACATTGCTTTTTACAAGCTCCGTCCGTGTTCTCTCATCTCACCCACACCTCTTCTTTATTACATCGGTCTGCCCTACACCATATATGCAGAGCCAGAAGTAACCGTGAAGGCACCGGTGCAAATGGAAAGAGGGAGAGCAACACTTCTCCCACGAATGCATTCTGTGTGAAGATTTTGCCACCGTCTTCATCATCATCTTCAGATCCTTTACTGCAGCTAACTCTCATCATTGTTTTGCACTTATCATTAAGGTCATATTCCCAGATACATTTTTATAAGCAATCACATTAAATTAGTCCCTGGTGTTGTAATGATTAGTCGTTTACCCACATTGAATTATTTTAAGACTGAATGAATCTGTGTTTGACATTTAGTTTAATTATATTTTCATCACCCTGAAATACCCAGATAAGCTTTGTCCTTGTAAAGTCAAAGCATCAAGGTCTGGGACTCAAGGAATCACTGCTGAGCCTTGTGGAGGGGTCGTGGTGTCTTATTTAAAGAAACATCTGTGGAGAGAAGTGCCAAATTGATAATATCCCGGCGTGCAAGAGCTGGAGTGTGTGGCCGGCACACTGTAACATTCAGATAAGATGTCTGCTGGGTGGTGCTGCCTGTGTGGTGGTCCTGTGGATTTATTATTTGTTTATGCCTGATGTCCTATAGTCACCAGTTCAGCATTCCTTGGGCATCTTAACTGGGATTATTTGTCCTCAGATGGTTGCAGAAAGGATTACAACATTAAATCCTGTGTATCCTATTTATTTTGGCTTTCCTTTCTTGTCCTTCCTCAAATGAAGGACAGAGTGTTTATTTTTCGATTGCTTTCTTCATAATCATAGTTCTCTTAGCTCTAGTGTTTAAATGTACAGTTATTTTACCAGCTGATGTTTAATAGAAGCTCCTTAAAAGTTTTGGATTTGTTACATAATTCAAAGTATCCAAGAGCTGCTCAAAAGTCAGACTTGGCAGTGTCTTTTTCAACAATAGAGGGGAAAATAAGCAGGCGACCATATCCAGAATGATTTATATTATGGGGAGCAGTTCAACAACAGAGGAGCATCCGTTTGGATTCAGGTATTCAAATGCAAGCTGGCTGTAGAAAGGGGGTGTGCGGGCAATAGCAGGTGGTAAGAAAATTATGCCAGCATCGGCCAGAAGTATGTATTAAAATAGACATAATTTCCTATTTTTATGTTTATAAATCCTTCTATCTTTACAGTCATGTTAAATCTACATGTTAAATATGTGAAAAATACAAAATCATAACCATATTATTACTACCTGAAATCCCCCTCCTGTCCTTCATCTCTTCATCATTCATTTGTCATTGTATCCACATTTTTTATTCCTGTGAATGTCTTATTCCCATCTCTCAATCCTCCAGGCCTCTTCTACCCCACTACCAGGGGGTAATATGTGTCACTAAGGCAATGCCCACGAGCACAGTCAGAATAGAAGATGGATAAGAAGGAAAACTGTGGTACGAGCCAGCTGTCAAGAGTGAGCTGTGATAGCCGGGTCAAAAATAGCCTGAAACCACAATACATGCATGTGTGACATATGATGACACACCCACAGGCACGCACGCACGCACACACACACACACACACACACACACACACACACACACAAACACACGCACACACATCTTGTGAAAAGATAGCAATGTCTTTGACAGAAAATGTAGGTTATAATTTTGTAACCTCACATCTAAGATCACAGATGAAGCCCTTTAATGGATATTACCGGGGTCCATTATCGTGTGTTTGTGTGTGTGTGCATGTGTCATCATGCCATACGTGCGTAATACTCCGAACAAGCAGACGGTTGCTCTCTGAACTTCTGCATAGATGCAGTCGGACAATCAGGAGGTGCCAACCCGAATACGTGTGACTCCCAGAGTGTGTAAGGCAGCACACATATCGACGCTCAACATCCTATAACCTCTTTAGAGAGCACCGTCGGAGCGGCAAGGCGCCCTTACTAGAGGGATGTGCCTGTATTTATAGAACAAGGGTTACAATATCATAACCGATGAACGCATACACACGCGTATCTTCGACCCAACCGCACTGATCCTGCCCGACTTTGTTACGAACTCAGACACTTAGGAAGTAGGACCCAATTGCACGACCCGGGAGCCAGAGATAAAGTATTTGTAAGTACTTTATTTTTCAGTTCTGCAGTGAGCAAATGAAAGCGCTCACGTAGTGAGGGATCAAAAACTTTTCAAGAGCACAAAATACCCTGACCTGATCATGGCAAAAGACAAGACGAACTGACAAGGAACACTGGGAGACAGGGGAATTTAAGCACATGGTAACAAGACACAGGTGGGACCAATCAGGGCGGGCTGACACTGATGAGCATAGGAGACAGGTGGGATGACAGGTGAAAACAATCAGGAAGCCTGGAATGAGAGAAAGCGAACATAAATGACCTGAACCTCTCTAGCATATCTGTCCTCTAGGGCCAACTCCTGATGGCCCAGGCTGATTGTAAAAGTCGTGGATAAGAGTCTTGTCTACGATAAATGAAGCAGCTATCCAGCTTCTAGCCTCAGGACCGTAACCCTTCCAGTCTACCAGGCCTCCCTATTACGGACCTCCAGTAGCTTACGGACCTTCCTTCAAAGAACTGGGGCGGTGGACTCACACACCGGCTTGATCTTACTAACGTGAAACGTTGGGTGCACTCTCAAGGTCCTGGGAGTTGCAAGCGTTGATGACTCTGGACACTGGAAACGGACCCACAAATCTCGGAGCCAGTTTCTTTGAGGCGACATGGAGTGGTAAGTCTTTGGTAGAGAGCCAAACCTTTTGGCCTGGACTGTAGGAGGGAGCGACCCACAGCCTTCATCCGAGCTGAACTGGAGAAGAGACTGGCGAGCACCAGCCCAAACTCTGCGACAACGTCTGATCATGGCATGTGCCGATGGAACCCTCACCTCTTCCTCGTTGTTAGGGAAAAGTGGAGGCTGGAAACCATTGACACAATGGAATGGAGAGAGACCTGTGGGAAGGGTATTGTGGGCAACCTCGACCCATGTGAGGTGGTCACCCAGGTGGTCTGGTTCCGACAACGTAGCGTAGTCTCTAGTTCTTGGTTCAGACGCTCCGACTGTCCATTTGACTGAGGGTGATATCCTGATGACAGGCTGACGGTGGCACCTATGAGTCGACAAAACTCTTTCCAGAAGGCGGAAATGAATTGTGGACCCTGTCGGAAACAATGTCATTAGGGAATCCATGGATCCTGAACACGTGATTCATCATGTCAAACAAGTTGACTTTGGCAGAGGGAAGCTTGGTCAATGGGATGAAGTGAGCCATCTTTGAAAATCGATCAACCACTGTTAGAACCGTAGTCTTGCCTCTGGATGAGGGAAATCCTGTCACAAAATCCATCGAAATGTGTGACCAAGGACGATGGGGAATCGGCAGCGGCTGGAGCAAGCCCATCTTAACTTGAGATGAGGTCTTATTACACGCACACACCGGACAAGCCGCTACATACCCACATTTTTCTTCATGGATGGCCACCAGAAACGTTGTTGAATCCTGAACATTGTTCTTGCTACTCCCGGATGGCACGAAAGCACAGATGAGTGAGCCCAGTGGATGACCTTGGAGTGAAGAGCCTCAGGAACAAACAGCAGATTGTTGGGACACTCGCTAGGCGCTGGATTCATGACATTTGCCTCTTTAACGACTGACTCCACTTGCCAGGAAAAGGCTCCGATCACCCGGTTAAGTGGAAGGATGGTCTTAGTGGTTCGGGATCGGACAAAGCATCGGGTTTTGATTCTGAGACCCGGGACGAAAAGAGAGTGTGAAGTTGAATCTACTAAAGAAAAGTGTCCACCTGGCCTGACGGGAGTTGAGACGCTTAGCCTTTCTTATATATTCTAGATTCTTGTGATCTGTCCAGACTAAAAATGGTTGCTCTGCACCCTCTAGCCAGTGTCTCCATTCCTCGAGGGCAGCTTTTACAGCTAACAATTCCTTGTTTCCCACGTCATAATTCCGCTCTGCCGTTGTCAACTTACAGGTAAGCACATGGATGCATCTTGTTGTCTTCTGCAGAACGTTGAGACAGTACTCCTCCAATTCCCTCATTGGAAGCATCCACCTCGACCATAAACTGGCGCTGGGGATCTGGAATGGTGAGTATGGGAGCTGATGTGAATCTATCTCTGAGAAGTTTGAAAGCAAGATCCGCCTGGGGGGTCCACTTGAAGGAACCTTAGGAGAAGTCAGAACATGCAGAGGAGCAGCAACAGAACTGAAATTCCTAATAAACTTCCTATAGAAGTTAGCAAATCCTAGGAACTGCTGAACCTTTTCCTGGAGTCTGGTGTGGGCCACTGGGATACTGCACTGACTTTCGCAGGATCCATTTGGATATGATTAGGTGAGACTATGTATCCTAAGAAAGACACCTCTTCTGTGTGGAACTCGCACTTCTCTGCCTTGACATATAGCTGATTATCCAGTAGTTTCTGCAAAACTTGGCGGACATGGTTAACATGAGATTTAGCGTCTGGGGAGAAAATCAGTATGTCATCCAGATACACAAACACTGAAATATTCAAGAATTAAACCTCATTCACAAAAGCTTGAAAACAGTGCATTGCACAGTCCAAAAGGCATTACCAAGTACTCATAGTGACCATTCTGAGTGTTGAATCCAGTCTTCCACTCATCCCTTGTTTTATTCTAACCAAGTGATATGCATTTCTTAAATCCAACTTGGTGAATATCTTAGTCCAAAAGCAGATGACATGAGTGGCAGAGGATAGCGGTTCTTCACCGTAATGTCATTTAGTGGACTGTAGTCTATGCAAGGTCTCAGAGACCCGTCTTTCTTTTCCACAAAGAATGCTGGAGACGATGAAGGACGGATAATCCCTGATTTGAGTGAAGAGGAGATGTATTCATCCATTGCTGTTCTCTCAGGTCTCGAAATCGAGTAAAGTCTCCCTTGGGAATCGAGATCAATGGGACAGTCAAAATCTCGGTGAGGAGGTAGCGACAAGGCTTTAGACTTGTTAAAAGCTTTAAATCATGGTAACAGGAAGGTACCTTCTGTAGATCAGGATAGTCAGGGTGATCTATAATGATCCTACTAGAGTCTGTTGGTGCATTAACAGGTTGCAGTTTACACCTGCCCTTACAATCCTCTCCCCATTCCTTAACTTTCCTGAAGGCCAGTCTATGTGAGGATTGTGGATCTTCAGCCAAGGAAACCCCAAAATAATCGGGTACTGATTCGACTCAAAATATGAAATTGAATGCTCTCGGTATGGTCCTTATTTATAGTAATCCGTATGGGCTCAGTGCAATGGGTAACTGTGAACAACAAGCGGCCGTCTAAGGCACTGGCACTAACAGGATGAGATAGCGGACAGTTTTTATCTTTAGCTGTTTGACTAGGCCCCAGTCTATAAGGCCCCTGAGTCTATTAACACACCCTGGTCAATGGTCTGATTGTTAATACAAATGTCTACCTGAGTAACAGGTCGAGGAGGGAAGTCTGAAACTTGCTCACCAGCGCCTCCTTTTGACTGGTGAGCACGATCTTTGTTGATGATGCCTCTCCTCCAGAGAAAGCCTGGTTCTTCCAAGCTGCATGGGTTCACCGGAGTCATTCAGTGTAGTCCTCTGATGGTCCGGTAACATGAGCTATTCTGGAAGCTGGGAATAACATCTCTCTCTTTCGAAGACGGTTATCAATCCGGATGGCCACAGCGATGAGGATTCCAGATCCCGGTGTCTCCAGTGGAGCCAGCTGGTCCTTTATCGGTTCGAAAGTCCTGTCATGAAGGCGGAACATTCCATCCGCTGTCCGCTGCTGCTGTACGAAACTCGATGGCATAATCAACCACCTGACGGTTGAGCTGACGTATTTGAAACAGTCTTCTGCTGGCCTCCGTAGCAGGCGATGAGTGGTCAAAATGCGCCTCATAGTCTCTATGAAATCGGCCAATGAGTAACATAGTTCGGTGTCTCTAGACCATTCTGCAGTAGCCCAGGCTGCAGCTCTTCCCGTTAAATGAGACACAATAAACGCCACTTTACCATGCTCAGATAAAAAGCTGCTGGGTTGTGTTGAAAATGCAGATCACACTGTACCAGAAAGGCTCTGCAAGAGTCTCCGGAAAATCTCTCCGGAAGAGCCAGAAACAGCCTGACCTGGAGCTGGAGTATTGACAGGCAAATTCTCAGCTGTGGATGGAGGAGCAGTCTGTTGATGAGTGAAAAATTATTCATTTGGGCAACCAGTTGTTGCATCTGTGTAGATAATTCTTCCTGAACCCCGCCTGGCGTCCTCTCAGCTCTTGTATTTCCTGGCTGACTTTGTCCAGCTTTTCCTCGTGATGAAAAATCGGTGAAAACAATCAGGAAGCCTGGATGAGAAGAAAGGAAACACAAACCTGAACCTCTCTAGCATATCTGTCGGTGCACAACAGACTTAAGGTCTCTTCCAACCTGCTGTGCACACACAAAGCCACCACACTAGGTTGTTCTTGTATCGGGCATTACTGGCCACACTATCCCGAAGTCTGAGAGGGACTTGCGTTCGACATTACATGCCAAAGCAAGAACTGGGCAAAAAAGATTTAACTTTGCTTCATTGTCCCTCTCATGAGGTGTAAGACAAAAAGCATCCAGCCATATAACCCTCATCAGGATGAGGGTTATACGGCTGGATTCACCCTCATCAGGATGAGGGTTATAGCTAAATAACTTCTTAATTTCTTGGGAACAAACTCGAAACAGGCTTTGTGAAGATCTGAACCCAGCTGAAGAAAACATATCTTATACCCTGTGTGTGTGTCACACGTATTCTGGAATGCATGTCCTTATTGGCAGACTACGCTTTTTAGTGGGCAAGGCGAACGCATGCTGCCAATTGGAGAGCATTACCTATAGCGTCCAGTAGAGGGTGGAGCCTGTGTGTGTCAGAAGACAGGAGTGCCCTCTGCATCCAGCTGGCTGTAACAGATGGCTCAACACGGGATGTCTTGCTTGTATGTTTGGAGCATGTTTCTTATCTGCTTTTCACTTGCCTTCGTGTGTATTCGCTGCAGCCTTGCCACCTTCAACAAGCCTCATGCTGAGATGTTGAAGGAGGCAAAGACAAGATCTGTGGTTGAGTTTCAGTGTTATAGGTCCAAAGATTACATAACACAGGGGTCACAGACTGACAGATTATGTTATATATGACACACACACAATCACCATTTTGAGAGTATGTCCTTGTACGATTTAGAAAAGAGACCAGCTTTTGGTTTCTGTCCAAAGTGACTCAAATGTTTCGTAAGAGTATTTAGTGAGAGGCTCAGCATGAGTTTACTTGAACATCAATCTCATTTCTGAAAAGACTTTACCAGTGACACTCTTCATTTGCATGTGCGTGCGTGTGTGTGTGTGTGTGCGTGTGTGTGTGTGTGTGTGGGTTGGCAGGCCGAGCATGTTAGTAGGTAAACAAAGCAAGGAAGACTCGGGTCTCCTCTTTGTCGTAAATCAGATTGAAAGTGCTTAGTCACTGACACGCCCCCCCCCCCCCCCCCCCCCCCACCCACACACACACACACATAGCTTCTCAGTGTATCAGGTGGACCTAATTGGATGGAGGGTTTTTTTGAAGTTATATTTGTGCAAGTTAAGCGGGAACATAAATCTAGTGTGTATTTAGTGGAAAAAAATATATAAAAAACACAGAGAAATTAAACGAGGATCTCGAACAACTTGTATGATCTTTTATGAATCGTTGTCGGTGTCTCTTCACCTCACTCAGTCTCCATAATGCATAGAGAGATATTGCCAGTGACTGCGGCGCTGTTGTCAAGGTCCTTGTCATCTTTTACTTTTTATTATTTTTTTCTAGCTTGGAAAAACTTTTATACTGAATGATCAATGGGCCCTGAAATAACTTGTTTGTGGGCACATTTGTACAAATACACTCACACAACACACACAGTTAAGCTAGCACAAGCACAAAGGTTTGTATAAGCTCTGCTTTATACCTGCTGAACGACTTTGATCAAATCAATGATGAAACACAATGGTAATATTTGAACTGAAGGGGTGGAGAGGTAAGATACGGAGGGTGGAGAGGTAATAAAAAGGGCAAGTAAAGATGAAGACAAGAGAAGATGAGAATGAACTACAGGTGAAAATGTATGAAAGAACACACAATGAAGAATATGTTATAGCATACTAATAACCCCTCATCAAAAGCTCTCCATTTTAGACAAGCATTTAAAAAAAATAATAATATTGTTAACAGACTATAGATGATCCCACAGCCAATACAGGGTCTTAAAAAACATTCAACTTTGATAAACTACGAATTGCAAATGTGTACTCTTTCAGAAGCAAGTCCTCTTGTGTTTGTTTGCTGATGTGGAGCTGTCCATGGCGCTAATCGGCTTCACTGGAGTTATCTTTAGTACAATTGTTCTGGCATAGATTAATCTGCACCATCCGATGCATGAAGGCAGATGAAGTCAGATGGGGATGGGGAACATTCTACAACACGGAGCTGTACCCTTTTACCTTTAGGGTAGCGAAAGGAAACACAGTTACAAAGTTCAACGAGGGTTCAAACAGGTTTGACTTCTTGTTCCAAAACAAATTCCATGTCGAGAAAAGAGCCAGGGGTTTCTTCCAGGAGTTCACAGAAGCACGATGCTGTTAAAATCTCAGCTCTACGTTTTTTTTCCGCAGCAATCTCGCCTCTTTACTCTGAGGAACCGTGGCCTGATAGAGTGAGTAGAAGACTGTGGCAGCATTGCTTCCCAGAAATCTGTATTTATGTGTTTGTTTGAGTGAGGGAGTTTCTATTCATGCTTGCGATTATGTGTGTACACTTTCTCTTCTCCACAGCATTGCTTGGTGATGCCGCTGTGAAAGCGATATCCCCTCTTCCCATTCAGCCATGCCCAGTTAAATGAAGGGGTAGGCAAATAGTTATCAACTGTTTGCATGACTGAATGTCACAAATAGTGCCAACATGCTGTCACTCAGCCCCAGAGCTTTGCTTTTATCATTGATTTTGCCTCTGCAACCCACAGTTACCCATTATGTGTTGCAATGATGAATAGATGATAGGGGAATGTTCAAGCGGAGCAGTGCAGTCATGAACATGGCGTAGGAGGGAAAGCCGAGCAGGCTAAAAAAGGGCAGGACAGGTATGTGCAAGAGCATGAATGAGAGTAAACGAGAGCATCAAGACAGATAACAAAGGCTATGAATAATGGTTGAGAGACAAGTGAAGGGAACAATAAGCCCAGCAAGAGGTAAAATAATTCATTATTTGTTTAAAGTTGGGAGCGAGTGTTGAGATGAAAAGAAAGAACTTTGAGAGTGGTTTATGTGGGATGAAAAGATGCTTTAGCTCTTTCTATCTTGAAGCTATGCGTCAATCAAAACAACGTGTCATTAATCCCGCCCACACGAGCACATCATTGTTATGTGAATCTCCTGCTGGGCACGTGTCGGTGAAACAGTTACTGAATATCAGAAACCCTTCGATGTGTGATCTCTCTCTCTGTCTGTGCAAATGTGTCCCAACAAATATATATATCGCTAACATACACTACCGTTCAAAAGTTTGGGATCACTTAGAAATGTCCTTATTTTTCAAAGAAAAGCATTGTTTTTTTCAATGAAGATAACATTAAATCAATCAGAAATACACTCTATACATTGTTAATGTGGTAAATGACTATTCTAGGTGGAAACGTCTGGTTTCTATTGAAATATCTCCATAGGTGTATAGAGGCCCATTTCCAGCAACTATCACTCCAGTGTTCTAATGATACATTGTGTTTGCTAATCGCCTTAGAAGACTAATGGATGATTAGAAAACCCTTGAAAACCCTTGTGCAATTATGTTAGCACAGCTGAAAACAGTTATGCTGGAGATATAAGCTATAAAACTGGCCTTCCTTTGAGCTAGTTGATTATCTGGAGCATCACATTTGTGGGTTCGATAAGACTCTCAAAATGGCCAGAAAAAAAGAACTTTCATGTGAAACTCGCCAGTCTATTCTTGTTCTTAGAAATGAAGGCTATTCCATGCGAGAAATTGCAAAGAAACTGAAAATTTCCTACAGCGGTGTGTACTACTCCTTCAGAGAACAGCACAAACGGGCTCTAACCAGAGCAGAAAGAGAAGTGGGAGGCCCCGGTGCACAACTCAGCAAGAAGACAAGTACATTAGAGTTTCTAGTTTGAGAAATAGACGCCTCACAGGTCCTCAACTGGCAGCTTCTTTAAATGGTACCCAAAAGCGCCAGTGTCAACGTCGACAGTGAAGAGGCGACTCCGGGATGCTGGCCTTCTAGGCAGAGTGGCAAAAAGCCAGATCTGAGACTGGCCAATAAAAAGAAAAGATTGGTATGGGCAAAAGAACACAGGCATTGGACAGAGGAAGATTGGAAAAAGGTGTTATGGACAGATGAATCCAAGTTTGAGGTGTTTGGATCACACAGAAGAACATTTGTGAGACGCAGAACAGGTGAAAAGATGCTGGAAGAGTGCCTGACACCATCTGTCAAGCATGGTGGAGGTAATGTGATGGTCTGGGGCTGCTTTGGTGCTGGTAAAGTGGGAGATTTGTACAAGGTAAAAGGGATTTTAAATAAGGAAGTCTATCACTCCATTTTGCAACGCCATGCCATACCCTGTGGGCAGCGCTTGATTGGAGCCAATTTCCTCCTCCAACAGGACAATGACCCAAAGCACACCTCCAAATTGTGCAAGAACTATTTAGGGAAGAAGCAGGCAGCTGGTATGCTGTCTGTAATGGAGTGGCCAGCACAGTCACCAGATCTCAACCCCATTGAACTGTTGTGGGAGCAGCTTGACCGTATGGTCTGCAAGAAGTGCCCATCAAGCCAATCCAACTTGTGGCAGGTGCTTCAGGAAGCGTGGGGTGACATGTCAACAGATTACCTCAACAAATTAACAGCTAGAATGCCAAAGGTCTGCAATGCTGTAATTGCTGCAAAAGGAGCATTCTTTGACGAAAGCAAAGTTTGAAGAAAAAAATTAATCCTTCAAATACAAATCATTATTTCTAACCTTGTCAATGTCTTGACTATATTTTCTATACATTTTGCAACTCATTTGATAAATAAAAGTGTGAGTTTTCATGGAAAACACGAAATTGTCTGGGTGATCCCAAACTTTTGAACGGTAGTGTACATGTACAGGGAGGTAAAGCGAGGGAATGAGAAGAGGTGGTGAGAGAGGCTTTGGTGGGAAGAAGGTAGAGCAGGGGTGCTCAATACGTCGATCGCGGCGACCTGCCAGTCGATCGCGGCGTAGTATTGGTAGATCGCATGACATTAAAAAAAATTGGCCCGCCCCCCTGTCACTTTCTCTATAGCGCCACATTACAGCAGAAGCATGTCATTTCTGTCTCTACGTGTCGCGTTAACAGTCCTCTGGCTCTCAATGAAATATATTTAGAAATATTTGGCTTTTATGGCTCTCCCAGTCAAAAAGGTTCCTGACCCCTGGTCCATAGGATAACGCAAGAGATTCTGGGATACGAATTTCCTATGAAACATGAGCTGATGTATCTGTATATTTACTCAGAGAATATTGTGCATGATGGGGACTCGTATCTATTCAAGATACTCATGGTTGCAGGTAAAATGGTAATTACAAGGAAATGGGGGACTGAGGACCTACCCACTCAGAGCCAATGGGTGGACAGGGGAAATACATATGATGGAAAGACGGACACACAGGCTACGGCTGACAGGATCACAGATGGACAGTAAATGGAGGAAGTGGACCATATGGCAGTTGACACAGAATTGACATGACAGCAGGTTTTTCTGTTCTTTTCCCCCTTTTTGGTTTATTTTATTTGATTGTGGGCAGCACGGTGGCTCAGTGGGTAGCACTGTCCCCTCACAGCAAGAAGGCCCTGTGTTCGAATCCCTGTCGTTCCAGGTCCTTTCTGTGTGGAGTTTGCATGTTCTCCTCGTGCCTGCGTGGGTTTACTCCGGGTACTCCGGTTTCCCCCACCATCATAAAGACATGCACCGCATCGTATGGATAAGAATGAATGTTGGTGGTGGTCGGAGGGGCCGTAGGCGCTGATTGGCTGCCACGCGTCTGTCAGTCTGCCCCATGGCAGCTGTGGCTACTGATGTAGCTTACCACCACCGGGATGACTGTGTGTGTGTGTGACTACTGGACTCTGGACTCTGTAAAGCGACTTTGGGTACTTAGAGAAGCGCTATATAAGATTGAAGGTTATTATTATTTTTTATTTTGGTTGTCGATGTTGTTGATGACTTGTATTGGTGTTCTTATTGTTGAATAAAAAGAAAATTGTAATAATGAGAGCGAGCCTTCACACAGGAAAACAAGCACACCTACGCTCACAAACAGCAGAGCATGAACACACATTCAGATGTTTCCATAATTGGGGGGAAACAAGTGTGTGTGTGTGTGTTTGTGTGTGTGTAGGTGTGTGTGTCTGTGTGTGTGTCTGTGCGTATGTGTACACTCTTAAAAGTAAATTTAAGCTCTATTGATGTCAGAGAAAATATCTGTCCTGGGACATATTTTCAATAGATATATGATGTACAGCAGTGTGTGTGTGTGTGGCCTTTATCGCTCCCTTTCGCATCCCTTTCTCTTTTAATTTCTTTTTGTATTTTCTCTCTCAGACTCAGCTTCTCTCTCTCTCTATTTGTTCAGATGTATTTTGGTGTTGTACTTGTGGATGGCTTGGTTCTGTTAAATTAGTATCTTCATAATAATAATAATAATCTCGTATTTCTTACTTGACATAACAAACGCAAATGTGTTGGCCAACCTGTACTACCTTTAAGTCTTCTTTTGGCAAAAAGAAAAAAAAGAGAAAAATACATTGTGTATGTGTGTGTGCGTGTTAGAGTTCGACATACGCAGTATGATTAGACTGCAGTTTTTGCGAGCTGTTTATTCCCATTACTGCTGCCAAAGAGTTTACCAGCTAAATTGGGCAAATTATAGTCCCCTAAATAAATTACTTGCTCTATTTGAGGAGGAAAATCAAATTAAGAAATTAGCACAGATCCAGCACTGTACCACAGCCAGTGATACTATTAGCTCTTAGTTTAGATTTCATTGTGATTCCATCAACAAAGCTCAGCGATACTATTTGGATGTTGATGCGTGTGGATTATCTTTACCTTGTCAACTTAAAGCATGTGCATACATTTAAAAAACAATTAAATAGCTAAATGAATTTGTACCTGCGGAATCTTGTTGAACCAAAAATGGACCACTTTGTCTTTCTTTTTGTTCTCTGGCTCCATCCCAAAGGCTAAATGTTAAGCAAGTCCTGCATCACGAATGCAGGAGAGATGCGAGGTGGCTGAATGCTTCTGCAGCTGTAGGGCTGTGAGCACCTGCTGGAATTTGAAAGAACTTTTGAAGACACATTTAGTGCTTATGATAATGAGTTTAACGTATACAAATTGAAAACAATCCTAAACATAAAATCAAATACTCTTCTTTGATAAGATCATTGCACTTGTTTCTCTTTTTTCCTCACTAAGCCCATTGGAAACTTTAATTTAAACTCTAATGCACAGTTAGTTATAATTAAGTGTTGTCAGCATGTACAGTATTTGCACAAGCATACACATCCTGCACAGTGAAAGGATTTTTCCTCCAGCATTTGGTTGGTTCACATTACTGCAGACCTTTGGAAAAAAGAATAGGGAACGTAATGGGTAATAAAAGAATAAATGTAGAAGTAGAATACAGACTGCAGGAAAAAGAAAAATATTAAGTATCAAAGTGTGATTAACGTGGGAGTGTGAGGGGAAAAAAACAGCAGTAGGAAACCAAAAAAGGTGACTTAACCAATTAAATGACTGGGTCACAGTGCAAATAATGAGGACCAATCTCACACAGAGAGATACAGACAGGAGAGAGTGAGAGAAGCAAATTCACCCGCCATATGTCACCCACTCCTCTCTCTTCCCATTCATTTCTTTTCTTTTCCTACTTACATTTAAACTACCATCTCTACCCATCTTTCTTCTTTCTGTCGCCCTCCCCGTTTCTCCCAATGCACTCTCACCTGAGCAAGATTAATCGTTCTAGTCAAATCACATTACCTCCCAGCCCAACTCCAAACTCTGCCGACACACACACACACACACACACACACAGGGAGATGAATAGAGCGAGAGAGAGGGCCTGCGAGCAAGGGGGAGATGGGAGGATGTAGGGTGGGGGGTACTGATGGAGTTCAATGCATGGATGGTCTGCTCATTAAACTCATCACATTATTTTAGCCCGGTGCTTTATTACACTTAACTGGGACACTAAGCACTCAGTCAAACACACACATTCACACATATTTCTAAACACGGATCCATCCCAGGCTTATGACGTAGCAAGTTTAATTTGAAGAAGAGGATGATTCATGGCCCCTCGATAACAATGCTTCATCATACCGCAACACCGATGGCATAAGGAAGGGGCGTGCGGGGCAGGAAAACTGTTGTTAATGGGATGATAATCATCTCATAACATGGAAAATAGGCTAACTGGCACAACCTCTCATGAAAATGTGTTTGTGTGTTTACATGGCCATGTCTATTATTGTTTACCTGTATTTTTGAGTGTGTACATGCATGTTGCAAGCGTGTGTGTGTATGTGTGTGTGTGTGTGTGTGTGTGCGTGTGCAAGGGTGAATATTGATCTATCTCTATGTGCTCCATCACCCTGCCAGGCATAATAAGAAAGAATGGGACACTAAACAGGTGCTCTCCCTCTGCTGATTTATACAACATTTAGACTGGGGTAAACACCTCAATCACTTAAAGGGGAAAGGCTTGGTGAATTAATCAAATTGACATTCTATAGGGATGATACATTCCTAGTTTGTATGCATATGACCTCTTGAGAAATATAATTTTCTTTTGTTTTAAGGTGAGGTGAAAACATTCAGGAATAATCTCTCCTTGGTAAAAAGAGAATCAATGTGCAAGCTAAATGTGGTCAAAATAGCCAAGAACAAACTAGGCAAGACTTTGATATGAATGAATCTGTCAGCAGGCTTTAGATGTTGGAGTTTCGACAATACTGAAAACATAGCGAATGGTCCAAAGAATTTAATGCAATCGTTTCCGATTTTTTTACATTTTGTGGATGCTCATCAGGACTGAGGGTGCGTGTGTGTACGCGCTTGTGGTTTGTTTAAATTAGATTTGGACTCTAAGGGTCACTCTGGTCGGATGCTGTCCACTGTATGAACTATATTCTCCTTTATTATCTGAGAAAGAGGAAGATTTTTCCTCGCACCTTTCATTTTCACTGTCCTTCTGTCTGAGTTGCTTTTTCATGACTTGAATGCATTTGGTCATTTCTCCCGTCTCATTCCACCCTAAGCCTTTTACTCCTCCGGTAACTGTCAGCATTCATGTTTAATTCATTTTTATTTCTCTTCTCACAACTGTCATTGTTTATGTTTTCTTATTTTGTGCCGTCTTTCCTTCCCCAGTCCCTGCAACACAAACACCTTTCTCTCTAACTCTCTAACTCCCTCTCTCCTTCCCCGTATTCCACCTCTGACACTACTGCCATCACTGCTAAGACTCTCATAACCCTGTCAATCAATCAGAGATAATATAGTTTTATATGACATATGTCCCTGTGTCATTGGCCTCTGATAGACAGAGCTACACCCACCATGGGCACTTTGTAAAATGAACAGTGACCTTGGGATGAAAATAGTTAATGATATATAAATCAAATAGACGATTGTATTGTGTAATTTCCTCATGGACACATGTGCTGAATGCTGCACTGTGCAAAGGCTTCGCCACAGTTTGATAATGTGTGCCATTTTAAATCTACAGGTGAATGTTAGGTGTTCGCACCGTTGAAGGGAACACCACTGAGACCTTTGGCCTTTGTCCTTAGTCACATTGTTCATGGACAGGTTGTGCGAGACCTTCCTGGCGAGGGCGACAGAAGCCGGACACATAAACCTCCTCAAGCTTCGGGCACTGTTCTCGGTCCTTCAGCACTTCAGACCCCTAATACGAGGCAGCATGTGACGGTGAGGATCACAAACCCCACCACGGCGGCATTTATCAACACCCAAGGCGAAGTTTGTTCACACTCGAGAGCAGCCATGCGGACTGTCAATGTCTTGTTTGGTTTGCTTCGTTTGGTGGGGTCGGGGTCAGGGTCAAGGACATATCTCAACACCGTGTCAGTTCACTCATGTCTGAATCAGCTGCGTATGATCTTCTTCTCCAATCTGGCGGCTTTGGGTATGAAGACGTTGGCTGCGGCGACTAATATTCAACCGGTCAGGGTCAATGAGATCGGGTCAATGTTGTGTCATGGCAGGTGCACGCAGTCTTTGGGCTCCACTACATGTCGGTTTTGCCCAATAGGGTAATCAACTTAACGGGTAAACATTTGTAATAAATTCATCGCCAAAGTTCCAAATTGTTCATTTATTACCTTACAATATCTGATCTTGCATCAACTTCCTCTTGAATGATTAATGTTTTTGATGGTTGTCTCAACACACTCAAAGAACACAGTTAAGGTTCGGCAAAGATTGTGTTCATTGTTGAATATTGATGAAATATTAAATGACAGAGCATGACATGGGACAAGTTTATTTGAATAACATTTAATACAAACCCAAATAAGGGTTGGTTGCTTTCTCATATTGTGAACTCTAGTGTCAAATTTGATACGAAACAATAATGTAGTCCAGCCCCTCGATAGGTTGTTTCTCTCTGGGTTTGAATTAAGTGAAATAAATCTTTTGGGTTTTGGACCGTTTTAAATCAAACCAATTAATACAATGTCATTGTGATGGAGATCTGGCAATATTGAATTCAAGTATGACTCACCAATTACAGTGTTTGCCACAACTAAAGATCTATACAAGAGCTAAAATACTTTACTATAATGTCATTATTTACATATGTTAAATAACAATATTTCTGCATTTTGTTACATTTCTTACTATTAAAATGTTGAATAACTTGTCGTTTTTATTTAGTAATCATTCAGGCTTTTATTGTATGAAATAATGTGTTTGATTTGCATAATATCTATGAAATAGGATGTAATTTGCAGAAAGGTGAATGCACTAGATTTCCCAAAAGGAGTAATTAAATATGCATAGCATCACATCTGCATTATCATAACATTCTGATTGCTTTCTGCACATACAACTGAAATTATAATTCATGTATGACTGACCGGATTTCCTGTTCTGTGATCCTTTGTGTTTGTGTTCGTGGATGACTGCATATTTGTGTGTGTGATTTTGTGTGAGCTCGGCCAGTGTGTGTCTCTGTGTGTAAATGTGCCTGTGTGCGTGCTTATGTATGTGCATGACTAACTAATGCATGTGTGTCTGTCGTCAAATTATTGTCATCAGCTCAGGATAGTCATTTGGGCTTGACCTCATGTAATAAGGTTGAACAGCCAGTGGCTAAGACAATAATTACAAACACACATAGATGGCCTGTATCAAAGCCAGCTGACTAGAATAAAAATCATTTTTGAGCTGTTGTTACTAAGGAGAAGCAATTATCCGCACACAATACTAGACACAGAGAGGACTCCTCCCCCCTCCCCAACACACACGCACACACAAAAACAACAACAAACAAACGGGGGAAAACAGGGAAACTTCTCGTGCAATAATGGGTGCAATAATAGGCGAAATACGGTCCATTGTTTGAAAAATGAAAGTTATTTTGTGTTGGTATTAAAGGCCTGATGAATATGCAATAATACAATTTCAAGGTAAGACTTGGTTCTTGCATTCCCCTTGTTCCTTCAAATCCCTTATTGCATTTCCGATACTGAGTCATCTCCTCCCTCTTTTCCCCTTCATTCGCCTTCACCCTGTCCTCTCCTTTTCTCTTTCAGTAGATGTCACTGCAGTTCCACCACCAGCCAGGCGAGCGGACGGATTGCAATGCATCTTGGGACACCGACACCCGCAGGTGACGATAGACGTGACGAAAGGGACAGAAAGGGAGAGGAGAGGTGTAGAAAAGATACAGATAAAGGGGAAGGAAAACGGAGGGGAGGAGACGTTCACTCCGTCTTTACAGGTTGCTCTGGTGGGGAGGGTTGGCGAAAACTTAAACAGAGCTAAGTCTTTTACGTGCATCACGTGCACATTCCAGTACGTACATACAGACGCCTAAACAGTAGCACACAGTTACATACCAACACTTTTAAGAAAATAGATCCATACACCCACACATATTCCTGAGATGCAATTAACTGCCATGCCCCCGATCTACCCTCAGATAGTAATAATAGATCAAGTTGTGTGGCATCATGGGAAATGTGAGTGAAGGTAGAAGTGTTGTTGACTTGTCTCTGTCAAACAGATAGCAATCTGCCAGCTCTCCAGTGTTCAACCACTTCCCCTGATTGGGGCCCGATGTAATTACTTTATTCAGTATGGGAAATTAAAATGATCATTGCTCATCTATAGTGACATTTCAAATACTGTTTTACTTGGTTGTAGGTTCAAAAGTACAAAGGGCTGTCACATGTTGTTGTTCTTTTCAACTTAACTTTGAAATCTTGAAAAGAGCACAGTCTTGGGCATTTTGTAGTTGCTTTTGGGTTAATTTGTGTTGCTCGGATCACCTTTAAGATGTTGATGTGCCCGAACTGTAGATTACATAACCTAACGTGGCTAGTCCCAGTCACATCATGTTATGTCTTGTGAGATGGTCACTGTGTAAGAGAAGGTAATCACAGAGTCATGCCAAGGCGGAGTACCTTTTAGATCTCGACCAATCATAGCTTGCCTTGTAAAGCGATGATCTGTAAGGTGCCGGGGACCGACCTCATTGTTCCACTCGAAAGTTTTCCAATTTTATTATTGCAGTGGGTGACGACACAGCCACATACGCGCAATTATGTTCAAACAATGCCACAGGCTTTACTACCGGTTCACTGCAATGACATAACGCCTTTTTTTGTTTTTCCACATGTGCAGTTCACAGAAGTGGGCTCTCTACTCCTGTGAGCTGGCACCGCTGAACAAGTCAAACCAGGTAGGAGAAGAGTTTTTGTTCAACAAGGGGTCCAAACTAAACAACCAAATACAAAGTTTGACCCTTGCAATAATTGCACAATTATTTAATGATTTGATGTCCCTATCGGCAGGACAACATCATTTGTCTGAGTCTTCCAAAACAGTTCCCGATAAGTCACTGACCGTGTTTACATGCATTCGAATAACTGGCTTAGTCGGACTGAAATCGAATGATCCGTTTCATGTAAACACCTTTGTTCGACTATGTGCGGTCCGACTACGATCCGATTAACACCCCTGGATAACTCGATCCGATCCGGTTGATAATTCGACTATCGCGGCATGTAACGGTGAATTGGATTAGGAACTGGACTTTGCGTCTTTGCGCATGCTTGAGATGCCGCCGCCCTCCTCCCCCCTCCCTCCCATGTCGTGACCCGGAAGTCGAAAGAGACGATAAGTTGTCACTGCCGGGAGCCTGGCCGGCAGAAAACAAACAAACAACGCTATGGAGAACACAAGAGCCACCACACATTTCTGGACCGAAGAGCAGACAGAATTTATGCTTTTGTTGATGTTGTTGTTGTTGGTTGTTGTTGGTAGTGGTGAAGAGGTCAAGCGGAAATGGCTGTATCACCACGAGTTGTAATGAAAACAGCGCCACCTATCGTATCGGATATGACATGCTTTCGGCCAATGATTCGAATTACTCACTGCCATGTATATTGGGATAACAGCAGATCCCCCAAAAGATAGCATAGTCCTACTAAAGCAAGATTCGAATTATACCATCATGTAAACACACTGACTGTATGAAAGATATTCTTATTGGAAATGTATCTTACAATGTGGCAATGCTACAATCAAGGTATGACCAGGTTTAGGGAAAGATCACGGTTTGGATAAAAAGCACTTCTTTAAAGTTTGGGAACCTTCACTGTTATACTAAAAAACTAGGGCTGTGAAACGAGAACAAATTTTAATCAGGTTAATCACAGGTTTATGTGGATTAATCATGATTAATCACATATATACATTTACAGGGCTCTCAAGACAAGCAAGAGCTCCGAGAAGAGTTGTTGACGGGGGGGGGTGGGTGCAAGTGACTTTTTTTCGTCCCGATGTGCACGCACACGCCGGCATCCGAGCTCTACGGCGCGCGAGACGGAGATCGGAGTCGTGTTAACGCGACACTAGAGAGAGAATGACATGCTGCTGGTTCGAGACGACCAACAACAGACGGATTGGAAGCTCATTCTGCGCATGCGTTAAATGCGTTAAAAAAAAAAAACTAGTTACACCTGTAATTTAATTAACTGAGTTAACGCGTTATTTTTCACAGCACTATAAAAAACACATATTTAAGTAAGGGAACCATCGTAGTCACGGTAAATACACCCCAAACAAGTACAATCCCATTGAGTATCGGCTCTAACAGGAAACAAACAGCTGTCTCCTGCATGTGTTAAAGTCTGATGGTTTGTTGACCCATCTGTCCACACAGACTTATAAGGATCTTGTTGTTCTCTGACAACCTGTGATGGTCTGCCCTGTCTCTCATAGTTTCTACCAGTGTCCAATCACCTGCACCTTCCCTGTGTATTTAAACCCTGTTTGTCTCATTCCCCAGTGTTGGTTTGTACTCTTTTGATCCCTGGTGATAGCTTGATGAAGACCTGGTGCTTTGTATTATTCCACGATTTAAGAAGAGTAAAGTTTCCTTGCAACATTGTCGCCGTTTGAGTCCTCTCTCAGTGGCTACACTCGTAACACTAATTAATCATGCTGCCACCTTTGCATCAGTGCTTGGTTTGCATCTCCCCATGCTGCATAACTTGTAGTGTGAGTGAGAAGTGTCAGTAATGTCATTTTAATATTCACGGATTCCATATGGAAAGATGTACCGCAGAAGGTGACGTTGACCTAAACCGATTCATTCTAAATATATTCTCAAAGCCTGCATGATTTGTGGCTTACCGCTCATTATAGAAAGAAAAAAGGAAAATAACTCATAAGGCTGGAAAAAAACGAACCATAGCCATGAATTTCAACAATAGAGACTTAGAAAACCCAAGAAACTCCCGGACTTCTCTTCCCATGCATGTTCACATGAATGTGGAGGGAATTTCCACATTGCAGTCATGCTACTATACATTTATTAGACCCCTTGTCATCTTTGACAAAAAGTGGTCTTGGCGGAATGAGTACGGTTGTGTACGGCTGTGTTCGACATGAATGTGCATTTTCTCTCTTGGGTAAAAGGCTACGTTGTCTGAGGGTTTGGTTGCACTCACAGGATTCTATTAAATCCTTCTCGAGTATCTGTTCTCTAGAGAAAGAAAGAGACAAGTACAAGTTGCAATGCAAGCGAAGCAGGGCAGGCGTGTGTGTGTGTGTGTGTGTTTGTGTGTGTGTGAGCATTGATTGCGTTCAAGTGTGAGTGTGAACATGAGTGTGTGCGTGTGCGGTTGGGAGCATTTCAGGAGCAGACAAGTGGAGAGGAGCATTAAACGCCATCTTCCTCTACTAATCAGGGATTAGACAGTGTTTAAGAGCATAAGAGAGAACCATAAAACAAATGAGTGTGCGAAGGAGACTATGTGTAAATTAAATGAATGGCCGGTTGTGTTAGTCATGTTTCAATAGTGCCATGAATGTGTAACAAGGTAGCTTTTTAAATTCTTCGTCATTTAGTTTCCTGTGTTCCCTCTCAGCCTTCACATTGACCACTACATAATTACTTATACATTCAGAGAACATGTGAAAATGTTTCTTTCCAGAAAATTACCGGATACATTTTTAAGTTCTGGAAGAGCCGAATCAGATTGCTATTCCATGCCTTTTTTAAGCGAGCAGAACGTGTGCCTTCTTGCCCAACGAAGTCACTTACTTGTTTTTAACTGGCTCCAAAACATGTGAGTCTAATTAAAATAATCTGTTTCCTGTTACATCCCCAGCTTGTCGCTCTAACGTTTTGGAGTTTAAAATCCTCAAACTACCCGACCAAGATCATATTTCATCATCTCACCAGTCCCTGAAGGAACACGCCCCCACCAAAGCAGCTACTTGTGCTATTTTCAGTCTGAAAATCTGCTATAATTTGCTTTGAATAAATCAGATTTTCCTCCCATTCCGGTGGCATTGCAGCTAATGCTACACAGGAAAAAGGGGAGAGTAATTTTTCCAGAGTTAATATTTTTTTCCTCTGAAAGACTAATTTTTATTCAGTTCAGAGTGTAATTATTTCCGATGACCACTAGAATGGGAGTAAAAAAACAGAGTAAACCTTATTGGAGTAATATTAAGAACACGCCCACTAATGTTTGTTAAGTTTCGTTTCTGCCGCCATTTTCTAGTCCCGCAGTGCAAGGTCGAGTTGAGTGGCAGTGAGACGGCGGTGAGCCAGGTAAGTCTGCAAAGTACTAAATATCGAATTTAATAGGATAAAATGTCATCCGATTTTTTTGTTTGCTTATTTGAAAAGTAAAGCCGGTGAGTTACATGATAGCTGGCGAATTTGTGGGTTAGGGTCATTTTCTCACGTTGTTCAGTTCGCAAGCACATGTGTTTTACTCTAAATTTAATGGTGTACATTGACGTGACATCTTGTGTTTGTTTAACTGCTATTCGGCTAGCAAGCACGAGGTTAGCAAGCTATTGTGTTTGTTTAACTGCTATTCGGCTAGCAAGCACGAGGTTAGCATGCTATTGTGTGTGTTGAACTGCTATTCGGCTAGCAAGCACGAGGTTAGCAAGCTATTGTGTGTGTTGAACTGCTATTGGGCTAGCAAGCGCAAGGTTAGCAAGCTATTGTGTGTGTTTCAACTACTATTGGGCTAGCAAGCACGAGGTTAGCGAGCTATTGTGTGTGTTGAACTGCTATTCGGCTAGCAAGCACCAGGTTAGCATGTTCTTGTGTTTGTCACAGCTGTCCGACTCGTAAGCACGTGGTTGGCAAGCCTGTGTGGTTTTTGTTTAACCTGCTCTCCAGTTGGTAAGCATTTGGTGTTTTAATTCACCTGCTTCCCGGTTAGTAATGTCTGTTTTGTTACACTTACTATTTGGTTAACAAACACATGTGTTTTACTCTGAATTGAGTCCTGTACATTGACCGTTTTCGCTCTGCTGTTCGATGAGCAAGCTTGTGTGTTTTACTTCTATTTTTATCTGCAGTTTGGTTCGCAGGTATATACTTCTTCTGACATTCCCTCAGGGCCAGTGTGTTGGACTAGCATCATACAAACCTTATAGACATGTCATTTACGTAACTTGTTGCTGCTATAGAGTTGGCCATTATTTTGTTCACCCGATTTACTTAATCAGAGCAGCATAGACAACATGTGTACAATACAAATGGAATAAGTCAAGGTGGACAATGGATTATGAATGTTAATGAATGACTTTGTAAATAGATGTGCAAAAGCTAATACAAATAACCTTTTCATGTCATGTAGGATGCAGGCTATTAGAGTAAAGTACAGAGATCGACAAAAATACCTCTGTTTTGAGGGCCAAGTTACCTACACATCGTTTTTGGAAAGTGGTGAGTGGAAAACCTAATGAATTTCAGTCTAACACAGGAAACAAACTGAAGCTGTCGGTTTGGGGCATGGTGCAGATTTTAATGAACTATTATTAAGAAGATATACCTTAACTGTTGAGGTTTATATTGCTTAATTTATTACATTTTCCTTATTCTGGAGTTCATCTTAAATTTTAAGTGCCTTTTTTTAATGTTCACAGCTTCCAAGAAGTTCAGCATCCCAACCTTGGACTTAAGAGTCTTTGATGACACAAAGACTGAGGTTGATGAAGAGGTCTTTGATTTCCTTATGGAAAAACAAAACCTAGGTGTGCTCGAGATTTGTCTCGCACAAGGTCC
The DNA here is from genome assembly GCF_029220125.1 of Pseudoliparis swirei. NCBI lineage: Eukaryota > Metazoa > Chordata > Actinopteri > Perciformes > Liparidae > Pseudoliparis > Pseudoliparis swirei. The sequence continues at coordinate 8,329,311 of NC_079407.1, forward strand.
ACATCCAGATGGTAAGTTTCTTAGTGTCATTCATTTTTCTTTTTTAATGAGCAGGGTAGTTTTGAGTGGATAGTGAAAGGGAGAGAGATTGGGGGGGATGATGATCAGTCCAACCAGGAATTGATCATGATCACTGCATTGGGCATTGCCAACATGGACCATGTGCTTTAACCACGTAGCCACTGAGCACACCAGTGTCATTCATTCTTTGAGTCTTGGCGAGCCTAACATGTTCTATTTAAGACAAGCAGATAAATCTGCTGAATTGTTAGTTTATTATAGTTCCAATAATCTTTGTTTTTGGTAGTTACTTTAATACTTTTGGCAATTGTATGGTGTTAGTGTTAATCACACCAGCTGAATATTTACATGGTTTGACAGATTGCCCGAGTTCCCCTGCAAGCAGCTCCTTTACCAGCTCCAGTGGGGATATTGAAGGGGGCTCTGATGACACCGTAATATTGCAGTGCAGTCCTGCCACAAGACAGAGAGCTGAAAACACCTCTCTTGCCAAAGTAAGCAATGCTGATTGCACTACACGCCTTCAGAAAGTTTACATTTTAAACAATTAATCGATTTGTTGTTTGGTCAATAAAATGTCAGTTTCCCAAACCGCAAGATGACGTCCTCAAATGTCTTGTCCACAAACTAAAGGGATATTGAGTCCATTGTCATAAAGGAACAAAGAAACCAGAAATATTAACATTTAAGAAGCTGAAATCTTCTTAAAAGCTTTTTTTCCTTTCAAAAAAACCTACTATTAAAAAACCTACAAAAAAACAAACCGATTATCAAAATAGCTGATTAATTTTTGTTTGATTAATTGTTGCAGCTCTACATAGAAGTCTTGTGTGCTCGTAGATGAGGAGATGTAAGTGTTTACATTGATCAGATTTTATAGTTGTGTATTTTTTTTTAATGTCACCTAGATGATTGAAGATGTTCTAAAGAACAAACCTGGCGGAGAGAGGATCATCAATGAGTATGCTCGGACAAAAAGTCTCACGGATAGCAGGCGGCGTGACATGGTCAAGATATTGGTTGCACAAATAACAAGTGAACATGGGTATGCTGAAATATTATTTAATTCACAACTGTTTTGTATGCACCACCCATGCCTAGTTTGCTGAAGGTGTCATTTACACTCCAATACTTTCAACAGTGCTCATAGTATGTTTGTGTGTTTATGTGTAGGACAAGTCCTTCAAGGCGCGTCAAAGAGGACTACGCAAAGGGGATCATCAACTTGTTCCCATACCTGGCTGATCCAAGGAGCAAGTTTGGTTATGTAAGTACAGAAAACAATTAGTCCTACCTATTTACTCTTCACTTCTAAACTCAACAGTTTTCAGGCATGATGGAAAGCTAGATAAAAAAATAAAATTAACTGCTTGGCTATGGTTTGAGGAATACTAAAGCTGTTAACATTCATGCACGTCCACCATCTCTGCCATTTTTCCTTAACTGATAATTTAAAACCCTTTTGAGTTTAGCAGTCCAGTCTTGAGCAAGTTCAGCTCAGCTGCTGCATTTTTTAGATTTAAGTGTGAACATATTTTATCCTGCTAATTCAAACATGTTCAAAATCACAATTCATTTCACTCTGAATAATACCTTTTTAGGAGCATTTTTACAATGCAGAAGATGGGAGTGGGTATCTGGCTTGGAGATTGAAGTTTGTCCAAAAGGAAGCTTCTGGTGGACAAAAGAAGGCCATGAGACTCTTAAGAACACAAATGGGTATGTGTTGTTGTTACCTGTAACCAAACTGCATACATGAGAATCATGGCAGAGTTCCCAAGTGTTGTTTATTAAATCCTAGGACAGTCATATCCATATCCACTGTTACAGGGGGCCCATCAGCTGAAAGAGACTTGAGGAGGACAATCCCTAATGACAGACAGCTTGTTTTCTGAGGCCATTGCACTGATGAAGCATACAGCTGATGAAGGATTGTTATGACGAAGATGAAGCAGACCTTCAACTATCGCCAAAAGATCATTCATGATCCAGTGAAGTCCTCTGATGTCTTTCTGGCCTTCCCAAGATTCCTGGACATACAAGGATTAGTATGTTCAACTTACTTCATTGTAACTTGTATTTTAACTTGTTGACTTGTATTTTAGAAAAAAGTGACTTAAAATTGTATGAGCTAAGGAGATTTAACAACATGATTTCATCTATTCTGCAGATTGAGCAAGATTTTATTTTGATGTTTGATGATTCCATCTCTGCAAAGTTCCTGGAGAAGTGGCCCACAATTTACAAGAAAAAAGTCCTTGAACAAAGCCGTGGTCTCACACAGTCGGATGATCTGCAGTACCTCGTCCAGAATGCTGAATCCACAACAGAAGTGGAAAGTGGTGAGGCAAAATAAATGGATTATATTGTTGTTTTCTGTTTTAGTTGTGATAAGATTGAATGTTTTAGGAGAAAAGCACTTGATGCAGCTGGATTAATCAGTTGGTCCAACAATGTAAGACAGGAAATAAAGGAGCTGGCTCAAGTTCAGGAAGTAGTGGAGCTGTGCATAAAGTCCATTTATTGTAAATTGGAGCATGAGAAGTGCAACACTCTTTGTGCTGACTTTTTTTGGTACATAAAGTAGTGTTTAGATTTTGTATTAAAGTAATCCTGGAAGTCTTTGTTATTAATTATTACTTTATTCTTTCAGGATGGGACGGTGACATGTCGTCCATTTTGATCCTTGTGCACCTGCTGCCGCCGTCACCTCAAGGCCGAAAGAGACCAGGAAAGCTCTCCGCCAGACAAGCCAGTGAGAATCTTGTGAAGTTCATCAAGGTAAGGCTGCCATACAGGAAACATCACTAGCTATATCACACCACATGTCTTTTTGTTGTGTTTCTTTTCCTTTTTTTTAAAGATGTTTTCTCAAACTTTTTCTTCTGTCACAGACAGGGACCAGCATCCAGGGGCATCTCGATGGAATCGCAGACAGCCTTCAACCATACCTGCTTGCTGTGGGAACTCAGAGGACTGTGATTCACAAGTACTTCATTGTCATTGACAAACATGCAATATCTTGTAAGTCATCTGGCTCTCTTGCTTGTTTTGATGAGCTTTTCAAAGCTCACTTTGTCTTTGGCACTTCGTACAACCACGATCTCGTCAATGTGTACAACTTCATTCAGACAACCATTTATGATATCGATATTGATACAACCAAGGTGAATCCTAGAGTTGCAGAGTTGAGGGCTCGGTTGCTGCGTTGATTCGATTTTCTTTTCTTTGAGGGCTCCATTACGGAATTCAGGTATTCAGAAATGTTGTGTTTCATTTGTAAGAGCTCCCAGACAAATGCTAATTCCCTGACAAAGCATTTGAAAGTGATCCACGGTCTTTGCTCTGGCAAGACACTTCGCCTTAAATGTGGTCAGGCTGGTTGTGCTCAAGTTTATGGCACTTTTCTGGGTTCAGAAAGCATCTCAATAAAGCACATGAAACTTGTTCTGATCCTGGTGAAGGCCCATCTACAGCTGAAGATTCAGTAGGAAGTGTTTGTTATGATTTGCCATCTGTAATTCCTCCTTCTGATTCAGTCCTGCTACAGAAATCTCTTGTGCACAGTTGTGCTGCAACAATAGCTGAGCTGAAAGTGGCAGGTGTAGGTGAATCAACGATCCACTCTTTGGTCATTTCCATGGAAGAGATAGTTAATGATATTCATAATCAAGCAAAAGAATCTGTGAAGAGTAGTCTGTCTTTACAAGAACCAGTCAAAAGTGACATCGAGGGCAAAATCGATCAGTGTTTTGAAAAAATGGAAAATCCTTTTAATGCATTCAATTCTGGAAGTAAAAGAACACACTATTTTGCAAAGAAATTGGGGCAGGTAGACCCAGTTGAACATGTTCTTGGTTCAAGATTTGAAACCCTGCTAATCGAACTACAGGAGCCTACGATCAGGTTGTTGTTACTGATAAATTTGTTTACATCCCAATTTTGAAAACTTTACAGTTTATTTACAATCACCCCAATGTAAAGGAGATGATGCAGACTGAGTCCAATTCAGGAGACAATCTGCTTAAAGACTTGTGTGATGGAGATCTTTTCAAGAGCCATGCTCTATTTTCAAAGCAGAAACATGCTATTCAGATTCAACTTTTCTATGATGATTTCGAGACTGCTAATCCTCTGGGGTCAAAACGGGGAATACATAAATTAGGAGCAATATATTTCACATTGCGGAATTTTTCTCCCAAGTACAACTCTGCTCTCCATAATATTCATTTGGTCTCTTTATTTCATGCCCAAGACATTAAAACGTATGGCTTCTCTAAAATACTTGATCCAATTGTGCAGGATATTAAAATACTGGAGAAGGATGGAATTAGGGTTCCCCTGTATGACCTGGTATATGGAACTATTGTCCAAGTTACTGGTGACAACCTTGGCCTTCACTGTTTGTTTGGTTTTGTACAATCATTTGTTGCCAGATATTGTTGCCGCTTTTGTCTTGCTGACAAAGAGGACTTTCAAACAGAGTTTACTGAGGATTCACCCAAGATAACTATGCGAACTCAAGCACTTCATGCAGAACACTGCCAACAAATGGAAACAAATCCCAGACTTCCCTATGTGATGGGTGTTAAACAGTCTTGTCTTCTGAATTCATTGCAGTACTTCAACACATGTGAAAATTTCTCTGTTGATATTATGCATGATATCTTGGAGGGAGTGGCACAATTTGAAATGAAACTGATAATATTACATGTAATAGACCAATACACAACATCAAAGGAAGTAGACAGGAGAATTAAGAGCTTTAACTATGGCTACATGGAACAAAACAACAAACCCCCTACATTGAAGTTAGTCGAGGACTCGAATAACCTAGGGTTAAATGCCATCCAGTCCTGGTGTCTACTTCGCAATCTACCACTCATCTTTGGAGATTTGGTTTGTCCAAATGATCAGCACTGGTATTTGCTACTGTTGTTGCTGCAAATTGTAAATATTGTATTTTCTCCTGTATTGTCAAAGGGTATAACTATTTTCTTGAAACACTTGATCGCTGAACACCATAGGTTATTCAAGCATTTGTTTCCACACAGGAAGCTGCTACCAAAGCATCATTTCATGGTTCATTACCCTACATGTATACTTAAGACTGGACCAGTTTTGCATAGCTGGTGCATGCGCTACGAAGCAAAGCACAATTTCTTTAAAAAACAATTGAAGAGTTTTTAAAATGTGACCAAAACATTGGCCAAAAAACACCAAAGTCACATTGCTTACAGTTGGCAGACATTTGACCCCAAAAGACTGATCACTGGACCAGGTAAAATGCTACCTTTAAATGCATTGGACTGGGGCTGTGAGGTAGCAGAGACTCTCCAGCTACCCATTGATGCTGAGGTTTTCAAAGTAAGATGGGCCAAGCACCACGGAAATATGTACCGTGCAGATTTAGTTCTATGTGTTAAAATTCATTGTGACATGCCAGTTTTTCATAAGATCCACCATGTTGTTGTGAAGGATGAGACATTGTTTTTTGTTACGTTTGCACTACAAACAGTGTGTCTGAACGAGCATTTTAATGCATTTCAAGTTTTGTACACAACAGACGGACCTCATATTGTGTTTGTCAACAATCTTTTCTGTCACAAAGCATTCGATTTACAGGTGTCTTGCAGTCATAATGACTCCAGTTTGTATATTGTGCCATACTGTTTCCTGTGAACACTTAATAAAGTAAAGGTGTCAGTTAAGGTATTGGGTTCTGATCTATTTATTTCACCTTTTTAAAAACTTTGCAGTATATGACTGAGTGTAAAGTTATATAGCGAGTCAAATTATATTCATAATAAAGTTAAACTCTTTAGAGTAACATTCACTTCATAATAAATTCTATTTGGAGTAAAATGATGTACCATTTATAATTTTGATTTCTGTATTGAGTAAAATTCAGTTCTATACAGAGTAAAACTAGGGTAGAGTTGTTTTTATTTTATGCTAAATGGGGTGAATTATCATCAGGTAGACTCTAATTCTTGCACTAAATAGAGTAAAATTAGGGTGGTAGAGTTTTTATTTTATGCTAAATGGGGTGAATTATCATCAGGTTAGAGTAAAATTCTTGCACTAAATAGAGTAAAATTAGGGTGGTATAGTTTTTATTTTATGCTAAATGGGGTGAATTATCATCAGGTAGAGTAAAATTCTTGCACTAAATAGAGTAAAACTAGGGTAGAGTTGTTTTTATTTTATGCAAAATGGAGTGAATTATCAGGTAGAGTAAAATTCTTGCACTAAACAGAGTCAAACTAGGGTAGAGTTGTTTTTATTTTATACTAAATGGAGTGAATTATCATCAGGTAGAGTAAAATTCTTGCACTAAATAGAGTAAATTTAACTCTGAAAGTTTAACTCTGTCATAAGAGTAACTTTTACTCTCTTTGGACTGGGACCAAATGTTGTCTTTTTTAGAGTAAAATATTATTCAATTTGAGTAAAATTTACTCAGCCAATTTTACTGTGTACACTTTATGGTGCTATTTCACAAATGATAACTCGTTAAAATTGGGAGAAAGGTGATACAATTTTTGTTGCAGGGACATACAAAGAGATACATTATAATGAGAGGCGAGAAAAAAAGATATGCAGGGTGACGAGAAAAGTGAGGAGAGAGAAATAAAGAAACGAGCAGAATTAAAACGAGAGAGAGAGAGATGTCGGGGAGAGAGAGCGAGAGGAAGGCAAGGAAGACAGTCTTCCTAGGGATGCAGGAATGATTAATGTGAAGCTGTCAGAAAGGTGGAGAGGTGAAACCACAGCCATGGGGCGAGCGTCATGGCCAGGTGCAGAGAAAAGAATATGACAGAGAGAGAGAAAGAGGGAGAGAGACATGAAAAGGGTTCAGGACAGAATGTGAGTGAGAAAGAGCAAATGTGTTAGGGAGAGGGTGGGGAAAGCATGAAAGGTGTTCCAGGAAAGACTGCTTAGAGGGAATGAGAGGAATTGAAAACGGTGGGAGAGAGAGAGAGAGAGAGAGAGGGAGGTGAGAAAGAGGATTTAGCAGAGACTGATGAAAAACAGAAAGAGAGGCTAAGACAGCAATAAAGAGATAGACGGGGAACCCAAGACAGAAAGGAAAGACATAGTGCTACCCGCTAAGGTGAGAGACCAGTGATAAAGTGCCTTTAGATTTCTGTATGAGAGCTTGCTGTGTGTGTATTTGTGTGTGTGTGTGTGTGTGTGTGAAAGAGAGATCAACCCTGTGTGCAGTGTTAACATATGTACTTTGTCACAGCGATGGCCTGATTGTTAAACATGACTTTGTGCGTGTGTGTGTGTGTGTCTGTGTGGCACCTGACCATAAATCCCACCTCTGTGTGAACCAGCATTATATTGGTCGGCAGTTATTGTTCAACTTCCCCCTTCGACCACACGCTGCTTTATTGCCCCATTTTATCAAATGGCTGATTCTATTGTGCATACCTGTCCCGGTGTGTCTTTGTGAGCAAGTGCTCGCATCGTAACATACCGTAACGCAAAACTAATTTGTCAACAGGGCGGTAATAGGAAACTAGCTTGTTTCCATTGAGCCCTCAAGCCATGAAACGCCATTTGTTTAAGTTCGACTTGGCATTTAATGGATTTTCCATGGAAAGTGGGAATTCATCAGTGACACACAAACACACACACAAACAAACACGGACACACACATACACATACACAACATTAGAATGAAAATTCTATTCTTTTTTTCATTAAAACTTTTGGGGTCGGCTGTATCTCATGTGACCCGGTGTGATCCCCGCTCTCCCCATAGTTTCATCTCAAAATGTCCTTGAGCAAGGCACTGAAACCCCAGTTGCTCCCCGGGCGCTTCACTGCAGCCAACTGCTTCTTAATAACTAAGGATGCGCCAAATGCAAAGAATAATTTCCCCACTGTGGGATCAATAAAGTCTACATTATTATTATAATATATTTTTTTATTATTATTATTATATATTTATTTTTATTATAATAATTTGTATTTAATTTTAAATTTTTATAATAAGCAATAACTCACCCATTGCCACCTCTGCTGTAGAGAACACAACTACTGTCATTGATAGGTCTATATTAACAATGAATCAAATGACTACATTTTAATCCAACAGCGGTATCTCAACACTGGCACTGAAGTATTTAAAGCCAGATTGAACCAAGTCAGTTTTTTTTCATTGCATTGTGCCAATACTATAAAACCCAAACTATGAACTCATAACCCTGAATTATTTTATTTCTCACACTGTAACTCAATTTAGTATGTTACAGAGAAAGAAAGATGATAAAAGATCATATCAATACTCTAATAATAAGATGGTATTAAAGATACTGTGTCGGACTTAATTAAGTCCGCTGCAGGTTATTTATTTTGGTTTTATTTTGTTGTGGGTGTTGTATTGGTTTGTGTAGATATAAATGTGTACAGATGGGTGTAGGTAAACTGTGTAGAGACTGTGTAGATGTATAAATGAAAGGAAACTGAGAGCCATACAAGGGGTGGGATGGGGAAAAGTTTGTGTAATGTTTTTGTTTTGTTTTGTCTTGGTTTTTTTATTAATTTTTTCTCCTTGTTTTCATCTTATGTAAAAAAATAAATTAAAAAAACATCATCCTTGTGTGGTGATTTCTACAAGGTTATACATTTGTATATTTTCTTTTTGTAAAATAATATTTTCAGCATAACAAAATGTAAATGCTATTTCACTACAAATATTTAGAATATTATTTTTTTTGTTAATAAAAAAAAAATCAAAAAAAAAAAAAAAGATACTGTGTGATTCCTGTTTGAGCCATTTTTTGATAACTCTCTGGTCTTTTTCAGAAAAAAGGAAACGTTTACAAAACAGCATTTGAGCTGCTAAAGCTGTCTCTCAATATTCTGTCGGCAGACATTTGTCTGTACAGGGGATCCAACCATGTCCCCAGGAATAAGTCTATCACCATTGTTATGCATCTCTACACATTAAAAAATCACATGACTTGATCTTAATATTATTTTATTATGTTTTTTTGATGCATTTTTGAACTTGCATACCCGGAACATTAGGGAGTTGTCAGTGTGGCAGCTTTAACTGTCAAACCAAAGATAATTACAACAATGATCAACCGCCATTAACGTACACGCATAACACAACTTGATTTCCATACCCATGCAGTTTTACCACACTATGGATAACATTTTTTTATTTTTATGAAGCCGTAGTTAGAAGATCAGAAGTTGAGTTATTGTTGAAATTAAACCTCCCCTCTATGACAATAAATTACATTGATCTGAGCTGCAATAAGAAACCCTGTGAGCTGCACAATGCTAAACTGCAGTATAGTTGACCATCTACCCCATTGGCTCTGAATTTTAATCAGCATGAACAGTACAATCATTTTTATGACATTTTCATTTCCCCTGATTATTATGCAGCGGACGGAGACAGGAAATATGGAAAATAAATACAGTGCATAAAATGTTGTGAGCTCAATGTGAATTATTCTGAGTTGGTATACAGCAGACTTTACCTCAAAAAAAAAGTAGTTTGTGTTTTGCCTTGACTTGAGCCATTCTGCTTAAATAATAATAATACCAATCTTTATTATTGGTCTCAGCATAACTTCACATTTGGGCTAAGGGCTACTTGAGATGCCTCTCCATGGAGAAAAGTGCATGCCTTTGGGAAATTAATAGAATTGCAGAGGTCATTCACACACTTACTCTCCAGGCATCAACGTTACAAAGTTATTTATGCTCTCAACAAGATGCTCTCCCTGCATCAACTGCAAAATGTGTGATGGATGCACACAATGGGTTGATTATTTGTTTCTCCTCTCCTGTATCTATTGCTCATTGCATCTGGCAGAGCATCTGTCACAGCCTGGTGACAGTAGCATTCATAAGACACTGCAGCATACTTTATTTATTCTCATTGAAACACAGTGATACGGACCTACTGTTTGGTTCAAGACTCGCAGCAAGACCTCCACAAATGGAGAAAATACATAATTTAGCCCTATTTGTAAGGGATGGTAGAAATAGTTATTTTCCGCTCTCAGTTCGCCTGCCAGAATGACTTCTAATCTTTATCTGTGTATCAGGTACACAGAAGTACTTGTTCTGTCTGTCTGTCGTGTCGGTCATGTCTGACAGTCTCATCTGTCCGTCCGTTCCTATCTCCATTTGCACATCCCATAATTCAGTGCTCACTTTCTCCTTCTCTCCCATTATCTCACTGCAGAGTGTGTAGGGGGTACGTAGTCCATGCTGGTTGATTAAATAGTACATCAGACCATACTAGGGGCTTAATTAGTCATAAAAGGCCAATTCACCAACAATTAAAACCAGCTTCACTGCCTTTAATGACATCACGATGAGAGCCTGAGCTCCACACTTTATGAGATAAAAGGAACCCAAGACCATGAAAGAAAAGATGTGAAGTGAGATGGAGGTTACAGGAGGGAGAAAGCTGAGGTTTCTTGAGGGTGGATACGTGTTTGGTGGTAATATTCTTGCCGGAAATTAATTTGTCAGTGACACTACATAACATGTTGTGGTGAAGTGGACTGAGTTGGTGCTCGTCAGGGTGTCTATAAAAAACGTGTCTGTGATCGTATTCTCACAACCGTATATTCAGTTTTGTTACAGAAAAGGTGTTAGTTAAGACATATAAGAAAAAAATAGACTGCCCAAGAGATGACAGAGTTTATGCATTATATGGACAAGGAAATCGGATTGCAGTACTGGAGGGAAATTATGGTAAACTCTGTATCTCTATAAATCCTAAATCTGCTCTCTTTCTACTGTATTATATCTAGGGATGGGTATCGTTTGGGTTTTTTCCGATACCGGTGCTAAACCGGTACTTTTAAAACGATACCGGTGCCTAAATGGTGCCTGAACCGCTACTTTTTTTTTTTAACGCACAATGAGGACATTAAAAACCTCTTTGGCCAGATTCCCTGTAGAAGCCGTTATCATGGACCACTGACAAACAACGGATATCAGACTGTTAACATACACAATATATGTTCTCCATTATATGATGTGTTATGTATTGTCATGTGCAGACTTTATAGGGTTAATCCTGTCACTGTTTTGATGGGCAAAGACAACAACCAATCAGAGGTACTGAAGATGACACGTGACAAATAAAGTGTTGCTTCTGACAGCCAGAGGCACTGAAACAAAGTGACGCCCCACGGTCTTTATTCCTCCGTCATTATATTCCCGGTAACACCGGGTATACAGCCGGGACCGCTGGACATCAACACATCTGCTAGCAGACTGTCACGCTCGTAGCTCGTAGCTAGCGCTAGCTACGAGCTAGCTTAAACATGGTTAATGACTAATTTATTATTTCTTGGGCTACTTTTATGAATGCAAGACTTGCAATCAACGATACGGTACTAATCTGAGTTACGGCTGCTCGTCATCATCGGTCTCCACGTGTTCAGGGGGACCGGTGACGGTCACCCCATCGCGCCCAGCCTGACGCTGGTGTGCTCGACACGGGCTCACGTAGTCACACACGGCGCAGCCTCCGCTGTTAAACTTAAATATGAGGCTCGTAACCTGCTGACAGGGCGGAGTCACCAGAGAAGTTCACAACAATAGTTTTTTTCAATTTCAATCGGCTCAGGCACCGGAAAGAAGCATCGAAATGTGCGTTGCGTTTCGGTCCGGGTAATACCGGTTGTATTGGAACCGGTACCACATTGGCACCGGTTTCCGGTACCCAACCCTAATTATATCTGAACATTTCTCGATAAGAAAGAGCTCACAATACATCTATAAGTAGATAAAGGGCATGCCATTTATTTACTTTAATTTAACTCTAACTCTACCTTATTTCTTTATAAATATGCAATTGTTTAGATAACAGTAAATGCACATTTTGATTGCCTATCCTTCAATACTAATTGTATAAACTCACTATAAAACAGTAACTGCAAAAGATAGCAATGCACTGACCAAAATGAACACACTTTGAGAGGAAGCCAGGCCCACAGCAGCCAGGATGGTAATAAACACAGCCCTCTCATTCATTTAAAGGCTGTATTTCCACTATTTACCTCGTCACAAGATGAAGATAAAACAGTTGGCTCGGTTCCAGAACTGTAAATCTTGTTTGGTGCTTTCTACACACTGTTGTTTAGTGTTTTGTCTATAAATTGATGAATCTGTTACTCAAACTGGATTTTCAGGATGGTTTTGTGAACGTCCCCACCAACGCTGTTTCAGCACAGGGCTGTTTGGCCCAACATATCAGTGTCGACTGTATGGTATTCTCGAAACTGGGCACTCTGCAGATGGTGGAAAAACAGGCTTCCGGATGCGCATGGATTAAGTTATCAACATTTAATGGCAAGAAAAGTGGAACAAACATTCAAAGAACTCTCCTACTCCCGGCGCCGGCTGCAGGCTGCACCTGGGAGACACAGCCTGCCGCGTCGCAGCCTACCTGAGAAAAGAGAAGATCCCTCTACAAACACGCAGTCATATACTCTTCCTGTTTCCGGTCCAACGTCACTTCCGGTTCCAGTCGCTTTCACAATAAGATTCCCATCTTGGTTTTGACTGCATTAAAAGTCACCTTCACAATAAAAGTCTCTTGTTATTGTAAGTCACTTCACGGAATTCTATGGAGGACTTAAAATGACTTAAGTATAAATAAATAAATAATTAAATGCATGAATAAATACAGGAATAAATAAATAAATGTATAAATAAATAAATAACTACAAGAATAAATGTATAAATACATAAATAAATACAGAAATTAATAAATATAAGTTATAACTCAACAGGACATCATTAAATAAATGTATTGCTACATTTCTGTATTTCTTCATTCATTTATATCTCTATTTATGTGTCCACACGTATTTCTTTATTTAATTATGTGTGACATTTATGTGTCCGTATATTCAAATGAGCTGGGCGGTCCGAACCTCATTGTTGAACAGGATTGGTCAAGTCGGGGAGCAAGACAGAAGCAATCGATCCCTAGCACTTGGATCTGTAGACGAACAGCGTTTATTATGCATTCTTGTCTGTACATTCTAAATACTACTGTTGTTGAGTCACGGAATGTAATTTAAGGATGTTTTCAGCCGAGAAGTTAGTAGTTTAAGCATCAAATCTGTGGTCGGTTTATCGAGATTCAGCCTAATAAGGATATGCAACGGAGATTTGAGGTCCTGCTCGCGGGACCTCTGAGCTCCGGGCGGTCAGCGCGCTGTGTGGCCGCCGAGAGCAGCCTGGTCTCGGCAGGACTTTTTGAAATGCTCCGCTGGCTCTGACGTCTCCGTAGCGGCTAAACATGAGATATAATTAGGTTTTGGAGGATCTAAAGAGCACAAAGAGTTTATTATTTATTAAAAGATAACGTTACGTCAATTTGACTGAGGGTTAAGATTTCATAAATTCATATTGTAGCGACCCTGGGTCAGGAAAGCTACGAGACGTATAGTTATTACCGTTTATTCGTAGCCTACGCCAAACAACAGTGAACACCGCAACACATTCTACTCCACTGTAAAGTATTTTACAGTGAATAATTGGAGTAAATTCATGAGCAAGAACAGTTGATGTGGTGACGTCACAAGACCAGAAAGACCGTCCTGCGTCCTCGAGAGTCCGGACTCCCGAGACCAGACTCCAAGAAAACACGAATCTGTACTCAGTGTACTTGGAATTGATAAACGGCTGAAGTCAAAAAGCTGTCTAGGCTAACTTCTGCTAACGGTGAGCTGAGCGAGTCAACTTCAGCATCATGTGCCAGGCAGAAGTAGTAGAGCATAACACACCAGGTGCATTACACTCCTGTGACCAATCATGCTTTAGACAGAGGTTCGGACCGCCCCAGCTCATTTGAATATACGCACACGTAAATATCACACATAAATAAATGAAGAAATACGTGTGGGCACGTAAATAGAGAAATAAATAAATGAAGAAATACAGAAATGTAGAAATATATTTATTTAATGATGTTCTGTTGATTTATAACTTAAATTTATTCATTCCTGTATTTATTTATTTATACATTTATTTAAGCATTCATTTATTTATTCCTATATTTATTCAGGCATTTATTTATTTATTTATTTATACTTAAGTCATTTTGAGTCCTCCATAGAATTCAACCGGCTTCGTCAATCTATAATACGAACATACAGTCACTCTCATGCAATATACATTAATTCTTGCCATTTACATTTGCATAGAGTAAACATTACCCCTATGCTTCATAATACATTAATAACAATATTCTCCTTAATATTGTCTATTATATCTTTCTATATGTATTAATTTAAACCATAAGACCTCTGCAGATGTTATCAAAATAAACTATTACAACCCCTCCTTTTATACTTATCCAATAGTATAAACAACCAAGTAATAGCCCTTTTATTTTGACGCTCTATGTAAACAAACATTGTACAACATTTGAATTATCACTCATTATCATTCAGCATCCCTGTGGAAGAAGATCACTCCCTCCTTTCATCCCTGCTTCTCAAGGAAACTAAATAACACTAAGTGTCAGTGTGAATGTATTCATCACACAGGTGAAAAATCTTGCTGTCCTGATGGTTCCGGTTGATGTAACGTGTGCACTAAGTGTCTATCTGTGCAGGTGTCTGTGCATCCCTGTGAATCCAGTCCCTCCGCATACATGCTCTGCAACTCCAGTTCCTCAGTTCCTCCAAGCAGATTGTGTTGCGATAGTCCCACTCAGCTGAGGGAGCATGAATCACTGCTTCCACAGACTGCAAGCAGTTAACTGTTTACCAGCAATTCACACTCACTAAATCTCAGCTGAGGACTTCTCAAGGATCTCAGCCTTCATGCAGCTACCTGCATGCAGTGGTTCTCTGCCGTCATCCAAAAGGTCGGAAAAGCCTTGTTTCATTCTTCATGGTTTTCACTGGCTGAGCCGTCGGTGGATTCGCATATCCACATTATGTCATCTGTCCCTCTTCCTCTGCATCGTTCTGTCCTCTGCTCCGAATGGCATCGCAGGGGTCCTCAGGATGGCTCCGTCTGCTCCTCAGTCTCTCTGAGCCAGGTGATGATGGTGTCCGATGCTCCTGTGGGCAGCTCCTCATGGCAGGTCCTCACAGCAGGCAGGCAGCACACGATGGTCGATGCTGGAGCGTCAGGTGTAGCTGTTGGAGAAAATGAGAAAAAACAACACAACACAGCGGCCACTAGGCCGGCTCTATACAGAAGTGACACTTTACTATGAAAAATTGTCTATATCATAATTTCTATATTTAAATAAGTATCTAATACTTTCTAGGCTTGAATTCGCAATCTTTAACTGAGTCGGAGGAGCAGCTTCTCACCCCGTGTGGGAGGAATCATCTATTAAATGGCCATCCGTCGTCCAACAGAGTCTCAATTACTTATCCAATCCAATCTAACTTTATTTATCTTTACTGGTTATGATAAATGTAATTGATCCTATCTATGGCCCTTGACTAGGGCATAGAAATATTCAAATCCTACTAGGATCTGATAGCAGGCAGGTATTCGTCCAGCACCCTCCTTTCTCGTGCTCGAACCCCTAAAACAGCTTATGGGGAAAAACAAAACATTTGCACCTCGAGGTGCCATTAATGACAGGAGACAGTTGAGCAGTGAGAGTCAATGTTGTCTGCACACATCTTCCTATGTTGCAGTCCTAACTCTCGCTCTATTGTCTCAGATATGAACATAATTACAAAAATGTGAAATGGTGTCACTTGTGTGAGACCACTCACATCGAGGGCGCTCCGAGGTCCTTGCAATGACCTCAAAGCACCCCATTCGCCTGAACTTAGTCCACTGGCTCCTGGTGGGCTCCGGTAACCTGCTCAAAGAAAAACTTAACTGTGGTTAGTTCATTTCTCAAACTTTCTCCAAAGCCACGCCATGAACTCTGCTATCCCCTCCCTGGGCGATAGTCTGCTCCTGTGAATGTGTTCTCTAGATATATTTCTTCATGTAGGTGCTTGTTACCTTCGCATTGAAAATGCCGGAAGGTTATGTTTTGATCGCCGTGTATTTATTTATTTATTTGTATGCGTGTTATTCGCAAAACTCAAAAAGTATTGAACCGAATCACATGAAATTTGGTGGAATGATTGTTTATTATCCGGGGACCAGTTGATTAGATTTTGGGATCGATCGGGTCAAAGGTCAAAGGTCATGAACAGGTCAAAATCTTTCGCAGAACTCAAAAAGTATTGAACCGAATCGCATGAAATTTGGTGGGATGATTGTTTATTATCCGGGGACCAGTTGATTAGATTTTGGGATCGATCAGGTCAAAGGTCATGAACAGGTCAAAATCTTTCGCAGAACTCAAAAAGTATTGAACCGAATCGCATGAAATTTGGTGGGATGATTGTTTATTATCCGGGGACCAGTTGATTAGATTTTGGGATCGATCGGGTCAAAGGTCATCAACAGGTCAAAATCTTTCGCAGAACTCAAAAAGTATTGAACCGAATCGCATGAAATTTGGTGGGATGATTGTTTATTATCCGGGGACCAGTTGACTAGATTTTGGGATCGATCGGTTCAAAGGTCAAAGGTCATGAACAGGTCAAAATGTTCTTGAATCGCATGAAATTTGGTGGGATGATTGCTTATTATCCGGGGACCATTTGATTAGATTTTGGGATCAATCGGGTCAAAGGTCAAGGTCATGGAAAGGTCAAACTCTTTTTTTACCATAGCACGATACATTTTTGTCCAATTGGCATGCAACTAATGCCAAAATGTTCATAATTCAATGCCCAATCTTGTGATATGCGAAGGTATGCGCTCTACCGAGTGCCCATTCTAGTTTCTAAATGTGTTAAGTGTTTGGTTGCAAAGTTGTGCCAGTCGGACCTGATCTAGATATATTTCTTCATGTAAGTGCTTGTTTCTAAAAGTGTTAAGTGTTTGGTTGCAAAGCTGTGCCAGCCAGACATGATCACTCCTCTAACGCCACATCTCGGTACCAGCCACAACTGTCTCTGCATCTTCCATCCCTCCTTTTTCTGAAACAACCTTTGATTCAGAAAACTCAAGGTGGATGCATGTTGCAGTCAACTTCTTGCTTGTTAAGGGGGATCAGGTACTGAGGCTTAATATATGTAAGGAAATGTAAATGTAGAACACAGAAATTCCTAAAAAATTTCAGATCAAAATCCCTCAAAAATCGTAAGTCGATTTTTTGAAAGAAATAGAAAGGAAATTTATTCTACACTATGTGTCTAATTTGTGGATGCGGTGCAGTTGAAAAAAAATGCAAATTGGGGTGAATACAGTGCAATTGAACAGCATACAAAATACATAAGAATTTTATGTAAATGTATTACAACCCCCGACCATGTGGTCGAACAAAAGGCCAAATGTCCCTCCTTCTCAGGCGAACTCAAAATGGTGGATTTAAACAGGACAAAACACAACAAAAACACGCTGTACCTCTTGTATCCAAGTGGATCAGTAAGTCCCCTTTTGTGAATCCCCCATACCAGACATGGCAACTCAACTGATCTATGTGGTCTAATGATCTTGTAACTGCGACACGTTCAACACGACAGCCGCCACGCTTACGTTATGTAACTTTAATCTCGTAAATAGCAACGATCACGCACTAATTTAGGATTTTATATTAGATTTCTAGCGTAGTCTTAGTTAGACCCCGCGTCGTCTTAGACTATGTGCGTCAAACTACCAAGCTAATGTGCAGCCACACCAATAGGATACAATGGGAGGTAATGGGGCAGGGATGTCTATGTGTACAGATTGTAAAGCACTCCGAGACAAATTTGTAATTTGTGAAATTGGGCTATACAAATAAACTGAATTAAATTGAATTGAATTAATGATCATGGTCCACAAACTTCCACGCGACTGCACACTTTCTGCTTCTAGTACTAACTCTCTTTGCACATCAATTAGCCGCAAGTTTTGTCTACAAAAACGTGTTACTCACAAAACAAACGAACAACAAGGACGCACAATATGACAAAAAACATGAACCGCGAAGCACACACAAACGCTGTTGCAGCAGCGACACACCTGGTGTAAAGCGCACACACAGGCCACTCACCCGCACCACGTGGCAGCTCACACACACACCACGTGGCAGCATACACGCACCAAACACACAAGATAACACATAGAAAAACGTGAAAAGAGAGTGGAAAAATCTCTACAATAACACAAGGAACAACAGGAAAAAGACTAGACATGGAAAGAGTCTCTACACGAGGAACGGTAAAAGAAAACAGGAAAAAGAAATCACGTACTCAACAGCGACACACCTGGTGTCGAGTACACAGAGGCCACTCACACAAGGCCTCACACACACAAGAGAACACGTAGAAAGACGTGAAAAGAGTGGAAAAATCTCTACAATAACACGAGTAACAGAAAAAAGACTAGACCTGGAGAGAGTCTCTACAAGACCACTCGAGGAACAACAGAAAAGAGAAAAAAGAAATCACGTGAAAAGCGTGAGACACAAACAAACACACACAGCGTCGATTGCTTGTTAAACTCTCCGGCGGGCTTTTGCCCTCCGTCGTGCTCTGACGGCATAAATAGTTCGATACCTTCGCGCAATCTATTCACCGCAGGAACGCGTCCTTAGTCCCGTAACTCTGGCGGGCCATCTCAGTTTCTCCTTCCGTAGTTTCCAAATTGTAAGGTATTCTCGAAACTGGGCACTCTGCAGATGGTGGAAAAACAGGCTTCCGGACGCGCATGGATTAAGTTATCAACATTTAATGGCAAGAAAAGTGAAACAAACATTCAAAGCACTCTCCTACTCCCGGCGCCGGCTGCAGGCTGCACATGGGAGACACAGCCTGCCGCGTCGCAGCTTACCTGAGAAAAGAGAAGATCCCTCTACAAACACGCAGTCATGTACTCTTCCTGTTTCCGGTCCAACGTCACTTCCGGTTCCAGTCGCTTTCACAATAAGATTCCCGTCTTGGTTTTGACTGCATTAAAAGTCACCTTCACAATAAAAGTCTTTTGTTATTGTAAGTCACTTCACGGAATTCAACCGGCTTCGTCAATCTATAATACGAACATACAGTCACTCATGCAATATACATTAATTCTTGCCATTTACATTTGCATAGAGTAAACATTACCCCTATGCTTCATAATACATTAATAACAATATCAATATTCTCCTTAATATTGTCTATTATAATATCTTTCTATATGTATTAATTTAAACCATAAGACCTCTGCAGATGTTATCAAAATAAACTATTACAACTTAACACGACCCTCCATGAACCGGGATCATTGCTGTCCAAACTTCGGCCTAGGAGCCTATCAGCGGCAGTCTAATAGGCTAAAACTAAAGCCAAAGTCAACCATGGTCTTCTCAGACTGCTAAAGGTACGTTCACAACAAAAGCGCCGAGATTTTTTCTCGCGACCGAATCCCATGAAAAGTCAACGTACAGACGCGTGTGGCTACGAAAGACGCGACATTTGTCCAGTCGGCGCCTTTGGGGCCACGCAATGTGGGCGACGCATTTACAGCGGAGAAATTTTCGCCCCTAGTTGAAAGATTTCAACTTTGAGGCGATAATTTTGCAACTCGGGCCAATCAGCTCTTGAGTTGCACACAATAACAAGCGTTTATAAGTTCTGTTCTCGTAGCGCTGGAAGCGGAAGTCTTTCAGACGTAACAGTTAACTTCATCGGTGAAAGGGACCGAGCTGTCTGAGTCTACGGGTGATGTCATGAACCCAATCACGAGGGTGTTAGATGTTCTGACGTTTGTGGGATGTCCTCAACAAGTATAAAGCAGAACTAGTGGTTAGTTCTTCATGGTGGATGAACGAAATGATAACGGTCTTTACGGAGGCGAGACACGGAGAGAAGCCCCGCCCCTCGCGGAGCGTCGAGCCGCTTATGGAGTGAACACGGCAAATGGTCGAGCGAGTAACGTACCTTAACAGACTCCTCCTTGATTTCCCCATTAATACAGATGCTTGCTGTCATGATCAAGAGTTTTTGTGTCTTATTTTGAAGTCCCTGTCTCTCGTGTTCTGTTTCCCTGCATTTCCTGTCCCTGTAATTGTCTGCCCTGTTCCTGATTGTTTCCTCCTGTGTGATTGCAGACCCCGTCCTCATTGTTTCCACCTGTGCCTCGTTCCCTTGTGTATTTAGTCTGTGCCTACCGCTTGTTCTGTGTCAGTTCGTCTCTAAATGTTTGCCGAGTAAAGACCTTGTTCTTTTGAATCCCACTACCTCGCCTAGAAGTCTGCTTTTGAGTCCTACCCCCTGTAGCTCCTTGCAGCCATTCCTTAACACTTGCCTCCACTCGCCAACTGCAGTTCACCGCAGTTGAAAGTTTGTTTTTTAATAGTTAAACACCAACAAATATGCATGTAAGGAGCATTTCCTGTTAGCCTTTCTATACATCATTATGCCAACACAATATCAGACTCATCTCATAGATACTCTGGATTTTGTCTCACCCTATATCTTTCAATGCCAATGTAAACGCTTGTTTAAGTTGTACATACATACCTGGTTGGTTTATCACTCGCCGTAATCCTTGTCAGTTGTTTCAAAACAGAAAATGCATATTTGAATAAGTAACCTTACACACCGGTTGAAACAATTAGCATGTAATAGTGTACTTTAATTTGGTTGACCTCTATTAACAAAACAAAAGTTCCAAAATTGGATTGCTTTCTGTTTTGTCTCAATCGCTTTTTTCATGATTGTTTCCCTAAGTCATCCTGTCTGCTTTCACCGCTTCTCATTGTACAGTGATGCACCTTAAATTTATCTAGTATAGTGTGGGATTTGAGAATTGTGGACACTGTGGTCCTCCTGATTTAACATGCACGGCCCCAGGAACAATGCCTTTCGATTAAACCCCATTATGTCGGAGAGGCAATGACATTGATCGGCCGAGGGAATGGGGATTGACATTGATTGGTCCTGGCTTGTTTGTATGGGCAGGGAGTGATTTGCATAATGCAGACATTTTAAGTCTGCTGAGGCTCTGTACGTGGTAAATAAGGCCAGAATATAAAGATCTGAACTTAACAGTAGCAAAGGGCATCACTGAGGTGGAATGTGTGCAGCCTCTTCTCTTACGTGCATTTAAGCTTGTTTCGTTGAGATTGTGATTTTGGTCAGATTTAATATAAAAGAAGATAGAATAAGAGCCCAGAGATATATTCAGTGGGCCCAGTGATTGCAAATATCAAAAGGTTAAAAAAAGGAGGAACGGGGATGCACAACAAAGACGGTGATGACATACATTTGTCACAAGGCCAAGACATTCAGACAGAGTGAGTAAGAAAAGGGATGAGAAAGATTGAAAGATGAACACAAAATAAAGGCATGAGCTAAAAAGAAAGAGGGAGTGATGAAGAGAAAGGGTGGAATTTCAGAGGGAGACAGGGGAGAACAATCAAGAGGAGAACAGAAGAAGGCACGTGAGAAGAGAGAGCTGAGACAGGAGACAACACAGAGTGCTGTGTCTCCTGGTTGTCTTTGTTTACTGTGACAGGGACAGGTGGAGGCTGACAGCGGGACCTTTACAGAGAGTGAGTTAAATAAAGAGGGGATGGAGGGATGGAAATGAGCAGAAAGGGATGAACAAAAGAAGGAGGAGGACTCAGAGACTAAATGCCAGTCCCCAAATAGCTGCCAGGCCTTCTGTTCTCTTCCTGCTCGGGAGTTGTAGCACCATGTGGTGGATCAGCAGCATAGATCAAACTGCTACGATTAATTTGACTACCTATTAGTTTTTTTGAGATCAGCATTTCTTTTAGACTATATTGTCATTAGTGCAGGGTTGCAAAGCGAGTTATGGTGCACTATAATCTAGAGTTGACTTTTATATTTGGCCCTACGGCATGTGCATTTGGTTGGAAAACATTTTTATCCAAGCTCCATTGATGGGAATGTCACTTGGTGACATTTCTTGACAACGATGAGATGGATTGCCATGAAATTGTGTACCGAGGTTCATGAGTGCCCCTAAGATCAATCCTCCTGATTTTATTCATACCATAACGATTTGTTCATGACGCTGATTGTAATGCTGCAGTAATTCATCCAAAGAACATTTGCACTGATAAAATCCGGTGCAATAATGATGAATGAAGCCTCTTGACTTTTGATTTAAGTCCACCAGCAAGTCCAAATGTACACATATCCATGAACATTTTTTTTTCAAAATAGATGTTGTGATAGTTCAGAGGCATTAATAGTTCCAAGATCATGTATTCTACTGACTTTGGTGATCTCCGAATTTTGTTCTTTTGAGCCTCACATTTGTTGTTATGGGTGAAATGGCTCAGTAGCTACATTTAGTACAGCTTCAGGTACAGTTACCCACTGGATTCTTTGTAATAACTTTGGTGTTCCCCTCACTTTTCAGCTAGCACAATCATGAAGTGTACATGTTTCCAATACTTTGTCTAATCAGAATCAGAATCAGAATCAGAAACAGTTTTATTGCCAGGAATGTTTACACAAACGAGGATTTTTTTTTGGTGGAATAGCAACACTTCTGCCAAACTAAGGACAGTTCCATCAGCCTCAGCTGTACTTTAATGCTAAGTAGCAGATGTTAACATGCTGACCACCACTTGCCCTCAGTAATGCCTCACAGCCTGGCTGTAGACTGTGTGTAGTGTTTCATGAAAGAGATGTTTGAGGAATGCTCGTGCATCAAAAGCAACTCAAGATTGAAGTAACATTTTACAATATTTGGAATAAAAAAGATTCATATTTCAACAGAATACCAAAGAATGTTTGAACAAAATATAAATTCCAAGAGGTATTCCAGTTATTCGGACAACATTAGTTATTTATTTCTAGAGTAAGATTCAATTGAGTGAAATAGGTGGACATCTCTATCTCTCTCACTCACTCACTCACTCACTCAAAGAGAGAGAGAGAGACACACACACACAGACACACACACACCCACACACACACACACAGACCATCCGTTGAACCTATTGGGTATTATGGGATTGTCTCAAAGTGATTACAGAGGATCTGGCGTATGAACAAACAACAACAACAAAAAACAAAGTTGCACACACGCATGTGTGTACACATGCATAGAAAATGTACACGCGCACAGGAAGTCCGGCTTCTGTGACAGGGATAATCCTGTGGCACCATGAGAGGGTAAAGTTAGAAAGAGACAATCCCAAAACCCAGAAAAGCCGATTAGAGGCTGAGGGAACAAAACCCAGGCAGCGGGAGACGGAACAGGAGAAACAAGTAGCAGAACACCAAAGCCAAGCCAACCCTGACACGAGAGGCCGGATAGGCCTTTAGATCAGGAAAACGGAAGGGGAGAAGGATTGGATACAGAGCACAAGGAAAGATTGGAGGGAGGGAGAAGGACTACTTCACATATGGAGGGAGACATTGGAGGAAAAAGATAGGAGGGAGGTTTGAGGAGGGAGGTTGATGATGGGAGATAAAGAAGAGAGGGGGAATAGGAAGGGGAACGGGAGAACATGAAAGGCGATACACATGAGATACGTAGGAGCAGAGGCAGAGAGATAAAGAAACTTAGATAAATTGGCAGACATTGAAAATTATCATGAAATGAAAATAAAGTGATAAAAAAAGAAGTGAAACCTCTCTCTGTCTGAGGCTCTTTTTCTCTCTCACACACACACACACACACAAATCCTCATCATATCCTCGTCGATGACCAATGATGCACTTCAGCACCAATCGGGAGAAGTTGAAAGCCAAACGATAATGACCACAAATAGGCAAGGAGAAAAGGGGAGCTTCCAGACACATAAGTAAATATATTTAAGAGCGGTATGCAGAAGTATATTGCTTTGCTCTTGTGTCGGTACGTCTGCCCATTTCTCCAAACTGTGGGCAAGCTAACCACCATCTACACCAGGTAATACACTGTCCATGGGTAAATAGCTCATACAACCACATTGCAACCACACCTGTTCTACTCTTGGCTATCACTTCCGTCTATCACTTCTCTCCCTTCCGCTGTCTCACTCTTCCCCATTTCTCTCTCTCTCTCTCTTTCTCTCTGTCTTTCTTTAATCCCAAGGCTGAACATGTTGTAGAGTTGGTATTTCCACCAAGTGATAAGGGTCGTCAGAGAATGAGTGACACTGGATGGGTCGGGATTTAATGGAAGCAATAAAACACAACAACACACACGCACACATTCACACACACACTCACACCAATGTGAATGTACACACACAAACAGACATGTCTGGAGCCTATCTAGATAGAGTAAAATGGTGTGAAGATGCAGTACGAGCAGTGAAGAATGAGGGAGGCTGATAAGTCCTGATACGTCTTGGAAACATAGACTCAGACAGACAGATAGATCATAAAAACTGGATTATGTATTCCAGTAAGTTATTCAACATTTCTATCACCATGGAGTCAGCTGATCGACAATCAGATTGTAGCCAAAATCTGCACTCTACTCTTCTCATTTTGATTGGATTTGTGAGATCTGATCATGGAGACTAGATTTAAAGACAACATTATTGCTGCATGTGTTCGCTCGCTCTGAAATGTTCTGTTTGTGTGTTCAGAGTTATATTTATTCAAATTGACAATTGCCCAATGTTTTTCCCGCTATCTCTTTGTCTCCTTATTTAGACTTTCATTCAAGTTAATTCATTTTGTGAGCACGGCCTCTTTCGAAAGGGGCTTGAAGCATCCCATAACAGAAAGGACATGCATATATTGTTGTGTATCCAGGCTGGTGTGATTGGACAACCCTGAATCATGAAAATTACATTCGCCCAAAACTAAATACGAATGTTCAATTATGTTTGACTCCCCTGATTATATTTGTGTTTGACATATAACAAATATGTCTCTAATCAATGTATATTTGCCCTTGGTTGTCTCGCTTTTCTACAATGCTGTTATTAATTGGAAAAAGCGTACTCTAGTCTTATTTATTATTATGTTATATGTTGTATTGCCTGGTTTTATGAGAAGTAAACACGCCTATTGCTGTGATAATATGCAGGCGATACAACACATATATAAATAAGACTAGAGTACGCTTTTTCCAATTAATAACAGCATTGTAGAAAAGCGAGACAACAAACGGCAAAGATACGTTGATTAGAGACGTATTTGTAATACGTCAAATACAAACGTAATCGAGGGAGAAATACGTTTCAGTCAAATGTAATAAAACATTACGTTTTAGTTCTGGGGGAATGTAATTTTCGTGATAGACAGTTGAATTGGATGATAAATACTGCACTTCAACAACACAACAGAGATATTGGCCATTGCCCCCTTATGTCTCCTGGAAGAATTTTTCAATTCAGTTCAGTTTATTTTGTATAGCCCAATATCACAAATTCCAAATTGGCCTCAAAGAGCTTTACAATCTGTACACGACATCCCTGTCCCAGGACCTCACATCGGATCAGGAAAAACTCCCAAGAAATACAAAAAACCCTTTCACAGGGAAAAAAGGGATATTTGTAATATTATTTTTTTATAGCAGCAGCCAGTATGACACTAGTTAGTGGTTATTTATAGAGACAGGATGTGGCCACCAAAAGCCATAGCGGATTGGCCGGGGAAATACAAAGCCAGCCGGTCCAAAACAGGCCTATCCAATTGAAATGGCAGGCTGGATGGATTGTAGACAGCTGTTGGGATGAAGTCTTTTTCTATTGTATTGATGCCACCAGAACAGGCAGGCAACATGAGGTGCTTTATTACCAACCACAGCAAAATAGCTACATTTTAATATATTCCGCTTTTATTTTTTGTCTTTGGACTTCATACTGAGAGAAAGATAGGGAGTTTATGTTTTACGTATCAAATAAAGTTTGTGACAAAGCTTGAGTAAATATTCTTACAGCACAATATGAGGAAAAGCAATTTCAGCTCTTACGGTTTTAGGCAATTTAAGCCAAAGGAGAGGAGAGAAAACAAACTTAAATAATGTTAAGAAGAAATAGGGAAATGTGGACAAAGTTATTCTGGATAAATACACTTCTGAGAGCCAAAGTGGTAAAACTAAATCACAATGGTCAGGGGTATAACCAGAGAGGCAAGGGAGCTTAACAGAGGGAGAGTAAGACTGCAGTGTAAAAAAGAATAAGGGGATGGACAGAGACAGAGGAGCAGAAGTATTGATATTTCCAGCATAAACACTCGTCCTAATGGACCCAGAGAGTCGGCGAGGGAGATCGATCAGAAGACAGAAGTCTCTGCAGATGTATGGAGGGAAAATACACCTCTCACCTGCTGCGACGATGCCGGGCAGAGGAGGGATGGGGCAAGGGAGGAAACTAGAGGATGACCAGACGCAGTGGGGATACAAAAAGAAGGCCGAGACTGAATCTCAATGCGCAAAATATATTTTATATGAGAGTGGAATCAATAGTGATTTTGAGTTCTTTCTTTGTAGCTGGAATGAGTCGAGACCAAGCTAACGAAGACTCTCTGGAAATTAAAGAAGTGGAATGTAGGGCAAGTAGCAGAATGGATAAATGGATGGATGGATGCATAACTGGAAAGATAACGGATAGTAGCCTTAAATTGAAGAAAGTTCCCAGACTTAAAATGGAAGGTGTTTACTGAGAAACGAAAAGAGAAGCTCAGGTAACAACTGAATCGCTATAAAAAGGGAGCTTCACACCTAAGTGTGTGCGTTTTAGTTTATTTCAATGTCTTCACACCTCTAACTAACACAGAGGAGTCGTTTGTGTGAACACAATCAGTGCGTTTACATGATGGTATAATTCGAATCTTGCTTTAGTCGGACTATGCTATCTTTTGGGGGGTCTGCTATTATCCCAATATTCGAATCATTGGCCGAAAGCATGTCATATCTGATACGATAGGTGGCGCTGTTTTCATTACAACTCGTGGTGATACAGCCATTTCCGCTTGACCTCTTCACCACTACCAACAACAACCAACAACAACTGTAACAGTTTAGCTCCACGCCTTCCTTTTTGTAATAGTTGTTTTCATCCGGTCACACCGTCTCATCAATCCAACTCCCCTCACCTGCCTCTGATCACTCCCTCGTTAGTCCCTCATTCCCTTCACCTGGTCCTCACGCCCTTCTCACCTGCAGCCCATCTCCTCATTAGTCCCTCACTATTTAGCTCCCTCACTTCCACTTGTCCTCTGCCAGATTGTCTTGTGTTTTCGTGCCAAGTTCTCCAGTGTTATGAGAGTATATTCCTGACCTGCCTGTTCTGACCCTGCCTGCCTGCCCTGACCTCTGATTCTCTGCCCTGCCCCTTTTTGGACTTGTTTGCTTCTTCGACTGATCTCCCAGTTTTGTCCCAGCCTGTTTCCAACCAAAGACAGTATTCTTTGTGACTCCTGTCTGAGTAGTGCTTTTGGGTCCACTCTAATAGCGCCGTGACAACAACAACATCAGCATTTCGAGAAAGATGGCGAACAGAGAGCAAGGC
The DNA here is from genome assembly GCF_029220125.1 of Pseudoliparis swirei. Classification (NCBI taxonomy): domain Eukaryota; kingdom Metazoa; phylum Chordata; class Actinopteri; order Perciformes; family Liparidae; genus Pseudoliparis; species Pseudoliparis swirei. The sequence goes on from NC_079407.1 coordinate 8,356,780, forward strand.
GAAGCTACATCCCTCTACTATTCTTGCATGATGTATATAGGAGTACAGCGAATGCAAATGGCGCTATTGGCGTTGTCTGTTTGTTTTCTGCCGGCCAGGCTCCCGGCAGTGACAACTTATCGTCTCTTTCGACTTCCGGGTCACGACATGGGAGGGAGGGGGGAGGAGGGCGGCAGGATCTCAAGCATGCGCAAAGACGCAAAGTCCAATTCACCGTTACATGCCGCGATAGTCGAATTATCAACCGGATCAGATCGAGTTATCCAGGGGTGTTAATCGGATCGTAGTCGGACCGCACAGTCGAACAAAGGTGCAATTCTGCTTCTTCATCCCCTCTACCTCTTCTGTCCTTTCTGTTCACCTCTTAGCTTTAACCCCCCTGTTTCTTCTAGCTTAATATTTTTTAATGGTCGGGAACCAGAATTGGTCACAGACGTGTTCCTGCTTGGTCCCCACATGACAAGAGTAGTGATACGTTTTAATGAGCCTGGGACCCAGGGCAAGACATGGAATTTCTCATTTGGGTCTTGCACTGAAAACGCCTACATCTACCATTAATTGTCTTGGTCTCTCCACTTTCACACTTGTAAGTGTTTCACTCCATTTCATCAACTCAATCTTTCTCTTTTTATTTTTTTATTTTTGGCTTTATCTGTGACAAAATACCCCAAATCAGGCTCAGTAATTGTGAGATTGCCCTTTTCGTTCTAGTAATTACTTACACAAATGTTACAAATGGCAAAGCATACTGTATATTTATCTATAACTATATATATTTGTAGGTGAGTGCATCTGAGTAGACTTGTTTGAAACTTATCTAGATCTCCCATGCATTTTTTTGTTGGTATTCATTAACATTTAACTTGCCTTCTGTGGGGTTCAGTGGACTGAAGCCATGCCGTGAAAATACTCCCCACATCGTAACCTCACCAGACCTCTTCAGAGTCAGAAAAGAGCACTGGAGTCTGCAGACTTCTCTTAGCGAGCACCACATGTGTCTATCCGCTTGTCGAGAGAGGTCAACGTCCTCTGACTGCATGGCTTTATTTCACTGCCTGTTTGCTTTTTACCTGTTCACTTGTTTCAAAGATTTCAGGGACTGTGGCAGGATCATATATGCATCGTGCATGCTAAATCACTGCAAAAAGACTTGAGTATGTGCAATGCACACAAGCTGTTGTCGTATTATCTGAGCAAACATTTTAAAACAGGGTGGGAGTAGGAGGAAATGTGTAGGGTGGGTTAAATGCAGAGGTCATAGGTCATGTTGTTTAAGATTCATTTTCATTTTAAGTGTTGGGAGATTTGAGTGTATGGTTTTATGCAGTCTATATCTGTTGTTAAAACATTTTATTCAAACTTTCTCATCTGATATATCTGAAACAATTATCCAAGCATACTTTAACTGCTGTGAATTTTCTTATTTCATTATTATCCAAGGGATGTTTACTTTGGCATTTTAGATTAGCATACACAGAGCACATACCACTAAGCCATGGAATAAGTAATGACCTACAAATCAAAGGAGTACAAAAGTTGTTGTGCTTTTGCTTGCATAATGCTGGAGGATGGAAGAGTGAGTGGCAGCGTGTGGATGTGCTTTGTTGCTTTGGGACAACAATAGATGTATAATCAAAATCTATGAGGTTCAAGAAAAGTCAAGTTACACAGTATCGGTTGTTTGCTGCCGGCTAATGAAGACGTATCTGGAGGATTCGGGCTGACTCACTGTCTTTCGTTAAATAGATTGCCTTGGTTGGTCTCACTGAAATGATTGGGAAGGTGATATGCATGACTGCTCCACCTTTCTCATAAAGCATTTATTGAGACTATGAGCTGCAACCTCAGTAACCTTTACAGTGACCTCTGATGAGGCTCATGAAATAGCACACATGTACATGTTGACACACCCACACAGATACGTCCATGTGAGGCACACAAGCACACTATTAAAACCGAGAGGAGAGACGTAGGACATTAGGGACAATTGTCTATAGGAGCCTTATTAATGAGGAGTTAACTGTTGCCGTGTGAACAATCAAATGTACAATATTGATTAAAGCATTTTGTTAGCATACTGATTAACCTCAAGGTCTTATTTAAATCAATTTAATGTGTTGTCAACACAACTTATAAATACAATGAAGCCAGTCAATAAGTACTGTAATTCATCACTAGGGACACAGAAGTTGTGTCTTTGTGAAGACTATCCAGTCCATGCAAAAGTCACCCGCCAGAATTAAACGTAAGAAATAGTTGGATAAAATAAACTCAATTGAATTGCAGTAAAAAAGATACTTGTGGTTGAAAAACATGCAAACACTTGTTCCAATGTTTCCAGAAACAAAAAAAATACCTGATATCACTCTGTGTTGGCTCAGTTAAGGCTTTTATAATTACATTTTCTCAGTCATTTAATCAACATTTAAATTTCCATATAAAATTCCTCAACACAGCATGGAAGGTGCATGGGAACATTATGAATTGACTTGCACTTGTCCATCTTGGAAGCTTGAAAAAGATTCTGAAAGCATCATTAAATGCCACCTGAATCTTTTTAATTTTTGCTTTATTAAACTGCACCACAGGTGGGCTGTATAGAGAGGAGTACAGTAGGCTCTAAAGAGAACAGTTTTAACATCTTCTGTACATGAAATTTATGTGCCAGCATGTTGGCTTGTGCATACAGTTTGCAACACTGCCGCTGAAACATCGTCATCAACATCATATACTTAAGTCATTCCTGATGATGTGATCCAAATATATAACTTAGTGCACCACATTTAGCTCCTGGTCTCCCAAGAAAAAATAAGATTAAGATTAATCTCAGACAATACATATTAATTGTCAAACTCTATATTTCATATAAATTATTGTTATCATAATCCACAAATATGGAATGCATGGCTTTTTACAAATAATAATAGAACATTTTGTTAAAGTTTTTCTGAAAAAAAGATAAGTGTGAGCTGCATTAATATAGTTTTTATTTTTCAGTTTCAACCACTCAGGCAGGATGGCTAAAATGATGATACAGTGTGTTCTCATGTATTTCAGCAATCATAAGAGCATCTCAGAAATGAATCCGCACTTCCACACAATAACATTTCTCTTTCAACCCCTTCTATACTTCCTGTGTTTGGATACAAGTTAACAAGAAATCCTTGAACCAGGCCTCTTGAGAGAATACACTTTTATGACTCATTTGAGAAAATGAAAAGTAGCAGCAACATATTGCCTGGGAGGAATATAGAAACATATTTGAAAAATAAGGAAAACTATGACATGAAAGCTGAGTCATTATAAGACTGTTTGTATATCTTTGTCTACTGTGAACGTTTACGAGCCTTGAGAAATATTGGTGCCGCTGTATCTTTGAAATTCAATTTTGATGATTTGCATGTTTTCATATCAGTTGAATCATTATGCGCTTCTCTTTATGTACATGTTGTGGATATCTGATCTCTTGCTCTTTTGAAATCGTTAAACAACCCGGTCAGTTAAACTCATGTATGTCGTCGTACTAAACTAAACGTAAGGCCGCATGACTCTTGTTTTCGTGTCTTTGTGTGTCCCTGAAGCTTTTCCTGTTGCGGTGGATCGGAAATAGTCCCCACCAATAGGCTCTTGGTGTGTTATGACCTTTCATTCTAACAGGTCGTTCTAACAGGGGAAGAAGAAACATGGCCTGAGAATACAGACAAATTTCCCCTGTGACCCACTGATGGAGGCCCAGACACCGTTTGGGTTGAAGCAGTCTTTCATTTGTGCAGGTTCCCAAGCATTTGTTCCTGTTCAGAATAACATATTCTGATCACCCAACAAAGGGCAGAAGTGTGATTTACATACTGTACATGAAACTGAAGAGATTTATACATTTACCACATGCGTGTCATTAAAGAAAAAATAAGTAACCTTTTATGTAGCTCAGCGAAAATTCAGACAGGAAGACATTGGGTACAGCTGGTTCATTCACAAGTCTTGCAGCGATTACTCCATTAGAATATACACTTTTATTAATCCCCAAGGGGAAATTAGTTCTCTGCATTTAACCCATCCTTAGTTATTAAGGAGCAGTGGGCTGCGGTGAAGCGCCCGGGAAGCAACTGGGGGTTCAGTGCCTTGCTCAAGGACACTTCGACTTGCAACTAATGGGGAGAGCGGGGATCGAACCCGCAACCCTGCGGTTGCAGGACGGCCCTCTTACCCCACTGAGCTAAAGCTGATTGGGGGCGGGCCCGATGAATGAACCAACCATTTAGAGCCAGCCCAGTTGGATAAGCCTATCACAGAGTCGTTGGTAACACTTTAAAGTTGTGTTCTCTGCAGCTGTCAGTTGTCGTTTCAGCTCGCGTCAGTTCGTCCCTCCGTCACCCCAGGCTTCTCCAATTGGCGTTGCGGCAACGCGTCTTCGACACCACCACCAGTGTCTGGACTCCATGGGGGGATTCTGCCTGCGCAGATATCAGCATCTCTACCCCTGGGTTATCCTACTTCAGGATGGAGTCCAATCGCCAAAAAGACTTTGCACTATTGCAATATTCTATTGTAATAAATGATTGTTAAACTCTAAATACCCGTCTCTCCTGATTGAATTGTGTGCGATGTACTTATTGCCTAAAAATGCCTGCATTGAATATTAGGCTTCAGTTGTTTGCTGCATTTTTACAGTCATGATATTACCTTCTAAATGAGTAAAATAAATAAATACATCCCTGAGTAGAGAAATAAGGAATGCCCATTAAAAACTCCATGCTATTTATGTATAACAATACATAAAAAAACTGCATCCACTCAGAAATGTTTCAGGAAACTTGTGTCCCATTTATTTTAAAATTCACGTATCAATTCTGCAGGGAATACAGACCAATTAATTGCATTGGCCTCTAAGTGTTGGCTATGCAATATATGAATAAAGGTAACTTTCAAAACCTGAAACATTAAAATTGATCACGTTGCAAAATCCTGCTCCGAGTGTTGTCAAACCACTCACGAAGTGGCCTCGATATTCTTTTGCAGAAAAGAAACTAAGACAAAACGCATACAAAAAAGAAAGAAATATAGATTTTTGTCTGTGAAACGTTGGGTGTGCCGTTAAATTGCATTTATTTATTTGTATATATTTATGATGGATGCTATTTTTTAAGGCTCAGTCTAAACACCAGAGCGTAATACAAAAACTGTCCTGACCTCATCTACGACAGTATTGTTTTGATGTATGGTAATCTCTCTTTGAGAATGATTACTCTCGTTAAAAGAGTAGCAGAGCTGTTTTGTGGAGTAAGTGTACGAGAGGTTCCCAACCCCAACCCAGCAGACATCAAAAAGCTGGGTTTGCAGGTCGAGGTCTCTGCTAATCATTAGAGCTCAGTCTCTCTCTTGCACATACAAATTAGCATCCACAGCGAGGCCAGTATGTTTTACTCCCAAGATGCAATGAATGTTTTATGGCTTTACAATTCTTAGGCCCAAACAATCTCCACCGCAGGGGCTCTCGTTGTCCAGAAGGCTACACTCCTACTCTCTGCGTCCTCTTTTTGTTTCTTCTTCGACAAACATTTTATGTCTGTTAACCATGTACGGTTGTAATAGGTTATTTTGATTCTGCAAATGTACACAGAGGAAGTCTTAGTCTTTAAATTAATACGTAGCGAAAGATATTATAAATAGGAAATATTAGGAAGAATAATATGATGACTGTATTGTGAATTTATTGTGAAGCATAAGGGAAAGACACTGGTTTCTGTTTTAACTTTATGTAATGATACATGTAAATGGCAAAAGTAATGTTTATAAGTATGACGCATGGGAATGACTGTTAGTTTATTATTTCAGAGATGTTGCATGACATAGATGTTGGTTGAAACCCGAGACGTTACTTTAATCCGGAGAGTAACATAATAGACTTTTATTGTGAAGGAACTTTTTAGTCCGCTAACCTGGAAGTGTGACACTTGACCCCAGGGTCGTGACATTTGACCCTTACATTTTGATATATGGCTTTAAGCCAACAAGAAAGTGTTGCATGTTTTGAAGGATAAAGGACGACCCTTTGAGGATAGGTGATTGGCTGTTGAAGACTAATATATCTTCTGTGATTGGGAGAAATCGCTCACTCATCCTTGACTTGTGTTAGACAGACGTACTCGCCTTTGTTTTCTGCTTGTAGTCTGTGGAGCAACGGTCAGTTCGATCCCACGATCGTGAGCTTTAATTGATTCTTAAACTTCTTGCCATTAAATATTGTTAAACTGAACCCATTGCATCCTGATCCTGATTTTCATCGGGCTCGAGACACCCAGTATTCTGGACTCTTTCAACCACCAATACATATATATATATATATATATAATTCTCTTCGACTCCTTCTGTCAATCTCATCCTGTCACTTTCCCAAAATTCATCTGTGTATCACTCCTTTCTCCGTGACCCTGTTTCAATTTCTCGTAGCTATTTCTGGTTGTATTGCTCAATCTGTCCTTCCTAATCATCCCCATCCCTCACTCTCTGTTTCTTTCTCAAGTGTAGACTGAATCCCCCTCTCTTTTTTTCCTACAGCAAGTCATTAACTTCCATCCTAGGCTTCTAAAAGATTTGTGTGCAGTAATGGGCTTCTGTGCGAATCAGCTACAGAGATGGGTAAAGTAATTACAACTGAAATATCCATCCCACTGTTGACTCCTTTGAGAGAACGTTTTAGTTCCCCCCTTTGTTTCAGATATATTCTGGAAGCCGGCTATTATTTCATACTTTTTATGATACTGTTAACAACCTTATGTTCTTCCTGCTATTTACAAGTTATTGTGTCCATCTTCTCATATATTTCTAAACAATAAGGACTATAAGGTTACAATAATAGTTTCATTGAGTTATTTTATTGGAAAGCTGATGAAACATTATCTTAGTTAGTTTACACGCCACTTCTACAATCTGGTCATAATCCCCTGGTAGCATTGATTAAGCGTCAATACCTGGATGAATAAGAAGAAGGTTCTCTGTAACAAGTGGACCAATAATACTTCAGCTGCACGTGCCGACCACAGATTTGAATGTATTCTATGGTGTGCCGGTGTAAAGAACAACTGAATGAGAGAAGGAAATGTAGATTTTATACGCTTGCCCACTGAAACTGAGAGATCATATCTGAGTGACCACTGTAGCGCAGATAATTGCATCTGTGATTTCAGGTGTGGGAGAAGCAGGTGCAAAATGTGCTGCACTGTTGTAGGTATGGCAATAGTTTCTATTCATAGCAGACATTGTCAGCATGGTACAGTGAGGGTTGCCAACACCATCTGATAGCAATCCAAGAGATATTTCTGGGATAGGCGCTGTGGCCAATATCGATGTTGCTGTTTCAGGGTACCTGCCAGAGAAAGAGAGAGATTAAAAATCAATATTCTCGTCATAGATGCATTACTATTACACTACAAACCATGTGAGTAAAAACAGGAGAGGATACAGCGATTAAGATGGAGATGTACACTGTGGAACAACAATTTAAAAAACATACAAGACACACACTTATATTGTTATGTCCTTTATGGACTATTTTGCTCTCAAGACCAGCATAAGACATTCAATTCAATTCAGTTTATTTTGTATAGCCCAATATCACAAATTACAAGATTGCCTCAGAGGGCTTTAGAATCTGTACACATACAACATCCCTGTCCCAGGACCTCACATCGGATCAGGACATGCCTCTCATAGTCCAGCATCAGGGCTCAATTGACAGTGTGTGTTCAAATGAACTGCAGATGAGCTTTGTATTACATAATCTTATCGTAATCAAAACAGACGGTGAAGCATCAATTGAGATTATCTTCTTGCGAGGAGATTTTATTTACAGCATGCAATCTTACTTACAATGTATATGCATGCATTTAAAGCAGTGTCTAAGTCAAAGGCACAATCGGTAATGAAAACAAAGGCTCAAACTAGACGCAACACAATGTTTTTCTTATTGTCTGATACTGTTAAAGTTCTGTTCACATTTGTATTTCTTGTAACTGCAGTAAAAAAAAGTGTGCAATCTCTTGAGAGCACGAGGAATTATATTTGTCATCGATGAAAATGATTCAATTATCTACCTGTGAAGAAGCTCCTTGTGTTAAACGCCTCAGGAGTTTCTTCCATCCACATAGGATATTAATGGCTGCCAAGTCAACATAACAGTCCCACTTAACCTTTTCAGTTTTATGAAGTCTTAAAACTCACATCATGCCTTTAGGCCTGTGTGTGGGTGGTGAGAGACTGCAATCTCTCCATCTGAGAAGGACAGCGTGCCATACAGCCGGTGGCATTGGGTATTGTGTTAACCTGGTTTGGAACATAAGTACCAGTCAATTAGGCCAAAATCTCATGTAATTACCAAAATGTGCAGAAAAATATTGTAAATGTTTGGGATATTTAGAAGTTTAATCGATTAATTTATGTGCATACAATTTATTTAACTCTAAATGTAAATTAAATCTGCAAATGCTTTTGATGAGCAATGTATAGCTTATTTTCCCTTTAATGTAATAATATAACTTTTTGAAAGTTGAGAAAATAGTCTTTAGCAAATACTCCTGCTTCATTCTTGTAATGCCAGTCCACACAAATATGTACCATTTATCTTTTTTATCACAACATTCAAAATGCAGTACATAATATGTCACAAGTGACTGAGTCTGTATCTTAGCACTCATTTGCTATGTAATTATGGCACTCAGCAATTTCACCCCTCCTGTACATATGGCAATGTATTGACATTTGAAACATAGTATATCATGTCTCATTTGAGTAGCAGCCATCTTCAATGCAGATTACATAATATTATATTGTATATAATTGTATTTTTACAAAGGGATAGTTAGCAGTCACGGCAAAAGCACTGACTGACTGCAAAGCCGTAGAACCTACTGAACAAACCCACTCTTTCACTTGCTTCCAGTATACATACCTTTAAAAAATATATATATATATTTTTTCATGAACCATTTTTCTTGTCCTTTCAACTGGGTAATAATTATGTCTGCTGTCGTACATTCAGTCGATTCACCACAGGATCAGGGCTAAGAGGCAAAGTCACACACTCAAGGCCGTTGCAGCAAACTGAAGAATGAGCCTCGTTCTTCAACTTATTTTCTCAGGCTTTTTAATGAGCGGAGCAGAGAATATGGTGCTGGATATTCTAACTTTTTAATGTTTGTTATTCTGTTCGTCCGTCTACTCTTCCTCTGTGACACAGTCAGCCGCACACTTTGGTTCTATTACATGTCTACCATTACAACCTTGTGTTATCCTAGTTAATCCCTCTTGCACATGTCCAGTATAGGCCGTGAGATGGATTGAACAGATCTCTTCACCGACCCTCTTTTCTTCTCCTATGCCGTTCCTGGCATGCCCTTTGAAAGAACTGAATTAGCTTTCCCCTGTAGCAGCAATGAGTCTGGCTCTTGTCCCTTTCAGTCTCTTTTCCTCCTGTCAAATAACCCACTTTGCTGCTCAGTTGGATTTAACACTGAAGTCAGACTGGTAAGACTGTGAAAGGAATTCTGGGAACATGGATGGTCAAATTTCCTGTTCAACTTAGACAATAACAGAATTTGAAAAGACAAAAGTACAATCAAAGACCGTATTAAAAGTGACAACCGAGGGGGCGACACAGTAAAGAGAAATAGGAATAGAATTGAAATTCACATAGCAGGATGTGAATGGCAAGAAAGCTGAACGAGGGAAGAGTTACATGAGTTCATTTTTTTAACCATTATAGTTAGTATTTTCCTCTCTAAGGAAGTTCAAGTGATGCTTTAGGCAACTTTGGTGAAGTGGAAGAACATTTGAAACAGGAATTAATTAAAAACTTTGTTTGGAGGAGAAAGAGACAAAGAGCGAGACTGACAAAAAGGAAAGCCAGAGATAGAGATTAGAAAACATTGCTATGTTTTATTTTAGTGATTGCTAAAAATAACAATGTTGAAGTCAATTAAAGTTCACTTAGCACACTATTTATCATTAATTTAAAGTCTAGCTATAAACATCTTGTTAGCTCAATCTTTGGGAGCATACATATTGTAGTAAACCATATTAGTAATGTATTCTAAGTTACAGGCTAAATTACACCAACATATATATATATATATATGTATATGCCTACTATGAACTATTTAAACAATACTCACAGAATGTGTTGTAACTCTGAAATGATTCATTCTGTACACATGACATCTATTGCTTCTGTCCATCCTGGAGAGGGATCCTCCTCTGTTGCTCTGCTGAAGGTTTCTTCCCTTTTTTCCCGTGAAAGGTTTTTTCCTGATCCGATGTGAGGTCCTGGGACAAGGATGTCGTATGAGTATAGATTGTAAATCCCTTTGAGGCGAATTTGTAATTTGTGATGTTGGGCTAAATAAAACAAACCGAATTGAATATATATATACAGTATATGTATATGTATATATATATATATGCTGTAATTTAGCCTTCCTAAGACTTTTGCCAAGATGCTGCTTAGCTGGCAGCACATATTTGGATATTGCAGCTTCATCTACATGGTAATTTGTGCCGGCACAGAAAGGAGATTGATGGAAAGCACATTCGTTATTGTTACTTTCATTATGGAAAGTATTATTTGCAGGTTGATATATATTTATACCAAAATAGAAACAATGTATATTCTGAAACGAAGCATTTCTGAGAATTAGACATTCAGCTACCACACAGAGCCAGAATAGAACGATATTGGTTTCACAACCACATTTTACTGCAAGGGTGGTGTGACAGGTTCGTGGCCGTCACCGGTAGGTTTCCCCCCCCCCCTAAGCACCAAGGAATGCGCAACCAGAGGGAACGTTGGTAACGTGCTTTATTTGAGCGCTCTGACCGCCGACTGCGTCTCTGCTCATGGCTCCCCTCTTCCTCCTGTCCAGCTCCTTTATGGGGACAGAGCCTCGCAGATACACAAACCCAGATTGTCATCAGCTGGTCTGATTGTCATCAGACCAGCTGATGACAATCAGACACCGTTCCCTGAACCACACCCCCGCTCCACCCACTCTGCAGCCGAGCTTAAACACACCCCGCTGCCACATACCTCCACCGCCCGACTTAGGCCGGGGCAACATCCGGCCTAACCTACTCCCCCTCCCCCCCATGAGAGCGGGAAGTCGGCCACGACCATCTGTTTCCCCGGCCTATGGATCACCTTGAAATTAAAAGGCTGTAAAGCCAGATACCACCGAGTGATTCGGGCGTTGGTATCTTTCATGCGGTGGAGCCATTGGGCGGGCGTGGTCGACCAGAGGGTGAATGAGCGTCCCAGGAGGTAGTAGCGCAGGGAGTCGACCGCCCACCGGATGGCGAGGCACTCCTTCTCCACCGTGCTGTAC